>NW_024097057.1:662500-1352500 GCF_016545835.1 Crotalus tigris
AATGTTCAACTAGCTTTTGTTACAACAAAGCTTACCCCAATCTTGAGTCATTTCATTTTCTGTTCTTAGAACTACTAGGAGGAATTCCCGAAGATCCAATCAGAATCCTATAACTTAAGACAGTTTTTCTCTATCAGTTGATAGGACCATAAGAGTTAGATCTTCCTGTAAATGCTAGGTATTGAATTGAGGCTATTCAGATTGATTCATTGATTCATTCACTCACTTGTTCGCTCATTCATTCATTCATTCATTCATTTTCTGTAGCCATCCAACTCAACCAAGTGGCTCTAGGCAGCTCATAATTCTAAGATTGTAGAACAATAAAAACAATACAACAGTAAAAACATCCAGACAATAAATACATGTAGCAGCTGAGATAATTAACAGTAAAGCCAAAAAATGGAGCTCATATATTGTTGAGTTATGGTCTTTCATATATTGAGTATATTGAATGAGATGAGTGGTCTAGAAAGATAGGTAGGTAGGTAGGTAGGTAGGTAGGTAGGTAGGTAGGTAGGTAGATAGATAGATAGATAGATAGATAGATAGATAGATAGATAGATAGATAGATAGATAGATAGATAGATAGATCAAGGTTTGATGTCATCACCTAAAATTCTTATTCATTCTTCTGCTACTTGCTATATCTAACCCACCCACGCTGGAGACAGAGAATAGTTGGAAAAATTGCATATCATACAACTGTTTGCTGTATTAATTTGGACCTTATAGATGGATTGGTGAGAGAGCAGACATGTCCTTAAATATTTATTTCCTAGGCATCTGTATTGAACATTGTAAGCATCTCCACTTGTCCTTAGAAATGGCACAGATGTCAATAAATGTCTTCCAATCCAGATGTTCTATTCCCTTTTGGGGGGGGGTTAACAGCATGCCTACATAGAAGATGGATGATTCCCAGATTTGTGTAGTTGGGTCTGACAAATTAATAAAGCCTATCATAATTTGCAGGAGAAAATTTTATTTTTACTATACTTTTTTTTACTGAAAAAAAAATATAATATCTTCTAGCAACTTTAAGCATTATTATGGGATGAGATTAGATTGCTTTGTTGAAATCAGTAGAAGCATTGAATCATACAGAAGGCACTTCGTTAAAAAAGCCTTTTCGATATAATTCTCCTAATTCTGAGACTAAATGCTGGCGTGCATATAAAGATATCTTCCCAAAAGGGCCCTCTTTTATATGAGAAGATATAGGAAAATTGTGTTTTTTAGAGGTCACCAAGGAAACTGAAGCAATATGTTCAATAGATGTGTTGAAGGTTTCTTCAACGATCTCTCCAAAGTCACTATTGTGAATGATAAAAGAATAAACAGCATTAATTTTTGGATTACGGTATTGTTTTTCTTGGGCACATCAGCATAGATGTGCACTCATGCTCTCTGAATTGAATGACACTATTGGAATGGATTTTGTGGTCATGGCAAAAATGCATCATTTGGAAAGTCCATGCATTCTTCTCCTCTCACTTTTCACTTCTGGCCAGAGAGTGACCTACTAACATATAGAAGTCTTCACGTGTTCTGTTTAGTGAAGCTTTTAAATGATGCATCAGGTATGGTATCATACCGCTGCTGATTGACATCTAGCAAGGAACTTTCCATAATACTCAACATCAATTATTTCAGAAAGTTCTGACTGTAAGATCATAGTTTATGTCAGCTATCTGGTGGAAAGAAGAAATTATATTTTACAATGATATTCTGTTTGCTTCATGGAAGCAAAGGAAGGCGTTCCTTGGTTTTCTATTGTCCTCCAAAGAGAAATTAAAGGTCAGAACTGCTGCTCAGCCAGAATAAGGAAAGAAGGAAGCTTCGGAACCACTTTTGAGGAAATTCCTTGCAAGAACTTACTTCTCCAGAGGTTGATTGAAAGGGATCCATTGGGAGGATCATCCTGCCTTATTTCCTCAGGGCAAAGAGGAAGAGTCAACGTCTTAGTTGCTTCAGTAGTGACACGCAGTTAAGAAATCGTATAGCGTATAGCATAACACTTGAGCCTGGGGGCTACACCCAGACTTAGAGGGATAAATCAGAAGATAAACTCCATCAGAAGGCAGAGGTAAACCAGATACATGTATTTGTTTTGCAAGACGTTTCTACTGCCCATTCAGACAACTTTTAAAGTTAAAATAAATCTGAATCAAATCTAATTACAGAGAGATAATTTGATTAAGACCCAGCGGTCACACCGTCACATTCATATGTGTATATTGTATGAGGGTAGGTTGCAAAAACCACTCAGTTCGTTAGAAAACTTTCTTACCCAAAAGAAAAAGAATCTTCATTTTCCTCTGGGATCTCAAGATAAATATGTTGTCCTTCAATTTATCTCCTCATCAAACTTGTGGAGAGGGTTGAGTTTGAGTGATAAGGACTGGCCCATCATCATCTGATGAGGTTGAATCAGAAATAGAACTTGGGTCTTCTCCAACCCCTTAGCCACTATATTACTCTGGATCTCAGTGTTTTCAAAGAGGAATGAGACATATTTGCTCCAGATATCACTTTCAAAGAAAGAAAAAGGGCAAAAAGCTACAAAAACAAAAGAACGGGTTGTCCCCTCATCCCAAATGGAAGTGATCGACCCAGCATTCCTCCTGCTGGGTGAAATTCTAATCCATTTAGCAACCTGGGGTCAACTGCCATGAGCAGTAGAGAACCAACAATCTACTTCCCAAGGAAGGACTTCAGTGGGAAAGCTCTGGATGAAGAGACTCAGCATTCTTTCAGAACTTCAGCACTTCCATATAGTATCTTGGAGAAGATTTGGACAAGTAGAGACATCATGGGTAGGAAGCCCAGGTTCCACGTGACTGGGGACGAGAGGAGGAAATTGGAGGATTCTATAAAAGGATGGGTTGTTTTGTCAGTTGGTTCCCAAATCAGAGCATTCCATTCTTTAAACTATTTACACAAGTTATGGACTCTAGCAGGGCTGTCATCCAACTTTCTGCTACCCCCATTAGCTCAGTTTCCTTGGTGAAGATAAATATATTTGGAAGCTTTTAGATTTTACAATTCTATTTTGGATACAACTGTTGAAGTGATTTGGAAGCAATTTGTGGTCTCTTATTTGGCTTACATCAGTAGTATTCAGTTATCCCCCCCCCCAAAAAAAGAGCAAACTTGCTCACTAGCATATGCTGACCTCAATTAATGGCATCTTAAATAAGTATCAAGGGTGTAATTTTGCTGCTTGCAAATGGACGTATTTTCTCAGCACAATACTCACAGCTATGGTCCTATACCTTTCTTCGTTATATTGTTGGTTGGTTCCAGTCAATCCATCTAGTTATTGTTTTGACCGCCGATCATAACAAATAAGATAAAACCTGCACAAAAGTGGCCACACATTAATAAAATATAAACAAAAAAAATCAGTAAGAACTTTCAGTGTTATTAAACTGTTTTAATAGCAAATAAAATATTAGAAAGCATTAAAAACTTTTGATAAATTATTGTCTCTGTTTAGCAGCAGCCAGTGCAAAACTTGCTAATTTGCAAAGCAATGTCTCTTTGTCTAAAGCCATTAGATTAGGTTTTAGGTAATTCCATCCATTCCAGTCCCATAGTACTTGAAGTGTAGAGTTCTTTCAAGCCTATCCCCCCCCCCCAAAAAAAGAGGAAAAAATTGATGATCTCACACATACATCAGCTGAGACGAGGTTCCAGAAATGCAGACCTAGCATTGAAAAGGAGTTATTGTGTGTTCCATTCTCAGAGGAAGCACTGGTGTTTTCATTTCCAGCTGAAGTAAATCTTAGATTTTATAGAGCCCTACTTAATGGACTTTGGATGAAATAGATAAATATGGAGCTCAAGCATTGCTGCCAAAAATGGACAAAATCCAATGTACAATATCTGAAATAACCCAAGCCACTGACATAATTTATTTAACTTGCATCATTTAACATCGCTGATGTAATGCTTAATTGACATTGCTTGTGTTATTGTGAGAGTCACATGAGTAGGCAAGCATACCAAATTGGGCAAATAGATGCAAACTGACCCACATTCTATAAACGACACCCATTATACTTAACAGACATTCAAATTCAACATCACCCCTTCTGTCCAAATGGCCCATTAGCTTGAGCTTCAACTGTAGTTGATTACATCGAACATCAGAAATGGAAAAGGGGCAATCTTAAGCTATAAGAAGGTGGATTCTGATTGAATGTTACAAAGAAAAGCTTCCTAACAGTAAACACGGGTGGAAGCTTTGTTTGTTTATGCATTCTTACCCTCTTTATAAGCCTCCCTAATCAACTGTGAATCTGGATGGCAAGCCACCCAGTGGGTATACACAAAACTAAATTATGAAGTCCAAACATATTAAAACTAAAACTAAATGTACAAGAAGCACCTGCAGAAGGAGTGACAGAATCTGAGGGTGGAGTTAAAAGAGGGATCAGCCTAGAATCCCTACATAGCCACAAGTGAACTAAGTCCAATCCCCCTTGAATTCAGTGGACACTTATCTAACTCCAAGTAGGTGCTAACCATTAGTTGAAAAGAGTCCTGTGCATAGGCTATGTAATAAATAAATCAGTTTAATTGGACCTTGACATATGGACCTGTCTTTTGCATCTGATAACACTAGAACTAACAAGAGCTCAAATGCCCATTAGAGCAACATGGTTTTAAATTGCATCCTAAATGCAAAGGGGGGTGAGGGGCCATCTTCATCCTAGGAATAAGGTCTTCCAAAGAGTAAGAGGCACCATTGACACCCCTGTCCTATACCATTTCAAACAAATGAGAGACAAATGAGTGTCCAGTTTTTTCTTAAAAACTCCACTGATGTTGAGGTGGAACCCAGCTTTTCCAGGTTTTCAGGACATGGCTGTTATTAGTTTTCCTTGAGATTCTTTTCCCATATATGTCTTCCCTAATTCAACATTCATTCAGTGTGTAGAGAGCCATCTGTATAGCCAGTGGTGGGATATTCTCAAGAGATGCTAGAAATCTGTTTGAAATTTGAGATCTGTTGAAACAGATGTTTCCTTGCCTCACTAGTTTGCATAGAAGTGTAAATTTTTTGGAAATTTTGATGCAATGCAGAAAGAAAGGAAGGGGGGGTCCTTTCTTCCCCATATGGATTTGGGGGAAAATTAATATACAATATTTAATTTGTAGCACACTTTACAGAGTCATATTTTAGCTTTCATATATAAAAGTCATTATAAAATATTATAAATAAATAAGTGGATGACCAAGCATGTTTTATACACGCATGCACACATATATAAGTTAGGCTCTTTCAGACAATTGAGGTACAGTTTGCTGAATATTTTAACCATCACTACAAATTGCAAAATAAAATACTGAATTCTAAAGAAAGTCATGAGCCTCAATTTTAGCATGTTTAGAAGACAGAAAGTTTGTCCATTGAAAACAAGAGAAACCATCAGTATTTCAGTAAAACAAATAAAGTTATATAGTCTTTGCCCTCCATAATATTAAAAAATATACAAAAAAAACATTAGAAAAGGCTAAAAGGGGTGGACTAGGGCTTAGAATATGTGCTTTGCAATATAAAATCTTGAATAAGTTCCATTTTGAATTGATTTTGAATTATTACCATTTATCAACAGTTTCAGCATCTTCTGAATTTGATAAATTTCTTTTACCAATTTCATTCATTTTTTGGACCACTGCAAGCTTCTCTGTCTGTCTTCTACATTTGATTTGGTGTATTTTCAAAAACAGTCCAATTTCTATGATGCCATTCAAAATGAAAATATCCCCAAATACTGATGTTTCCAAAATTTCAGAAAAAGAAGAGCTACGGTGCTTTAGGACAGGATTTTTAAAGAAAGCTTTGAGAGAGATTCTTGTCTAACTTAGAACTCCATAGCTTGGATTGTACTTGGAAACTTTCATTCTCGGTGATCTTCATTTCTTTCTTGGTAGCGTTTGTTATTATTCATCTCTGTTGTTTGTTATTCTCCCGTATTGCATATTTTACACTTCCACTGAAAAAGTCAAAGAAATATAAGCTGTTCAAGAACGCCTCTGGACCACAGTGATATATAAACTCCAGTACAGAAGCACTAAGTATAAGTTTTAATATGCACATTATACATTTTAAATTCACATTTAAAAGTTCTGTACTTTTAATTGAGAGTGCACAATATTATGCTTAAAAACTCTGCTAATGACACTCACTGGATGTCATTAATTTTTAATCATTTGTAGCATTTTCAAAAGCTACCACAAAACACCGTGGGAGTTCCTCACAGTTGTATCATATGTTACCAGAAAAGCTGGAACAATAAATTTGACCACCACACTCCCTAAAAACTAGCTATGGTGAACCAGTAAATTCTTTCTCTCAACTTAGAACCGGTTAAGAAAAAAAATATTTAAAATATTCACGTTCATAAAGAATTCTGGTATAAATAAAGATGCCTTGTGCCGTAAAAATCCATTCTCCCATGCTGTTATTTATATCTCTCTCTTAATCTCTCTTATTTTTTTCTTAATCGCATTATATTGTTGTTTTATCTTTGTTTACTTGATTGTGTTATTGTACACACCCAGAGTCATGTATGTGAGATAGGCAGAAATTTACTCAGAAATAATCCCCACTGATGTCACTGAAATTCCCAGATAAACATGCCTGGGATTACCAACTTTTATATTGGTAAACTACCAGCCAGGCTAGAAGGAGGAATTAAGCAGGGACCTAGCTTGGAGTTCTTGCATATCCACAAAAGGCATCAGCCTCAGCTCTTCCAGGATCCATGAAATCTTATTGTCAGAATCCAATTATATTTCATTTCTAGTTATCTACTGTGGAAAAAACCCATTTCTGCTCTCTCTGGATTCTGTCATACTATGAAGGGGAAGGGGGATGAGCAAGGGGGTTTTATGGCTCTCACTTCCTTCATTAAAACTTCAAAAGGCCTGGATGTTGATTCTCACCAAGAGGACTGACCATAACAATATGGCCATCGCCTTTCATCTACTCTCTCTGAAGTCTCCCTTTTGCCGGCAGTAAGGAAAAAGGGGGGGGGGGACAAGGATCGTCGCCCGGAAGAACTGTGGGGTGGGGAGGCTGCTTGGGAACGCTTAAAATATTGAAGGATGGGAGATAATTTCTCAGATCCTGTCTAGCACACCTACAATCATTTCTCTTAATAAATATGCCTGTTGGAAGAGATATTCCAAGAGTTCTGTATTCTTAAGACGTAAAGTGAAGTGGGTCCTTACACTTACCTGGTGGTTCCCAGGGGGAAAGCAAAGAGCCTGGGGAGATTCTTGTAACATAGATAACTAAAGCTATTCACGAATGGCTCTCGTTGCTTGTACCTGACACTATTACTATTTTCCACCTAGCAGATTACCATTTTTCTTTCCCTTTGTTTTCCTATTAGGTCGAAAGGATTGTAGACAAAAGGAAGAATAAAAAGGGCAAATGGGAATATCTCATACGGTGGAAAGGTTATGGAAGCAACGAAGACACATGGGAACCAGAACATCACTTATTGCACTGTGAGGAATTCATTGATGAATTCAATGGACTGCACGTCACCAGGGAAAAGCGCGCTAAACACGGGAAACAAGCCAACGTGCCCAAATTTTTACGAGAAAGCAGGGGGTCATCCCTGGACAAGATAACCCACAGACCCTCAGACTCTGGGAAAAGCAAAGGACTCTCCCATAAAAGGAAGCGCATGACCCCCACCTTTCAAAAGCCAAAAAAAAGCTACGGAGCAAAACCTGCCTCTTCAAACGACAGAGCTGCTAAAACCGTATCGTACCGGACTACACCGAGTGGCTTGCAAATCATGCCCCTGAAAAAGCCACACAACGGCTTGCAGAATGGAGATGCCCCTTTCGAGAAGGATTCTGCTCACTTGGGGAATGGCTCTCAAAAGGCCAGTGAGGAGCTAAATGAAGCTGAAGGGGAAGCCAATTTGCCCGGCGTTCTCGAAGTCAACAACGAGACGCCCATCATGAATGGTATCGGTATGTGGATTATCTTTATATGAAGCCATCTTTTTTTTTTTTAACTTGGAATAGTATTGCAATAATGACGTAATACTTTGATTGATTGATTGTAGTGCCATCAAGTCATTGATGACTCTTAGCAATCATATAGATTTTTTTCCAGGGCAATCTGTCCCTAACCTGGTCCTTCAGGTCTTCCAACAATGCATCCATCACCAATGTGACTAAGTCTAGCCACCTTCCTGCTGGTTGTCCTCTTCTTTTTCCTTCCGCTTTTCTCATAGAGCCAATTTGGCCTAATGGGCAGCAGGTTAGTCAGGAGACTGTGATTTCTAGTCTAATGCATAAAAAGCCAGCTGGGTGACCTTGGACCAGTCCCTCTGTCTCAGCCCAACCCACCTCAGGGGGGGGGGAAAAGGGATAGAGGAAAGAGTATTATATATGTTCACTGCTTGAATTATTTATAAAAATAATAAAGACAGGATAAAATCAAATTAATAAAGATTAGAGCATCCTCTAAATGGCTTTGCATTATTGGATGGATGGATGGATGGATGGATGATCAGTTGAAGATTGAATGGGTAGGCCTCTTTTGTGTTGATCTGTCCTCAACCACAGTGGTCCAGGGTAGTTATGATGCCATGCAGTTGACTGAGTCTCCCATTTTCAGTGGTTTTTTTGGAGGTATTTTGCTGATTTAAGTAAAGTGGACCAAGGCAGTTATAAAATGGATTCCACTTGATAAAAGGCGTCCACAAAAGAGACTAAAACAAGATGTAGCGACGACATCAGCAAATATCGTGGCCCCAATTGGCAAAGAAAGCTCCAGACCACATTAATTGGAAACATGTGGAAGAGGCCTTCATAGACAATGGCTAGATCAGGGGTAGGCAACCTTGGCTCTTTTATGACTCGTGGACTTCAACTCCCAGAATTCCTGAGTCAGCATGGCTCAGCTTGGAAACCTCTCCCTTTTCCCTCAGCATGGCTGGCTCAGGAGTCATAAAAGAGCCAAGGTTGCCTACCCCTGGGCTAGATGATGAAGTAAGGTGTTGGTTTTCTAAAGCCAAGCACATTTTATTTCTTTAGTGTCCTGATAAAAACTACGTGAAAATAGACTGCTGGTTTAGGATAATGTATCAGAAAAAATCAGGAGTGCTCATCTAGGTTTTCTCTTCATTCGGGATCCCTCTCAAACGCATAGGCTTGAATTTCTGTTTCTGTTCTACTGTTTCATGTTAAGACTGAGTAGTTTTCTTCTCTATGGATCTCACGAATTCATCTCAGCTTTTACAACTCAGGAATTGTCTTGTTCTGTGATAGGTCAGGAGAAACGGCTGATAGTTTGCCTTTAGGAAGTAAAGAGGGCAGAAACTAGAAGATGATGTTTCACAGTGGTAGCATCAACTCTCTGAAACACCCTTGCAAGTCAAATCAAACTGTTCCCCTGCCTGGTGGCATTTAGGAAAATGCAAAAACTGAGCCCTTTCGGAAAGTGTCTTTAGTTCAAAATTAGCCCACGTTTTATTTAATTAATGTGTTTGATTCCCTTATGATGTGTTCATTCGAGATGTTTTTAATTAGAAGAACTATAAGTGGATTAGGTTTACTTATACGGTATCTTGTAAACTGTTGAGAGCCATTCTTGATTGCAGGCGAATGCACATGCAATTAATTAAGCTATGAGAATCCTGGTTGACTATACTTTTTCTTATGCTACCCAATATACAAATATTGTCATGGTTTTGTTTTTGTTTTTTTTAAAAAAATAACTTAGTTGATCTAATCTTTGCCAAGCCATTTTTAGAATTCAGAATATTGTTTCTGTGTCTTTTTCATCAACATTAAATGGGCCAAAAAATAAGATGGGAGAGAGAAAGTAGATGAAAGGATAAGAAGGGACCCGCAGTCCAATGATGGCAGAATCCCAACATGGATGAATTATTGTTTCACTGTGAGCATAATAGTCTGTGAAATCTGATCAAATAGTTTTATGCTATAGAATAGAATAGAATAGAATAGAATAGAATAGAATAGAATAGAATAGAATAGAATAGAATAGAATAGAATAATGGAATGAAGTAGAAGAATGGAATGGAATGGAATAGAATAGAATAGAATAGAATAATGGAATGAAGTAGAAGAATAGAATAGAGTAGAATAGAATAGAATAGAGTAGAGTAGAGTAGAATAGAATAGAATAGAATAGAATAGAATAGAATAGAATAGAATAGAATAGAATAGAATAGAATGCGGGATAGGATAGGATAGGATAGGATAAGATAGGAGTAGATAGATAGAATAATAGAGTTGGAAGGGATCTTGGAGGTCTTCTAGTCCAACCCCCTACTCAGGCAGGAAGCCCTATACCATTTCAGACAAATGGTTGTCCAATCTCTTCTTGAAAACTTCCAGTGTTGGAGCACCCACAACTTCTGGAGGCAGGTTGTTCCACTAAATAAAAACCAAGTACTCAAGATCAAGATCATTGTCTGCATTCAGGTTATATAGTTTTGCCTGGTCTTGGTCTGCAGCAACACATTCTTGAATAGAGCTTCAGAGCCAATGAGAGAAGACCAGTTGGCATGGAATTGTTGCTATCTGAAACTGATCGCGGTAATTCCACAAATATCTGGTTGGTTTCTTTGAATGCTAGATAAAATTGACTTTTTGGGTGATGGGCTCTTTCAGAAGGATCAACACAGTTCAGCAGTCAAAGGCCAATTGATTTAAACCAGAAGAAGATGAGGTCAGAGAAATAACAGTGACCTTACGCTCATACAGGCAAACAATGATAAGCATACTACTGTTATTATATTGAGTTCATCTAGGAAGATTTGATGCTCTACATTAAGTTCTATAGTGGAATAAGAAGAGAGGTAAATGAGTAAGAATGCAGTAGAAAATCAAATGACTTGTGATTTGTATACTTCTCACCATTAAGAGGGAGTTCACAAGCTCTCCAAATTCCGCCACAACACTGTTGACATTAAGGCTTAGATCTTTTCCAACTATCATACCTATGGTTATCTTTGGGCCAATTACTTGATTGTCAATATATTGTACTATTATTTTGACATCATAGCATATCCATTTCATGAAGAATTAGTATATAAATCCAGTTAGTACCTTGTCTTATCTAGATTATGCAGTTATGATTATGATATTGTTAATGGTTGAATCCATACCTAATCATACTTAGCATGGACTTGATGAAACCATTAATATTTAACATAACTATGAGCAGCAAGTCCTGTTGATTTCATTGGGTCTACTCAAAGCATGTTCGTTTTTGTTTGCCAATAATCCAAGTAAAACTACTGGTTCTCCTTTCATTTTCCAGATGTTGGGCACTATGCAACTTGAAACATGAAGGAAGTTTGCTATTTTTAGGTGGCTTTTGAGCCTGTTAACTTACAAAAGCTTTCCAGCACATATTCAGATGAAATGTCCTCTCTTCTTCACACTCCTACTCCATTTGTTCCTTCAAAGCTTTATGCTTTGCTGCTCTCATTCAAGTCAGTTCACTCCTGCTGGTAGCCACAAAAGGAAGCTGGATTCTTTTATTTTCATTTTTATCCCCGCTTCTCTGAGGCAGGCGTTTTCCTCGTGAGATAGGATACCAGCCTACATAGCGTGCTTTGCCCATGTGCAAGGCAGTCCCATGTGCAAGAGCAGAGCCAAAAGGAGAAAGATGAGTCAGCAAAATATAAGAGGCAAAGGAGAACCAAATCATGAGACCACCACTAGAAATAAGGGAGGGCAGAATTAATGCACATGTTAATTAGCTTAATTCATTAACGGTGGTGCTAATTTTGTACCTGATTTTTTTAAAGCCACTCAAGGCTTGGAGTGAGCAGTGAATCAACTAAAACCTTGTGGAAAAAGTGCAAAGAAGAGTGACAAAGATGATTGGGGAGCTGAAGGCTAAAACATATGAAGAACGGTTGCAGGAATTGGGTATGTCTAGTCCTAATGAAAAGAAGGACCGGGGATGACATGATAGCAGCCTTCCAGTATTTGAGAGGCTGCCACAAAGAAGAGGGGGTCAAGCTATTCTCCAAAGCACTAAAAGGCAAGACAAGAACAAAGAGAGAAACAACCTAGAACTAAGGAGAAATTTCCTGACAGTGAGAACAATCACCCAGAGGAACAAATTGCCTTCAGAAGTTGTGGGTGTTCCAACACTGGAGGCTTTTAAGAAGGGACTGGACAACCATTGTCTAAAATGGCATAGGATCTACTACTTGAACAGGGGGTTGGACTAGAAGACCTCCAAGATCCCTTCCAACTCTACTATTCTGTTATTCCAAAATAAATTCAACATTTTGAGGAGAAATGTTTTCTTTAATTGGCTTCCTGCCGATCTTTGATTCCATTCTGATTTTCTCCCACATCTCTTGTGGTCTGATTTCAAGGGGCAAATTTTGCAGGACGTTTCTTATTCAAACAAAGGACCCTTTTCAAAAAATATTGACCCTGGCGATTCAGATGTAAACATAGCACTGGATGAGTACACAGTGGCTTAATATTTTTAACATGCTTGCTTTTACTCCTCATTGGAAGAGCATTCAAGATAGCATCTTCTGAATAAAATGAAGTACAGGGCAAATATCCAGCCCAACGAAAATCAGTTCCTAAAATTTTGCTCACTAGCTCATTTGTTCTTAAAATCCACTTACCCCTGCAGCTACTTATGAAAAATTTAAATTTCATACATACAGCAATGTCCTTGCGACTTGTCAAGGATTTTACTTATCCTTCACATTTCCAAGCTAATTTGTCCCTCCTGCTGACTTTCTGCAACTATTCATTATAATTGGTGACCTTTGGGTAGGGATTGAATGAATGAGCTATGTGCGATGGCAGCAGCCATTTTGAAGTTCTCAAGAACCCCAAAGTATCTCTGAACCAAATTCCCTGGAAGGGAACCCTCACTTTGATGTTGCCAAATGAATTTCACGCTCTTCCTGGAACAAAAGAGCTACTCTCAGCAATCCAAAAAAAAAAATCCATCCTTCCTTGTCTATTCAATACACAGCTAAATAATAATGAGACTCCCTGTTCTATTCAATTTTCTGTGATGTGTTCCTCCTTTCTAAATGTTCTTTATTACTTAGGAAATGTTGATATAGCTCCACATCTGCTGATGGACCCTTTTGTGTCCAGATGCTGCTGCTGTCTTGGAACATCGGTTCCAAATTTCAGAAATAGGAAGAAGGAGATATTGCTTGCAGTAACAGACATTGTGGAGAAGGAGAGGAAGAGGCAGAAAAGCAAAGTGGAGTACGACTGTCACCCTTTGCAGGCCAAGGCCTTTACACAAGGGGTCCCCATCCCCTGGTTCGTGGACCGGAACCGGGCCGCGGCATGCCAGCATACAAACAAGCAAACCCTCATCTGCAGGATGCAGGCAGCACACAAAACCAAACACCCTCCATTCCACAGAAAAACCTCTCTCCACGGAACCAGTCCCTGGTGCCGCAAAGGTTGGGGACCTCTGTTTTACACTTTAAAATGCAGTCATGTCGGAATCAAAAAGTGTAATTCCCTCTGCAAATAAGCTCAATTTGCAGATATGAGGCTTTTTCTGGTTGTCTCTCAGCCCATTCTGGCCCAGAGTTTGATAACATCCAGGACATCTGTTGTGGTTTCTTTGATTCCCAACTATTTTCTAACATCTTCTACTAGAATGCCTCGCCTTCTGCTAAGTTCTTTCAGACAATGGAATAAAAAGGGGTTGTTTTCTTAAGTTTTTTTTGATGTTGTTGTTGCTTTTTTTTTAAAAAAAAGTCCTCACTCTTTCCATAGGTTTAACTCTCCCCACAATTTGTAAACAAATATCTGTTCTATTTCATTATTTTTTTTTTAAATTAAAGCAATCAAACTGACCATGGAGGGGGGAAAGTCTTATTGAACCAATTGGAAGATTTACAAAAGAATGCGAAGATTTTTGACTTTGCGAAAAGTTTCTGGAGACTAAATACATTTAAAAATAGAATAAGTGTAAAACTGTGTAGACAGGAAACTTTCCTTCAATTGACTGTTAAAGAAGTTTTCAGTATCTGTTTAAGGATTTTTTAAAAAAACAATCTTTTTCAGAATTAACAATAAAATGGTGATTAGAGTGCTAATTTTAGAAAGTTATAAATGGGCTCAGGGTCCAGATGGATTTAATAAAGTTTGAAAATTTATTACAAACCTTCCCATTGGAAACTATTCATGATTTTGCATTTGGAGGAAAAACAACATAATAAGGAGAGACTTGGAAGTCTGAACAGTAGAGGGCACCAGAAAGAAATAAAACAATGGATGTATTGAGAGATACTGTGTTTATTAGCAATGGACCCAGAAGTTAACTTTAAAGATTTCTGTCATTATTGATAGATTTTATCATATGGATGTAACAAGATTGACAAGACTGAAGTTGGTGCAAATGTGGACTTAAAAATGAGAAGCTACAAGAAGGATATGGAAAAAGATGAAATATTGAATGTACGAAGGAAATTGACTGGGGTTCTAATAACTAAAAACTAAATAATAGATCAGAAGAACGACTTGGACAACCTTTACTAAAAATCAGAGGAGTATTTTGGATAACCCTTTTTTATTGTGTTTACAAAAGAAATTTGTTAATGTTGTCAGTAATTTTGTGAGAAGAGACAAATGAAAATGAAAAGAAACCAATTCTATTTGGACATTATTTGAAGGGACTAACAATTAAGATTGTTGAGAGCAAGTCTGTATTAGTTTTATATGTACATGTAATCTTCAATAAAACTACTTCCAATAAAACTATTTGTTCAAAGAAAGGGGGAAAAAGATGTTGTGCTGATTAGAAGATGCTTTCCGTTGCCTTGGATTTCCTTCCTTGCACCAAAGAGAGAACATTGTCCTATTCTCTCTGCGCATAACTTTGATCCACCTTCCGTCATCACCATCTGTTGTTTTAGTGAACTTTGAGGAGACTGCAGTTTAAGCTGCTGTTAGCTTAGGTGTATTCGGTGTTTATTTAATGCACAGCAGGCCATGCCCACCACCGTGTGTCGGTAAGCTCTCTGTTTTTCACTTTGCACAATTAAAAGATCACCTGCAGGTGAACCATTGCTTGAATGCCTGTCAATGGGGATTGCTGGCTGAGCTGAGGCTGGCTGGGAGGCTGCTTTCCGCCTCTTTATTCGCTTTTCAACCACTGGGCTAGTTGCACAGCTTTCAGCAAATGGGGAAACAACCAATTATAACGATAAGCTGATTGATGAAAAGGCTTAGGTTGTGTTGCATTTCCCTCAAGGATTAACCCCTCTGCCCTCTTCTGTTGCCAGCAGCTGTTGCTTCCTCTTCAAAAACAAGTCGATACCCATCACAAGAAGACTACAAGTCTATTTTTCTTCCAGTGCCCGGTTCGTTTGTCATGGCTTTTTCCCTAAGCAACAGCAGATTTTAGACAGTTTAAATGAGTTTTGGTTTCACTTATAACTTACTGAGCCAGTTAATTTTTTTTATCGAGGGTTGTTGGTCACCTGCTTAAGGAAAACCTTCTTCCAAAAACTGTGTGTCGTCAGTCATTAAAGTCAGTTAATATCTGTGCATTGCTAGTATTTAAGATTTGAGAGTAGCTCTTCTAATGGAAGAAGGATGACTTTAGCAGAATGCTTAGTAGCAAATATTCTTCTACAAGAGAGGAGGGGCAGCTTCTCACAGTGATGTCTGTAGGGAGGGTCAGAATTGACAAGGTGGCAGACGGGGTGTGTTGAGACGAAAGACCTGCCCGTTTTGTACATGTGCAACCAGCTCCTCAACAAGACGTAGTAGACCAGAAGAAACTGGAGGACATCAGGTTTTTTGCTCCTTCCATTTGTTCCCTCCTGTGTTTTTGCTGTTCTGCTTGTTGCTCAGAACTGGCCAGGACAGAGATAAAACCTTATCTTGTGCCAGCAAATTGATATACGGGAGCCAAAATAAAATTTTGCAACTTGGGATGTCGTTCTTTAGCGTTGAAGCCACTAGAAATGGTCCAAAGTACTGCATTAGGTTGCCCATGCTCCATTCCCTTCAATGCCACTTATTTCTATGGAAACATCACATGATCCACCTTTGGAGAGAGGGATTGAGAAGGTCTCTTTGGTTTGTTATTTCTCTAAAGTATTGTTTTTCTGCTTGGGTAAACTGTGGAGTTTCCCCAAGCTGTCCAATTTCTTTCCATTGTTACTTAGTCCATTGTTTTATGCAGGCTTTTGTTATCCTTCAAACGGAATCCATTGTTAGAGAGTATATAATGATTATCTGAAGAGTGTATTTTGAGTCTGGAAAGGAATATTCCCAGAGTGAGTTGTTTTAACGGGTTTACCAAAGTGAGTTCATGAAGGTTCGTGTTCCTAAGGGAGGTGGTTCTCAAAAACATCTCACAAAATTTCAACAAATTGCTGATTTTCCAGCAACCATCAGAGAATTTTGACTTTGGGGTATTTTCAACCACTTTTACTTTCTTTATCCTTTATAAAGAAAGCAAAATTTTCTTCAGTGGGGATGTCTTGTACCTCACACCAATGTGCCACAAAGGAAAAAAATGTCCTTTCTTTCATTTTTTCCATGCAGAGCTTTAGGTTTTCCTGATATTTTTGAAAGAGTATAATGTACCTGATGTCTTACCCACCATTGGCTCTCATTATGCATACATAGAAATTTTCAAAAAGAGATCATTTAACTTTATATCATGGGAAGGCTTTCAAATCCTGTTGACTTGAATTCATTAAAGCAATATAACTGGACCAAAGATGTCCGGAGTGTACTTGAACATAAGACTTCTTGAGTTTCCAGAGGAAATACCCAGTGTAAATCCAACAATTACAAATAAATAAAATTCAGAACAAACATTCTGAATGTGAGCATGAAATTGCTGTCTAATTTGAAAAAGGTTATTTTGAAGTTGTTGAAAATATTCCGGTGCTGTTTTGTTGTGCCAGATACATTGCGTCTTGCAAGTTCAGGACAGCTATTGTAGACTTAATATGAGGTTTTTTGAACTTGAAATAGGAAATTTCAAGCTTGAAATTATCCCACATTCAAAGCTCATGCACGCCATTGATGACTCAAGGTTTTCTGCATGAGTGAGTAAAACTGTCAACTATTTTAATATCAGTTTCTTATATTATTTTTAAAGAGAAATATACAAATATTTATGACATCGAGAAAACTCTCAATTTTTGCCTTAATTTGATTTTGATTTTTTTTTTTTTTTTGTCAACTGAGTTTAACCTTGTCTCTGTGCCTAAAGGTTGAATCATTTGGTCTGGATAGGTGACTCTTCATTGACATATTTAACTTTGTCTGTTTGACCAGCAGAGTCTGCAAAGTTTCCTTTCCAAGTCTTCCCAGAAGTACTAGGAAATGAAAGGAACAGGAGTTGAGGTCTTATTCACATATTCTGTTTGCTAATAACTTTCCTCTTGTTCTACTTTATTACATGGTAACTATATTTCCATAGATACTAAGTTTAAAACTAACCAAGTTGGACATTTTCTGTGATTACAACTGCTGCTTCTTTAACTAATCTAATTAAACATGTTGGACAAACACAACTAGTGGTTTGTGTGGGAGATAACTCATAGTACCCAGTTATAATTTGGAGATTACATGAATGACATTATATGCATCAATAAATCACATGTTAGTGTTCTTCGGTTTAACACGTGGAAGGGAGAGGATAATAAAAATTTCATTACTAATTTCAGATGGACTGGTACAAACTAATTGAAGGGACTCCTCTGTATGATTAATAATCACCATCTGTAATCACTCACAAACTTACTCGAGTAGGACTCCATTAAATATATTGCATATTTCACTCAGGAGAAGAATTAATTAAAGTCTGCTTGGTGAGACGGAAATAAGGAATTCTATAATAATAATAATGATGATGATGATGATGATGATGTAGATAAAAGTTCCTCTGATACTGGATGTTTAAAATAACTTCAGAATAATTTAATGAGCATGATAATGGTGAGTAATGGTCCACTGTATTAAGTTAGATGCACGGTTAAAACGGATCCATTGAAATCAAGTTTGTTGTGATTAATTCCATTTGTTTCACTCAGTGGGTTTATTCTGAGTATGGATCCAGTCCTTTCCTTGCTGGAGTGTAATACTGATAGAGATATCAACGTGCCTTGGGATTGTGCAATCACAAATCTTTCAACAGCCTCAAAAACACTGTAGTCAGACCCCAGCTATGTTAAGCAAAAAACTTCTATTACCTTTGGTTATTCCCAGAGAGACTAATTTACTCTGAATTTGCTTAGCAGTCCATCAAGTCTTTAAGCAAAGATTACGCCAGTTCAAATCAGGATCCCTATGGTATAACTTTTGAGTCTAACTGAAATTACAGTAGACGATCCATCTTCATTTGTTCCAGCTCAATATATAAAGTCAAATCTTCTTCAGTTGAATTTGAGGTTTCATCAAACATCAAGATGCACCCATGTAATTTTCTTGGAATGTTGTTGATGTCCAGCTCAGGAAAAAAAAATTTATCAACTTCCCAGTCTATCTCCAGTGTCCCTCATCTAAATAAATCACTATCAAATGCCCTAATTTATTAGGCATCTCTATTTACTGGGCCTGTAAATCCCTCACTGCAAGGCAGAATGAGGAAGGAGAGGAGGAAGAGGAGGAGGAGGAGATTAATCAGCCACCAAGTTCTTTGACAGCCTGGTTTACTTTCACCGCTAACTCTTCCAAACATAATTGCTTTCTCCAGTGAGTTTCTTTGCATGACATAGACAAAATAAGTGAGACGCAGTTTTCTGATGTTGCCTTCCAGTGACATGTCTGCTGTTATACACTCCAGTACTTGCTTGTTAGTCACTTTTAGTTAGTACAGGTACTTAGCACATAAATTCTTTCAGTGATGTGGGATGACCAGAAGAGACACCAGGCAATTTTATCTCTACTTTGGAACGACTGAGAGAATGACTTGTGTCCCTACTTCCTCTTTGCTTTTTGAAAGGTTCCTCTCTTGCAAATGGAGGCCTGAATCTTCATACCACTGTGAAACGGAAACTGGAGAGTGAAAAGGGTTACGTCTTCGATAAGAGACTCAGGTACAGCGTGCGTCAGAATGAAAGCAACTGTCGGTTTAGAGACATTGTTGTACGCAAAGAAGATGGATTCACACACATCCTCCTGTCCAGTCAGACCTCAGATAACAATGCACTGACTCCAGAGGTACGCAGGTGAACATCCAATCAAAGAGAACAGTGGGAAGTGATCAATAGCCATAAAAGCATCCCTCTGTTTATAATTTACCCCCTAATGAAATAACTCCCTTGAATTCCATTTCTAATTTTAATTTTGAAGACTAGAATGGGGGCTGCAGGTTTGAAGTACATTCATCACTTTGCCGATGTCTACTTATATTATTGTACCTTTCCTGTCACATTCATATGTAGAGTTGTATTCAGCTCCAGGTATCAAATTATTGAGGCTTCCTATATCTTGGTTTTGGTTTTTTTGAGCTTTCATTCTTGGTCAAGGGTACAATCAATCTGAAGGACATAAATATTTGAGAGAATAGCTGGAAGACAAAGAAAAAGTTACCTCTTAGATAATTACAAATTGGACTTACCGTAGTTGAAAGCATGGGTGTCTGTGGAGTTATTATGCAATTAATCATTCTTCTTGAAGAGTACTTGAGGGATGTCACAGAGAAGAAAGGTCCAACATATTCTCCAAAGCCTGTGAGGGCAGGACAAGAAGTAATGAGTAGAAGCTTGTTAAAGAGAGATCCAATCTAGGACTAAAGAGAATTTTCCTGACAGTGCAAATAGTTAATAATCATTACTTAATAACACTAATTAATAACAAATAGTCAATGGAATAACTTGTCTCCCAGAATTGTGGATGCTCCATTGCTGGATGACTGGGTTATTTGACTGGGTTAGAATAAGGCTCCTGACTTGAGCAGGGGGTTAGAGTAGAAGACCTCTGAGGTTCTTCCCAGGCTTATCACTTATGTACTATTACAAATTACATAATTTGCACGATGATGTGTTAAGTATGACATCCCTGAGACTTCCGCAGGATGTTTCTGCTGGAAATACCAATCAATATAAAGAATATTGAGGTACGGCTGCCATTCATCTTCTATAAAATAAAATATGCAATTCCTTCATATGCTTCTTTTGACTGTATTTGCAGGCGTGAAGGATACCGTGCATGAAATGACACGATGGTCATGTTGATGGCAAGCTTCCTGTATTACTTTTCTGATTATCAAAATAGCCCTACGCGAGCAGAATTTGAAGTGTTTTAGAGGCATTTTTGTAAATGGGTATTCCCACCAGCAAAGCAGCTGGTGTCTATAGAGACAAAAAGATTTCCAAAACACCCTCATCGGCCTTACACCTTCGCAATTGAAGTTCTTCATTTGGGCTAAGGCCCATTGCTACTAAAAACCACTTCCCAACCTTTACACAGTCCTAGTTAGCAAAGATCAAAGCTTCCTTGTATCCTGCGTTTTGCCTCCTCTTCATCTGGGTCATTATAAGTGGTTGCCTTTGATGTGAGGAAACATCTCAAAAGCGGATAAGAAATATAGATTTGAAAAATGTTTGAGAAAGGCCGGTAGGAAGCAAAGACGATGTTAATCCTGAGTCAGATTTGAAACCATGAAGAAGCCAGGGATAAATCTCCATGATTCGTGTCAAAGAAATGGACTGTGATTGTTTCCCTACAGATTATGAAGGAGGTTCGAAGAGCCCTGTGCAACGCGTCTGCTGATGACAGCAAGCTCCTGCTGCTCAGTGCCGTAGGCAGTGTATTTTGTAGCGGCTTGGACTATTCCTACCTAATTGGAAGGTTATCCAGTGACCGACGGAAAGAAAGCACCCGGATCGCTGAGGCTATAAGGTGAATTGGGGGTTTTGGAATCCTCCGGTCAGAAAAATCCAGCATATGACCAAGGATGTGGTTTTATTTCATTTTAACATTTGAATTGGGTTGGTTAGGTCAAATGAAAGGGGTATTGATATTTAGATTATTTAGATTTTCTTGATATTTGCTTAGCATGCTTAGCTGGGTTGATGCAAACTTCTTAATATTCCTCACCCTGTCTGTAATTCCTTAGCTGCCACATTGGGGACTGGTCCCCAGCTGAATATAGAAGGGCACTGTATAGTAAGAAATTTTAAGAGATGTTATCTTTATCCAATTATCAGTAAATCTTTGTGATCTAAATTATTATTTCGCCCATGGCAATATGGGCTAAGATGGTGCTATCATCTTCATAAAAATAGACTTTCAATAGCAAAGCAAGCAGACAAAGAATAACTTATCCTTTACATTTGGTAGGTTCCTTAATATTGTATAATTTCTTAAAGGTTGCTCATTGCAATTTGTGCCAGTCCAAATATGTCTACATAGTCACCCTAGAAGACTTGTTCCTTCCTTAGTCCATTCTGCAATTAGCACCTTATTGATTAAATCAAGATTGTCTGAATTCTCTTAGTTCTGGTTTAGTTATTCTTATGTTTTCCCTAATCTGTTGTCTTCCAAACACGGTTTGATATATTTAGAAGGCAGTAAGTCAAGGAAAACTAAGAATTACTGAAATTCTACGCCAACATAGCTTTGGGCTCCAAGACTTCTAATTCAATATATCTGGAGAACACCAGTTTGCAGAAATCCAAAGCAATCTTTCTCTTAACTCGCTTTTTGAATTTTGTTAGCATTTTTTTCATGGTTTGATTCCATTGTGTTTCTGCTCTGTTTGCCGGACTTCTTAAGGCAACGTTTGAAGATTTTTCTTCTTAGGGAAATGATTTCATTTACATGCAAATAGACTCTGAAAGTTAAAATATCGCCTTCTTATACATCTCATATTACGTTCGGTGCCAATCTACATAATATGAAGGACAGGTTTTCAGATGCAAACTATGGATTGTCCTATACAATTTGGACTCATGCCACACTTCTGCCAATTGTAGCCATGTAATCATGGTTCATTGATGTCAGTTATGTTTATACCAAATAACAATATATTTTCATTTAGGAAGGCATGATATAGCGCTGCAGCACAAGCTGTATGTATTCAGAAGTTTCTAGGTTTGGACTATAAGCAGTGGTGGGATTCAAATATGTGAACTACCAGTTCTCTGTGTGGATGCCGCTTCTGGAAGTCCATTCTGGGCCTGGGCAAACTCACTCAGTGCTGTAAAATGTGTGGATCCAAAAGTTCCTAATAGCTGAAAAGCAGTTAACAAGTGATTTCCAAACATGATTAGGAAAGGAAGCACACAAACCTAGTGTCCTTTCGAAGGCACCGATCATGGTTTCCACAAAATGGCTATACCCTCATCACCCAGAGCTCTAAATTCACTGGAGACCAACGCCTTTCAGTCTCCTCCAGAGGAGCAATTGTGTGGAGTGCTCGTGGGCAATCTCAAGTCATCTCCTTGTCTGGAGAGGGATTACAAAAAAAGTGTTGATGTCAGAACCCATTTATTAAACAAGGGGACTCTTTTCTATTTCTACTTCTTCCATTACTCTGCATTCTGCCGTACTCCTGAAGGGGAGGGGGGAAGACGCTCTCTGCTTCTCTCTATCGCTACAATGTATCCCTTCCATTGTTCTGCATATTCACTCTTTGAACTATCTCTCCCTTGATGTTACCTTGGGGTGAGAAAGAAATGTGCCTCCGGCCATCTGGCTTATCTCCCGTCTCGGGAAGGCGCGAAGACCTAACAACCTCGCTGTGAGCCTGGGAAAGACCAATGTTATCAACTACTTTCCCACAACAGACTTGTGGGACATGGCCCATTCGAACTGACCGGATGAACTATTGGGGTGGGGTTTGCTTCTTTTAAATCTATTGATCTGAGTGAGAAACCCTCAGATCCTACTTATTATGCCTACTATCAGCTTCCCCTAATAAAAGTTCCTTTTGGAGGAAACTGCTTCCACGAGTACTGCTTTCTTAGGATGAGGTTTTGAAGTGGGCCCTGACAGTTCTACTCTCTGGCTCTTCATTTTGTCACAGTCCTCATCTTTGCTTTTAGATTAATATTTTGGTATAGGAAGAAACATATAAGAGTAGGAGAGATGAGATAAGAAAGAATCATCTTAAAACTCAAAATATCAAGCAATTAATATTTGGGGAGAGATAAGATTTACAGATGAACCATCTTGTTGATGGTGGTGGTGGTGGTGGTGATGATGATGATGATGATACTATCCATTCAGTCACATCTTACTGTTAGCTATTTTGTGGGCCAGGTCTCACCACATCTTCTGATCTTGCACTACTTCTTTGAGTTTTTCTATGCTCTGGCTGGTGTCAACTTTGATGATGTTCAGCCACTGTGTTCTTTGATGCCCTGGTTTCCTTTTACTGCTAACTTTTACAAACGTAATTGTTTTCTCCAGTGAATTCCCTTGCATGACATGGCCAAAGTAAGCGAGACAACCCTTTCTGTAGTGCATGAATATCAGTTCTTCATATTGCAAAGCCATCCAGAAGAACATGGCACTTTGAAAGACATCAACCACAGCTACAAAACCTCTAGTTCATGTTAAGACAGTGATCCAAGGCAAGATGGGGTACTCTGGTTTGGATGGCACAGCTATGTTCAGAAGTGTTATGTTTCTGCTTACTATAGAAAAAAGTGGGATGAGAACCTTTGATTGGCTTTTGGAGAAAGATGTGAAGAGTTTGACTGCCTGGAGTCCTGCCTGGTGCAGTGACAAAAGTTCTCATGAAACAAAATAGTTCATTGTGACTTTCATCCATCTCTTCCATTTTAGGGATTTTGTGAAAGCCTTTATTCAGTTTAAGAAGCCCATTGTGGTTGCCATCAATGGTCCTGCTCTAGGCTTGGGAGCTTCAATTTTACCACTCTGTGACATTGTTTGGGCAAGTGAAAAGGCCTGGTTCCAAACTCCCTACGCAACCATTCGGCTCACTCCGGCGGGCTGTTCATCGTACACATTTCCACAGATATTGGGTGTTGCACTGGTAAGATTTCCTTCTTTCAGATTTCTGTGGTCCCCTTTCAGTTAAACAACTTGAAAGGCACTGTCCTACATTGTGGTTTTCTACTCCACACCTATTGGATGAATATTGGACCAAAGAAATGAACTTCTCTTCTCTTTGTAGCAGACCTTTTCCCAGGCATTTGGTTTCCTTCCCCTCTGGATTTCTGATTTGTATGTGCAAAGCAAATATTCATGGCTGAAAGTTGTTTGCTCCTGAAGAGCAGCTGAATCAGTTGCTGGCAAATATAATTATTGAAGTATCTTGAGCCTGTTTCGTGGTCAAGAGGCAATTTTCTATCTAAAACTCCCATTTCTAAGTAGCTCTCCAGTTCAAATCAGGCTTAAAAATCTAATGGAAAAGTAAGATCTTTGGTTAACCCATCTACAGTCCCCACTAGACCACGGACAAAAGAGATTCAGAGTGTTTCATTTGATTCATTTTTACCAGTGTCAGGCCTTATTTTTCTATTTATTCTATAGCTGCATCTACGTCTAAATAGGCCCCTACCTGTTTTGTGCTAATCTGTATTCGCTGTCACCTTGCGTTTTGTATTTGCTCTTTGTGGAGGAGAAGAATCAACTTGTCCTGTTCAAATATATTTTCTCCTTACAGGCCAATGAGATGCTGTTTTGTGGAAGAAAGCTGACGGCGCAAGAGGCCTGCAGCAGAGGGCTTGTCTCCCAAGTCTTTTGGCCCACCACATTTGGACAGGAAGTGATGTTGAGGGTAAAAGAAATGGCGTCCTGCAGTGCCGTGGTAAGAAGAATATGAGATTTTATGGAGAACTTTGGAGAATTTGTTTGTTTGTTCGCCACCCATCTTACCTCAGGGTAATTTCTTGATGCCACCTGTTTCCCACCTCAGCTCTTTCAGAAACTCATTCAGAAGGGTCTTGAGGCAAAGCACTCCTTCTCTTGGCTTTTACTTGCTTTTTTTTATTAAGTGTATAGGTGGCTTAACTCCATCCCAACTAGTGTAAAGTGTAAAACGTGAGGTAATTAAAAATGGAATTTGGAGACCTTCCAAAGCAAATCAGATCACCAACACCACAAGAAGAAACATCGCATAAGAAACCTCCGGCCTCTCTAGTCAAAAAGCTTAGGGATGAAATTGTAGGTCTCTTTTATATAGTTGATATCCTGGAAAGATTAGGGAAACGTTCCTCCACCTTGGCCACTTTAAGATATGTGGACTTCAGCTCCCAAAACTGATGGCTGATGGTTGGCTGGGGAATTCTGGAAGCTGACGTCCGCACATCTTAAAGTTGTCAAGGCTGAGAAACACTGGATTAGGAGACAAAATATACTAGGAATTGCCAGTGGTTACCGAGTCTTTTTTATGAAAGAAGAGTAGATGATCCTAGGCCTCTTGATGGCTTTTTTGATAGCTTCTGGAATGCTTCCAACCATAATTGCTGAAAATCTGTGGCATAGTTAGCTTCATGAATAAACAAGTTTGAGATAAAAAATGCAGGCAGCTATAATGTTAGCTCTCCAATAGCTTTTATGTAGGTTGCCTGCTTAATAAGGAAATGAATGGACACTTCTAGAAGTTCTCATATAGAAGCCAGAGGGAGAAGCACACCAGAAAGTCATGATCCTGTCCAGGATATGACAGATTCTTTTCACATTGGTTACTGCTGTGATCTCCCCAGCTCTAAAAACTGTCAAAGATGGTCTTCTTCAAAAAGGTTACCAAGGCATGACGTTAAACTCCTGCATTGGTGTCGAACCTTAAATTATTTTTCACACATTATGCAAGTCCTGAGTTTTCAGGGTAGAGGTATGTATGTAAGCTGATAGAAAGGCATTTTTCATACCTTTGTATGAAAGATTGTAACTAGATTCCCTCTGTAAAGACAGAATAGCTTCCTTTTTCGCTTGAAACAGCAGCAGCAAAGCACCAGGGATTTTTAATTAAATGTATTATAGATTATATCTCCTTCCAAAATGTTTGCGGGGGGTTGGGGGAGACACAAAAGAAACACATATTACCAAAGTATTGTATGCATGTCTTGGGTGAGCCAATAATGCTCTTGATCTGATGAGAACCCTGGACAGGTCCTATGTTCAGGTCTTATGTTCTCCTCCACCTTCATTTCAGCTTAGGTTTTTTTTATAACATTCAGCATTCAATTTTCTAGGACAAGAAAGTCATAAAAGAATAGAGGAAAAATTGCCAGTGAAGCTAAGAATGCTTCTTACTTACCAAAATCTTTTTTTTTAAGTTAATTACATCCTTTTGTTGTCCTATGATAATAACCCAAAGCAGTTTTCAATTGTTAAATTAAGAACCAGCAGAACTAAAAAAAAAAAAAAATAATGCAAACAAGGCATCTGTTTGAATAGTAAAAACAATAAGAACATAAAACCATTACAAGGCAGGAAGGATGAAACTTCCAACAAAAATAAAATTACATTTCTGTACGTGATTTATGGAAGAATAGCAAAAGTGAGCACTGTATGAACTCAAGATTACCTACCTTTCAGTTCAGCCTTATAAACTACTTTATTACTGTATAATATAAAGCTGTTCAGAGTCACCTGGTTAAGTTGGGTGACTATAGAAATTAAATGAAGGAATGAATGAATCAATCAATCAATCAATCATTTTCAAAGGAAAGGAGTGTAAATGGGAGAGTCAAAAATATCAAGATGGAGATCAAAGAATGTCTCCAATGAAGCCAAGATCCCAATAGGTCTCTTCACTCTAAATTCTTTTTTTTCTCTAGAAAACATTCATTCATTCATTCATTCATTCACTGAATTTATTTGCTGCCCATCTCGTAGTAAATGACTCTGGATGGCTTGGATGACAGGGCCATCCTCCTAAAAGGATTAATATATCAATTCATAATTAATAAGTTAATGGGATTGTAATTGCTTTCCCTTAGGTTTTAGAAGAATCGAAATGCCTGGTTCGGGGTTTTCTAAAATCTGGCCTTGAAGATGTGAATGAGAAAGAATGTCAGATGTTAAAGCAGCTCTGGAGCTCTTCCAAAGGACTAGATTCGTTGTTCAGCTATCTCCAAGACAAGATCTATGAAGTTTGACATTGTTGGAGGGGAAAAAAAGGGAGAAGAATGTTCTGGGATCAAAGAGATTTCAGATGTCTCCGGGTTTGAGAAAAATCACACGAAAGCCAAAACGAAAAACCAGCAAACCCTCCCAGAGGCTTTTGTGAATGCATATCTAACATCTCTGAGGTTGCATCAGTTTCCTTGCTGAATTCAACAACTCTTCTTAGCAAGGTTGATTTTCTTTGTGGAAGGAAAGGCAGATGTATTGACCCAGCCTTTGGCAAGAATTGCATTTGAACACTCAACGTGGCTGGAGAGAAACATACATTCCATGTGCCAGAAACACTATCGGTAACCCTTTAAGGCACACCACAAATTTTACTTCTTTGGTCTTCTTCTTCTAATTATTATTAATTAACTTATTCCCGTTATTGTAAGCAGCTTGTCACGGCATCAGTCCAAATGACTCAGTTTAGAATTCAACGGTTCTAAATCATAATTGTCTGCCCGGCCTACTTTAAGAAGATGTCCATATTTTTGATTTGTTCAACCATTAACAATAGAAGATACAGTATGTGGGGTATATAATTTGTAATGGCTGATGGATAAAAGAAAACAATTTTGCAAAAAAAGAAAAACTTTCAAAATATCCTATCTGGATTGGATTGCTTTCCCCCTTTTGGTTGAATTTATTTAATTAATTTATTTGCGTTTGTGTATCTCTGTGGGCATGGGCATGGGCATGGATATGGATGGATGGATATATATTTATATATATATATATATATATATATATATATATATATATATATATATATATATATATCCATCTATCCATCCATATCTATATCTATGCGCTTCTCATAGTACTTAACCTAGACCGGATAGGTTTTGCACATGTGAATGATCTCCCTGATTGTCTTTAAAAAGATTGTGCTACATCAACAAAGACAAAAGGCAGTGAATCACATAATGCCATGGACTACTGAGGCATTTAAAAGAAAAGGGAAGAAATCCATCTGCGATTCATATTCAGAAATTGTCTTCCAAGATGGACAATATATTTGAATCATCCTTAAAGAAGAACGGTGGCGTGCCGAAACTGTGAGTGTGACACAATGAAGGGTTCCTGCTAGCCTAGAGGCTACTCCCACCTCTAAGAAGTAGAATAAAACTCTTAGAGATGCCATTGAAATGCTGCTATTAGAGCTTCTGGAATTCCTTTTATCGTCCAGCAATTGATAGCTCTTGCTTTCCATTAGAAAAATGCAGAAAGGCAGAGCTTTCCTTTGCCTCATTCTGTACTCCTTTGCCCCAATACTTTCTAGAAGTACTGGAGAGATTTTCTGTAATTGCATCAATTTAACACCTTACACCGTCGGTGAAAACCCTAGAGAAGTAATGGAAGGGCTGTGTTCTTTTTAAGTTGGCATGGCCCAATCAAGGTGCATTAAAAGGAGAACATAGACACATATGGAGCTGCTTGATGAGAAGGTTACAAAAATTGCAGAGAAAAAAAAAGGGGGGGGGGACAGAGAGTTAAATATCTCTAGGCTTAAGTCTGTTTCATGAATTCTGACTTCCGTGAGTTTTCTAACCTTTTGGTTTTCGTTTTTGTTTTTTTTCATTTTCTTCTGGTTTTTTTTTCTCTGCAATTTTTTTCCTTTTAAGTTCAATTTCTTATTAGGTGGTAGAGCTTCTAAATGGGATGTTGAATTTAAGAGAAGAGAAGCTAATATCTGCAGCTCAGGGTAGAACTGTGGAATCCTTAGTATTCTCTGAGTTTGATTATTTTCTTGCGACTAGGTAACCTCATCAGCACTGTTGATGTGATATTGAATTCGTGGAGATGGGAGAGGATTTCTTTCGTTGATTTTTTTAAAAAATGCATTTATTTAGCATTTTAATTTGGCAGGAAATCTCTGAGAATTTCTCACAAATCAGCGCCAAGTTTGGCTTCAAGCATCAAACCATGTTCTTACCAGAATGCATTGAACATATAAACCGGGATTTTCAGGAAAGGAGAAATGGAGAGTTCTTCTCTTATTCTCTACTATGGATGGCAAAGAATCTCAATAAATTCATAAATCCTTTGTTTCTGGAGTCCAACCATTCTGGACTCAGGGCTAAAATCCCTGAAGTATATAATATCAAGCAAAGGAAAATCATGGGAATGAAATATATAGCAACACATTCATTTATTGAAATAATCCTTATCGAAATGTGGTCCAGACCTTCTTCCAGAAACGCGTTGTTATGAATTAGCAGGAAAATATTCCCATGCTGGAACTTGCTTTGAATGGATAGAATTCTTGGAATCCTAAACTTCTGGATTTCCAAGCAGACCTCATTTTAAAACGTCATTTTTTTTTCACAGCTTTTTCAACATATTCTTATTTTTACATTTTCCTGGCCAATGAGTAGCTGAAAGAGGCCAAACATAATTCCTTCATAAAAAAAAAAAATCAAATTCTAAATCTTACTTTTGTAACAACAAAAAAATACATCGGTATGATTATTCTAATTTCAGGGTTTTTTTTAAAAAAAAACTTTATGGTCAGTAATTATTTTAAAGAGGTTTTTTTTTTAAAAAAAAAAAGCTTCTTCGTCTAGTTTTATCTTTCCAGTATCACTTGAGTATTTAGTTATATGGGTGTACTGTATATACTGGGTTGAATATCTTTATTAATATCCACAGTATTTAATAAAATGCAAATATTTGCTGTTAAGTATGTCATATGATTTCATGTAAATGGTTTTGTACAAATCTTTAAAAGATTCCCCAGTTTTTGCATTTGTAGATATGGAAAAGTAAGCAATTCAATTTTTTTCTGTTTGTCTTGCATGTGTGTATGTATGTATGTACGTGTGTGTGCGTGTGTATGTATGTATGTATGTATGTATGTATGTATGTATGTATATATATATATATATATATTGCTGTAAATAAAATGTGTGTTAGTTGGTGCCCTTCTGTTTCAACAAATAAGCTTGCTGATTTTAATACAGTATATATTTTCAAATATATATATATATACATATAAACTTTTTATATTTCTGTGGTAGATTAGGGTAAGCGTTCTAGGCAATCTTTTCACACGATGGTTGACTCGTCTTTTAATTCTCTAGTATTCTGAGATTGATGCCAATTGTGTTTTTTTTCCACTTAAAATAATACAGTTTTACTGTTATTAATATATGCAGGCAGATTTTTTTTTTGTTTCCTCCCTTCCTTTCTTCCAGCCTTGAAATAAATGAATTTGTAGATTTGCTGCATTTGTGAATAAGCCTTACCATTAGTTTGAAACAAAGATTGTGAACTGCATAAGGAAAATGAAGAGTCAGCTCTCTGGGATGGCAGAATAGCAAGGATGATAACATCCTTTTATAATGTGTGTATTCCAGGAGTTGTAGGCCCAACACATCTGGAGGACATGGGGTTGCAGAAGGTGGGCTTAGAACAGCTGATCCTGCCTTGCGGACATGAAACAAATGGGGGCAATTCACATTGAAACCTTCCCAACACCAAAACTGACCCCTCTTTCCAAGAATAATTTCTCTGCACCAAGTATGGACTTCAACCAACCTGTAGAACAGGGGACACCAACCTTAGTAACTTTAAGACCTGTGGACTTCAACTCCTGGAATTCTGGAAGTTGAAGTCCACAGGTCTTAAAGTTGCCAAAGTTGGGGACCCCTGCTGTAGAAGACTTGAAGAGTGGTGGTTTGAGGGAAACCATGTTCAATGGATTTCACCCCCATTCTTTTGATGAATTTTAAGAAAACCCCTTGCCTCTAACAGCTGCATTCCGACAGTTGACAAATGTAGAATGCAGGGCCGTAATGTTTTTCTAGTGAAATGGAGAATACGGGTTGTTTTAGTTGTGTGTATGTGTGTTCGTTTCAGACATAGGTAGGCTCTTTAGCATGGGCTTTGTTGTGTAGTCAGGGATGGAAGCCTCTAGCCCATGGGTCTAATCCAGGGGTCTTCAAACTTGGTCCTTTTATGACGTGTGGACTTCAGCTCCCTGAATTCCTCAGCCAGGCATGCTGGCTGAGGAATTCTGGAAGTTGAAGACCACACGTCGTAAAAGGGCCAAGTTTGAAGACCCCTGGTCTAATCTGACCAACTCTAATCTAAGCATCCTTAATCTGCTCAGGTTCTTTATGTGGCTCAATCTATAAAACTCAAACCTGGTTGAAGCCAACTCTCTTTGGGAGACCCTAAAGTTTACATAAGAGATGTAGAGACAATCTGAACTGTGCATTGAAATGCTCCACATCATAGGTGGATATATCTCTGTTCACCCCCTTAACAATATGTTTTGAAGCCGTTCTTAATACCTTTGACAATACTTTCAAACAGGATTTTGGCTTCTAGACAATAATATATTGTATGTAAATACCAAGCTTCCATTAAAAACAATAAGGACCAAAGAATTCCTTTTTTTTTTTTTCAATCCTGCTTTTGGTTGTCACATCCCCTTCGACTTGCATTTTGTATCATCTTTAATTCATTTTAGGGAAAGAAAAAAGGGCAAGGTAGCCAGAGGAAGTCTATCTGCTGGAAGAAAGAAAAAAAAAGGAAAATGAAAAATAGTTATAGGTAAGGAGGTGTCTATTGGTAAGGCTTATTACCAAACTAAATAAAGATAAAGCAGGTAACCAAAAAAGAGAGAGAAAAGAATTAAAATATAGATTTTTTTTTTCAGATACGGCCCATAAGTTATTTTGTTGTCTGAATTTCATGTTTCCAATATTTATAAAGATGAAGACTGCACAGTATGACCAATATGAGGGTATGGGGCACCCCTTAACCACAGTGTTGTAAATATTTCAGAAATTAGTTCAGTACCGAGGGATGCATATCTTCTGATATATCTGGTATCGTGACTGTGTAGATCAAATTGTACACAATTTATTTGTCCATGGTCCTGTAAACTAGTGTATGAACACATTTTTCTGGGTGCCTTAGAAGTTGTATTTTTCATGGTGTGTTAATATGCAGTATTTATACATTGTGAGAAGCTGCTTTGAATAAAAACATTCAAACTTCCCTTTGGTGGATCAATGGGGCTGTGGCAATCTGTCTCAAGGTGGAGTGACTTTTTTTGCATTTAGAATGCTTCCAGAACTGTTACCAGATTTCAGTAGCTTGATTGATTGATGATGATGATGATGATATCCATTCAGCCATATGTGACTCTTGGAGATTCTAGGTCTCTCCACATTTTCCAGTCTTGTGCTACTTCTGTTCTGGCTGGGGTGTCAGTTTTAATGGTGTCCAGCTAGCTTAAAACTTAATTTCATTTCCTTGGTTTTGGTTTACTGTTGAGGCAAAGGTGGCCTGTCAACAATCCATGGTTAAGCTAACCATAGATTATAAGAACTCTCTATACCTGTCAATGGTCAGATTAGTACATTCTTCTATGGCAAGCTAATCAAGGTTTTTTATCCATAGTTTGCTGAACAAACTATAAATAACTTTTAACAAAGTATACTAAACCATAGTTTGTAACCCAGAACAACTGGTTTTTATAGCACTTTAATTCTTGGCTAGCTACTGTTTACTACTGAACTAACCCAATTGCTTAGATTTATACAATGTACTTGACAATGTTCATAGAATGGGCTTAGCTATAGTTAATTGAACCATGTCCCAAACGTGCTTTTTCAAAAGGCAACTGGACTTTCTTCATTTTTTCTTGAAGGATGTTTCGCTTCTCATCCAAGAAGCTTCTTCAGAACTGATCTAAAGGATTCCCTCGGCATTCTTTAGATCATGCCAAATAACTGAAAAGCATCCAGATCCCACCGCTTGCAAGGCGTTTTTATTACTGCAAATTAAATATGTTTTCAGGAGACAGAAGGTGCTTTTTCCATTGACCTCATGGTGTCCAAATAGCCACTTCGCCAGTTCTAACCTTCTGGTCAAGCCTCCCTCAATCTCCGCTGCATCTCCTTTGCATGTTCGTGGCTCTTGGCACGGTTGGCTTCATACTGGAAGGAAAGGAAGGCAGGATACCAAATGAAAAACGACAGAATCTGGAAGTCTGAGAGAGCTGGCCAACATCAGCTCAGCTGTCTTGATATAAGCCACAATTTTATACTGTGTCATGATGCTGCCATGCCTAATAATTATGCAATTTGCATCATTTGGGTGACAATGTCTCGGTGAATATGAGAACACCGGGTCCCAATAGAGTCACTTAGTCGCCAGGTTTACTAAACTGACAAGCTGACAAGATTATCAATATCCCCATTCCCAATTTTTTTTACCTCTTTCTTTAGGCATTTCCTCATTGCTCTGTCAATATCATTGCAATGGCCAAAAAACTTCAAGAAAGAATGCTGGAAGGGAGAAGAAAAAGAACAATTGTTGTTGTTAAAAAGGGGGGGAGAAACCCATCCCAAATAATATTCTAGAATCTCTAGTGTTACTACTTCCTATGCCAACAGTGTATTTTTTTTTTAATTAAAGTATTCAGTTATCAAGCAAGGAGAGAAGCAAAGACATTGCAAAATCAACCTCCAGCATTAAATTATTTAAAAAATATGTATTTTTTTTTAATTTTCTTCCAAGAAAATAATAGCAGTTGCTAAATTAAAAGGTCAATTGTTTCATCCTATTCTCTACAAAGGTGACATGTTGTTTAATATATGTTGAATTTTCACTTTGGTGCCATTAGTCGGCAAAAGGTTGTTCTTGAGCTGCTAAAATAAAGCCTTCACTTTCTTTCTTTAATATGCCTGTTCTTAACCAGCTTCATGTGGGGTTTTTAGCGGCTTTCCCTTCCATATCCTTCAAGTATTTCATTATAGTATTATTACTATATTTTATTATAGTATTATAGCATGGCATCTGGCATGCTGGGGTCCATGGGGTTGTGAAGACTTGGACATGACTTAGCGACTGAATAAAATTATAGTATAGCATTATAGTATTACTACTAATAATATCACTACTACTAATTTCATTATAGTATTACTACTACTAACGGTATTAGCCACCTCACTTCAAAAGATGCTGGGCAACTTACAACTTCCAATGCACAATTAAAAACATCAAAACCAAGAAAAGCCTGGGCAAAATCAGTCAAAACAAAAATTACAGAGACTCCATTCACCTTCAACATTGCCCTTCAAATCTGAATCTTGGCACACATCTAGTAATTAGCAGTATAATCTCCTTTCAATACACCTGTAACTAACTGGAAGGGGCACGTGGAACATGTAAATATGCTGCCTTTAGACTGAGATGAATTCCTGCTGGAGCTGAAAATGTTTTCTCAGCTGGTACTTTCTCAGGTGATACCGAGCTGGCAATATTCCCCGTTAAGTTGGAGAAAATATCCAATGCATGACAAACAAATAATAGACATTGTTCTCTTGGAAGCACACCGGTCATTTTTAAGTCAAACAAAAAGTAACGTTGTTTTTTGTCAGACCTGGAGAGAGTAAAGAACTACCATTTATTTGCAAGCGGTAAATCTTGCAACGTCCAGGGAAAATGTGATTCTTCTTCTATCGAAATATACTGTAGCTGATAAAGTTGTTTAACCCAGGATCTACAACTGACCAAATAATTCCAAAGACTCAGGAAGGATTTTGGGGTTTGGGGGGATAATGCCTATCCACCCTCCAGTCAGAGGACCTTTGACAAAAGAGCCATTTTTCGCCAATACAATACAGGAATTTGCTTTTTTAAAAAAATCTCAATGAGAATTTGGGAGTTCCTGAAGTATGTTTGACTCCTTTGTTTGGTTCAGAAGACAGAAGTCATTGAAAAGACAGGAAGCGGTTGGCAGTTCTATTGCCTTCAGTCTGGATAGGCTAACATTTATACATGCATTATCACGATGGAACACACAATTCGTGGAAACAGAAGTTTTCTTCCGTTTCAACCAGCCCTAAAAACCATTGGTACCAAGAACGTAAAAGCCTAAGCAAAGCGTTCCTGTTGAGAATGGGAAGTATACAGAGGATAAAAGGCTTTATTTACAAAAGGAAGGATGAAGAAAAAGCACCTTCCTCCTCTCTTCTCCCTGGACCGTTCAAAAAATATTTTCACAAGTGCTGTGGAAGGTAAATTACATATAATAATTCAAGCATACTATCCTTTTCCCCCCAGTTCTGGACATATCTCAGGATAATGGAATGCTATGAGCTTTGCTGGACCAGCCATTCCTAAAACTGATCCCAAACATGGTTGGGGAAAAAATGCCCTTTAGTTCTTCTAACACTGGATCACTGTCCATGGTTTACTGGAAGAATTCCTACAGCAACTGAAAGGAATTTTTTTTTGAGTCTGGATCTGTCTTTCCACCCCATGAAACAAAGGACTCTTAAGACTCTAAGCTCCGTTCAGGTAAGAAGAGAATCAAAGCTTCAAGGACTTCACAAGGGTATCACACCTCATGTGACTTCCCGCTACAGGTCTGGGATAAATTTTTGTTTATAAGCATAATAAAAGCTCACGTTGTTCAAGTGATAAAGAAATTGTAGCAGGCGAAGCTCTATTTGTAAATTATCGGTACAAAGGAAGCAATCTCTTTTTAGTCACAGACATTCAAAGAGCCAAGGTTGCCTACCCCTGGACCTAGGCATCCTGGTGTGTAACAAAGGCAACAAAAACCAAGCTTTGTTGTAAAGACATTCCTAGCAACATTCTGTGTGCTCTTGAGGCAGCAAGGAATAGGCAGAACTTTCTAGAAAAAGTTAGCTATCATGTGGTACTACCAGCAAATGTCAATCTTGTCTAAGAACAGGATAACAAGATCTGTGGAGATGTAGCAGCATTCTGGATTCTTTCAGAGTCTTACCTCCTTGTGGCACTTTTGAAGTTGACGGATGATAATGTTACACTCTTCAGTATGTAGATGAGGTGACAAGTTCGGATGCATCACGAGTTAGGAACCACTCATCCCAAAGAAAAAAAAAACATAGGGTCTTCCTCCTGTCAATATTTGATATCAATCATGTTGAATGTCATGCCATCTTGTTCTGAGCACATTTGTTAGGAACGGCAATGTTATTGGAACCGAGACATGGCCGTAAAGCATTTCCACGTGCAGGTGACTCAGCAGCATGTTCTACCAGCTTCCTGCCATATGAAGGATACTCCTCAGTCTATTCCAAGGGTAGTCAACCTTGGCTCTTTTATGACTCATGGACTTCAATTCCCAGAATTCCTGAGCCAGAATTCTGGGAGTTGAAGTCCACGAGTCATAAAAGACCCAAGGTTGACTATCCCTGGTCTATTCCAAAGCAGTGGAAGAACTGGCCTGTGGTCATTCAGGAAATACAGACAGGTTTTCAAATGGGGTTGACTTAAAAGGCAACCTGATCCAGCCAACCTTCTGGAAAGTCTCAGAAAGTTGCTGAAACAACAGCTCTTCCTGGATAAGTTCCAGCCAGCATTAACCACTACAGTACAGTATGACAGGACCTGTCCAGGGTCCTGATATTTTTCTTTTAAAGACCACATAAATCAAAGCCCTGCCCTTCCAGTAAGTTTTGCTATTGTAAACTGTGTCCCTTGAAATAGTTAAACTACCTGGTGCACGATACAGCTACAAAAATCCCATAGAATAAAGTTGAGGGCCAGATTTGCTTGTAATCTTACAAGCTTAGGAGAGTCCATAAAGTAAAGACCCCAAGTCTAGCTTGATAGACATGATAGTACTCTTCCAATATTTAAAGGGCTACCACAAAGAAGAGGGGGTCAATCTGTTCTCCAAAGCACACGAAGGCAGGACAAGTAGCGAGAATGGAAACATCAAGGAGAAATCCAACCTAGAACTAAGGAGAAATTCCCTGATAGTGAGAACAATTAACCAGTGGAACGACTTGCCTCCAGTAGTAGTAGTAGTAGTAATGGTGGTAGTAGTAGGAAGAAGAAGAAGGAGGAGGAGGAGAAGGAGAAGTAGTAGTAGTAGTAGTAGTAGTAGTAGTAGTAGTAGTTGGAAGAGACCTTGGAAGTCATCTAGTCCAACCCCCTGCTCAGGCAGGAAACCCTATACCATTTCGTACAAATGGCTATCCAGTTTCTTCTTAAAAACTTCCAGTGTTGGCGCATTCACCGCTTCTGGAGGCAGGTTGTTCCACTGGTTAATTGTTCTAACTGTCAGGAAGTTTCTCCTTAGTTCTAGGTTGCTTCTCTCCTTGACTAGTTTCCATCCGTTGCTTCTTGTGGATGCTCAATCACTGGAGGTTTTTAAAAAGAGATTCAACAACCATTTGTCTGAAATGGCATAGGATCTCTTGTTTGAGCAGGGAGTTGGACTAGAAGACCTGCAAGCTCCCTTCCAGCTCTGTTATTCTGTTATTGTTATTGGGCTTAAAATTGCAGCACCTGCAGAATATCACATTGGGAGCATTTGAGCTGCTTTTGAGCCAATTGGCAAAGAGTTTTTCCTTCTGCTTTTAGGGCTGAGGAAATCATTTATCCAGTAAAAGGAGTTATTTGTGAGTAGGAAACGAGCAATAGCTATTCTCTGGGGAGAAAATAATTTCTCTGCTTATTTATTTTTTTCATATTGCCATCACACCTGGACTGGACATTTATTCAATGTGGCTGAGCTGGGCTGTATTCATCTCAGTTTACGCCACTAACAAATTAATATATAAATAGCCACAAGGTGGCGAGGCAGCAAGCAGAATAGATTATCCAGTGCCATTTTCTTGTAAGTATTAATATGTACAACTGTGTAAAAGTAATAATTATATTTGAATAAGAGGCTTAAAAAAATAGTTGTCCTATTTTATATATATATACATTTTTGTCAGGATTATTTGATCCCTAATAAAGTGGTACCATATTAAGTACTTTATGTTCAGTTATAGCACAAGACTATTTATGTGACAAAATTAAATATTCATACAGGCTTCCATACAGCATGCTGCACAGAGTAATCAGGGGTTTTCCACAGAATATATGATTCATTCAAGCTTTATTAGTAATAAGCATCTTAGTGGAAAAATTCTAATTCACAACTGAGATAACTAATATGATTCAAATGATGCATGAAATCTACTTCTAGATTTGCAGAAAGTAAACAGAACAATGAAAATAGAAAATCACAGTAATAAAGAGTGCTTTTCCTTCCATTTATTTGGTGTTTAACACTACTTCTAGGATTCGATATTTCTGCTATAAAGTTGTCTATTAACAATGAAAGTCAAGAAATCTACTCAGTAATTTGAAATCTAAAGCTGCTTTTCTTACGTTGTTTGTTAAGAAGTGAAGTTAGATAAAATGACGTTGCTTTAGGAATCTAATTTACAAAACCAAACCATCCTATTTCCTGACTATTTAATTGCAGTAGTAACGCTGTTCACATTACAGATCCCGCTCTTTCTAAAATCTACCTAAGGACTGGAAGGATCAAATTCAGGATTAGCTATAAGCAAAGTGTGTAGAGGTCTTTGCTTAATGGCCAGGTGCTTAGTAACCCTTCAAAGTTACAACGGACTCCAAAAGGTATCACCCCAATGGTCATTATGATGCATTTCAGGTTTTGGGCAGCTGGTTCTCCTTTACACCCAGTTACAGTGTTCCATGGTTATGTGATGCGATTCAAACTTTCCAACAAAAACACCACAGAAATGCATTGACTCCTTAACAACCATAGCATTCTGCCAAAAAAGGTTGTAAAATTGGGATAGTCACATGGGTGCTTCGACTTATGATCATCATGACTTACAACCTTCATGACTTACACTGGAAATTCTGGGCTCCATTACAGTTATTAGTCAGGGACCAACTGTATATGTTTTTATCCTTCTGAGTAAGAACGAATAGAATCGCATTGCAAATCCATCCGTGTTGATGAATAACAAGCAAATTTAAAGTTCCTTCAATCCAAGTTTATTCTCAGTTTAATATCTGGTGCCTGAAAGATGCATCACAGTCTTAATATTACTAAAACAGATGGATATAATGCCTAATGTCCTTTGTTCTGCAATTTCATCTACAGTATCTTCAGCTGATTTATGTATATTCCCACCTTTCATTTCAAGGGTGCCTTCCAGAACATTTATTCAAATAGAACAGACGCACACACATCTAATTTAATTGTATAACTTCATTATATAAATATATATAAAAAGAAATCATTACTATTTCCTCTCCCTCGCATTTACCTCCCACAATTGCATTTACACTTCGGCTCCCCCACCGCTTTTCACCCCTATTTAAGTTAATAAAAATTACTTAACGCTGAAATAGTAAATTAAAAGACCTTACCCAGGAAGTGCATAACCCGGAAGCGAGCGTCTCTCCATCCGGAAGTTATTCTCGGAGTCGAGTGAGTCACACGCCGAGGTTTCTACTCCCCCCCCCCAAATCGAGCGCAAGGACCACAGCGGAGGTGGAGACTTCCAGAGCGTGACACAAGCACGAATGTCGCCGCCTTGGGGAGGAGTCGCGTTGGGATTGGCTGATTGGGCGCGGAGGAGGCGGCCGATTGGGCAATTGGAAAGGGAGGGACCAAGTCAGTCCCGAGGCGGCGATTGGGTGAATTCGAATGGGTGCGCCAGGGGTTTGGGCGGCAAATGTCCTGAGGAGAAAGAAAGAGACCCCAAAATGGCTCCGAAGCGGCGGCTGCGGAACAGCGGCGGGCAGGATCCCCCGTCGAAGTGAGTTGGGCATGAGTGGCAACGGGAGGGAGGACTGCCACGAATCCCGTGTGTGTGTGTGTGTGTTCTCGTCCTCACAACGACCCTGCGAGGTCGGCCTGCGCCGGCACGGAGAATGAAGCGGCGAGGGTGGGCTGCCTCTTTCTACGTGGGGTGAACTTTCTCTCCAGCTGTCGTGTGTGGGGGAGAGAGACGTGGAAATGCAGGGGGCAGGACCTGAGTAACCTCATCCGGGCTCAGAAGGTCCCTGCGTGGATGGGAGACCACCAGGAAATCCCAGGCTTGACGGGGATGCTGAACATTATTCTGAGAGGAGGCCGTGAAAAATAGAATGGAATTAGAATAATAACTTTATTGTCGCTTTGAAGGTACACAAATTGGCACACATTAAAATGAAATTTTGTTGCATTCAGCTCTCGAAAGGGTCACCACCTCCGATGACCTCCGATATGCACTACATAAATATGACAAAAATAAATAAATACAGAATTATGCATATACCCACAGGTATGACACACAGAAACAACAGTGGAAAATAAGGTGTACATTTTTGCTAAGAAAACGACCTTATTGGGTTCAAGTAGCCACCAGGAGTCGGGCTTAACTGGAGTCCTTGATTCTATGTGGGTTTGTTTGGAGGAAGGTCTGTAAATGTTGATTCTAGTCTCTTTGCCAGCATTCTGGGGATTAGGCCAGAATCAACCCGCCAGATCTGCTAAAATCCAGCATCTGAATGGAAAGGACTTGCCCTCTTTTCATATATGTACTTAGTTGCTGGTTTTCAGAAGTTGCCTCTTTGCAAAGTTACTCCAAGGAATAGCGAAGATAAATTGAAAGAGTGTATTGTGCTCAGGTGCTTGAAGGAAATTATGTTAATAAGAACACTAGTGTACTTTATCCCTAGAAGATGAATAATTCTAAAAGCACTTTACCACTGCAGTGTATTACATCCTGGTTGTTGTTGTTGTTAATTGCGAAGTCGTGTCCGACCCATCGCGACCCCATGGACAATGTTCCTCCAGGTCTTCCTGGTAACGAAGTATTAATGTGTTTTCTGAAGCAGTTTGATGTAGTCAAAGTGTAGAGGCATCTTTTAGTCTCTTGGGTAGGTGTGACTTTTGAATAACTATACTCTTTGAATATTCCCTATGTAGCAGACAACAGGAAAGTTTTGGAGGATATAATGGGCAAAGAGCTGTGCCAGTAAGTTTAGGAGAAAAATACTATAGTTCCTTTTCCAAACCTTAAAAGAAATAAACTTTGTAAAAAAAATTAATCCCAAAATTGAAATTGTGCTCATCTTATTATATCAAGAAAACTATTGCCTATCAATATCTTAAAATTACTGTTAAGTTCTACAATTGCATTCTGCAGTGTAAATAGAAATGTACATTCTGTACGGTGATATTTATAATGGTATAGATGTCTTTTCTTAGTCTTGCTTTTGATACACGTATGTGTCTTCAAGTTGTCTTGTATATCATTTTAGGATGAGATGTCCAGAGTCCTTATTATGAAAGTCCGTACAGCACAAGACTTGCCACTTGTTATGAACCTTTTTTCTATTATCCACTAGCTGCACTGTACTGTATAGAATTAAAATGCAATTCTTTTAAGAACAAAATTCTTATCTTAATTTTGTAGGGTCTTCATCATAGATGAAACAGTAGCTGAATATATTAGAAGAACTGTGCTGCGAATACCACGTTCAGAAACATCAAAAATGCTGGCTTCCTGGGGGTTTCTGTCCGAGACTCAACTTCAGTCTTTAAAAATTCATCATTTTAAGGAAAACCTATCTCAAGCAGTTGTTGAACTTTGTGAGGTAACAGCAAAGTACAAATGCTTTTATGTCATCTCTTTGAAAAATATATTAATATATATTATAACAAAGCTTCCCTTTTCATTATTATAAAGATGTAATTATCTGGAAAATATAGAATTGCATATGTTTACAGTTGCTCTTAATAAGATTATGTTCATAGGACACACTGAATAGCTATCCTCATTTTAGCCTAGTATTTCTGCAAAGTCATCCTAAGTTAGTCATTTAGTTTATTCTTTATACATTCAAGGTAGCTTAGAATTTATATATATATAAGGGTTAAAAACATTTATTGCTGGTGGGGGTTTTTTCTATAAATTATCTCCCATAAAAAAATAATAAACTCAATTAAATTCTGAACTGACAGAGTGGATGAAAACAATTTTCCTGAAGTAGACAAGTAATATATAACAATCTTTTGAAGTCGATAAAATAATGTAAAGTGGAACCTCATTTTTAAAGACTAATTGCAATGAATGGATTCTTATTGTTTGCAACATAGATTGTGAGCATACATTATTTCAGTGTCATTCACATGTCTAATACAATTCTGATTCATTTCACTCAAAAATTTAAATTGAGACAAGTTCAATGATATTCCTCTGTTAAATATTTAACTGTTTTAATGTCTTATAATATTCAATATTGTTCCAATCTCAATAATATTGTATTAATATAATTGTAATATTGTTCATAACTCTTTGTCTTAAAGGAGAACCAGGCAACTATCAAAGAAGCAGCAGAGTTAGACTTAATTTGTAAGTAGAATCTTTTGTTTAAAGAGAGAGGAAGAGTAAACAGTCGTTTTTTTCTTTAATCTAAATCAATTGTATTATAAATTAAGTTCATTTGATGGGATTGATGTGTATCTTTTATATGATACAATTTTAAAAGCAGTTTCACTTTTTTTAAAATACAAGATTGTTGTTTTCACTGCACAATATTCCATTGTAAATGTAATGTTTGGGAGAAGATGGAAGGAACTTCTCCAATCCATTGTTGGTAATTAAATTTATTAAATAAACAATCTCCCCAAAAATTGTTACTGCAATTTAAAATCTAAATTTTTAATAGAAAAAAGAATGATTATTCTACTTACATCACTTATTTATTTATTTATTCAGAGATAATACATTGAGGTTTGATTAGTCCCATATAATAGGATTACAAGGTGTTTGATACTCGCATTTTATATAGTTCATAATCTGAATCTGAATTTTTAGCTAACTAAGGAGATAGTTCCCTTGGATTTAATTTTGATATGTAGCTTGTTCACTTTTTCAAAAAACTGCATCATCTCTAATAATCTTGCGACCTGAAAACACATACTTTAATCTTCTGTTGGATGTTACAAAACTTATTTATAAGGAAGTTAATAACTTCTTAGACAACGAGTAAAGAATATAAATAAATTAGCTCCCATTAATGTGAAAATTAGCTAAATGTAAAAAATAATAATACTGATATTTTTTATTGGGAAAGGGCTTTTTCATGATACCGTTGGAGTTTTTATTAAGTTACTATATTACTAAATTAGTAGCCACTCAGTTTGTGATGGGTTTTTTTTTTTTAGACAACTACACCTATCAAGACAAAAAGAACTGGATTGCTTACCAAATGACTAAAGGTAAGTACTCACAACTTACCTTTGTTATTCTAAAAATAATTGACATACTTTGAATATATGTTTTGAATTAATATAGTAGAATTCTTTCCATTATGTTATTTTGAAACCTTTACAGTTAGAACAATAGAGATATTTTTCTTAACGGAAATAATCACATTTTCATTAGTATGTTTGATTCAGCCAGTCACATACGTATAGTCCTCAATGTATGATCACAACTGAGCCCAAAATTTCATTTTTCATACTAAGCGAGATAGTTGTTAAGTGGGTTTTTCCCCATTTTACGACCTTTCTTGCCACAGTTAAGTTAGTAACATGACTGTTAAGTGATTCTGGCTTCCCCATTGACTTTGCTTGTCAGAAAGTCACAAAAGAAAATCACATGACTCCAGGACACTGCAACCACCATAAATACGAAGTAATTGCCAAGTGTCTCTTTTGATCATGTGACCATGGGGATGCTGCAATGGTTGTATGAAAAATGATCATAAATCACTTTCCGATGCTGTTGTAACGTTGAACACTCACTAAATGAATATTATAACTCGAGGACTACTAGTATTCTCAGTCCAACTTACTTCACAGGTTTGGAAAGATACAATGGATAGTTTTTCCCAAAGTTTTTAGAAAACTAACTCCTGGGAAATAAGGGAATATAAATCAAATGAATACATATTATTATGATATTAAACTGAAAAAAATGCCTAGCATAAAAACCAATGCATTTTAGCCAAAAGATAATGTGAGTTAAAAACACTTCACCTTAAATCAGACACTTTTTCCTATTAATAAAACTGCCTAGACTGAGGCTTGTATTTAGTCTTATGGCCAAAGGATAAAAGAAACTTGTGCTGCAGTTGCCTTGCTATTAATCCCACTTGTATTGATATCTTTCAGCTGTGGTGGCTTGCTTGTTCTAAAGCAGGGGTCCCCAAGCCCCCGGGCTGCAGCCCACTACTGCACTGTGAGCTGTTTGGAACCAAGCCATAGAAGTGGCAGGCAGACATCCGGGCACAACTCCATTTGCATGACCAGCTGCCAAGTGCATGCTCATGTGCTCCATTTGCATGGGTGCGTGTGGCCATCACCACGTAAATGGAGCTGTGCAAGCGCTTGCTGACCACTCAACGTGGAACCATCTCCTCTGTCTCCCCCGCCAGTCCGCAAAGCCAAAAACCTTGGGGAACTCGGTTCTAAAGCAAAATCAGTTGTTTGATACTTCAAAGATTGAAGTATTAGCTATGTCATCCATCAGTACTGACCTTTTTGGAGGCCCATCAGAAATGTACAGTGATCTAAAACATCTAGAAATCATCAAGTTGGTGAAAGTTGGTTTGTGTAAACATGAATGGTCTTGAATCACCTTTAACAATGTTAAAAGTAATGGGAAATTATAGCCTTCAGTGTAAAAGTAACTTTTGACCTTATTTTGTATAAAATATACATGTGTGTTAAATGAAACCCATTTTAATATCTTTTATTATTTGCAGATAGTGAAGATTCGGTTATTTTTAGCTGGGCAAATTTCAGAAAGAAATTTAGATACACTCTGCTACCTGCTTTGAAAAATGTAAGAATAATTCATGAAAATGTTTACCCTTTAAATTTTTAAAGAGATTATACTTAACCTATTCTACTAAATCATTTAAATGTAAGACAATTTGAAATTAAAAACACCTTTATTTTTATTTAGAAGTGATCCTTCTGAACTGGCTATTCCACTTGATCATAATATTCAGAAGCTAATCACCTATATGAAATGTAGTATATATTATTCTGTATGTGAACTAAAATAACTGATATTTTAAAAATAATTTAACTGTTCACTATAACTGTGCATTAGTTGGACAGGGCTTAGCATTTCTGCTTAAACAGTTGCATAAGACATAAACAGGAGTGCATATATTATTTAAACTAAAAGCAAACCCACTAGGGCTTTGTGTTCTTTGTAAGCTAGGCTGTTGTGTTCGTTTTGTCTGTAATGCATATGTGAGAAACAATTATGTCTTATTTACCTATGCAATATTTTACTATGGTTTAAACACTATAATTTTTCCTTTCTCTTTACATCAGACCACTATCAGCTTTAAAGAATATGAAGACAATGCAGTATGGATTCGAATTGCATGGGGAACACCGTATACAAGGCCTAATCAGTACAAGCCAACCTATGTAGTTTACCATTCACAAACCCCTTATGTCTTTATAGCCAATTCTAGACTTAAGAGTAATACATCTTTGCTTTTTAAGGTAAATATGCTTTGCATTTATCTTGATTTTCTTTCAAGGTCATTTTTTGATGTAGCAAGAATCAATTGATATTTTGGTTTTCTGAACTAACGTATAATGTATACATGCTTAAATATAATAATTGTAAAATGGGGAGTTGGGAAGAACAATACATTTCAGTTTCAATTAAAGATTGCCTCCATTTTCATTTGAAGGCCCTGTTGGCTGCTACCAGTTACAAAGACATCCATGAAATGGGTCTCCGAAGCCATTGCTTAGACTCTCTTAAAGTTATTTTGTTTAAAAGATTTTGCCAGGTGAGCTTTTTCTTTATTCTAAGACAAAAGTTGGGTTTTGTTTTGTTTTGTTTTAGGACTGTTTCTAAGCTTTCCAATATGGTGAATGTGATTTCTTCAAAGAGAATTGTAGAATTGATTTCTTCAATTCTACAAAGCTGGACAGTAACCCAATAAGGTAAATTTTAAGCCTGTGGATGGAATTAAAGTTTCACCTTTTGCTTTTTGAAAAATCCTTCAACTCTCAATCAATAGCATAACAATATATTAAATGTTTATACTGCTGCTATTCCAAATTTAGTAACCGATACACATTATTTTTTAGTTTTGGCTAGCACCAGAGCACATGTACACTTCATACATTATTCTTGAAGAGGGAATTCGAACATGTAGGTGCAATGGAGAGACATGTGTACTCCCTTGTTTCTATCTTCTCAACTTCTGCCCTGCTGCTAGTTAAAAAGTTTTTAGTGGATACTATAGGTATTCAGCAAAATGCATAAAAAGTTTTCTACATTTAGAATTATATGTATCTGGAATACAAAACTAATGAGTGTAAGGTCACTCTGTATGGGTCTTGCACATTTGGTCATGAGGTACAGAGATTAATGTATAAACTTAAGAGTACAGTATTTCTTCACTAACTCACATATTTCCTTTTTTAAAAAAGAAAGTTGCTACACAGTTTTTTTTTAATATTTCTAAAAATCACTCATACAAGAAAATGTTCCAACTTAACATGTCGGTATTATTTTTCTGTTCCTTATTTCTTTTTTAGAACTTTCAGACATATCTCCCTCGACCTCTACAAGAAAAAAACAGTGCCCTGGAAAATGGTATTTAAACTAACTTGTTAATTTATTTTAAATCAAAATGATTTCTTTAAATTAGAGGTTGATGGACCATGCTCAGTGCACAGCCATCCCTATGGAACTGCCTGGCCCCTACTAAGCATGTATCTTATACGTCTAACCAAGCAGGATTCAGTTTTCCCATGGGCTGATTTCTTAACATTTTGGCATGTGGGAGCAAATGGAATGTAGAACAATACTGCAGTTTATGCTATGCATGCTTTCAGTACATTGATGTGTCTTTAACTTTTTTCCAGTTGATCCAAGGATAATTCTTGAAGATAAACTTGAAAAGGAGAGAATTCAGAAAGTTAATCAGGAAACTTTTGGTGATGGCCCTCAACCAAAGTTGGAATTTGCACAGTACAAGGTTAATTTCTACTTTACCATAGACAATGTTTATTTTGGCCTACTTATACTTACATTCTGCAGATTCCATGAATATTCCAATTTTCTGTTCTTAGTTAAGTTGATTTCCTCTGAGCCACTTACAATATTAATGTCAAAAGATTAAAGCAAAACTCAGGTAATACAACTGTAACCAAACAGCCCTATGTACCTGGTTGGCATATAACAGCTGATTATACAAAGGCCTTCATGGTCACAACCTACACTTGCTGTTCAAACAGGAGCATCAATGCCCTCTCAAATTGTGAGGGTTTGACCCTGGGTTCAGTCAGCGGCTGAACACTCAGCCATATTGTATTGGTAGGATTGATCTAAGCCTATTTCTCCCTGTCCACGCCCTAACTGCCTCCAGTAACCAGGATGGGACCTCCATTGCATCTCCTACTCAACCAGGATAAAGATATGTTGTTAGGTATTATTACCATATTGATAAGAAAGAGAGAATGTCATCCTGAATCAATACACTACAGGGTGAAATCTTCCTCAATGAAGATTGTGGGCCATAATCTACACCAGTGTTTCTCAACCTCGACAGCTTGAAGATGTATGGACTTCAACTCCCAGAATTCCCCAGCCACTGAGGTCGGGAGACACTGATGTACACATGGACAGTGTAAATTGTTTCGTATATGTCTTTATCTTCCCAATCTTAAGACTTCTAATACAATCAATAACAATACTGAATAAATTAGTGCATTTAAATTAAAGTTCTGCTTGTTTTGGGTTGTATATTAGAACTAGATATTTCTTCCACTAGAGGGCACCCTTTGATTTTTTTCATGTGCATATTTCTTACGTTATATTTAATATTGTAATAATAAATCGTTCTTAAATAAAATAGTTGCAGCATATAAAATGAACTCTGAATGGATGCTAAGAAACTTTTGTTAATCAAATTAATTTTGCAATTATTGTTTTGAAGAAAAAAATGTAATTTTGGGGAATGTTGACAAGATTTATGTAAGAATAGTACATTTAAAATGACTTTATAATGAAGCAGTTAAGATATTTGAATTGGATGAGGTCAGGAAGATTGAGGTTCACGTTTCCCTTTTATCATAGAAATCACATGTAATTTTAGGGTCTTTTTTTGTGCATCCAAATCACAAGATTGCTATGGGGATCAAATTGAGATAACAAAATATGTTAGGCTGTCTAGCATGTTGGGCCAAAGATGAAGGGAAGTACATTTAGGGAATTATGGCATAAATATGATTTATTACATTGTTTTGTTTGTTAGATATATATCTCTTAAAGGCTATTTCTGTGGGGATTTTCCTGCATTTTATCCCAACAGCAATTGTATGAATTAGTTTTGGCTTAGAAAAGGGCTGGCCCAAAGTCATCCAGTGACTTTTCATGGCTAGACAAGGATTCGAATGTGAATCTCCCTGGTCTAGGCCAGAACTTTAACAGTCCTACCGCATTGATCTATTTACAGTTTCTGTGTTTTTTGTTGTTGTTATCAATTACAGCTTGAAACAGAGTTTAAAAGTGAAGAAATAAGCATCTTGGATGCTGATGAGCCATTTAGATGTATGATCAAGTTTTCTAGTCCTCATCTTCTAGAAGCCCTTAGGTCTCTAGGGCCTTCTGGTAAGTATTGCAATTATGGTAGAACCTAAAAGCCACTATTCTATAATATTTTTACAGAATAAAAACTGCCTATAAAACCAGTGATTCACAGGCCTTTCCATAATGATGCAAACTATTCATTTGAGTTCCTTGCCAACCAATTTAAATTGTATTTTAAAAACTAGTGTGGGGGTGGCTGGGCTTATCTTAATTTTAAGCATCTGATGAAATAAATTCTACTATATTCAAATGCAAATATCTGAGTTCTGTAATAGTTGGTTCATTCTAATATAAATTAATAAGGAAAAGTCCATTTTAAGCTGCTCACAACCTTAGCCTCTTTCTAAATGTCCAAGGTGAATGAGCAACTTTAATGTTTGCAGAATCTATTCTCCTTCCGGATGGATATCGTATGAGAGTTGTTCTATTTTGATTTTGCATCTTGCCAAAATCTCACAAGACCTAAACAACTTTTAGGCAAGATCTCAAGCAAAGTTTTGGACATTAAAAATCATGAGCATGGTAGCTGAAAATGTCACGTAGCCGATCCTTGCCTGAAACATGTTATATATGCTGTTATATATGGATTTACGCAGTGCTATTAAAAGATACCAAATTCCTGAACTGCCAGGTTTACTTACACAGATATAAATTATCATATTATTGATTTTTATTATATTTTTTATACTAGGAATAGCAGATGCTCCTCTTTCACCACTACTCACCTGCATCACTCGAAAAGCCAGGAACTATTTTAAAATCAGAGAGAAAAAAGATGATCTTTCACAAACCAATAATACCTTTCAGGTAAATTAAAGAACAAACCTTTCTTTGCTGAGACAAATATGGACTTCCTGCTCCCAAGCTCTCTGTATCTTTCATATTACTGTATGGCTTGCAGAAAGATATACTTTACAACTTGGAAGGACAAGATACTCCCGGTGTTATAACCAGTAAACTCTTCATACACGTGTCACATTCTTCTGACGCAAAGCATACAAAAAAGATTTTACAATACTGGTGAAAAATAAATTGAATAATTCACAGTATTACCTTTGGGAGATTTTGTAAACAATTATCAGTGAAGGTTTGTGTATTCTTACCATGTAATTAATAAAAACCAATGCAGATGTTACCAATGCCCAATCAATCTTGTCTAATTAAAAATGAAGTGCTAATCTGATGTATATAATCCAGTTATTTTAATTGCTTGGTTTGGAGAAGTTGCTGTGAAAACAGAATGCACTCTATACAAACATTGATAATAAATGTTCAGTTATACTAAATTGAATTTTAAACTAAAATTTTAATGAATCATGTATATTTTTAATAGTATGGCTATATGTACTTAGATGTCCATTAATATAAGTCATATACTGCAGAAGATTGTTAACAAATGTCAAGGTTCTTTCTGACAATGCAGATAGCTGTTTTAAGAGGTTTTTGATTCTCATACTTTGTAAATATAAATAAAGCTATTTATAAAATTAGTTTCATTGTATTACTGTTACTTTATTCCAAGTTTATCCTGCTGCTTGAGGAGTTCAGTGTAGCTTATCAGTTTTGCCTTAACCATCATTTAATCTGTAGTTGCAGATATTGCACTAAATCAAATTGTTCTATGGTTTATTATATTATGCAAGCCTCTTCTTACTCGAAGATTATTTGAACTTAACTGAAGGATAAATTAAGTGTAATCTTTATCCGTTATGCAACATCTGAAAAATTAGTCAAATGTATTATAAACTGCTGGGCTTTTTTGTTATTCTCTGAAATGGGAATAGTCAAGCTTGGCTTGAAATGTTAGTGTATAAACTTCATGAATCACTTTATGATTCTATATACAGAACTTATTAGATAAAATTGGTTGCAATTGCACTCCAGTTGACTTTGTTGTTGCCCCAACTCTACTCCGAAGTAGAGAAAGCAGAATCATAAAAAGGTAAGTTTGTAGTTTGAAATGCTTATGTTTTGGGCTTATCCCATTACCTTTTTTGTTCTAAAATTAATAGGATTGTCAATTTACAAGAGATTCTTCTGTGTTTGGAATCTGGAATTTATAAAGGCATAGAATCATGGAAATTTTAAGGGAGGAATAGCTAAAATAATTGTCCTTGGAAAGGACAAAATGCATACTTAATTTTGCAGCAGGGGCTCGCTGGTTTTAAAACAGGCAAGTAAACCCATCAGCAGTCTTGACTTCTGCCTATAAAGATTTTTTTTACTTACATTTTATACACAGAATTAAGTCTGTTAAATTAGATCTTTATTATCTCTGAAATAATTGGGCCTTTCTGGTTTTTGTTTATCTAGAGTTTGTAGCCTGGATCCTGGACTGGGCTACCTTAAGTTGATGGTGTGAAACCTGCCAGTCAGAAGACAAAACTTTAATGCAGGGGTCTGCAACCTTGACCGCTTTAAGACTGGTGGACTTCAGCTCCCAGAATTCCTCAGCCAGCAAAGCTGGCTGAGGAATTCTGGGAGCTGAAGTCCACCAGTCTTAAAGCGGTCAAGGTTGCAGACCCCTGCTTTAATGTTTCATGCCAACATTAGGAAGGAACATTTAAGCTCACTCTGGGCATTCAGCCCAGAAATCCGCAAAGTTAAAAACCAAAAAGTCGCGCTCGGTAAACGGGCGGCCTCTTTAAACCGCTACTAATCGATCAGATGAATGAATCGCCGCCTGGAATTCGGCCCGCAGCCTCGTCCCACGTGACTTCAAGCCGCCGAAAAGGGGCGGGATCTCCGTTCCGAGGGCGGGGCCGACGCCGGCGCCGCTCTTTTCCACGCGCCCCTCATGAATATGGAAATCGGCGTCTCTCCATATTCATGAGCTGCCCCACCGGAAGCGCCCGACCGGTTGGTTTGGGTACGGGCGCGAGGAAGATGGCGGCGGCCGCTCCTCCTCCTCAGCCGCAGCGGCCGCCTCAGCGCGGGGCCCCCGGCCTGGGTCTCGGGCGTCCCCGCCGCCCGGCACCCACCCGCGACGTCCGCCAGCGGCCGGCCAGCCCGCGGGAGCTGGTGACGCCCTCGGTGACGGAGCTGTCTCGGGCCGTCCGCAGCAACATCTTGTGTACGGTGCCCGGCTGCGGCAAGGTGCTGCCCAACCCGCCGGCGCTGAGCATGCACCTCAGCAAGGCCCACCGCCTGCAGCAGGTGAGCCCCCCCCCCCGTCTCCTCCTCTCCCCCGTCTCCTTCTCCCTCCCCGTCTCCTTTTCCCCCGTCTCCTCCTTCCCCCCCGTCTTCTTCCCCCCCGGTCTCCTTCTCCCTCCCCGTCTCCTTTTCCCCCGTCTCCTTTTTTTCCCCGTCTCCTTCTTTCCCCCGTCTTCTTCCCCCCCCCGGTCTCCTTCTCCCTCCCCGTCTCCTCCTTTCCCCCCCAATCTCCTTCTCCCTCCCCGGTCTCCTCCTTTCTTCTCCCCTCGTCTACTTCTCTCCTCCCCCCCCCGTCTTCCCCCATCTCCTTCCCCGTCTCCTTTTCCCCCCCCATCTCCTCCCCTCCGTCTTTCTCCCCGTCTCCCCCCCCCCCCATAAGCCTCCTCTTCCTCCCTTCTAAATGGCCCCTGCCCCCAAATCCTCTCAGCCAGGTCTCTAGCGTCATAAACATGAGTCAATTACCAAGCATCTGAATTTTGCTCGTGTGACCGTGCAGATGCTGCCGCGATCGTAAGTGTGGAAAGTGGTCATAGATCACCTTTTTCAGTGCCGTTGTTACTTCAAACAGTCACTAAATGGACTGTTGTAAGTCGAAGACTACCTGCACTGTTTCAGTGTGGGCTGGCAAGTCGTTTTGATTCTGAGGAATCCTGAGGTGGGCTTTGAGGACCTCCATGGGTCCTAGGCCCACACTTAAACAAATGATAGTTTCCTTGCCTCTAATAGGCTGTCTTGGAGAGACCCTCCAGGGCTTTCTATCAGAAATCTGTTCAAGGTCAAGAGTTTTCTGGGAGGCCACCTTCAACATGCAAGGAATTGAATAGTTGTCATAAGATGGGTAAATTCTGGCTGCTGGGGGTTTTATTTACAAAAATAAAGAGGATCTGACTGAAGCAACTGCTTCTCTGCCTGCTTCTCCGTCATCCTCCAGAAAACATTCAGGAAACACCTTGACCCCTGTGGTCCATCACTGCAAACTCTCAATCAGCTAAAAACGCCACTGGGATACAATAATAGATTGTAACATCAAACATCTTGGGTTTTTTTTTCCTGGTTTGTAATTACTTCATCCTGCTTCAGAGTATTAATAGACTCAAAAATGTGCAACAGTTGAAAAAAAAATAAGGCCTTTGTTGACTTTGGAATTATGCTTCAGACGCTGCCTCCAGGGCTTTCTCTTGCTAACATATTTATTTTGGGCCGTCCCATTCGTTCTTCCTACTCTTGGCTTTTGGCTTTTTGATTTTGTTTGAATCGTTTTAGGCTTCCCTTAACAAAACTACTGTGTTGGGCAAAGATCAAAAGGACGGTGGGGTGTCTTGAATGTTCATACAGTTCACGATAACGTGATGTGTAGTGTGATGTGTTTCCAAAAAGCAGCAACAGTTAAATTTGTGGAGGCATCTTCAGAAGATTTGGCAGATAGGATTCTTGATTTATATTGCAATTTGGGGATTTGTCTTTCTCAAAGTTGGGACTTATGCATGATGTCAATCATTCCCCCTTCATAAGTGTGAAAATCAGTCATAAGTCATTTTTTTCAGTGCTGTTGTAACTTTGAAAGGTCAGTAAATGAACTGTTGTATGTGAAGGATTACCTGTAACCCCAAATTCAGCTTACCTTCCACCTGCTTCTTAATTCTAAAATATGCGTTTCTTTTTAATAATGTCTGCCACTTCAGGATGGAAAAATATATCCTGCAACGAGGAAAGATTTGAAAACGCTACAGAAATACTACTGCTGTCCAATTGAAGGTTGTCCTAGAGGACCCCAAAGGCCGTTTTCACAGTTTTCTCTTGTAAGGCAGGTATGGAACATAACTACATTATTTAAAGATAAATTAATGGAAATTACAGTGAGTGGAATGTCATCTCAAAAAGTTTTTTTTCTGAATTAATTTTTATGTGAAAACATATATGTATAACAAATCTGCATTTCAGTGCAAGTTGTAATTGTAAATTAAGTCCTTACTATGGGATTAGCACGTGGAATAAGAGTGAACTTGATTCAAATAAATGAACATGCAGCAGAGGCATGAATAGTCCAGAAAGTTACTTTTCTCAACTGTAGCATCTCTTTTTTGAAATCTAAATGTGTAGGGTGGCAGTGAGGGAACTTGATATTAAATAAGTTACAATTTTTTTCTTTGGTTATCCTGAACCTAAATAATGCAAGTCAGGATTTGTTCTTCTATTTCCAATTATTTTGTGGCATATAAGTAAAACTGTTAAATCCTAAAGTATCTGTGCTGCATCATTCAAAATGAACACAGAATTACAGTTAGTTCTCAATAGTAAACAAGTTTACCTGTTAGGAAATAGGCCTAATCAAAGTTGGGGGATCTGATTGGTAAACTCTACTTTTAGTCCCCAACATCTCCAGGTAGCGTCTAGATTGGTGTTCAGTCTTAAAACTGAAAAAAAAAAATCTAATAGTAATTTGAGAATGTTAAAAGATGATGCCACTCATTGGCTCTAAGTTGCTTCTCCATACCCCTATAATTTCCCTAATGTTTGCTTGTTTCAGCACTTCATGAAAATGCACGCTGAAAAGAAGCATAAGTGCGACAAATGTACCAATTCGTACGGCACTATATGGGATTTAAAGCGCCATGTTTTGGACTGTGGCAAGACTTTCCAGTGTACTTGTGGCTGTCCATATGCTAGTAGGACAGCATTGTTATCTCACATTTATCGGACACAACATGAGATCCCGGTTGAACACAGGTATGGCAGCATTTTCCAAATATCTCCTGCAGATGGACATGTTAGTTTGTGGGGTTTAGAAGCTGGGAGAAGAGTTTTGGTGTTGGTAAACGCCAGTGATTGCTCTTGGTTTCATAACTGCTTATAACACAGTGGCCTGTATTTTTCTTGGTCTTACATCCATGCATCCCTTATCAGATAGGATGCCACTAGCAAAACCTTTACATTCTCTAGTTTAAAGATTTTGCTGCACAATGCTATGTGTAGTTTTCCTGTTTCCTAGAAGTGCAAATGCGAACCATCGCTTCTTTCACCCAAATAGTTAGCACCGTGGGCTTTTGAATGTTGCATGAATTAGAGCAGGGGTCTTCACTAACGATTTATTAATGTTTACAGGGATCCGCCTAGCAAGAAAAGGAAAACTGAGACTTCGCTATCTAACTGCCTGCCGGAAGATAAAACAACAAACAAGCCCTCCGCCAACATCTGCCACAGCAGATGTGCCAGCATGGAGGATTTTGAGACCTTGGAAACCAAGTCTACAGCTTCTTTTGACGATCCCAGCCAATCTTATACTATTCAGCAAGCACAAGCACTGCCCAAAAATGCACCAAAGTTTCTCTTGCCTAAGCCGAAAATGGGTTTGGTTAAGCTCCCTGTAATGCAGCTGACTCAGTTGCCTATCTTTGTGGCAGCACCAAACTCTTCTGTGAAGTCCGTTGTGGTGGCTGTGAACGACAAAGGCTCTGTTATGAGTGCTGTTCACTTAATGCCAATGCCAGTTGGAATTATGATACCTGCCCTGGAGGCTGAAACCCTTGCCTTTAAAACCCCCTCAGCCCTTTCCAGAACCAAAACTGCCGATGGTACTAAGCCAGTTAGTACAGGCATCCAGGTGAATTTAGGCAAAGCTCCTCCCCATAATCCAGTCCAAGCTCTAGAAGCCCTGTGCTATAAAAACGGAATCTGTTCCACAAATGTTCAAACTGACCTATCTTACGTTTCCCAGAGCTTTGTGCCTTCGGCAGCTTGGCCTCCCGATTCCTCAGTGTCCTCGTGTTCTCAGACAGACCTGACTTTCAGTTCCCAAATGTTGCTTCCAGTTAGTGTAGAGACACAGACCCTGTTACCCAGCTTAAAGCTGACTTCCTCCATAGCTGCTCAGACAGATGTGCTCACTCAGGCTTGCTTTCAACCCGGTGGGATTTCTCGGGAGACTCAGACCAGCAAGTCCCAAAAAGGTATGGGTGAGAACATACACATGGACCAGACCGTCACCTGCAGCAATCTTTTCAGCAGCGTTAATGCCGCATTCCCCAATTCAAACCCAATGGCTCATCCTGGCGGCCCCTTGATGGCAGCCAACCTGGGTCAGAATATGCTAGTGCAAGGAAACTGCAAAACGGACACAAAGTGTGAGTCGATGCTCAGCTTTAGCCCACCAACAAACGGTATTCTTCCCCAGCAAATTATGACAGACAATCAGACGCAAACCATGGAGCTACTGAATGATCTGGAAACGATTTTTTCCAACAACTCAGCAAGTCACTCGTTGGATAACCGGAGTCTTTTAACAGATACTCACTCCAACCCTGACATTCCCTTAAGCTCCGTCCCTACCCAGAATGCAGGGATAGATTTTGACCTTGAGGAATTCTTTACAGCCTCCAACATCCAAACTCAAACCGAAGAGGCTGAATTTGGCAACTTGAACTCCGTGCCAGCCTTGGAGTCCCTAGACATTGAAACCCAAACAGATGTATTTTCAGACCACGCTACCCAATCCTACACCTCTCGGAGTAATTCTAATTTCTTAGGCTTAGAGATGTTTGACACGCAGACCCAGACGGACTTAAATTTCTTCCTGGACACTCCCTACCTGCCTTTGGGGAACATCTTGAAGCCCTCTGCTTTTTTGATGAGCGCCGACTCTTCCAATACAGAAACCCAAACAGAAATGAGATGTCCTGACAGCGAGATCTCCAATCATATGTCAGAGAGCAAAGTCCAGCTGAACAGCGCTGAAACGCAAACCATAGACAGCTGTCTTGATACCCTAGGCAGTTTATTTCTCACCAGCAACGAGACTCAGACAGTTATGGACGATTTCCTTTTGGCTGACTTGGCCTGGAATACGATGGAGTCACAGTTTAGTTCCGTAGAGACACAAACCTGTGCAGAATTGTGCTCGTTGCTTCAGGGGTCCGACAAAGCAAGCTCTTGAATGCCATTCTCACACTGCAGCATTTTGAAGGTTAAGTTATAAGGGGGAAGAAAACATAATTGGGGTTAGCTCTACCAAGGGTAACTAACTATAAAGCCTCGGTTTACAGACCGTGTCAGATTGCAAAGTACTTTCACTGTTGTGTATTGTGACTAATTTAAGCCCTGTTGCATATGGTTACAGTTGTACGTTATGTTTGGGCACTTTATAAGGCTTCTGCTGCTTGCTTCTGCTATCCTGAATGAATGTTCACAAACCCACAGTTCTCCTCTCATCGGTTTTAATCATGTCTGACATCTGACCTTGATGGATACTGATGCTAAAGCTGCTTTTTTTGAGAATTAACAATATGACTTCTGAGTAAACATAATGCCCCAGGTTTTAACTCTGTAATTTTTCCTTTTTGTTGTTTTTCTGCATATATTGGTGTCGGTTGCCCCTGCTTATAAGAAGTTTATATCTTACGAGGTCTCCAGCAACTCCTATGAATTCAGTCTTCAGCATATTGATCTGTTACAGTTGACCAGTTATGCAACCATGGCAGTTCCAGTGTTATTAAACATAATATTCTAAGAAAAGGAGCCAAAGTCTTATGAACCAGATTTTCTCTAACTTTTGTTTGTGTATTTCTCACTGTCAGGAAGTGAATAACATTGTATTATATAGACACTAAGCCGACAAGATGTCACACAGTTCCATGTTTGGAGTAGGTGCAGCTTGCTATTAAGAAAACAAGTATTTGTAGCCAGATTTTTTTTTAAAAAAAATTGTCTCCTGTGTATTCTTAGTTGATATCACATTTATGGAATTGAACTCAATAGTTTCAAAACCTCTATCACGTACAGAAAATAAGCAGAGGACCGTATGCAGAAATGAAAAAGGAATCGCCTAAAGAGACCCTATGAAATTCCTTTTCAAAATGCATTTTGAGTTTAAAAAGTCTTCAAAGTTTCTGCTTTAAACATAATCTGGGGTTGTCCAAGATTGTTTCTTGTTCACCCTTATTTCCGCTGGACTTAATTGTTTCCAATTCTTCACGCTGCTTCTAGAGACAGATATGCCAGCTAATATTAAAATAGCTGTTTCCAAAACACTGGTTTAAGACAATTGTTTAGAAAGCCAAGAACAGGTTTACAGTTCAACCAAGTCATTTGGTACATCTACAGCTACTGCAGGAGAACAGTCTATCAAAGGCCAGGTGACTTACAGTCATCTTTACCAAAGATCTCAACATAACTATTGGACTGCGTTGGTGAGGGTGAGTAAATTGACTTTCTGTTGAGCACTGGATTCCCTGAGCACCATTGTAGTTTTCCAAGGGCCAAAAGTGTGTGATTTTATTGATTGCAGCTCTTATAATAATAATAAGGCAAAATGAATTGCTTGATGTGCTTCTGTTGGGTCTGCACAAAGTTTGGTTTAGGAGCAAGATTGTATTAGAGAGAAATATTTCATTAAATTTCTTCAGACCTTATTCTCTCTAAAGTTTCTGTAGTTAGTAAGATTGCTTTTCTCTTTGACAGTCTGCCTTGGAGGAGGGTTGTGTGCTGTTGAATTGCTTATCTAATTATTCAATATAAAGAATAGCAGCTTGGTAAAAAGTCCATGTGCTGCAATTTACAACTCTGTGGCTCACCCTCCAAAGGACGTTTTACATGTGGTGGAAATGAAGGATTCAAATGAGACATAGATTTGTCAAAATGCCCGACAGCAGAAACTTAGTGACCACATTAGTCCATAAACACTGTATATTGTATGCGTACACATGTATAACATACAAATTGCTTTTAGCAAAGAGTAATTGCCTATACAAGGAAGTAAGTGTTCATATACTTTTGTATTTCACAAGGAAGAAGCATTTCTGTTTTTATTGTAGATTTGGGAGAACATCAGGATGTACAACAACATTTCTAATCCTGCTAAAGCGTCAAGCTGACTTGTGCCTACAAGCTAGTGCAGTCTGCTTATAGAAGTATATAGCCCAATAGTTAGAATTCAGAACGCAATGCGCTTGCTACATGCTTGATAGAAGTATAACAGCCTCTCTGGATCTGCCTAATGTGTCTAGGTCTCAATATACCCAAACATTTGGTCATTAATCTAAGTGCATTTACAAAGGTTTTGCTCAAATGCTATCCTGTTATTTAAAAGTAGCAGCACTGATTCAGTAGAAGTCATGTTGATGTATAAGCTGTTCCTTGATGGTGGTTTTAAGGAACTATTTATAGAAATAAACTTTTTCTGGTTCTGACCAATATTGGCTTTTGTGCCCTCCTGGATCCTTTCCAGCTGCTGTGCCAATCAACCCGTGTGTTTATCCTTAAGGTTGGGAAAAAGGAAAAGAAAGTTTCATTCTTCTGTGTCCATTGCACTAGACTTGAAATCTATGTCTATATGGCCTAAAGCAGTGGTTCTCAACCTGTGGGTCGGGACCCCATTTGGGGTCAAACAACCATTTCACAGGGGTCGCCAAACAACGCAGTCCGCCATTTTTCCCCCCTTTTCCTTAGCTGTGCTACTCCCTTTTATTCTATTGGCTTTTGAAAGCCAATAGAATAGACTCTCTTGAATAGAGTCTAATTCTATTGGCTTTCAAAAACCAATAGGAATTGTCCAGGCTGTCTCTGCCCTGCTGAGCCCGTCAAAAGTCCCATTCTGCAAACAGTGCTGCACCAGTTGAGTAGTCCTCGACTTACGACCGGTTGGGGTCGCGGCATTAAAATGGTTGAGAACCACTGGTCTAAAGGAAGTAGTCTATGACTATGTAATCACGAGTCTCGTGTATAGATTTACATATTGTCTAATTTTGGGCTGTCTTGCTTTCTTGCAGTAAGTAACCCAAAAGTAACCCAAAAGATGAATCGTTTTTTTTTAAAAAAAAAATATTTGAGACTCATCCTTTGAAGTAGGTTGGCAATCTGATCTTCCAGATGTTGCTGAATTGCAGCTTTTATTAGCCCGCTCTATTAGCCAGGCTGGTTAGAATTAAAGGGAGTTGTGTAAGCTTTGGAGATCATACATTACTAGTACCTGTTTTACAAGGCTACTAGGAAGAAATGCTGAGTTTGTTCCAGAAATGGGTGTCCTCCATCACTTGACGTAGTCTGTTGCTCAGATAGTTTTTCTTATAAAAGAACATTATCCTGATGTGTGATTAATAAGAGTTGATTGAAGGGAGTTTGGTATCTTAGCTTCTGATTCAGCCTTTAATTTTGTAGTTGTGGGATCATTTCTAGCCACAACTAGCCCGGTCTTATCTGCCAGTGAGAAATATCCTAAACCTTAAAGAAGTCAGGATGGTTATACAGGTATTTGGTAAGATCCTGGCAAGCTTAACTTGGTTTAATGGCATATTATCAGGATAGTTTCAGGAATATAAATGTCTGTGTTTATAAGCCACCTGTCCTGAATTGAAGTTTTGATATCATAGGTCATTGTCCCTTTTTTCTGAGCTGTTTTTCAATCAAACAACCAAGCCTTTAAAAAAAAAACCACCAATTTGCATTCAATTTATAGTTGACAAAAACACACTAACTCCTTTGAAACACCTGCTGATGGTTATGATATTAATCCTAATTACAGTTTTGAGATAAAAGGCCTATTTTCCTGCTGATAACTCCTTACAGTGGTTTTGTTTGCATCACTTGGTTCAATACATGTACATTCCATGTAATAAAGACACCTTTTACCGGCTCCTAAATTTAAATTTTTAAGGGATCTAGTTCTGTTTCAATGCACCATCGGAATTTATTAGGGCTAAAACCCTAATTTAATCCTTAGACATCAAACATGAATGCAGTCCTACAGGTTGCTCATTAAACACGAATGCAGTCTTACAAGTTGTTATCCACATAAGGCTGTAGTAACAAGTAATAATTGCAAGTAACTACATGAGAAATATTTGAATGAGAAATTTTGGTACTTCCTTTCTCATAGGAGAAAAGGTGTCTAAATGTTTCTTTGCCAGAAATCTGTCTCATATCTAAAGACAGGGCTTCACAGTTATGTTTAAAATGTTGTAGGGCAACTCCGCAGCTACTGAAAGATGTGGAAAAGCAGCTTCTGGAGCTGGTTGGAAGGAGTTGGGGAAGGGGAGTGAGAAATAAAAGTGAAGCAAGAAATAAAAACCAGCCTCCTAATGGATGCAGAAAGTAATTTTACATATTTTGGCATGAGAAAATAATGTGGTATTGCTCAAAGGAGTCCTCTGAAATTACTGCAGGATACAGGATGAAATTTATTACTGTTGCGTCTGCAAATCTGTACAATCTGACTAAATTAAATACATTTAATTTGTTAAAAACAATTAGATTATGATCAATTAGAAATGGTGGCATTTTCAAATCCCATTATTTTCAAAAAGTCCACAAAATATCCTGGCTATTTGGTGGGGCTGAAAATTATCATGTAACAGTAATGAGGCCATGAGTATTGCAGATATATATGACATTTATACAACTGCCACTGAGCTGTATGTAGGGGAAGGGATAAATCTAAAAATTTTAATAAGCCCCAAGTGTTAAAAAAAGCAACCAAAAATTGTGTCAAGCATTCTTATGCCAGATTATGGGTTTAGCAGTATAATTATGATCCCAATTTTTCAAGAACACTTGAGGTTGAAAAGTTACCTGTAGTGGCTTATTAGTTGGACTCAAGATTTCAGAACAATAGTATATTGTAAAACAAGTGCACTTTCCTATTTCTCCCCCATACTGTACCTAATTTAATTGCACAATTCTGCATCAGTTAATATAATCTGTTTAAGGTGTCCCTCCCTTGCAAAACAAATTCTACTTTCAATGTAGATTTAAGAGCATAGTCCCTAACGATTCTATGGTAATGTCTGAACTGCTGTTTTCCATAATTTAGTCTTGAGTTTCTTTGGTATAATCAAAACTGAGTGACTGGATTATCCAAACTGTATCCATTGATGATTGGCTGTAGAGAAGGTGTATTGGGGATCGCCATTGTCTTTCTGAAAGGATTCGTGATTCATTCCACGCAATGTCACACATTACCTTACAAACTGCTTCCATAGAGGGAGAGGCAGTGTGTTAACTGTCTAAAAAAATATTGCTCACCTCAGCTCTTACAGGGGAACTTTCAAAAGGAACATAACCATCTGAAAAGTTCCAATGCCGAAGAACACAAGCGCATCATGCTCTACAGCTCTTTGGATTCTCTGATGAAAATTGACCCCTGCTGACGATTACTCCCTTATGAATTATTCTATCCATTAAAGATGGGCACCTACTACTGAACTGATGCTGCCATCCTTGTAAAAAAAAATCTCTGTATTTCTGAGGACAGGCAATGCAAGGAGCCCGTAGGGTTTGGCCAAGAGAGCAGCAATAGCTTTCAAATTTTGTTTTCTGGGCCGTGGAAATAAGTCACGCTTGAGGACAGAACGCAACACACGAGCATCATGGACAAATCGGAGAGTGGTACATGATTTTTGTATTTGCTTTTTCACCATATGATTCATATCTACTCTGTTTTGATTCTTTGGCTTCTTTTGCAGCATAGCTGCGAGAGACGAAGTGAGTTGAAGCGCCGTGCCCCTTGTCCGATCTCTTGACCACAGCTGCTTTAGCTTTAGAAGGGGGCTCCAGATGCAGGTTGATTACACCAGTTTCTGACTTGAAGACTAAGAGTGCATTTAGAGCGATGCAGCCCAAGCTGCTGGGAAGATGGCCCTGGCTCGCTTTTGGCATGCTCAGAACCTCCTGTTCCGTGTGCTGAGAATACTTGATTTCATATTCCTTTATCGGCAAAGTCCTTTTCTCGCCTAAGAACGTCTGAATCGAGTCTAATTTTCCTCTTGCCCTTTCCCCCTCGGGGTTGGCATTCATCATTGGGATGTAGGTGTAAGGCTTGAAGCAGGAAACCCCAGCCTTTCTGCTGCCCGTGATGGGTTCTCCTTTGGTGAATTTGCAATCCAGGCTGGGTTGTTGGTTGGTTCTCCAAGACACGTTTTTCTTAAGCGACTCTGACATACTCTGGTGAGATATACTTGAGGTGGCTTTACTTATTCTTGGCTTCTTGGACCGTTTCGGGGACTTACAGCATGTGTAAGGAGTAACTCTTTCCCAGCTGTGTTCCTAGTAGGGGGGGAAAAAAAACATGGAATCTTTTTTTTATTAGTGTAAAGAAACTTGTGGCTATACCAAAACTATGACTTTTCCAGACCTCGGTTTGATGAATTTGGGTAAACTTTAAATGGGAGACACTTGCAACCTTTGCTCCAGCATTTTAAGACATTTTCCCATGCCACAAAGATTTCACTTGAAAATTACAACTTCTCCTGTTCGCTGAAGTCCTGTATTAAGTTAATGGATCTCAAGGGACTGGGAAATTAAGAACGATCTCTAAGTGCACCCCCAAAATTAAGTACACTAACAGAAAGGCCTTGTATGAGTCATCTGTGCGATCAACTGTGTTATTTAAAATACATCTTTTTATGTACAAGGATTTTTTTTTCTCCTTCTGAAAAACTGTGTCCCAGGCCATACTACAAATTCATCTGGACATTTCCTAACTCAGTATTTGTCTGTTTATTTACATCAAATACTGAAACCTGGTTTGTTTCTTGTTTCCCTAGTTAGCATGGGAAGTTATTGTCAGGAAAAACAAGTTTTCCTCTTTACATCACTCATTTTTATCCGTAGTGATTTCAAATTTTTTAATATAGCTAAAGAGGTGCCCTATATTTTGCCATTTTGCATATTGCAGGTTCCCCCCCCCCCTTTTTTTTTTGCATGCCTATGGATTCCTTAAAAAAACAGTCAATAGAAATTCATTTGCTATGTTAGAAATCATGGTGTTAGACTGCAGTATTGCAGGCTGACTCTGCCCACAGCCAGGAGTTCGATCCCGACAGAGCTAAAGGTTGACTCAGCCTTCCATTCTTCTGAGGTCGGTAAAATGAGGACCCAGATTGTTGGGGGCAATAGGCTGACATCTGTGAACCGCTTAGAGAGGGCTGTAAAAGCTCTATGAAGCAGTACATAAGTGCTATTGCTTTTGCTATGTTGACATCTAGTTCATTTTTAAGAGAATTAAAAACTTCGTATGTATGTGTGTGAGAGAGAGAATATGCTGCTAAAAGTAAAGTGTTCGCTATGTATTATAAATGTAGATTTTAAATATTTTACTTTCAAACCTAATTAGTTCTGTAGTAACATAAATTGTAACAGTTCTTTTAGGAGAACAGAAAAAGATTAATTGGGGCTTCAATTAAAGAGTATGTATGTATGTACGTACGTACATTCGGTACATATGTATGTATGTATGTATTCCATTCAATCAATGTCTGATTCCCAGAAGTTACATGGAGAAGTCCCTGCAGTTTCCCTGACAAGGTTTTTCAGAAGTGATTGCCCATTGCCTCTTTCCTAGGGCTGAGAGAAAGTAACTGGCCCGAGGTCACCCACTAAGGTAGGACTAGAACTCATATTCTCCCAGTTTTTAACCTGATGCCTTAACCCTACACTAAATTGGCTCTCAAACAGTCTTAAATATCTATAATGCCCACTAACTCCATAGTCATGGTAGATGTGTGATTATTTAGAAACTAGTCAAATTGAGTGAAGTTTTACAGCAAACAAGACAGTAGAAAATTGCCATCTTAAACCTCTCCCAAAGGAATGGGACATCTATTCTAATCCGAAACATGTTTTTATCTAGGAGAAAGCTCCACTCTAAATACTTTTTGTCAGATCCTCTATCTGATATTTTTTACTTTAAGATACAAAAAAGTATAAACTGTTAAACATGGTTCCCTAATTTTACTTTATTACATGTGTCAAACAAAACAATTTTTCTTTTTTTCTAGACAGCTATTTTATTTTCCTTTTCTTATCCATGATGTCAGTTCTGATCTTTTTTCCCAAAAATTGATAGAAATGCCATTCTCATACCCACTGAAATTAATATAAGGTTCATTTCTAAGTATAGACTATCTTATTTTTGAGATGCCCAGAACTGTCGTTACCTTTCTGTTATTCAAACTATGACAGGTAACAAGTAAGATAATTATGGCAGTTGTTGACAGGAAAGTATCTTGAACTGAAATACTGAGGAACATGCTGTCAGAGTGCATCCAGGAAAAAATTTATTGAAGCTATCTAGACTGTAAAACAAGGTAAACTATCTAATTTGGCATGGTAAGAAAAGTCCTAAGCAAAATATGGAAGTCAAAATTACATACAAACTAAAAACAAAACCCCCAAACAAGCAAATATTTTCTTCACATATTGACTTATCTATAAATTGTTTAAACATTTTAAATCAAAAGGCAGGTTCAAAATTAAATTCTTAACAGCACCTAAAAGTGGCTAATGGTTCCACCTAAAGATGAGAGGCCATTTTTTCTACATTCAATGAAACGCTGTCCAGATTGCAACTTAACCAAAATGAACAGAGCTCATAAACCACATCTGCTTAAATTTACAGCCTGCATTTGTCTCGAGAGTCTCTATGTGTGCAACTTTAAAGTAAGGCAAGATTTGAATCGAAGACACCTAGGCAAGGCCAAGCATAGGATCCTGTTGGTCCTGCCATGGTCCTCCCCACCTGTATTGTCCAACGACTATAATATAGCCTGAATCAGTTTATAGTTGCACATTAAGAGATTGGCAAGGCTAAAACTCCATCTTCTGTATCCTCAGGGAGCTAGGTGGATCCACTTTTAACCCATGACAAAAAATCTTGCAATAAGCTGTCTCCTGAAAGCAAAGGACTTCAAAGGCTCAAATCAGGGCGGTCCAAACCTTGCCAACTTTTAACACCTGAGGACTTCAATTCCCAGAGTTCCCCAGTCAGTCATGCTGGAGGATATTGAAGTCCACCATCTTAAATTTGCCAAAGTTGGACACTCCTGTCTTTAGAGTCAGCAATTTTAACCACACAAATCTGAAGCGCCCCAGAAATCATTCTTGTAGAGTAACTGACCAGCAGACAAGTTAATTTTTCTACAGAAGCAAGGAAATATTGCCTCTGGACATGGATGATAATAATAACAATAGAGCCTTCAGTATTTGTTCTCGTACAGAGCGAGCAAACCAACTCTATTAACATCTCAGCACTACCGTTACAATTTAAGAAAAGTCAGGTCAGCTTAGAAGGCAATGCTGTTAATGCAATCCGGCTGACCGTTAAGGAAGGGAACAGTCCAGAAAGCAGTGGGATGTCCTGAGATTTGGCCTGACTTCCTTCCAGTTTGCTTCCATTGTAACTCCTGCTCCTAACTTCACTGGCTTTGCTGGCGTGGCATCCTTTTGCATGCAGGGAATGGCTGCTGTGGAGATGGCCGGGTCTTCTCAGCTGAACTGAACTGCTCAGGGTTAGACTTTTCCGATATGGCAAAAACCCACAGTGCCAATAGCCCCGATCCAAATTCCTTGAGGTGACTGAAGTCTCGGAAAGCCTCGGGACAAAGGCGGAGGCTATCTTGTGCATTTTTATCTGCTCCTTCACCGCATCGTACAGGGCATCTATCCTCGGCTCGCGCTTCACTTCCTTGGTTTTTAAAAACTCAGGGCAGGAAACTGTCTCTGCGTAAGCATGGGAGTTTTTGTCACTGGCCTGGGAAGGAACTACCTTACTTTTCTTTGGAGAGTTATCCAGGCTGTGTTTGAGCGCTGCATCCTTCAGGGGCGGCAGGACCAAGGATGACTTAGCGGTGATTTCGCTGCCAGGCTGATTCCATAGAAGAGGCTCGTGGCTCCTTATCTCTTTGGTCTTGACGGTTTCTAGACTTTGGGGCTTTCCCGGTGACAGAATGTTATATTCCTTGATTGGCACCGTTTTTTTCTCTGCTGGGAACAGCAGATTCTCTTTCATGAGAAATAACTTTTTTTCACTCAGAGAAGCTTGGGCTTCTTTTAAGGACATTCTTTTCTTTTCTCCTTGGAACATCTGAATAGATTGCAATTTGCTATAATCTGTTTCCTTTTTAGGCTCATCTGTGGCAGAAGTAGCAGTAGTAGTAGTAGTTGTGACTGAATTAGAATAAAGCACAGTCTGTTGTTTTTCTGGAGGGCTACCTGCGGCAGCGCTTGGGCTGAGTTTGAAATCGGATTTGACTTGAACAATGTTTTTGGGCTCCGGTTCCACGCCTTGCATCAGATCTAAGCAGTAGAGGCATCTATTGACGGACTCACTTGTCCGGGTTTTTCGGACTCTCTTTTGTAATTGAAGGTAAGCAAACGGGGCTGTTTTGCTCCAGCTTTGGACCTGAAGACACGAAAAGGAGGAAAACCGTATTCAGCAAAAAAAAAAGACCTTGGGCTGGCGGGGCAAAGCCTATGTGGAAACGGCACACCCTGAATGAAACTGCAGTTTCAGAGGATGAAATTATGAGACATTCTAGTACGGTAAAAGCACCTACAGGTGCCTACAACCATTTGACGTTACAACTGCCCGGGAAAAAAGTGACTTATGACCCCTTTTTATACTTAAAATTGTTGTGGCAGCCCCAGGGTCACATGATCAGAATTCAGACATTTGGCAACTGGTTCATATTCAGGACGGTCGCAGTGTCCCGGGGCAGTGGTGGGATTCAAATATCTGAACAACTGGTTCTCTGTGTGGATGCCACTTCCGGAAGTCCATTCTGAGCCTGGGCAACAAAAAATTAGAAGTGGTGCAAATCGGCTGAATCCCACCACTGCATGGATGGACAGACAGACAGACATGGATGCAGTGGTGGCATTCAAATATGGGAACAAACGGTTCTCTATGTGGATGCTGCTTCCGGAAGTCCATTCTGGCCTGGACAACAAAAAATTAGCTACCGGTTCTGCCGAAGTGGTGCAAACCAGCTGAATCCTGCCACTGGTCCCGGGGCCAAATAAATCACTTTTGGCCACCTTCTGACAAACAATCAATGGGGAAGCCAGATTCGCTTATTAACCGTGCTACTAATTCAGGGTTTCCAACCGGGGGTACAAGACGATATTCCAGACCAGTTTACGACTTTGCTTGCCCCACTTGTTAAGTGAGTCACTACAGTTGTTAAGCTACTAGCACGGTTGTTAATTGAATCTGGCTCCCTCATTGACTTGGCTTGTCAAAAGATCGCAAAAGGTGGTTCCATGACCCCGGGACACTGCAGCCGTCATAAACACAAGCCAATTGCCAACCCTCTGGTTTATTTTATTTTATTTTTGTCAGTCACAAGACTACGGGATGCCACAGCAGTCGCGAGTGTGAAAAACCATTGCTTTTTCCAGTGCCGTTATAACTTTATACAGTCACTGAATCGTAAGCAGCGGACTGCGCCGTGCCGCGTTGTGCTGCGCGTTATTTTTGCACATTTTCTTTTTTAAAAAAGAAACCGCTGTTTAAGAATGAGAATTGGCTCGCTTACCGCTTCCTCCCATCCTGTCCCGTTCAGGCACTCCCAGGGCCTTTCCTCTTCCTCCTTTACACTATTGCTGATGCTCAAAAGGGTGTAAATCTGATTCCTCTCCCGCTTCTCACTGGCGTAGATGCAGCTGCAGCAAGTCTCCGTTTCCCCGTTTCTCAGCTTTGTGGCCTCTTTCTCACAGTTGTTGTTGTTGTCGCTTCGATTCGGTCCAGAGGAATTCATAACAGTTGCTGTCACTGCAGGTTGCCCGCCTTCTGCCTACAAGGTGAACCAGGACGGAGTTTACATCAGCAAACTCAAAACAGGTGCAACCGGTGCTTTTGAACCCAGGGTCTCTTTTAACTCCCCCCCCCCTTGCTGTAGGCAAGGCACTCTGCACCCGCTCAGGAGCTTCGGGCAGCATTTTTGCCTGGGCTTTCCTTCGAAGCCAGGCCGGGCGAGGGCCGGGGCGCCGTTACCTTGGCGGCACTCTTCTCCTGCTCAGAAGCCCCTCGTCCCCGGCTGCTTTCCGCGGAGAGGGGCTCGGCGCGCGCCCGGGATAACCGTTACCTTGGCGCGCCCTGTTCCGGGGCCTCCGCGCTCCCGGAGCAGAGCAGGCAGGGCCGGGGGAAGGGGCGGCGCTCTGCACCCGCTCAGGAGCCCCCTTGCCCGCCCGGCCGCCCGCCTCCCCGCACTCACCCCATAATCCCGCCTGCCGTCCGGCCGATCCTCGGGCTGCTTCCCCGCCTTCCCTGCCCGCCCGCCACGCCCGTGTCCGCCGCCTGCGAGAGCTCCGCCGCCGCTCAGCCGCTCGGGGGAGGCGAGGAGGACGCCGCGGCCGCCGGGAGTGGGACGGGCTCGGCGCTGCCGGGAGGGGGAGCCCCGATGCGATCACAGTCCCCGCGCCGCCCCCCGCCTCGGCCGTCGCCCGGGCCCCCGCCGTTGCCGGGCGACGGAGCAGCCGCGGGAGGAGGGGCCGCCCATCAGCGGACGGGGGAGGGAGAGAGAGGAGGTCTCAGCGCCCCGGGCCCCGAGCATCTTCTGCGCGCAGCCCGGGTTTAATGCGGAGCCTCTCCGCCATCCCGGAGCCCGGGAATGAAGGGCGATGTAAGGCTTCCGTGGATCCACGTCTGGGATGTCTGCAAATATGTATCTTGTCTTTGGGAGATGTTTTTGCCCTCTCTGCTTTGAGTTTTTCTCTCTTCTCCTGCTGTGTGCCTCCTCCTTTTTCTTGGCTTTTTGTACATGTAGAGGGAGGGAGGGGAAAAGGATGGGTGGATGGATGGATGATAGGAAGGAAGGAAGGAAGGAAGGAAGGAAGGAAGGAAGGAAGGAAGGAAGGAAGGAAGGAAGGAGAATAGTGGGGGGAGGAGAAAAAGATGGATGGATGGATAATGGGAAGGAAGGAAGGTAGGAAGGAAGGAAGGAAAATAGTGGGAGGAGGGGAAAAGGATGGATGGATAATGGGAGGGAAGGAAGGAAGGAAAATAGTGGGAGGAGGGAAAAAGGATGGATGGATGGATAATGGGAGGGAGGGAAGGAAGGAAGGAAGGCTTTTCTAAGCTGCGTTAATATATGATTAATGCAGTGATAAATCAATTGCAGGCACAGTAGTAGGTATCCATATAGTCATCTCTCTGTAAAAGTTCTTATTTGCCATATATTTTTCCCTTGAGCTCATGACTATTAAAAATAAGGACAACCTATGTCCAGAATGAGGGTGGTTTTTTTTTATGGAGAGCGGTTCCAAAATATAAAGTCACAAAAAGGCACAAATAACAGTAAAAAAAGAACGCAATCTCAATGTCACTACTGTTAACTGAAATATCAACAAAAAGTCAACTGAACTTTCTTGTTTTTTTCTTTGAAAAGGTTTCATTTCTCATCCAAGAAGCTTCTTCAGTTCTTCAGTTTAGTTCTCCAGAACCGAAGAAGCTTCTTAGATGAGAAGTGAAACCTTTTCAAAAAAAAAAAAACAAGAAAGCCCAATTGCTTTTTGGAAAAGCAGCTTTGGGATAAAGGATTATAACTCACAGTTAGCCTGGTGCCTTTAGCACGAGACTAAACTGGATTAATTAATGGTTTTGTTAAAGAAGCCTAGATAAATATTGAGATTTTATTATGGACATTAATGTATTTAGAAAATGCAGTGAAATAGATGTGCATCCTTTGGAATCCAGTATACCTGAGAATCAGTTTTAGAAAAGCACGGAATTTAACAGTGATTACAAACTGGTCATGCATCATGAAAACACTGTCACCTAGGAGATGCTAGCTCAGCTTTATGTGGGATTATGAGCATGGAACATTTTCTTTGAAGGCAGAAAAGGGTTTTGAATGTCTCATTAAAATACTTAGCTTAAGTAAGAGTAGGAGTGTGATCAGAGTACAGTTCCTACTAATCTCTACTCCTTCTCCTTTATGAGCAAGTATTTAATTACTCCGTGACATTCACGATGAATGAAACACAATCCTTTTGAGTCACAAAAGAGCTTTTTTGACAAGCAATAAACAATAATAGATTTCATAGCCAAGACTGATCTGCAGTGATACATTACGTTTCCATTGTTAAGAAGTTTGTAAATTTCTTCTCAACTAAGGTAACAAATTCTGAGCTGGTTTATCCTAACTCGCAACATAAAACAGCTTTGTCTTCCTTCTCATACAATGTAAAGTGGCATTTATGCATATTAGCTAACCAAATCAAAAATTTTAAAAAATTAAAACGTCAGTTTTAAATTCTGCTTCCTTGCCCGTTCTAAATACTCACAAAACCCTTTTTAAAAGTAATAGGTACTTATTTCCTATGTATATATGTCTATGCACCCACATTCTCCAGCAGATCAAAATATAATTTAATATCTACTTTAAAGAATCTTAGTCAATTTGGTTGACACAAATTCTTAATTCAACGTTACCCCCGTGACTAGAAAGCAAGGCAACTGGATCAGTTTCATTGCCATCACAGTAACCTTCTATGGCCATCTTAAATCTTTTCAAACCCTTGGACATATCTTCTTTTAGATATTTTCTCTTCCTTAAATCTCCTGCATGTCAGAAACGAGCCTGTCTGGGCGGAAAGTCTGGCTCTGATTGCATCTTGCAAATGAAAGATGTGGCTGCTTAGTTATTGCTAGTGGGACAAAATAGCCACAATACACAATTGTTCTTAATACGGATAACCCTCGGCTTAGAAACATTCATATATGATTGTTCAAAGTTACAACGGCGCCGATTAAAGTGCTATGATAAAAGTGACTTTCACTTCACAGTAGTTCCAGCATCCCCACGGTCACATGGTCAAAATTCACACCCTTGGCAGCTGACTCGCATTTATGACGGTTACGGTGTCATGTGAGCCCCTTTTCGGACCTTCCAACAAAGTCAATGGGGGAAGCCAGATTCATCTAACAACCATGTAACTAACTTCACAACTGCAGTGATTCGCTTAGTGACTGTGGCAAGAAAGGTTGTAAAATAGTGCAAAGTTCATTTAACAGCTGTCTTGTTGACCAACAGAAACTTTGGGCTCAATTGTGTTCATAAGTTGAGGACGACCTGTAAGGACATATAATGTCTACTGCAAATCACTGGCTGCCTGAAATGGGTTCGCTCATAAATGATGCCCAGTTCCTCAATTTGTTCCCATCAATACACTCGGAGGGTCTTCAAACTTGGCCCTTTTGCGACTTGTGGACTTCAACTCCCAGAATTCCTCAGCCAGCCCTTAGCAACTGAACCAGAGAGAAGAAATTAGATAGCTTCACCTGCAACAAAATCAGCCATCTGAATCCGAGCCTGACTCCAATGCTATGAGCATCCTTGCCCTAACACAGTGGTTCTCAACCTTTTTAATGCTGCGACCCCCAACCGGTCGTAAGTCGAGGACTACTCAACCGGTCGTAAGTCAAGGACTACTCAACTGGTGCAGCACCGTTTGCAGAATGGGACTTTTGGCAGGCTCAGCAGGGCAGAGACAGCTGGACAATTCCTATTGGCTTTTGAAAGCCAATAGAATTAGACTCTATTCAAGAGAGTCTATTCTATTGGCTTTCAAAAGCCAATAGAATAAAAGGGAGTAGCACAGCTAAGGAAAGGGGGGGAAAAATGGCGGACTGCGTTGTTTGGCGGCCCCAGTGAAATGGTCGTTCGACCCCAAATGGGGTCCCGACCCACAGATTGAGAACCGCTGCCCTAACAGATCTTCCCCTAAGGACAGATGCATTTATGAGAAAGAGCCCCCCAGTGGTGCATTTATCACGCCTGAATGTCCATTTTGTCTGAATCTACTAGTGAAAAATCCTGAGCGAAGACTGTTGAAAGGATCCAGATGCACGAATCAGAAAACTGACTTGCAGGATTTCCCCTCGCTGAGGAACATGCCGATCTTATCTTTATTCTGTCTTGATATTATCTGTATTGACATTATCCTTACCTTCTCAAGAAGCAACAGATGGAAACTGACCAAAGAGAGAAGCAACCTAGAACTAAGGAGAAACTTCCTGACAGTGAGAACAATTAACCAGTGGAACAACCTGCCTCCAGAAGAGGTGAACGCTCCAACGCTGGAAGTTTTCAAGAAGAAACTGGACAGCCATTTGTCCAAAATGGTATATAGGGTTTCCTGCCTGAGCAGGGGGTTGGACTAGATGACTTCCAAGGTCCCTTCCAACTTATCATCATCATCTTTTTCGTCTACTTTCCTACTACCCTCTCCTATTGGTATCTATGATTTATCACTTGTTGTATCTTATGATTAATGATTGTAACTACGATCTATGATATACGACCTACTATATCACTTTTATGTACACTGAGAGCTTACGTACCCGAGACAAATTCCTTCTGTGTCCAATCCCACCTGGCCAATAAGAACGAGAAAGCAGAATACTTAAGTATCCATTGTCAGGAGCTCATCCACTCTTCGCACCCCTCCACCCCCCCCCCCAAAAAAATTGTCGATCTAGCTACCTACAACTTTCTAGATGCGACTCGTATTCAAATCAAGCGCTGCCTAGAATAACCTCCAGATGGGAAATGATTCGGAAGCTAGAAGGGAGAAGCGGCTCCGCCGGAGCCTCGGGTTTCAGAGGGAAGTCACGTTTTCCCTCCCACCAGCTGCCCAGGTTCCCTCCCGTTTCCCACGTCACCCTCCTTCGGGGGAAGCATCAAGAGTACAACACAGGAGGACCGGATTCGCACGACTTAGCCGGCCCGCCATCAAAGCGGGTCGCGCCTCGGATGCTTTGGCCGGCGAGAGGGGAAGCCGCGGTTCGGGCCCCGAACTTTGCCAAGACACCCGCGGGAAAGGAGGAGTCTCCCTGCGTCGTCGCCGCGATCTCCGACTCAAAAGAAGCGGCCTGTCGTCCGGCCCGGGACGGCCGAGAGCCGCCGACGGAGCGGAACCCTTTGGCACGGGAAGCACCGGCGGCTCGAGTCCCGCGCGCCGCCCTCGCCCGCCCGCCTCCCCGCCTGAAGGACGCGGGGAGGGCGGAGGACGGGCGGCCCGAGCTGGCGGGGGCGGCCCGGCCGACCCGTGGCCCGGTGCGTCTCTAGCCGACTGCAGGGCGCAGGAGCCGCAGCCGCGGCGGGAGCGCCCGAGAGCCCGGCGGCTATGCGCAGCCCGGGAGAGCCGGCCGAAGCCGCCGAGTGACGCCTCCCCGCCTTCTCCGAGGAAGCCCGCCCGTCCGGCGGCGGCGGCGGCGCGGCAGCAGCATGGAGAAGGCCGGCTCCCTGCACGCCTCGGTGCCGGCGCCGCCGCCGCGCCTCTACCTGCCGCGCAACTTCAGCTGCAGCGCCTGCCTGTACGGCAGCCTGGCCGAGCCCTGCAAGGGCGGCTGCAGCCCGGAGAGCGAGGCGGTGGAGCCGCTGCCCGCGCCCGCCTCGCCGCCCGTCACCCGCGAAGCCCAGGCCGCCCGCCGCTCCTCCTCGCCGCCGCCTCCTCCGCGCTCGCCCTCGCCGCCCCTGCCCTCGCCGCCGCCGGCCACCCGCGGCCGAGAGGCCTCCCTCCCGCCCGTGCCGCCCAGCCCGACGCTCCGCCGCCGCGCCAAGTCGCTGCCCACGCCGGGCGAGCGGGGCCTCCGGCCGGCCCTGCAGCAGAGCCCGTCGCGGCGCAAGACGGTGCGCTTCGCCGACTCGCTGGGGCTGGAGCTGACCGCCGTGCGCCACTTCTGCCAGGCCGACGTGCCGCGGGTGCCGCCGCCGCCGGCGGCCGCCTCGCCTCTCCCGCGCGGCGCCGACCTGCTGAAGACGCGCAAGCCGCCGGCGCTGGGCGAGCTGGAGCCGGTGCTGTTCGGGCCGCCGGCGCCGGTGCTGGAGCCGCTCTTCCCGCCGCAGCCCGGGGCGGGCGCGGCCTTCGCCGAGCGGCTGCGGCAGCGCAAGGTGCAGCTGGAGTGGGTGCGGCCCGAGGCGGCGGGGCTGCGCGGCGCCGTGCGCGTCCTGAACCTGGCCTACGAGAAGAGCGTCTCGGTCCGCTACTCGCTCAACCGCTGGGCCAGCTGCAACGAGGTGCCCGCCGCCTACCTGCCGCCGCCCGCCGCCGCCCCCGACGGCCGCACCGACCGCTTCGCCTTCCACCTGCCCGTCGGCGCCGGCACCACCCTGCTCGAGTTCGCCGTGCGCTACCGGGTGGCCGGCGCCGAGTACTGGGACAACAACGAGGGCCACAACTACAAACTGCGCGGCAGGCAGCGGCCCGACGGCCGGGAACCCGACGGCGGCGGCGCCTGGATCCACTTCATCTGAACCGGGCTGGGCTCGGGTCTCTCCGGGACTCCCCCCCCCGGGGTGGGGGAAGCGGGCGCCTTCCGTCCGTCCGTCCGTCAGTCCTTGCTTCTGTTGGAAGAAAAGTCTTCATCGTGGTTCCAACACTTCGACGGGGGAAAAAGGACCGAGGAGCGCGGAAACGGGACGGCCCTCTCCCCCCCCCCGTTTTTAGTTAAGTGCTAAAGTGGGCAAACGACCCTTCGGAGGGCAATTGTGCAGAAGAATGGTTGAACCCAGAGGCTTGACGGGGGCGGCCCCTGCGACCCCTTGTCTGGCCTTGGAAACCAAGCTGTGCTTGGTCTGGTTAGAGCCTGAATGGGAGACCCCTGAGAAATCCCACAGACTAGGCTAGATGAGTAAATTGGTACATCAAGTCAACTCAGCTCATTGAGTTGAGCTTCACATTGATGTCTTTACTTCCCTTTGGGGGAGGGGTGCATTTTTTTTCTTCCAAGAGGTCAGGAGGGGCTGGGATTGTTCCCTTGGACTTGCCCCACAATTCACCTGCCAGTGACCTCTTCCTTTGGCCAGCTCCTTGACTTGCCAGAGTAAAAGCCGATTAAATGTCTGACTTCTTCAAATGCCTAATCCTCCATCATGGGAACAGAATGAAGACAAGCTTTTTCTGCCCCCTCCCACCCAGGTCACTTTTCTATGGGGAAGGGATTTCAAGAGGGGAGAGTGACCCCCCCCCCCAAGAGCCTTTTTCTGAATTGGAGATGTTGCAGGCACAAGTGATTTGAAATGCAAATTCCTAGTGAAAGTTCCCCTATTGTTTTTTTTTTTTTTTTTTTCTTAACTGAAACAATCTTCTGAAATAAACACCAGGAGCAACCATGTCAGATTGGCTGGACGCTGGTGGTATTGCAACCCATGTTCACAAAAACAGCTTTTTCATCCCTGTTAAATCTACTGTACCTTTCCCACCCACCCACCTACCCCCAAAAAGGAACAAATGAAAGTTTGTTTAGCTGGATCAACCAGGGGCAACACATCTTTGTCAGGTGTGCTCCACAGAGCTGTGGAACTTCACATAATTCAAGGACATTCAGGTGTCCTTGGAGAGTCGAAAGCCTAATACTTCTGAAAAACACCAGAATGGGAAAGATGGATGGGAACGGATTTTTTTTTTTTAATGCTGCCAGCAGTGGCAAGAAGAAAAGAAAAAAAAAACAACAACAATCTGAGACCTGCTTTGAGAAGGATCACAAAGGTTAAGGAAAGGGGGGGGCGAATCTTGTTTTGCATGCCTGCCTGCCTGCCTTGCAACATTTGTCTAATATGTAGATGATCCCAACTAACCATTCCAAAGCTGCGTGGGAGCAGCCTGGGCCGTGTCTGGTTGTGCTGCAGTGTGACGGATCTTAGGTTTGCACTTCTGTTCCATCAAAGGCTCTGCACCTTGGTGCCTGAAAGGTTATCGCTGAGATTTTTCAACATCCGGGAACCTCTGACTTTATACTCAAATTCCCACAGCCTTCTCTCTTTCTCAAGCTCTGGTCTGGACCATAAGACCTTGTCTGGTGTTCTCACGGGTATCTTTTCCTCTGCCATTTCTTCCCTTGCTGTCGCTGAGTTGTGAAATGCTCCCGATTTATACTTACGCCGCCAGATGATATTTTTTGGGGAAAAGTGCGGGCTTCCGAGTTAAATACAGATGGTCTATATTTTATATTTTGAGAGTTATAAGTGGTGGGAGGGGAGGGGAAAAAGAGAAGCGGGTTCAGGCTTCCTTTAGAGCAGGGGTCTTCAAACTTGGCCCTTGTATGACTTGTGGACTTCAACTCCCAGAATTCCTCAGCCAGGCACACGTGGGCCAAGTATGAAGACCCCTGCTTTAGAGGAAGAACATGCAACTATTCAGAAATATGTGTTGTAACGACTGGCAAATAATTGTTTCTTGTGATACCCATTTCTTTTTTTCTGTAAAAGAGGGAAAATGACTTGATAGTGTTGTTGAGGTGGTGTTTGGAGCAGACTTGGAAAATCTAACTTCAGTTCCTGAGCTTTTCTAGGAATAACAATCAAATTTGGGGTCATCCCTACTTTTTTTTTTTTTCCGCTTGTTTTAAGGAGCCAAAAAATTAAAGCTAAGCTGGGTTGCCAAGCAGCTGGAAGTAAGGTAGCCCTGATTGATAAAGTTGGGAAAAAATGTGGAATTTCAGAGGAGATGTTACCATAATACCAGAGTGTCAGCCCTTTGAGGTAGACCACTTCAAGAAATAGATACTGCAGACACACCAGACACAATCTTGAGAGCCTAATGTATTGTTTATTTGCCCCATCTTATACTGAAGAAAATCAAGGAAGAGTTACTATGAGTTTCTTCCTTACCCTTTCTTCTTTTCTGGGATGGACACCTCTTTTCTGAAACTCCATAATTAACAACCCCAGCTTTACAATCCCTCACCCGGAGCTAAACATCACATTCCAGGGATGTTTGTTCCAAATTAAATGCTCCTGCAGAACAGTATGATGACCAAAGGGGGCCTAGAATTGTAGCCTTTGGTTTCATGACCAAGCCTGTTCCTAACAAACAGAGGATGAGCTGATTCAGACCAAAGCCCTACCTTTCTTTTCCTTGGGTATGTTCAGATAAGGGCTGCACAGCCATCTTATCAGGGATGCTTGAATTGGGATACTGGCATTACATTAGCCGGAAGCTAAAGGCCTTTGTGGCACTTTCTTGTTTTATTTTACATCCTGTCATCTAGTTCAAAGGTCCCCAACCTTTTGGGCACCAGCATCCGGTTCCGTGGAGAGAGGTTTTTCCGCAGACCGGAGGGTGCATGGTTTTGTGTGCTGCCTGCATCCCGCGGATGGAGCTTTGCTTGTTTGTGTGGACCGATGGGTGGCATGCCGCAGCCTGCTCCATGGCCCGGAGGTTGGGGAGCCCTGAACTAGTTGGACACCATGGCTCAGTCAGAAGGGCAAGACAGCGTATTAGCCACGTATTTGTGCTTGACCACAATCTCTTCCTGGGGAAAATATACACTAGCCATCCTAAGTAATAAGTCTGTGCAAAGTATGTGGAGGGGCATTCTCCGAAGAGCCATCCACAGCTGCTGCTCAGAGCATCGAGGGAACCACCTCCTTCAAAATCTCAGCCACTTGAGGTCCTACCTCGAATTTCTGAGCACACACCTATGCCACTGAGACCTTTAGTGGCAACGTCGATGCAAGCATCTTCAACAACAGAGACAGATGCTTTGTTGGTCTGCAGCTGCCGCCACCACCCCTGTTCCCCCAAATACAGTGCACAGGCCATTCACTAGCGGTCTCTGAAAGCCTTATTCACCTTGAATTTTTAATCTTTTTTAAACTGGATGAATCCCATTCTAGCATTGGAAGCACGGGGAAGGCGAGATACTTTTTCCTTTTACTGTATCTTAATCAAGCCTACTTTAAGGGGAGCAGGGGATAGTTGGACCTGAATAACTAAAGAAGCAGTGAGGGATCTAGTGTCTCGCTCAGATTCCTGATGGTGGGATCTAAAGAACTGAATATTTGAAATAATTCTTTTTGTAGCTTTTCCTCCAGGATTTGTACATAGGAAGTCTGTTGAGGCTTAAGCTTTCACCCCGCGAATACATCATGTCTCTTCAGCCATATGCACACGGCCATTCTTTGTTGGCATTCTGATGTGCAAGTGCATTTGTATAATTTGACTGCTGTTGTTTATGACACTGCAGCATCTGTGCCCTGTAAAACACCATTTAATTCTGTGGGGAAAGGGGTGTGCAGCACATAAACCAGAGCAGTAAATTTCATAGAAACGTCAGAGAAAAATGGACGTTTTGATGTTAGGGAGAAAAAAAAACAACAGGGAATCAGAATTTCTAATTGGTTTCCTATCAGATGCCCAGCAGAAATCTTTTTATTTATTTATTTTGAATTCTTGACGGTGGAGGAACACTGAGAAAGAAGATCGACCTTTGGTATTTCTCTTAAATAGAAACTTAGTAAAGATATAATGCAGATTGTTTATCTTAACAAAGCCCCGTACCATGAATCAGATGATTAAATTGAATCCAAATAGCTCAAGTTAAGTGCCCTTTTCATCTTGTGAATTATAAACCAATGTGAAGAAGAAAAGCCTCATCTCAAATGTTATTTAAGTACATTTCCACATAGTGGAGGAATCCTAGCCTTGTTTAAATTGTCTGGGCTGTTCAGTGGATCTCTGTTTCACTGGCTAAATGCTTCTCTTTTAGAACCCCTTCCTCAAGTGAAAAACCAAAGAGATAGAAAGCACGAACCATCAATGCTGTTGGGGACACAATCCATCCATGTCTTGAATTGTGGGGGGTGCCCAAGACACACACACCCCCCGTCTTCAACCGAACTGGCTTAGAGAAACTCTTAATGAATTGTATCCAGGGTCTTTTTTGGGGGGTTTGGTAAAGAAATCCAAATATATATATATTTTCCCAGCAGCTTATGGCTTAATACAAAAGTGCAAAAAAAAGCAGCGTATTTTAGCACAGCTTCTGATAGCTGCCAGCCATTCTGCAATTTATATTTTTCACCATTTAGGCTGCCATCCTCTAGCTGTTCCTTATGGCATTCTCACAGACTGGCAAATTACCTTGCATGGCTGATAAAGCGTAACTAAACCCTCACCCATCTGAGCTGCAAGATTTGTTCCTGTGTAATAGTGATCTGGATGTTTGCAACCCAGCCCTTATTCAGCTATAAGCTATTTTGACTGCTGCCCATTCCATTCAGGACCAATGTATACTTAGATAGGGAAGGTGTTTATTTTTATATAACAGTGTTTTAATAATGATCAGCTGTCCGTTCTGGAGGACAGTGAGAACAATATGTATATAAGTATAGGTATGTATATAGATCTTACCTTTATATATCCAAATGCTATATAGAGCTAGGTCAGTTTGACTCAGACTGCATACTTAAAGCTCTTCATGATCCAGGCTAGTAATGCATTTCTTCTCTTGTAATCCAAATGTCTTAATACGTGCTTGCCTATCAAATAGTACAGCGATAATATTGCACTAGTTGCTTAATAACCAGCAAAGAGTATTTATGATTTATGCTGCTGTCTCCAATTCTTGGTGTTCTAGAATGAGCTTTCATGCCCTCCAGTTAATGCACTTTGGTTTGATGTCTGTCAAGCTTTTTCTCACCGGTACTTAATCCTGGCATAGTTTTATCCTGGCATGGGGGATTGTCAGAAAAGTAAAAATGAGGGCTACAGGGGGCCGCGAAAACAGGCTCAATTTCTATTCTATTGTTGGACTTTTGATTTTTTGTTTTACTGCACTGTTTTTTCAGCCACATCCTCAGGATGTTGGCTACATCTTGTCTCCAGCCCACAAACAAGCCAACCTCAATTGTCTTTACAGCCAGTACTAAAATGCTGGTTTGGCCCATCCAAGAGCAGCCTCTAAGCGTGTCAGATCAGTTGAGCTTTGCCATTATCTTGCAAAACACTTGCATGATTGGAAGTGACGGGGCACAGAAGTGGGAATGACAATCTTGCGCCAGTGTCATTGTTTTTTTTTTGTTTGTTTGTTTTGTTTGGCCAATTCGAGGATGTCTAGAGATTGTTTCAACTGGTTCTGGGGAAAGGGCCTGAATTTTCAAAGACAGATTGCCCAGAAGAAATGGACTGATCTAATACAGGGACTGTTGACTTGGCTTCTCGGGGGGGGGGGGGGGAGGAGCTTCCCAAAATTAAATCCCCTTATCTCTACCTCTTTGCCCAGACTTCCAAGACTCTTCTCAGCGTACACTTGATTCTGAAACTTATAATTCCACCCCCCCCAAAAAATAAAGTCTTGGGGTTACTGTTACAGATAGTCCTCAATCAATGACCATAATTGGGACTAGAACTAAGCAATCGGTCATTAAGTCAGCCCTCGTGTGACCAGCTTCCCCCATTGACTTTGCTGGGAAAGTCACACAGGGCGATCACGTGACACGCCCCCCCGAGATTCTGCAACCGTCATAAACACATGTCAGTTGCCGAGCGCCCAAATTGTGATCACATGACCAAGGGGGATGCTGTGAGGGCTCTAGGTGCGAAGACCAATCGTAAGTCGCTTTTCTCAGCACCGCCATCACGGTTGCTAAATCAATGGTCCTAAGTTGTGGACCGCCTGCATTTCCTTCATCCTATTGAATCGGTCATGAGGCAGATCTAAATCAGGAGCCAGGAGGAATGAGATGAGGTGACTCCACATCCTGGCCCCGGAAGTGGCGATGGAAAATCTTCCCCGGTTAATTTCTGCATAATGTGTCAAAAACAAAAGAGACGATAATTAGGGCCCTAGCATCGGCTGTGTTTCTAAAGCAGGAGTGTCCATCCAACCTTAACAACTTTACGGCCTGTGGACTTCCATTCCCAGAATTCCCCAGCCAGAATGGCTGGCCAGGGAATTTTGGGAGCTGAAGTCCACAAGTCTTAAAATTGCCACAATTGGATATCCCTGTTTGAAAGGTTTTCTGAATGCCGGTGGGGTAGAGTTAGATTTATTTGGGGGGGGGGGGAGATTTGTGGCTTTTGATCTGACAGGTGCTTAAGCTTCTGTTTTAATTGCATTAAGAAGAGTTGATGTCTTTCTCCCCTCCCACCCCCATTTCATCCCAGTAGCAGCTGAAAAATGTTCTGATCTCTTAACAGCCACTTATTCTAGATCAGTGGTTCTCAACCTTTTTAATGCCGCAACCCCCAACCAGTCGTAAGTCGAGGACTACTCAACCGATCGTAAGTCGAGGACTACTCAACTGGTGCAGCACCATTTGCAGAGACAGGGCAGAGACAGCCTGGACAATTCCTATTGGCTTTTGAAAGCCAATAGAATTAGACTCTATTCAAGAGAGTCTATTCTATTGGCTTTCAAAAGCCAATAGAATAAAAGGGAGGAGCACAGCTAAGGAAAAGGGGGAAAAATGGCGGACTGCATTGTTTGGCGACCCCCGTGAAATAGTCGTTCGACCCCAAATGGGGTCCCTACCCACAGGTTGAGAACCACTGTTCTAGATCCTGATCTGAGGAATCATTCAATAGTAAGTTAACTGGTAGGATGCGTGCTTCAACCTTACGCATCAATCTTCTTAAAGCCAAGTACGTAAATCATTATTTTCTACAGGGACACTATATTCATAACCTTGCTAATTAGAATTTATGCGGTTTCCTAAGCAGTGACTTGTTCGCTTTGGAGGGACTCAAATGGTCAAGCAGGAAGCAAGAGAATTGCTCATGGAAACTCGGGATTGTTGAGCAGCGTTTTAGAATCAATTTGATTTTGATGAGCAAATACTGAAGGTCCTGGGGGGAAAAAAGAAGCACTTTCCCAAATGAGCTTTGCTAAATGTGTCACTGAATGTAATAAAATGTTAGCCAAGCTTCCCGTCTTTGCTACAGCCAAATATTTCATACCTTGAGGACTCTTTTAATGAGCAAGATGTGTGTGATTTATTGGCTGAAACTCACATGAAGGACACAGAGGCAAGGACTTTTTTTCTTCTGAACCAAAGTTGTGTTGTACTGGCATGAAACAAATTTTCTCTTTGTCTCTCTCTCTCACTCTCTTTTTCTCTGCCCCCTCCTGAGGGGAGGGTGGGTATTTTTAAATGCTATATATTTTTAGAGAAACGATTTGTTCTATTGTGCCCTTGTCTGTGTGTAAACCAGCAGATTCCTTCTGTCTGCTTTTAGCATGCTCAGAATGACCTTTTCCCAAAGCAATGTTTAAAGCAGTAGGTTGCAGGTCTCTGCTTGGATTAATGTGTGGTTTTCATGTGTGTGGCTTAGCATGTGGAGTCAGATTGGCCAGTTCAGGTGGCCAAAACCTCTGGGCTTGTGATGTAATATGCTCAGTGACCCTTCCATAATGACATACCTGGATCCACAAAGGCAATTTATATCTGGGTTTTCCTAGATGTTTATTGGAATTAGGAAAATGAGTAAGATGTTGTCTCGTGTAGCACAATCTGTAGTGTGTTACAGGTAGTCCTTGACCTACGACTGTAATGGATTCTGCCGTTATGATTATAAATCATGACAGTTGTAAAGCAGGTCATCATAGGGTCAACCCAATTTTATGTCCATTTTTGCAATGATTACTAAGTGAAATACATGGTTAAGTGAATATGCAGTCACTCAGCGAATGCCACAAGTGAGCCATTGTTTACTGTGGGGCATTTTTGCCAAAACCCAGAAGTAAATACCAGTTTTCAGCAAAAATATTGTAAAACGTAGTAAATGCAGGCCAGTTACTGAGCATCCAATATGCAGTCATGTGACCACAGGTGGGAGGGACAACCATCAGAATTTTGGAACCAGACTGTAAGTAACTTTCAAGCATCCATCAAGTGACCAGTTGTAAGTCAAGATCTGCACTTGGAGGACTATTGCTAGGATGGATAACCATAGCTTTAAAAAGTTTCGCCCAGATACAAACCTGGGATTCTAGCATCCTTTCCTGGTCAGGTGCCACCCCCCCCCCGAATTTCCATGATAATTAGAATTTCCTTCGCTTTATCCAGATCTGAGAACCGAGCATTATCCAACTGATCAGCGTTTTTCAACCTTGACAACTTTGAAGATGGGTGGACTTCAACTCCCAGAATTCTGCAGTCCACACCTTTTCAAGTTGCAAGGGTTGAGAAAAGTTTACCAGCAAAAATATGGAGTAGTATAGATGTGTCCCAAGACATTCTAAATTTGGATCTTAATTTAGGTGCTTTCCAAGGAGAATCTTTATTATAATACTTGATAGTGGATATGTTCTTTAAATAGTTCCTTTAAATCAGAGGTTGGTTTTGCACCGTGTGTATCTCCTTCCAAAACACTAAAATTGTTGTTGTTAGTTGCGAAGTTGTGTCCGACCCATCACGACCACTTGGACAACGTTCCTCCAGGCCTTCCTGTCCTCTACCATCTTCTGGAGTCCATTGAAGCTCACGCCTACTGCTTCAATGACTCCATCCAGCCACATCATTCTCTGTCGTCCCTTTCTTCTATTGCCCTCAATCTTTCCCAGCATCAGGCTCTTCTCCAGTAAGTCCTTCCTTCTCATTAGGTGGCCAAAGTATTTGAGTTTCAACTTCAGGATCTGGCCTTCTAAAGAGCAGTCAGGGTTGATCTCCTCTAGGACTGACCGGTTTGATCGCCTTGCAGTCCAGGGGACTCGCAGGAGTCTTCTCCAGCCCCATAGTTCAAAGGCCTCAATTCTTTGGCGCTCAGCCTTTCTTATGGTCCAACTTTTACCGCCATACATTGCAACTGGGAAAACCATGGCCTTGACTATAAACACTAAAATGAAAATTTATTAACTCTTTCCTTACCCGTGTGTTCAAAAAACCTAACAGGTTCTTAAAATGTTCATGTTATCACGGTAATGAATTGTAGGGATAACTGTGCTCTGCAGATCCATTCACAGTGTACTTGGGTTAGAAAAGAATAAGGTCAATATTATATTAATTCTATTCTTTAAGATATTTTGCAGAGTTTGTTTTATGAAAGTGTTTAGTCCTATGCTGCATAGGCACCCTCAGTTGAGGTTTCTCTCTTGCACATGCTGAACTATTTAAAAAGTGTTCACTGAATTGACATAGCTTCTCCATTATTGCACGGCTCTTTAGCAAAACTTGAATAATCATGTTGTATGTTTGTCGTGTGGGCACCCCGTTGTGGGAAAGTGTGAATTTGTACCTCATCGCAAATGCGGTAGCCTTGGCATTCCGTTTGTGAATCCTTTCAGAGCCCTTTCGATTTTATTGTTAGATTCGCTTTTTTAAAGTTTTCACTCTGCGAAAGCATGAAGTATTGCCTTGTCACTGACCAAACAAGCATGCAAAACAAACAGTATTTAGAGGAAAATATAACTAGCACTTCCAAAGAACATTTCCTTTCCCCCCCCCCCTTCCATTTTTAATTAAAAACATGCTTGTGCCAGGAATTTCTCTAGTCTATGCAATAAGCTGTCCATTTCTTCTGCATGTATTTTGGCTTATGGTTTAAAGAAGAAAACACAAAAATATTATGCAAAGGAGCACTTTACGAGGCTGCACGCCTGCATATGAGGATAAATCCCAGTTTACTTGTGGGAAAACAAGATTGTTCATTTTTAATTCTTTAAATAAGTGTAAGAATTTATTGTGACTTCCATTGGAGGACTGATGAATTTGTGTCGTTTCTGTTCTGAGCCACTGTGCAGCAAATGAACTACAAACATTAATCAGTCTTTATACTAAGCTGGAATCAGCTAGTTCCATTCGAAGAAGCAGGAATGTTGAGCAGAAAAGGATCAAAGCCTGTCTGTAACAAAAAAAAAGTTGACATTTAGGGTAAGGATTTATACTGACGTTATACAGGTAGTCCTCAACTTACGGCTGTAATTGGGTCCAAAATTTCCAATGCTAAGCAAGACAGTTGTTCAGTCAGTTTCACCCCATTTTACGACCTTTCTTGCCACAGTTTTTAAATGAATCACTGGGGTTGTTGAGTTAATAACACAGTTGTTAAATGGATCTGACTTCCCCATTGATTTTGCTTGTCAGAAGATCGCAAAGGGGATCATGTGACCCCGGGACACTGCGATCGTCGTAAATATGAACCGAGTTTTGATCACATGACCACGGGGATGCTGTAACCGTCATTATGTGTGAAAAACAGTCATAAGTCATTTTTTTCAGTACGATTGTAACCTCAAACAAATGATTGTAAGTTAAGGATTACCTGCACTCTAAATATTTATCCGAACAGCAAAAACTATATCTCACGATGATTAACAGTATCTGACTCACTTATATGGAATTAAGGACTTTTCTTTAAAAAAAAAATTAGTAAAGAAAAATATCTCAGATTGTAGCAGTCTATTCAATGAAGATAAATCACTTATTACTGATTTTGTCAGATTAATATTGCAGTCCTGCCTTTAATTTTGCAGCCAAACTTTTATTGAGTCAATGGAGGCAAGATTAGTTAGACGTGATCTGCATATTCCTTTACAAATTGGGAGTCACGTTCAACCTTTTGAAAGAGTTTAAAGGTACATTTCTACCTGCTGTATTTTATTTTTTCACTAATTTACAGATTTTAGAGGGACTTACATAGAAAAATATTGTGTGTTTTGTACCCATGCCTGTTAGTTCTCAGACAACTCTTGAAAACACATCCATGTTGTGAAAACGTAACTTGGTTATATATTTCCACACCTCATATTCAGCATTATCTCTCACCTGCTAAATGTCTTGATTCTGTAATGTTTAGATTCCAAACATCGGTTGATAGTTTTTCTTCTTCTAATCTTTTTCTTTGTAAAAAAACAAAGGGGGGGGGGTTGTGCCATTTTATATTAATGTCTTTTACTTTTTTTCTGAAGCCAGTCAATAGCAGCGTGATAATCTTGCCTTATGACAATATTACATGTCTTGTCTCAAAATGTTATTCAGGTTGTCCTAGTACACTGAAAAATATATTTGTAAGTATTTAATTACTAAATGTCATTAAAAACTGGTGCAAAATAGAATATGATAATTTTTTTATACATGGTGCAGGCAGCTTGAAGAAAACTTTGTGCTCCGATCGCAGATTTTTGTGGGCTAAAAAAGTCATAAATTGGCTAAAATTGTCATATATTATTGGCAGCAGAGAATCTAATGGTACATTTCTGATTTTGCTACTAGTGCAAATAATTAAGCAACCACAAAGCCATACTGATGTGCTTCACTTAGAATCTGAATAAGGATTTGAAAATGTTTGTTCATTTTTCCTAAAAAAACAAAAACACAAAACAGGATCTAAAACCCACTTCTTTCCTCGTTTTCCCATTTCCTGGCTTGATTCAGAGCCCAACTCAGGTAGAATGGAAGACACTGTCATTCACCATTCTAGAAAATGAGTGTGCATCATTTTGAATTTGCACCAGCAGTGAACTTCAATATCCAGTTCAGAGCCAGCACACACCTCGCTTAACACAGCTAGCAAAAATGATAGCTTGATATTTATGCATTAACCAATGGCACACATCAAAAACAATTGATAGGCAAAATGAGGGGGAAAGAGACTTGAATAAGAGAGAAAAGAAGTCTTAAGGTTACCGATTCAGGTTGTCTATATCACCCTTCCAACAAAAGTACGTATAGTCAAGGCCATGGTTTTCCCAGTTGCAATGTATGGCTGTGAAAGTTGGACCATAAGAAAGGCTGAGCACCAAAGAATGGAGGCCTTTGAACTCTGGTGCTGGAGAAGACTCCTGCGAGTCCCCTGGACTGCAAGGCGATCCAACCGGTCAGTCCTAGAGGAGATCAACCCTGACTGCTCTTTAGAAGGCCAGATCCTGAAGTTGAAACTCAGATACTTTGGCCACCTAATGAGAAGGAAGGACTTACTGGAGAAGAGCCTGATGCTGGGAAAGATGGAGGGCAATAGAAGAATGGGACGACAGAGAAGGAGGTGGCTGGATGGAGTCATTGAAGCAGTAGGCATGAGCTTAAAGGGACTCCAGAAGATGGTAGAGGACAGGAAGGCCTGGAGGAACGTTGTCCATGGGGTCGCGATGGGTCAGACACGACTTCACAACTAACAACAACAACAATATCAGCTGGAGAGTGACAGCCCGGGTTCGAGATCCAAGCACAACAGAATGGAGTGAGCTCCCGTTACTTGCTGCAGCTCCTGCTCTGTTAGTGCTTCAAAAGCATGCAACTGCAAATAGATTAATAGGTACCACTTTGGTGGGAAGGCAACAACATTCCATGCACCTTTGGCCTGTAGCTATGCTGGCTACATGACCACAGAAAATGTCTTCGGACTACACTGGCTCCCTCCGCCAAGAAACGGAGATGAGCACCGTGCCCTAGAGATGGACATGAGTGAAAGGGAAACCCATACATTTATATAGTATTCATTCTTTAATATTTTTTATGCTGGCCATCTCCCTTGCAGGCGACACCGAGCAGCTTACAGATTATAAAAAGACAGAGAGAAAAAATGGTTTAAAATATTAAAGCTATGAGAATTTAAATTTTAAAACTGAACAAAAAAAAAAAAACCCAGGACTGAGAGAGGGACGGCACGGAGATGAGGTCTTCCTACCATCAACCATCTCCAGCGGTGAGATATATTATTCCAGAACTTTTCTGGAGCCACCATAAATAACACCATGGGTAATTAGTAGTGGACAGTCTCCAAGGGACTGCAGCTGCAACCCTTTTAAGTACATGGCAGCCTCTGAGCAGAGATGGACAATAAGGCATGGGGCCATCCCATTAGCCTGCATCATGCAAGAAACAACATTCCAGAAGGATAACTCAGTGAGTTTTTGCTTTATCAAGAGAAGCAAATCAGGTCATTCTCTCTTGGAGTAGTCAATAATGACTGACTAGGGAGTGTTCCTAAGATGGAAAGATTGCTCTCTGCAGCCGAAGGCTTGCCACATGTATAATTCAGATCTCCTTCAGAGCCTTGTGCCCAGGCTGCATGGAGCTGTCTTTCTCAGAGCGATGCATGCTAAAATCCTTGTTTTGTTGGAAAGAACAGGCAAGCAAGAAGCCAATCAGGCACAACCTGTTTCCAGGTTGCTTTAAATTATTTAATTATAGCCTTTATTATGTAAGTGCAGCTTGCAACCAATTTGAAGTGTACTGAGTTTCAGCCAGCCAGTCAAGATAATCTTTGTTGTTGGTTTCTCTAATGTCCCTGCTCCTGTGCTCAGTGCTCCTCAAACTGTGCAAAAGGGACAGGAACCTGTAGGACATTTCAGCAGTTCTTCCAAATTTGGGGGTTCCAGACTATAAGCAAACTGCAGCCCATATCTGCTTTCTCTTTGTGCAAATGTGATTTCCAGGGGGTCTTGCCTTCTGGAGATTTTGGCCTCTTGATCAACAGTTGGGACATCCATTCAGGTCTGAGCAAATCACATTTAGGTATCTGAGCAAATCACATTTAGCATGCAGGTGCTGACTCCCAAACTCTTCTGCCATGACTAATGTAGTTATACTATGTTGATTCATTAAATGCACAAAGCCACAGTTCGAGATTCCTTACTCATGGGCTGAAAAGAAGTCTGTATCCTAATGACATCTCTATTCAAGATCAGGCCCAAACCAGCATTTGAGTATATGCCGAAAACGACACCACATATACCAGTGATGGCGAACCTTTTAGAGACCGAGTGCCCAAATTGCAATCCAAAACCCACTTATGCATCGTTGAGTGCCGGGTGGGTGTGGCCCATTGGGTGGGTGTGGCCCATTGGGTGGGCATGGCTGCAGTGGTAACGGCAGACTGGGTGGGACTAAAAAGTTCAATCAATCAATTCCAACTTTGCAAGAACTTCCCCCTCCCCAGAAGATGAAATTGACTGATTGAACCTTTTTTTTTTTTGCACACGGCAGTGGAGGCCTAAAGCGAAAAGGTTTTATAAAACCCAGCTGAAGGCCTAGGACTGGGGTGATGGCGCGCGTGCCCACAGAGAGGACTCTGAGTGCCGCCTCTGGCACCCGTGCCATAGGTTCGCCACCACTGACATATACCATTCCTAGCAAGTAGATTAAAAGCACTTCACTGCCCCCATCAGGCACCATAGTAGACCCCTCACAATAAATCCACACTTAGAAGGGCATCTTACACACCTGAGGGCAATCTTTCCTTCCCAAGACTTTACACTTCCTCAGGACAATACCCAGATACACATCTAACCTACACCTCACAATCACAGCCCAGGCCAGTAACGACTCATCCTACCTATCTGAACACTAAAGCTTCTTGTCATTATAAATATCTACTTGTACATCCTTAACATGGGGGTGCCCCCAAAGTGAAGCTCTTTCCTTTTGGGTGTGAATAGATTGTCTCCTTTCCACACAACTTGTCTGGATTTCATTCTGATTTGTTCTTGCGCAACCCCGACTCAAATTGGGACCCCAAATTTTTCCTCTCACACTGCGATGCAGCTTTCCCCAAAAGATGGGGAAAGATAAAAGCCAGATAGCCACCCTAACCAAGCCCCTTGGTACTACAAATGAAATATATAGAATAATAGAGTCGGAAGGGACCTTGGAGGTCATCTAGCCCAACCCCCTGCTTGAGCAGGAGACCCTACTACACCATTTCAGATCAATGGTTATCCAGTCTCTTTTTTGAAAGCCTTTGAAAGTGATGGAGCACCCACATCCTCTGAAGGCTGATTGTTTTCACAGTTAGGAAATTTCTCTTTCGTTCTAGGTTGCTTCTCCACCTGGAAGGCGGGAGGTGGAGGGGTTTAGCCAGCTGAGCCAATCCTAGGATTCATCCTCTGCAATAATATAAGGTTCTTTCAAGGTTTTTTATTATTATTAATATGAATTGCACCGCTCATCCCTATCCCAGCTCCCCTTTGCTTATTTTCTGAACTGGTGCTTTGTAATGGAAAAGCCTTTGATCCTGTTCCCATGTTCAAATAGTTCTGTAATTCATTCAGAGTGTTCACATTTTATGGCCCAATTCCCCCACCACTACTACCTCCTCCTCCTCCTCCTCCTCACCCCACAATTTTATGGTCTGTTTGCTCTGCATAGCAGTTGGCAGGACCTTTGAAGATGATCTCCTCTTGCTCCCTGCTTTCTGAACATTTCTATTCCAGCCTTTTCCTCTTGCTGTTCACGTCCAAATGTGGAAAAACAATAGCTTCATGTGGGTTGAGACTGGGAGAAGTTGCAGGGGTCGTTTTGAAAACATCAAGGAGATGAAAGCCGTTTCCCAGTCAGCGTGCCCTGTTTGCACCCAAGTGAATGGCATCTATTCTCCCCCCCCCCTTAGCTGTGCTCAGGTTTTATGGGTGAGACTGCACTCTCTTTTCAAGGCTTAAGAAGAATTTGGAGGCCGTCTCCAGTAAACTTGAATGAGATCTGAATTCCTGGTTGATTTTATAGCCTATCCAAGTGAAGCCTCTATGCGCTTGGGCTTTTTCCTCTGCTCGCTTTGAAAACTCTCTTTGTTGCTAAAGAATGAGATTTAAGAGGGGTGGGGGGAATGCCAAAGGATCAACTAGGGAAGCTAATCCTTTCCCCTCCCTCTCTAGGGGTGTATATGTGTGTGTGTGTGTGTGTGTGTGTGTGTGTGTGTGTGTGTGTGTGTATGAGTGCCATTTCTAGACTGGGAGAGAATGCTCTTGGTTAACATCTGAGCAAGCTTTTGTGGTAATTCTGGATGCATCCAGGTTTATTGCAGCAAGGCAGAAGTAGTTTTTCAACTGCCTTCTTCTTCTTCTTCTTAACCTTGCTTCTAATATGGGATATATTTGCAGACCTGACCCTGATTACAAGGCAGGGGGCTGGACTAGAAGACCTCTGAGATCCCTTCCGATGATCCCATGTTGTAGCAAAAGCAGCAGCATTTAGACTTATATACCACTTCATAATGCTTGACAGCCCTTATGAATCGGTTTACAGAGTCAGCATTTCCCCCCCCCCCTCAATAATCTGGGTCCTCATTTTGCTAACCTCGGAAAGATGGAAGGCTGAGTCGATCTTGAGCCGGTCAGGATGGAATGGAATGGAATGCAGAGTTAGCCTGCAATACTGCATTGTAACCACTGTGCCACTACGCAGTGTACTTTCACTTGTCAAATAATGTGTGGGCATTATGTGTGTGTATATACATATATATACACATATGTAATACATATACATATATACACATACACGCACACAAACACATATCAGGCTAAATCAAGCAAAGCCCCTGCAAAGGGGAGGGGAAAGTATATACAGAGTATTTGCAGAGGGGTGGGGGTGGGGTAAAAAAATCAAGATGGCAGCCACAAAACCATCCCTTGTTTTATGCATCAGACCCACCTGAAATAAGACAAGGCTTTGACTGGGCAGTCGTGGCTGCCATTTTGAGGTGAGTTTTTTTTTTGACCTGTCCCATGGATGCCCTTGACTTACAATAGTCCTTGCCTTACAACCATTCGTTTAATGGCCATTCTAAATTACAAAAACACCAGAAAAAGTGACTTATGACTGGTCCTCATACGCACAACCGTCACAGCCTCCTCACAGTCTTGGGATCAGAATTCAGGCTTTTGTCAACCGTAATTATGACTGTTGCAACATCCTGGGGTTTCAGGGGTTGCCATGGATGACCCACCCAGCCTGCTTCTAAGAAGCATAGTCAGTGGGGGAAGCTGGATTCATTTAACGACCGCAGGATTCGTTTAACACTCACGGCAAAAAAGGTCGTAAAATGGGGCACGATTTGCTTAACAACCACCTTGTTTAGCATTGGGAAGTCTGGCCCTAAGGCGAGGACTACCTATAGTTAAGAGGAGATTCTTTGCATTTGGGGATGTTTTGCTTTCAGGCAATCTTTACGGGTGTTAATTTTGGAATAGCAATTCCCCTCAAAAAGCCGATTTTCTTGTTTTTATCTTTCTTAAACCCCCTGCAGAGATTGTCCTCAGACTGCATTCCCTGCAGGCAGATTTCCTATTCTGGAAAACATCCATTGCCATTAAAAGAACATTAAAGTTCTTTTCTAAAGGCACCGGTTGCCATTAAAGGACACTTTAGGCAAAAATTATTAATAATAATCAGATTACCCAAATGAGTAACAATATTTTAAAGTGAAATATGTCTGCTAATGTCCATTGCTAAAAAGCCTGACTCCTAAGCAAAATAAAAAATGTATTTACTCAGGAAAAACAACTATTGTTTTGTAATTAATCCCCAATTCCTCTAGCTTTTCCCCCAGATAAATAATTCCCTGCCATGCTATAATGTGGAGATTAAACTATTGGATTTACCCCAGACAGACCTGGGTTTAAATCCCGAGTATTGTACTAAGTTCATGTACAAACCACGATCCTTGGACAGTCGCAGTCTAAATTTATTCATTGCACTGACGTATGATTTTGTTAACCGGTTGGCCAAATAATCCACAATGTATTAGATTCACCTATTGTGCTGTGAAATAAATGATTGTTTATGAACCAGCATAGATTAGGACCACTTCCTTAGCCAATCCAAGCTCTTCTGGGTCTTATGGGTGACCTCAGCTGCTGTCTCCGAGCTTTGATTCCAAAGCTTTGTTCAGCGTTTTCTATTTCAGGATATTTAAGGATCAATAAAAAAAGCTAAGAGGCTAAAACAGCCTACAATGTTAATGGATAAATTAAAACACTGAAAGCCCTAAAGAGCATCACTGCCAGCAATGGGTGAGTTGCAGAGGGTGTGAGTCCTTCTTTGAGCAGCAAAGCTAAGCATGGAGGGAAACTTTATGTGTATTTAGTTCTGTGTCCTTCAATCGCTGCTATATAGGATGGGAGCCCACCTATTTGGCTTTTAGGTGAAATCCCACAAAATACTGTTTCCTTTTTTAAACAATAAAATAATGCAAGATTAAGGCTAACAATTAGTTGCTCTTTCCCAAGATGCTTGAGAAGGCCATTTTCTTTGTCTAATCACGAGGACAACCAATCAAGATGATGGATCAGAAATACAGACAAGAGGGAAACAAACAAAATAAGAAAAAATACACTAAGTCCAAAATTGTACACCATCCAAAGTAATTTCTTGTGAGATGGGTGACCATATAAATTTGATAAATATAAATAAATAAGAAAAGGGTGTTTTATTTTCTGCCTGGCTTATTCCACGCACCTTTAGAAAAGAAATCTTATTCCTGCTCAATTCATAAATCAAAAGTTCTGCCTAATTATCTTCCTCTCTTACTGATTTGCTTTGAAACTCTTCTTTCTTGGATGCCTCTTTTGAACAAGCAATAAACCGGAGCCATCAAGTTTAACTCACTTAGGTTGTATATATTCTCCATCGGTTTTTATTTAACTCACTTAGATTTTCTTTTCTCCTTCTGTTATGTGATCTAAGTGAGTTAAAATTGAAGGCTCTGATTTATTGCTTGTTCAAAAGAAACTTCCAGGAAAGAAGAGTCTCAAAGCAAATCATTACGAGAATATGGTAATTAAGCAGAACTTTTGATTTATGAATAGAGCTATCGATGTTTTTAATGAAGGTGCAGAGGCAGAAAGAAAAAAACTCGCCTTCCAGCTCCTTGGAGGAACTGATGCAATTATTTCAGGCAGCTAAAATAATTACCTTGATGGTGTGTTAATTCTGTAGTGAGGGCCTTCTGCTTCTGACGTAAGTCTTTAAATAGGAGCATGACCAGCAGAAGCAGACAAATGTGAAAACGTTTTAGGTCTAGCTTGCAACCTAGGGTAATCCTCACATAAAACCTGGAGTAAATCATGTTTTGTTTTCCCTTGTAGTTGTTCTGCACTGCAAAAATCCTAACTACCAGGCAATTTCCTACATCTCTTTGCTGCCATCTGATGGTCTTCTGGATCTTTGCAATAGCCCTAAACAACATCTTAAAAACTAGCGTCAGAACTGGAGTTTGTAAGAGACTTCTTTTCTGATGTTTGCAATTTGGGAACCACGGAGATGCCACAGTAAACCGCACAAATAAGAAAGGATTATTTTAACTGGAGGAGACATTGCCTTCGAGCTAAGGACTTTCAAGTGATGGAAGGAGACTTACTATTGCTACTCACCTCGCCCATTTGTGGGAGCAGGTTTAGACTTCAGCTCCCATCCAATGCAGCCAGCAGGGCCTGTAGCAAATATTTATGGGGTTTATGTCCCCCCATCCTTTCCACTGCCCTGCCTCTGTCTCACCCAGTTCAGTCTCTGTTTTCTATCCTTGGACCTCTGCCAGGGATAAAACATGGAAAGCTTTATATTTCCACTGGAAAAGTTGCCAGCGCTGCCACCGACCTTTCTCAGCCCATCCGGGTAATGCATGGCTTGTCTCTAATCCTTTAAATGTCAGTTTGAATTAATCTGCTATGATTGTGTGCACTGGGTAGAGATCGGAGGCTGAGTGGATCATCAATCTCACAGCGCTCAAAGAATAAACGGCCACGTCTTTTTCTCCTTTGAGCTGTGAGACAGAGTCGCCAAAATAAGATAGGTCTGGAATTGTCCCACCCAGCGGGGAAGGCATCAGGGATGCAGCCGCTTTCAAGCTCTTACCTTTAATGGAATCTGAGATGAAGGAAACTGCTCCACTAATAATGACCCTGAGAACAAAAGCGGAGGACCTCCTATTCGGCACCAACCAATCTGTCTCCTTTGAGCATCAATTGTACAGGTAGTTCTCGACTTACCATCACAACTGAGTCTGTTGCTAAGCAAGACAGCTGTTAAGTAAGTTTTGCCCCATTTTATGACCTTTCTTGTCACAGTTGTTAAGCAAACATTGCAATTTTTAAGTGAGGGTTGAAAGAAAAATCTTCATCAGGGTCCAGTCCAAGCTGGGAATAAACAAAATGGAGACTGCTTTAGAAAGAAAGATTGTAGTTTATTGAAGAGCAGAGCCAGACAGAAGCGTGGCTGAAGTTTTGTGTTTGCTATTTATTTCAAACAAAGCCGTTGGAATATCAAAAACAAAAACAGGAAGGACAAGGTACTGAATTGAGGGCGTTCCAATCAGCTTCTCTTTAGAAAGATTTGGGTTTGCAAGGAAGTTTTATGTCTGCAAGACAGATTTGCGTCTGCAAGCATCACGCTGGGGACATGGAGCATAAGGCACAGCCAGTGACAATGAAAAAGCATTTCAGTCTCCAGTGTGACATCAACGAGTTGTCTGCGGTCTTAGCCAGCCATCTATCATCCTGGCCAAGAGATCTGGGCTAGCAGATGCAGGCAGACAGCAGAAGCCTGTCCTTTGATCACCCAAACTCAGACTCTGTTTTCAGCCAGAAAAGGCTGTAAGCAACAAATCAATCAGCTGAGGGGGGGAAAAGGGGGGGGAACAGAACAGCAGCCTAAAAAGAAACCTAAAACCAAAGAGAACAAGTTAAAAATAACTTCATCTTTTAGCAAGCTAAACCACCAGCTAAGTTATAGAGATGTATCCTTCCTAGGGTGTTTTAGACCAGTGGTTCTCAACCTTTTTAATGCCGTGACCCCCAACCGGTCGTAAGTCGAGGACTACTCAACCGGTCGTAAGTCAAGGACTACTCAACTGGTGCAGCATTGTTTCTCTCTCTCTCTCTCTCTCTGAAAAAAGGCTGCACATTATTCTACCAAATGGAAAGATTTATTTCTCCCAAAAACTTTCTTTAGAGATAAAATAGATTAGGAAATCATGATGACTCATAAGCACATAATTTTTATTGATCTGCAGTTTCAGTAGGAGTCAAGTACATTTTGAGAGAAAAATTGTCCCTTTATGGGTCTGCAGGGAGAGATTGCAGTTCATAAAATGAACCATCAGGCTTTAAAAAAAAAAAACTAAAAATCATTCTTGTTCTATGACAAGTGCAATTATCAAGCTGTGCACACTAAAAAGGAAAGACTTTGCAAATGCATGATAGAAAACCAGAAATGTTCTGCTAAGAATATACAGTCACTGTATAGTGACCGACTTACAATCACAACTGAGCCCAACATTTCTGTTGTTAAGTGAGACAGTTGTTACGTGAGTTTTGCCCAATTGAATAGCAATAGCACTTACATACCGCTTCACAGTGTTCTACAGCAGGGATTTTCAACCAGTGGTACGGGTACCACCTGTGGTACATTGGCACCTGGCAGGTGGTACACAACCATCCTAGAAAAGTGGTAGCCGGAGAGGGGAATGAGCTGAACCAGTGGCAGCACCGCACAAGCCTGAGCGAGAGATGGCTGGAGCTGCAGGGCTCTCAGGGCTCAGCGGAAGCGCCAGGATCAGCGCCAGGCTCCAGCTGGAGCTTGGCGCTGATCCTGGTGCTTCTGCTGAGCCCTGAAAAAGAACCAATCAGCTGGAAAGCAGCACTGATCCTGGTGCTTTTGCCGAGCCTAGAAGAAGCGAGGATCAGCTGGAATGTTGCAGCCTCTCCAGGGTCTTGTGATTTACATTCAGATGCTTGGCAACTGATTCATATTTATGACAGTCACAGTGTCCCGGGGTCATGTGAAGCGACCAAAACGTGCTGCAACCACCCAGCAGACGGGGGGAATAAAAACCAAACACCCACCCCACCCCACTCCCGCTGCCAATCCTCAACAGAAATGCTCACAACAATGAAAACCTCGGACAGGAGGAAGAGCACGGCTGGGTGCTGTCTTGCTCGGCTGTGGCTTGGGGGGAGGCACTTTTTTCAGTGCCATTGCAACTTCTAAGAGTCACTAAGCGAACTCTTGTAAGTCGAGGACTACCTGTACTTTATCACTTTTTTCTTTTCTTTTCTTTTTGGGTCAAGTTTTTGACACCTTGCTAGGTGACAGGTGGTACTCGGATGTTGCCATATCCTAAAAGCAGTACAATGGGTGAAAAGGTTGAAAAGCCCTGCTTTACAGCCCCTCTCTAAGTGGTTTACAGACTCAGCCTATGGCTCCCAACAATCTGGGTCCTCATTTTACCAATCTTGGAAGGATAGAAGGCTGAGTCAACCTTGAGCTGGTCAGGATCAAACTCTTGGCAGTGGGCAGAATTAGCCTGCAAATACTGCACTCTTAACCACTGGGCCACCGCAGCTCTTATGAGCTTGTTTTGCCACAGTTGTTAAGTGAATCGCTGCAGTTAAATTAGTAACCCGGTTGTTAAGTGAATCTGGCTTCCCCATTGACTTTGCTATTCAAAGGTTGCAAAAGGGGACCACAGGACCCTGGGACACTGCAACCGTCATAAGTACATGGCAGTGGCCAAGCAATCTGAATTTTGATCACACGACCACGGGGATGCTGCGACAGTCGTAATTCGTAAGGGAAAAAAGTCATAAGTCACTTTTTTCAGTGCCCTTGTAACTTTGAACAGTCACTAAACAAATGGTTGTTGAGGTCTATTTGTAGCTTCTTTTTAAGCTGTAGATGGAACTCTTTGCTTTTGAGTTGGAATCCGTTCTTCCAAAAAGAAGAATGGAGTGGGGGTGGGAGGAAAACAAAAGCTGAATCGATCTACTTAATTGAACTACACATCGTTTTGATAGTAAGATACGTAGAGTGGCTTACCCCCATGTGTTTAATGGGAAGGGTCATACTTTAAAAATGATATTTTGAAAGCTTCTGGATATTTCAGGGTCGGGGGGGGGGGAGTTTGGGTTAGGCATCCTGCTATAAAATGCTAACCGAGGAAATGTCAAACGGAATGAAGGCCGATCCTTAAAGGCCCTTTAGTAAAAAATAAATAAAAATCCACGTCTTTTAGCACTGATCTGTTCAGTGAAGTTTAAAGACTCAGCCATCTTCTGGGATGCTTGGGCCTGCAAAATGAACCCCCCCCCTCTTTGGTAACCTTAATTTTCATTCGCTCGGCTGCAAAACATTCACCGGGAAAATGACAGCTGCAGCTGAACACAAATATTATTTCCAAGCGGCTTCCCACAGAGAGGGCTGAAAAATAGCCCTTCGCTCCTTCTCGCCCTAAAACCAAAGGAAAAGCAACATCCATGTGACCGTGAACCAGGAGTTGTCTTTTCCCGCTAATACATTTCTATTAAAAGGCAAAGCTTTCATGAGCTGCAGCGTGCATGTCAGTTGCATCTAACACAGTGGTTCTCAACCTTTTTAATGCCCCAACCGGTCGTAAGTCGAGGACTACTCAACTGGTGCAGCACCATTTGCAAACTGGGACTTTTGGCGGGCTCAGCAGGGCAGAGACAGCCTGGACAATTCCTATTGGCTTTTGAAAGCCAATAGAATTAGACTCTATTCAAGAGAGTCTATTCTATTGGCTTTCCAAAGCCAATAGAATAAAAGGGAGTAGCACAGCTAAGGAAAGGGGGGGAAAAATGGCGGACTGCGTTGTTTGGCAACCCCCGTGAAATGGTCGTTCAACCCCAAATGGGGTCCCCATCCACAGGTTGAGAACCACTGATCTAACATAACCAACCTGTCTTCTCTTCTTCCTTGTCCACAGCTCATGTCATATCCCGCTTTCAATCCTCCCATCAGTTTAGTCACGTCGTTGCATTTGAGGAAGCTGCAGCCTTTTAATATCCTCCTGATACTTTGTACCCAAGACCATGGGGTAGGCAACCTCAGCTCTTTTATGACTCATGGACTTCAACTCCCAGAATGCCTGAGTCATAAAAGAGCCGAGGTTGCCTACCCCTGCCCAGGCTGCTGCCACATTTGAGCTACTGGTGGAATTCTGGGAGTTGTAGTCCCAACACAACTGAGTGGTAGCATCTTGGGGAATACCACCCTAGGCCCATGGTGGCGGCTTAGCAAGCCAGCAGCGCCCTCTACTGGATGGATCCAGAACTCACTCTCTTTGCAGAGGTTGACTTCCTGGCTCTTGCAAGTACCGTTTACAGTGGGTGGGCATCTAATAGAAGTCACAATCTCATGACATGCATGATGTCACTTCCTGCCTCGTCCCAATTTACAGACATCTGTGACCGTGATTAGATCATACTCTGGGCTTTTTCTTCATTTGTATTTTTAACCATGATACAAAAAAGATATTGAGACTCTAGAACAGTGATGGCGAACCTTTTAGAGACCAAGTGCCTAAACTGCAACACAAAACCCACTTATTTATAGCCGGGTGCCAGGTGGGCATGGCCCACAGGGTGGGTGTGGCTGTGGTGGTCATGTCAGATTGGGTGGGAGTGGCCAAGGTGGGCGTGATCACCTCAATGTTGCTCGTGGGAAGGGACACCTGTGGGGTCTGGGCAGGGTTGGGGGAGATCCAGGGGGTCTCTGCCAGGTGGGGCAGTGGGCAGGAGGCTCATCCTGCGGGGTGAGGAGAGGCAAGGCGAGGCAGGGTGGGGGTGCCATTGTCACAGGGCAAGGTGAGACAGGGGCAGGTGTGGCTGCTGCCTGACACCATCGACCTCTGCACACAGAGGCCAGCGAGCGCATGGGTGCTGGGATGCATCCGGCCATGTGGGATCTTGGCGAGTTAGTGGGCGGCTGGCTGAAGAGGGACAGTTGCCATCTCCAGGGCATGGCCTGTGTGCCCCCAGAGGGCTCTGAGTGCCGTCTCTGGCACACGTGCCATAGGTTCGCCGCCACTGCTCTAGAAATAATGCAGGGAAGAGCGTCAAAGATGATTAGGGGGTTGGACACCAAAGCGTATGATGAAACAGTTAAGCTTCCACCCATTACTTCTTGTCCTTCCTTCACGTGTTTTGGAGAATAGATCGACCCTGGAAGTAAGGTAGGTTTATTCCAATGAGCAAAAAGACTAGGGGGTGACACGATAGCAGTCTTCCAATATCTGAGGGGCTCCCACAGTGAGCAGAGGGCCAATTCATTCTCCAAAACATGAAGGCAGGACAAGAAGCAATGGAAGCTTAATGAAGAAATCCAATCTAGAACTAAGCAGGAATTTCCTGACAGTGAGGACAACTAATCAGAGGGACAATTTGCTTCCCAAAGTTTTGGGTGCCCCATCACTGGAGGTTTTAAAGACGAGATTGGACAGCCATTTGTCCAGAACGATACACAACCTGAGTCTTACTCACCACTTAACTATTAATCCCACAAAGAGACTATAACGGGAACAACAAACACACTTGGTAAAGTCAGGATTTTTTATTAACTTCTGCTATCTTATCTGCTGCAAGGCAGGGAAGATTAGCTGGAGGTCTCGCATGCCTCCAGCTCAGCACTTGCCCTTTCGGACCTTCTAATCTCTGAGGACTTTCACTAATACCAAAGGCAGCAGGAGAGCTTCTGGTAGGTGACCAAAAAGCCGACTGAAAACAGACGCCCAGGGAAAGCTGGTGGGAGAAGAAAAAGGGAGAAGATCTGTACAAATAAAAAGCAGAAGTGTGGTGCGGTGGAATTAAGGCTGTCGCATCGTTTTGCAGATCTATCTTATCAACCCTTCTGGGTTCATTTCAGCAACAAAGGTCACTCGACCCAAGAAGGAATTATGGACTTCAAACCTTGGAATTATATTCATCAGAATGGAGAAAAGTCGAAATTATTCCTGATGCTGCTTAGAAAGAGAAGCGGACCAACGTTCTGATTTTGCAGACACTTGTGGACTGCCTTTCGCGCAATTTGAAGAAAGGCAGTGCTTTTTTTTTTTTTTTCCCTCTCGAAAATTTCCTCAACCGGCTGCTGCGCCAACTTCTCTCTGGGCCAGTAATTTGGGACAATCTACATCGGAGTTGGCACTGGCTTAGCCCGGCACCTTCTAGCTATTCCTCAATGGATTTGATGTATTTTTCATACGCATCTTCAGTCAACAGATCGTCCAGTTCAGAAGGATTATCCACAGTCATTTTGATAAGCCAACCTGTGAGCAAAAAACAACAAAAAATCAGTTTTTTTTAAAAAAACAAAAAACACCAGGGCTCCTGTAGTTCGCATAAATGCTACTCTTAGGTCCAGTGGTTTCTCATCTTAACTTTTTGTTGCTGTTGTTCAGTCACTAAGTCAGGTCCGACTCTTTGCGACCTCATGGACTATAGAGTACGCCAGGTTTCCTGCCCTCCACTGTCTCCCGGAGTTTGCCCAAATTCACGTTCACTGTCAATCAAGAAACTGTAGTAAGTAGGGGAGATTGCATTATTAATGATGAATGCAATTCCTGTGCAGGTTTTAACCAAGGGAAATCGGAGAGCTGCTTTCCTAGTTACAAACTGCCAAATCTTTGAAAGCGAGGTTAAAAGGTTGCACTTGTTCAGTCGTTAAGTCAGAACTGAAGAAGCTTCTTGGGTGAGAAGCGAAACGTCTTCAAGGAAAAACAAAGAAAGTCCAGTTGCTTCTTGAAAAACTGGATATCTGAGAAGCTCCATAGATACAACCGAAGCCCCTTTCCTTTCTCATATGCATTGGTTTGGGATTTTTCTTCAGACACTAAGTTGTGTCTGACTCTTCGCAACTCCATGGACCACAGCCTGTTTCCCTGTCCTTCCCCGTCTGTCGGAGTTTGCCCAAATTCACCTTCATTGCATCAATGACACTATCTAACCATCTCCTCCTCTTCCTTCCCTTTCTCCTTTTGCCTTCCATCTTCCCCAACATCAGAGTCTTTTCAAGGAGTCCTCTCTTCTCATTTGGTGGCCAAAGTATTTAAGCTTCAGGATCTGTCCTTCCAAAGGACTTTACAGGCAATCCTCACTTAACAACAACTCTCTAGTGACCGCAGTTACAACTGACTTCCCCAGAGCTACTTGCAACCCAATTTCAAAGTTTCCACAACTGTATACGCACATCCTGCGGTTCTGTGATCGCATTTCGGGTACTTAGCAAACCCAGTTTGCATTGATGGCACTTTGCAGCATCCCATGGTCACGTGACTGCAATTTTAGGCATTTCTGTTTGCCAGTTTCCAGTGTTTGCTTCCAGTTTAGGGCAAAAACCACCGATCAGGGGGAAATGAGTTCGGTTAACAATTACTGCAAATAGGTTGCACAATCAGTCACGGTCACATGGTGACCCATTTAATGGTCACCATGACTTACAACTGACCATTGTAAGTTGAGGACTACCTGTAATGCTTATCACACAATACTCTGTTAGATAAGTTCCAATAATATTGTTGTGATATTCTGCAAACTCCCAATGACCTGATGTAGCCTCCTGATGTAACCTCCCCATCACAAGACCTTCACTGATGACTCACGCCTGACCCATCACACACCCTCACTTGACACCCCCACACCTGAAGCCCTTATAAACAGAAGAACACCAACACCCCCTCAACTCCGCTGAAGATGTTACCCAGCCTGGTAACGAAACATTTGGAAACGAAGCCTACAATCTCGGAGAACAAGCCGTCACCCCCATCCTACCCCCGAGCTGCAGATACTTGCTACTATTGCAAATTCTGCAAACTATCATTCAGAAACTTTGGGGAAACAGTAATTCCTTCTCTTACCATCTTGGTAACAAGATTTGTTGACCAGGCCAGGATTATCAGCAAGGGCAGTGTTAATGTCTGTGACTTCTCCCGTGATGGGAGAGTAGATTTCACTTGCAGCCTTCACACTTTCCAAGGCTCCAAATTCATCTGGAACATTAAATGGGAGAAAGCATTGGCACAGGGATCACACAACGAGAGTTTCCATTTGTACAACACGTCATGCTGAAGGTAGCTACTGGATTGAGGGCAGATCCTGCATTTCCTTCCTCCTTCCCCACCCTCCCAGTCCTGGTTTTCTGCTTTCTCCCTGTCCCTCCTCCTCCTCCTCCTCCTCCTCCTCCTCCTCCTCCTCCTCCTCCTCCTCCTCCTCCTCCTTCTTTTGGTAATCATATAGTTGTATTTCTCATTGTGTTCTCTTTCATTGTTTGCTTATTGTTCTATTCTCTTCTGTCCTGTTCACGCTCTTCCCCCCCCCCATCCTTTTTATTGCTCTAAGACGTCCAAAGTAGCCCCAGGCTGGCAATTAAATAAATAAATAACAGGCAAAAATGCCAACTTCCGTTCTGAACATCTGGCTGTATAATAAATCATAATAGGCACCTTGGGTGCAATCCCAAAACAACTGGAGCACCACTTAAATGCCTTCAGAATCGACAAATTTATGAACCGTCCATTGGAAAAAGTGGGCTTTACTCAGATACCTGAAACATCATCAAACATCCACATCGGCCTTGGGAAGGACTCCATAGGTCAGTGCTGGCGAACCTTTTAGAGACTGAGTGCTGAAACTGCAACCCAAAACCCACTTATGTATCATTGGGTGCCAGGCAGGCGAGGCCATATGGGTGCCATAGGTTTGCCACCACGGATTTAGGATTAGTGTTACATCACCATGAACTTGGAGAGCAAAATGGAAATTGCCAACAAATTCGGAGTTCTTGGCTATGGTTTGGAGGGCACTGACTTTTCTAAACTGCCCTATCTATGTTTCTTGGTAAAATACATGGGAAAATCCCATTGGAGGAAAATTCCACTTAGGGTTAGGGTTAGGTCGCCATGAACTCGGAGAGCAAAATGGCCATCGCCAACAAACTCAGAGTGCTTGGGTATGGTTAGGAGGGCACTTACTTTTCTAGGCTGCCCTATCTATGTTTCCTGGTAAAATATATGGGAAAATCCCATTGGAGGAAAATCCCACTTAGGGTTAGGGTTAAGTCACCATGAACTTATGGAGCAAGATGGACATCGCCAACACATTCGGAGGGCTTGAGTATGGTTAGGAGGGCACTTACTTTTCTAGCCTGCCCTATCTATGTTTCCTGGTAAAATACATGGGAAAATCCCATTGGGGGAAAATTCCACTTAGGGTTAGGGTTAGGTCATCATGAACTCGGAGAGGAAAATGGACATCACCATCAAATTCGTAGTGCTTGGATATGGTTAGGAGGGCACTGACTTTTCTAGGCTGTCCTATCTATGTTTCCTGGTAAAATACATGGGAAAATCCCATTGGGGGAAAATTCCACTTAGGGTTAGGGTTAGGTCACCATGAACTCGGAGAGGAAAATGGACATTGCCAACAAACTCGGAGTGCTTGGGTATGGTTAGGAGGGCACTTAATTTTCTAGGCTGCCCTATCTATGTTTCCTGGTAAAATACATGGGAAAATCCCATTGGAGGAAAATCCAACTTAGGGTTAGGGTTAGGTCACCATGAACTCATAGAGCAAAATGGACATCACCATCAAATTCGTAGTGCTTGGGTATGGTTAGGAGGGCACTTATTTTTCTAGCCTGCCCTATCTATGTTTCCTGGTAAAATACATGGGAAAATCCCATTGGGGGAAAATTCCACTTAGGGATAGGGTTAGGTCATCATGAACTCATAGAGCAAACTGGACAATGCCAACAAACTCGGAGTGCTTGGGTATGGTTAGGAGGGCACTGACTTTTCTAGGCTGCCCTATCTATGTTTCCTGGTAAAATACATGGGAAAATCCCATTGGGGGAAAATTCCACTTAGGGTTAGGGTTAGGTCATCATGAACTCGGAGAAGAAAATGGACATTGCCAACAAATTCGGAGTGCTTTGATATGGTCAGGAGGGCACTTACTTTTCTAGGCTGCCCTATCTATGTTTCCTGGTAAAATACCTGGGAAAATCCCATTGGGGGAAAATTCCACTTAGGGTTAGGGTTAGGTCATCATGAACTCGGAGAGGAAAATGGACATTGCCAACAAATTCGGAGTGCTTGGATATGGTCAGAGGGCACTTACTTTTCTAGGCTGCCCTATCTATGTTTCCTGGTAAAATACATGGGAAAATCCCATTGGAGGAAAATCCAATTTAGGGTTAGGGTTAGGTCACCATGAACTCGGAGAGCAAAATGGCCATCGCCAACAAACTCAGAGTGCTTGGGTATGGTTAGGAGGGCACTGACTTTTCTAGGCTGCCCTATCTATGTTTCCTGGTAAAATACATGGGAAAATCCCATTGGGGGAAAATCCCACTTAGGGTTAGGGTTAAGTCACCATGAACTTATGGAGCAAGATGGACATCGCCAACACATTCGGAGGGCTTGAGTATGGTTAGGAGGGCACTTACTTTTCTAGCCTGCCCTATCTATGTTTCCTGGTAAAATACATGGGAAAATCCCATTGGAGGAAAATTCCACTTAGGGTTAGGGTTAGGTCACCATGAATTCAGAGAGCAAAATGGCCATCGCCAAGAAACTCAGACTACTTGGATATGGTTAGGAGGGCACTTATTTTTCTAGGCTGCCCTATCTATGTTTCTTGGGAAAATCTCATTGGAGGAAAATTCCACTTAGGGCAGTGATGGCGAACCTTTTAGAGACCGAGTGTACAAATTGCAACCCAAAACCCACTTATGTATTGTCAGGTGCCAGGTGGCCGTGGCTCATTGGGTGGGTGTGGCCCATTGAGTGGGCGTGGCTGCTGTGGTAATGGCAGACTGGGTGCGACTAAATGGTTCAATCAATCAATTCCAACTTTGCAAGATCTTTTTTCCCCCCAAATTGATTTATTGATTGAACCTTTTTTTTTTTTGCACACAGCGGCGGAGGCCTAAAGCGAAAAGGTTTTATAAAACCCAGCTGAAGGCCTAGGACTAGAGCGTCAGCGTGAGTGCCCATAGAGAGGGCTCTTCATGCCATCTGTGGCACACGTGCCATAGGTTCGCCACCATGGCCATAGGTAGACAAAAATACGAACATCTGGCTAATTGCACAACAAACCATAATAATAACAACAACTGCAGCCATGCAAGCAATCTAGTTGAGCTTATCCTATCAATGGAAGCTGGTATAGCTTAGCAGGGTGTTCGCCCTCTTATCTGGAGAAGGTTTAAAGCTGCATGTATTTGGGGGATGGGGGGTGCACACAGCCTTGCTAAATCAGGAAAGAACTCCACCTGTAATTTTATTCTCCAAAGACCTTTTGCTAGGTTTTCCTGAAGCAGCTATCATTTTGGAAACAGCAGTCCTTCAAAGCTTGTTTCTCCCCAGCATCTTGTAGGGCAAGGAACTGGGGGCAGGATGGGAATAGGTCTGCTATTCAGAGTAGAGAAAGGGAAATCTTTTGGCCACCACCTGTATCCTTTAAAAAAACCCAAAACTTAAAGTAACTTGATTCCCCCAAAGATGACATTGTTGTTTAATTAACATTTACTTTGGGGAGAGACAAGGTTTTTCTTTTTAAACACCAAAAACAATTACCTTGTTTGTTCAGCTTTGTTCCAATTTCTGGAAGACTGCAATAAACAACATCGCCTAGTGCTTCCTGAAATGAAAAGTTCCCGCGTCAGCAATGACTTAGAGAAGTGGATATATCGCTGTAGAAAATTTGAGCATTTTGTGGTGGAATTTAAGCAGGAAAGAAGTCCACGCATCTCCCGTTTTTTTGCAACGTGGACAGAGAAGCCCAACACCTGACTCCAAATATGAGCAGCTTTGTTGCACTTCTCATATTGTCCTTAAGAAAGAGAGCCGGTTGGGAGCCAGTTTGGTTTAACGGTTAAGGCTCCAGGCTGGACAGTAGGAGACAGTGAGTTTGAGTCCTGTCTTAGTCGTGAAAGCCTGCTGAGTGACTTTGGGCCAGTCATCAGGAGACTGAGAGTTCAAGTTCCATCCAACTTTGAATAGTCACTAAAAGAACTGTTGTAAGTCAAGGACTACCTATATTGCTCCTGGTAATCTAAAAACTGCCTGGTCCTTTCTTACATTCTGAAATGTATTTTCTCCAATGAACCAAAGAGAAATTATCACAGAAACATTGAGGCCTCTTATTTCCCCTCTGCTTCTAAGCTTCTTGGGATGAGGCCAAGCCAGTGAGGCAGGAAGAGGGCAGAGTCGGGGCTGTCAATCATGTTTTCCAGGCAAGCGCTGAGGTCCAAGTCCACAAATTGGCTTTGCAGGCAGAAATGGCAGTTAGGACAATCAAGAAATCAAAGAGCAAGGCCAACTGACAATGCCAAGAACCAGGGAGGGTTGAAAACAGTACCTGTGCAAAGTTGCTAATTCCTATCGTGCCGATACCGTTTTCAACGGAGATCCATTCGTGCTTGTCTGTAAACCGACGAGCTTAAAAAAACAACAACAAATGGGTCAGTTTTAAGGCTCTATATTTGTATATCCTGTTGCAATCCTACTTATGCTCTTCTAGTATGAACCCCAAAACTGAATCCTGAGCTAGGAAACTCCTTTTTGATGTAAGGCGTCAATCAAATTTAAGAATTATTTTTTTATGCATTCATATTTGCTTAGGTTATACTTCAATACTTTCCCTGTCTGATCAGTCAAACTTTGTCAAACTTTCAACCTTATGCTGGACCCGGCTTTTGCTTTCTGCATTACTCATAATATTATTCCCCTTCCACACATGCAAAAGTTATTTTCATACTTGCTTCATTATTATACATTATGATGATGAATATTATTATTATATTATATAGGGGACTGGAGGCTAAAACATATAAGGAGGAACGGTTGCTGGAATTCGGTATGTCTAGTTTAAGGAAGAGAAGGACGAGGGGTGACGTGATAGCAGTGTCCCAATATCTCACTACCTACGTGAGATGGGGGGCTAAGAAATTAACCACGAGGTGGCTATAAGTTAAAACTGAACTGGTGGCACCGAATCGATCTATTTGTAAAACCTGTCAAATATTACGCAAAGGCACACATTTCACTCATATTCAACATAACAGTAGAAAGGGATACATTAAGGCACTAAATAATAGAAAGCAAGCAAGCAGGCAGATATTTTGTTCTCCTAACACAATCACACTCCCATCCAATACTTTTTTCTTCACTGTTCTGCCCTCTCTCTTTCTCTTTGCACTATTTCCTTTCCAGATGATACAATTCCACAACTACTGAGCACATTCAGTTCTCTCTGGACCCATTTGCAGGAGACACCATGGGCATCCTTTATAAACAGCTCAGGGCCCCAAACATCCCTACTACTACTTTCTCCTCCTATTTCCCCCACCACTACAACCCCGTGAGGTGGGGCTTGGGCTGAGAGAAAGGGACTGGCCCAGAGTCACCCAGCCCAATTTCTCTAACAAGATCTCAGCACCCCTGCAGGATAAGGGGCAGCCTGGAACCCAGAGTTATGTATTAGAAAGGGCGGGGGACACACTGAACAATGCACAACAATGCACAATGCAACGTTTCTCGGCTTGAAAGCCTACTAAAAAACGACATGCGCTCTCCATCCGAAGCTCAGCCTTGACTGGCAGGAAGGCTTGATACGCTCCGCGGTTCATTTTTTTGCCACCCCGCGTTGCCCAACGGGCCCGTCCAGGAAACCCGCTCCCCGGCTGCGCTTGCCCACGCGTGAAAGCGAAGGGCCTCGGTCGGCTTCCAGGAAGCGAGATTCACGGGAAGCCTGATCCAACTCCCGGCATTCCCCCCCCCCAAGAAGCGCGCAAATCAGCCCGCCCCGAGCCGAGCTGCAAGAGCCGCGCGCCGGGGCGCCCCACCTGCCCGTCCGCCGGCCCCTCGCTCCGATCCTGCGCGCTCCAGCCGTGCAGGGAAGCGGCGGGGCCTCCGGCTAAGCGCAGCGGCGCTCGGGCTTTGGGAGCGATCCCTCGGCGAGGCTGGATCCGGAGCAGGCTGAGCAGCGCGGCCAGGCGGGCCGGGCGCCTCCCGCCGCGCTCTGGCACCGCCTCTCCTTGCAATGGCGCAGGAGGGCTCCGCTTCCCCGGCCGCCACTCACCGGCGAGCAGCAACGCGGGGCTGGTGCAGAGCCGCCGGGCCTCGGGGCTGCTGCGGTCACCGCCGCCGCCGCTGCTGGGCCAACCCAGCCAGGAGCCGCCGGGCCGGACGGATCCGCGCGGCCCGGCCGCCGCGCCAAGCCCGACCCTGCGCAGCGCTCGCCAAGCCGTCGCCGTCGCCGCCACTGCTGCCATCGCGGGGAGAGGCGGCCCGGGCCGGAGGGCAAAAGCAGCCGGGGAAGAGGAGGGGAGGGAGGAGGCGGGCCTTCCCGGCCCGAGGGGGCATGGCCGGGCGAGGGGAAGGGAAGGAAAGGGGTGCCGCGCCGGGCGGAGTCGCTGCGCCCTGCTGCGGAGAGCTTCACTTTTTTCCCCCTCTCCTTTGCCCCGCGCGCTGCGCTCTGGAGTTGGAGGGACTACAATTCCCCTCTTCCCCGGCCTGCCTAGGGGAAAAATCTGGGGAGCAGCTGTGTGTGGAGGGGGAGGTTGGAGGAAGTGCCAGGATGGAAACCCCCCCCCCCGGAGAGGTTTTCTGCTGGGTGCTGTGTGGATAGCAACACACACACACACACACACACACACACACACACACACACACACACACACACACACACACACACACACACACACACACAGGCAGCTGCACAACTGGAAAAGGTCCCTGGAGGCAGAGATGGCGACCCCCCAGCCGGCCTTCCCTGAGGTCAGCGAGGAAGATGGACAGAGTCAGATCTGGTTAGTGGACCGGGATGGAAAGCTCAGCAACCAGATTGTGGAGTGGGCCACAAAACCTGGGAGATTATGGCCAACCAAGTCCTTTAGGAATCTGAGCATGGATACAGATGCCAGCAGTCAAGCTGGACCCGAGAATGCTTTGCTAGCCTTCAGTGGTGATAAACCTTTTTTTTTTTTACTTAAATTGTATCGGTTCTTACCTGTTTTTGTTTTTTAAAGCACTTGGCTCCGGTGGATTACAGCATGTCTGTTTTCTTAGAAAACCTGAATAAACATCCCTAGGTTGGAAATCCCAGACAAAAACATTTTGAGGAATTATTTTAGCTGGAGAAAAAAATGGGTGGGAGACGTATGGCTCGCTTGCCATACTGCAAATCCATTTCTCCAAGAAGGGGTATTTTGTTTAATCTCTTACATTTGGGAATTATATTTATTAGGCCTGTAATGGAAAATGTGGTATCCAAAGGACTGTTTTTCTTCTTCATCTTTTCAATTTCTGGGACCTTCCACTTACACATGATGATATTTGTATGAAAGCCAACCATTTCCTTGGGGAAATTTTTACAGGAATATGAGATATGTCAGTTGCAAATTTTTAATTAACTGAGCTGCAATTATGCTTTAATACTTAGCATTTATTATATCACACTGAGAAATAGGGACGGGAAACAGCCATGCACACCTTAAAAGGGAATCCTATTCTATCTAGCTTAAGAAAGTATTTCTATATCTATAGCAAAATACACATTCAATTATTACAGATCAAATCAAAGCTTTTGATTCCTAAAAATGAGCTCCCGTTTTCTACCACAGCATGTCACAAACCCAGAAATCACAACATTTACAAGTGAACCACACCAGCTACAAGTCCACATAAGAAGCAAAATCTTGGGTGAGCCATTACATGTCATTCCCAGATGCTTGCAGCTGCTTGCCACAAACTGGAACGCGGTCATTTTTATATTTAATTCCAAGAAAACTGCACATTTTCTTCAGCATGAGGTCCACTATCTCCTCTTCTTCTGAAACCTAAAAAAAAAATATTATGAATGTTATAACGCTGGATTTCTAAAAAATTTTTTTTTAAAAAATAGAACAGTATTTCTCGACCTTAGCAAAATTTAAGATGCACGGATTTCGACTTCCAAAATTCCCTAGCCAAGACGGCTGAATTGACAGTGAATTGATGCCACAAAATCAAGAAAAGAGAAAGATTCATCTTGCAAATCAAAAGATATTATTTAATGCAGAGCATCCTACCTTGATATTCTCCATGTGTATTAAATGCCAACCACACCCAGGCAGTATAGCCAATGACTAGCCTATCTAGGACCAATGGAAGCTGTAGTTCAGCATGTGAGAACTTACCATGGGGAAAATCAGAAACCAAATAGTCCTTGATTTATGACTACAATAGGGGCTGGAAAGCCAAGCAGCTCTCAAATGAACCAGACTCAGTTTTATGACTTTTTTTGTTAAGCAAATCACCACTTTGTAAAGTGAAGCATAGAGTGGATGCTTCTCCCACTGATTGCTTGACGGAAGCCATCTGGAAGGGTCTCAGATGGTGATGACATGAGCCCAGGATGCTGCAACCATGGTAAATATGTGCTGGTTGCCAAGGGTCCAAATTTTGATCACATGACCATGGGGATGCTGTGACGATTCCAAGTTTGAGGATCAGTTGTAAGTTGCTTTGTTCAGTGCCATTGTAACTTTGAACAGTCGCTAAACGAATGGTTATAAACCAGGGACTTCCCGTATTGAGATTCCCTCCTACTGCAGGTGACTTTGTCTTGACCTCAAGAGTGACCAGCCTTTTGGTGAACAGCATGGTCATTGGAGAACAGACAAGGATGGGCTGCATTGGACAGCAAATAATGCCAGTTGAAGCAAGATGCATCAAGAGTTGGATTGTCCAGGCTTTTGAAAGAACATCTCTCAACTTTTCTGTTTGGACAACTGTACTACCGTGTTTTTCCAAAAATAAGACCCAACTGGAAAATAAGCCCCAGCATGATTTTTCAGGATGCTCGTAATATATGTAAGCCCTACCCCCCAAAATAAGCGCCAGTTAAGATCCTCAGCCAGACGGACGCATTTAGTACCATATTTTCCGCAAAATAAGACCTAACCAGACATTAAGTCCCAATGCATCTTTTGAAGTAAAAATTAATATAAGACCCGGTCTTATTTTTAAGCAAACACAGTATATTCATTTTCAGCCGTGCACTGGTTTTTTTCTTCCTCTTTTTTTTCATTATTTCCTTCAACAAAATGGCAGAAAAGCGTTCTTCCCATGTGAGAGAGTTCCACCATCCACACCGGGTGATAAGAGTCACAAAGGACTCCAGAGGCCCCCAGAATCGACTTTGGGACTTTCTCAGGTCTCCTTTAAACTGAGCTGAGATTCAATGAACAAACCTGATAATGTTTCTGCTCCTCGCTAAAAGCCACCAGGATGACCGAGATGAAGAGGTTCAGCACCACAAATGTCATGAAGATGATGCAGGAACCAATCAAGAAGGAGCCCAAGATAGGGTTGTAATCCAAGACCTGTAATTCGAGAAATGTTATTAGTCTATGGGGGGGGGAACAGAGAAGAAAAAAAATGTTTTTATAAAGCTGCTTAAAAACTCTGAGCAGGGCAGTAGCTGCTGCATGGCCTGGAGGCAGCTGAGATTTTGATTCTGCTAGCTAACAGGAACAGGAAGCTAGTTAACCTGGGTACATTGAATAGACCTATTTCAATGCTTATGATTTTATTTCCCTGTACAGCAATTTTTACAGCTGAATAAGTAAAACAAATATTTTTGATCTGGCATAACAATACGTAAAATCTGTTTTTTAAATTCAGTACATACATACATGTATACATCATCATCTTAGCTATTGTATATCTACTGTAGGATGAAGACCTCTTCCGCGTGTTTCTAACCAATACGGTCCTGAGCTTTCTTTTGCCAATTGGGCCCGCCATACTTGCTGACGTCACTGATCCATCTTGTTTTAGGTCTCATTCATGGATGCTTTTATTACAAATGAGATCTATTCTACAACTGCCATCAGTTCTTCCTATATGACCAGCCCATTTCCATTTCAATTCTTTTACTCTCTTGACGATATTGTATACTTTTGTTTGTTCTCTAATCCATCCATCCATAAAACCCATTCTAATAAGAAGAAGCTAACTCAGCTTTCTGTCACCAGATTCTTTTCCCTTTATGAATTTAAGTTCCCAAAATTCTCAACAGTGGCTGAGATGACTGGATAACTCTGAGTCCAGATAGTTGCAGGATATCAAATTGGAGAGACGTAATGCTGTACTGGGTATATGCAAAAATAAGCTTTGCTGTATGTGGTCAGGATGCATAGATTTGCACCCCAAATTAGTCTATATTTCGTTTTTTTTAAAAAATTTCCTTGATATGTTTCTCTCTCTCTCTAATTTTAAATCATAGGTTCCCTTCTGATAAGATCAGTCCACATTTCTCCGTGCTCTAAATGAAATAATCACTTTGATATTTTCATTTGACTGACCTTATTTAGAAAGTATCATATCATACCTCTTCATAGTTGAAAATTCCTAACTGAAGGCTGACCATAGTCTCAGCAGAATCAAACAGAGTCTTGTATGAATTCAGTTTCCAGCCATATATTAGATTTGTCTGCATTTAAAACAAACCAAAAAAAAAAAAAAATCTTAGATGCCAGGCACTTTATTTTCTCCATAATGTCTACTGCTCATTCTTTATTCTGACAGGAAGATATTCTGAGAAGATGGAATAAGTTTGAACCTCTCTGATGGGAAACGCTTCTGATTAATTGAATGGTCAAGGCAAATATAACTCCGTATAATAAATAGTAGCTGAATTGTTTAACCAGCCTTCCCTCAGCTATTGAAGCTCCTTAGTGAACTTTGATCCAGCTGCCCTGTCTTAGCGCACAAACAAGCTAGTAGTTGCAGGGAAAATTTGGGGTGGTGGTGGAAATGCTATGTATGCCATCTTGAGTTCCTGGAGCAAGGTCATGAAACTAATGAATGGATGAAATTAATGAATAATGAAAAAAAAAAAGAACTGTTAGTGGGCTGGTGAACAAGAAAGTCAAGTAAGATACTAGCTGCCATTAAGCAGTTTACACAGGCCCTCCTACTGCTCAAATTTCACCTGGTATGGAGAAAATAGAACAATCAGTGGAACGGCATGCTTCCAGAAGTTGTGGGTGCTCCACCACTGGAAGCTTTTAAGAAGAGATTGGACAACCATTTGTCTGAAATGGTACAGGGTTTCCTGCCTGAGCAGGGGGTTGGACTAGAAGACCTCCAAGGTTCCTTCCAACTCCGTTATTCTCTTTTTTATATATATACTGTTAAAACATGGACTAATTCTGCCGATAATCATCTCAAGCCTGAAAATGGAAGGAGCTTCTCCATAAGGCCAGATTCCTCAACACACTGTCTCGTGGGCATTCTACAGTTTTAACTTCTATAATGCTCCAACTTATTATCATCATCTGTGGGTCATACAGGATAGTGTAATGGAGCTCACGTTGATTTTGGACCAGCCCTACCTTCCTGAACGAACGCGTAGAAATGTTGCCCCAGGAATAAGAAGAGGCTACATGTAACTTTTGAGTTCCCAGAAGAAAGGTAGACTAAAAATGAGTATTATTTAACACAACATTTAGTTTTAAGACATTTCCACATAAGGATTCTGAACCGGTTTGACATCAGTTGCAGTTCTATCTTGGTGTTGGAGAAGTAAACTGGTTTACTTCCAAGCTGTAGTATAACAGTGTTCGCAAAGGCTTAGGATGGGATCCTAACATCCAGTTCTGCTCAGGATTTGAAATTTGGGAGGGAAATGGTACTCTGTTTTGTTCTAGAGTTCTCTGCTTTATGAACAACCCATGTAGACGCTATCTAAACTGAATAAACAAACATACAAGCAGACTCAGTCTGGCTGAGCATAAGCTTCCAGACTACTCACAGCGATGGAATAAGCTAGGAACATGATGATAATCACGGTGGCAAATCCTGATATGTCCCCCCAGGCTCTTCGCAAGGTGGAGGTGATCATGTTTAACTTGGGGTTGAGTCTCAGCAGGTGCCAAAGCTTCACGGTGGAAAGAAGCACCAGGAACGCAATCAGGTAACCCAGCACCGCATCCACCGTAGCTGTTTGATTGAAGCTCACAAACCTAAGAAAAATTCAGGGATTGGAATAAGCTGGTAGGTGGCAGGGAGGAGGGCAACCTTGGAGCCTTGCTTCTGGGAACTGCCATCCCAGACCATCGGTCAGAGCATGGAAGTTGGAGAATTAAGCCGCGATTGGAAGAACCTAGGTTCAGCTTCTCAAATTAGTCGCAAGCCACATTAGGTGATCCTGAGCTAGCCATTCTCTTACTGTTTTTATCATCCTGGAAAAAAAAGGTAGAGGTTTCTCCTGTCCAGCTGTATTCACCTTTAGGAGGCTGTGCACATCTCTGCTTCCTAGGAAAGGAAACCAGGGTTGTTCAAAGAAGCTTCTGAGGTCACGGATGAAACAGACTTTTATCAAATATGGAATAAATTTTATAGTTGGTTGGGGGGAAAAACGGAGGTCACTGTTATGAGATAAGTCAAGATTGAGATTAGTATGTTGCTATTGTAAAGAGATGTATTTGTCACTAATGTAAATATAGACTGAGATGTTGGTCAAATGTTGATTTGCCATGTTCAATGTTTTTAATTCCTTTTCTTTTTATTCAATACAATTTTCTAAAAAAAAAAAAAGAGGCTTCTGAGGTCACACGGCTGGCACCCAGAACGCTGTTAGCTTCCAACCTATTTAATTACTCACATTTGCACGCTTTTGAACTACTGGGTGGGGCAAGTGATGGGAGCTCATGCTATCACGCAGTGCTCGGGTCTTGAATGGCCAACTTTATGGTAGACAAGCCCAGTGTCTCAACTGCTCAGCCACCGCATCCCCCAAGCTATCCTACATCTTTCTAATAAAAGAAAAACTCATTGGATTATTGACTTATTGGTTATTGTTTCACCTGCATGTGCAAAGAAAAATTTTCCTGGCATTTACCTTAAAGGCATTCTCATTCAGTCTGACTGGAACAGAAATGACATATCTGCTAATGAATTGTTTAACTTCACAAGAGGAAAAATTATACACGTGTATGTATTAATGAGGGCAGTGTAAGGTTTTACACAGGACAAAGAGGCAGCATTGCTAGTAGGTGTGTTTGGACGTCCTGACTTAATTTTCTTTCCAAGAATCTACAATTTTCCCCAGTTTCTCACACTTCAGTCAAATCATCATGCAGACATTTGAAAATAGTTTCTCCAAGGTTTTTTTTTTTCCCCAGCCAGGAAACAAGGGTAGCCAAGCAAGATGCACATGGTAGAAAGACACCAGCAACAAAACAAAATAAAAAAGAAAACAAAACAAAACAAAAACCATTAAGAGAAATCTCTTCTGCCACCTCTTTTGCAAAAGAAAGAAACTGGATGAAATATTTTAGTTTACATGTATAAACTACAGACACACAAATGCTTATTGAATGTATTTATAAATCGTAATGACCCCGATTCTTAAAAGGAAAAGTCTTGCTATTAACAAGTTCTCCTCCTTCGGTGGGGCAGTGCATTTAGCAAGCGTCAGAGCATCAAACATACTCATCCTTATGTTCCTGGTAGTAACTGATGTCCTTTAAGCCCAAGATCATCCTCCGAACGAAAACAGACAGGGCACTCCAGCTGATCAAGATGATGGCCAACTCCAGGAGGTTCCATTTGCTGTGGAAATAATTCCATTTCAGAGCCCGCAGGATTTTCACCTGTTGGAACAAGAAATTCTGGGAGTTGAAGTCCACGAGTCATAAAAAAGCCAAGGTTGACTGTTATAAACCATCAAACAGACCTGAGACTTTTAGTACATATAGATATTATCCGTCTTCATGTTTTTTTTTTTCAAAACAGAACAGATTATCATGGTGTTTTCGCAAAACAAAGGACTGGGATTGGATGGGAAAATAGATGGGAAATACAAGCACAGCTTGTGACAACTGGAAACTAGGAAACCACATTCTTCCTTTGCCAGATAGCTTTGAAGTTGAATCCATGATTATTTATCAGATCAAATTAGTTATGCTTAGATCTTCTTTAGATGTGCATCCTATGATGCCATTGTAGAGGAAGCCCTGCAGAGTGACATCACTGCACATGAGTAGATGTCGCAAAAGCACATCTTTTTGGCTGGCAAAAAATCTAATTGGCAAATACCAGCCAAGATCAGACTGGCTACAGCCTGGTTTTTTTTTTTTTTTTTTTTTAGGTATCATTAATTCATTGATTGCCATTGTACCTCTGCTTGAGTTTTTTATTTTATTTTTTATTTTTTGAAAATTTGTTTATGCCTATTGGCTTTGCTGTCTGTAAACCAGACACCTAGGACCTGGAATCTGGTAATAAAGCAATTGCAGTCCTCCTCTTCAACCCAGTGGAGTTCCTCTTACCTGCTCCACCATGTAGTAGATAACGAAGAGGAAATAAATTATTTCTGCTGCAACAACAAAGATATGTAGACCATCGGTGTATGGATAAAGCCGGATACTTTGCAATTCAGCCCGTGGAAAGAAAGCTCCTAAAAAAAAAAAAAAATCAAAGCAGGAGTTAGTTGTACAGAAATAGTTGTTATCTGTAAACAGTAGCCAGAATCGGAAAGGTAGATTAATATCCTTTATTTATGCATAAAGAAAAAGAGGTCTCCCAGAGATATAAGGTGTGAGAAGCATCTTAGAAAGGTTGGGAATCACTTTATGTACAGTTCAAACACGTGTTTGAAAAGTGTCCTTTCATTGATTAGCATCAGTTGGCTCACCTGTCATCTAGTTAAGCATGCTTAGTAGCTCTATATGTACTATATAACATTTCATATTATCCCATAATATTCTCAGCTTGATCTTGTTCGTGTCCAGTTGCATATTCAATAGGTGTGGTTCCCATATTATAACGAGTTTTAAAGTTTTCAACTTTGGGGGCAGTTCTTGTCTCTGGCCAGTTTGAACCAGTTCTTATCAGAACGTCTCATACTTGGGTGTTACTTCAAAGAACTAGAGACGTTAATCAAAGGCACTCGTTGTTGCTGAAAATATTATTCCAAGAGGAATAATATTTAGTTTGGAGGATTTACATGGTCGCAGTCACTTTTCATAGCCTTTGCAGCTGCCCAAACAAACAGACCGAACTTAATTCTCTGGAATTGCACGTATATATATATATATATATATATATATATATATATATATATATATATATTCTATTCTTGGTGGGATTAAAAGCAGGGATGTGAGAACTCAGGCTAAGCTGAAACGATAGAAAATAAAAATTGGTATCCTGGCCATTTGGTTTCTGCACAAAGGTTGGTTTGGATGATCAGTACCAAAACAGGCTGGTGGAATGAACGTATTTCGTTCCTTTAGCTTTGAAAGGTTTGTTCTGTGGTTTTGCTGGTGTTGAAAACTATTTCATTGAACCTGCAAACCGTCTTGTCACATGAAAGTTGAGATCAATGACAGACTTTGGCCTCAACAACAGCAATGCTCACGTGGGCAAAGCCTTCCCTTGCCTCCAGGTCATATTCAACTTCAGTCTTGGTTCAGTGGAGTTTTTTAGTGTGTGCTCTGCCACCTGCAGGCCGCAGTCCTAGATCAGGACAGTTCATGTCATGCAAATTATATGTATAATTAATTAAATCAGCAGGACATACAAACCTACAGAGGCCAAATGCTGTGGTCTTGATGATGGTGTAGTGCTTTCATGTCGGGCTTTAGGTGGACTAAAGCATGGACGGTGTCAGGAAGCTTTTTGCATTATTCAAGGAGAGGAAAAAGGAGCATAGGTTTATACTGCATTGACACTCTGCATGCTCCAAAGCGTGTCAATGCCAATGGTGTTCAAGTGGTGCTCCAGTTGTTTTGGGATTGCACCCAAGGCGCCTATTACTATTGATACCACCCTTGCTTGCCTTTGCCATGGTCTTTCTATTTCTATTTATAGGTCTTTGTATTTTGTGATCTTCTCCAGTTCTTTCTCGTCTATTCTGCTGTCTATTCTTGCACCATTGCAAGCTTGAAAGTACAATTCTCCCCTCTCCTGACTCCTTTACTCCCTGGAGTAAAGAGGCCCTCCCTAGGCCTCTTCTGAGCCTCTTGCCCCTCCTACTATCCAGCTATCGGCTATTCTTAGTGTGCTTATTTCCCTTAAACCTTTCTCCAAAGGCAGAGAAGAAGGCATCAAATTCTGCTCTTCCCCTCTCCAGTGGCATAATCAAGGATGTCTTCAGAGAGCAGTCCAAAAGATCATGATGATTTGAAACTCCACCAATCCTGATTTGTATGTGTTGTAATTTGGCAGCATTAGGCAGCCTGAATGTCTCCTAAATTATCACATGGCCTACATGGATTCTGGTCTAAGTCCTCCAAGCTCTCACCTAAGGCGTTGGTTTCAAACATCAGGCTTATGATGCAAAACAGGTTCACGTTGGCATTGTAGACGGTGAACTCGACAAACACAGCTCTTGTAAAGCTATCCAGCCAGGTGTTATCGAACAGGTATTGGAGAATTCTGGCAAGGTATAAATCAATGAATGAATGATTAGATCCTCCTATGACATTGAGATCTTACTCACATTAAGAGTTGACCCAGTTGGTGCAAGAATGAGCAAAGCCAATCTAAGGAACATCCAACCCCAGTGATTCCATAATTACATTGAGTCCAGCCCATGTATGGTTCTTTTACCCAGTTAAGGCTGTGGAATTTATGATTTAAATATTTATTTAGATGACTGATTGATTTAAAAATGTTTGAATTGTATAAATTTTCCAGTCTGCACACAGAATTACAGTACCCAGTGTTGGATAGCTGCATAAAAAAAAAACTCTGAAAAATAATGGTAAGGAATTTCCTATGCCTGTCAGCTCCCCCCCCCTCGCCAATTTGAGGGACAAGTATCCAGTGTCCAATGTTTCTCAATTTTGACAACTTTCAGATGTGAGAGCTTCAGTTCCCCCAAATACTCAGCAATGATTACTCTGGCTGGGGGATTCTGGGAGTTGAAGTCCACACATCTTAAACGTTACCAAGTTTGAAAATACCATCTTATACCAATACTCAAAATGATTTAAACAAAAATGATTAAGCGCCAAGATTACTAATTTTAAAAGCAACTGCCAAGTGAGTCCTTTTAGTCAAAATATTTCAATCAATCAGTCTGATTGGTTGATTAGAATTCGCCCTTTAGGACAACCCCAAAAGAGAGGCAGTTATAGCCACGGCGATGCAGCGATATGGACTTGAATGGGAAAAGATGATTTAGTGCACGCTTGTGTCTGATTCTGGAGACAAGGTTCCCTCTTTCACTGGGTTTGTGCAGCACTAAGAGAAGATCTGCTCCACTTAACCAAGAGACAACAGATAAGAACCACAAATTTACACTCACTGGCAACTCATCCTTTCCCCTTCCAAATCCAGATCACTGCTTGGCCTTAAAAACAAATGAGCCAACTCAACTCATGCAACAGCAAGAGGTTACCTGGAGGCATTGGTGGAATCCATCCCCAGGTGCACGATGTAGCCTCCCCCTCTGTAAACAGCCAGCTTGCCCCAGATGGAGTGTCCTCTTAGTCTTGCCTGGCTCTGATATTGCCAAGCTGAATAGAACTCGGAACAGTTGTCCAAGGAAGAGCCGTTCCAGTTGATGCCATAGTCTCCCATGTCCTCGGTGTCAAAGGAATAGGCAGCGTGACACTCTCTGACCGTCAACTCTAAGCTGGGATCAATGGGGCAGGAGTTGCCCTTGACCCTCACTTGACGAATCCAAGCACTGCCCACCAGTTTGGAGTTGCCATCTGTGATGAAACCTTGGGAGGATTTGAGAAGGAAGGAGGGTTTGAATATGCCATTCAGCCTATACTCGTTTGCATTTTCTCTCTTCTCAGTTGCTTTAGCTTAAAACCCAAGGATGGAAAACATGGTTCACGATTCCCCCCAATTGTACATGGGGATATGTGGTGTGTGTCTGTGTATCCGCATCTGTGTGTTTTTCTGCAATCTTGCAAACTCATCAGATTTCAGAAGATGTGGGTGTTCTTGAGTAAGATCATTGATAATCTTGGAAGTCAGATCTCCAAAATCTTAGGAGATCTGTCTGATGATCTCACAAGGTCTAGGTTATATGACTGCTTGTAGAAACTATTCTAGAAATTCCAGAGTTTATGGATACAGTGCTGCTGACTTCTAATTCAGCCTATTTAGAGGAACATATATTAATTCATCGTAATTAGAGTTTGAACTGCATTTTGGCCATTAGAATGTATTTTGGCTCCTTCCTTCCTTCCTTCCTTCCTTCCTTCCTTCCTTCCTTCCTTCCTTCCTTCCTTCCTTCCTTATTGAATGATAATGCCCAGCACCTCAAATGTTTGGTGACCTGTAGCATAAACACTTAGTTACCCTACCAACAAAAAGTATCTGTAAAAGAATTCAGAACACTCTTACCACTAAAGAGTCCTGCCTCCTTGCTGGATGTTATGATGAGGGTTCGGGAAAAAATCCATTTAAAGGTACATGAAGATAAAGGTAAAAAGCCAGTTGGTGTGATGGTTAAGACACCAGGCTAGAAACTGGGAGACGGTGAGTTCTAGTCCCACTTTAGGCATAGAAGCCAGCTGGGTGACTTTGGGCCAGTCACTCTCTCTGAGCTCAATTTACTTCACTGGCTTGTTTGTTGTTGTGGGGAAAACAGGAGCAAGAAAGTGTGGATATGTTTGCTGCCTTGAGTTCTTTGTAAAAATAATAAAGGCAGGATATAAATGAACAAATCATTCAGTTATTAGATAAATAAATAAATTTTGCTAACGAAAACCTCTGTGAGAAAGAGACTACATTCAGTTTGGTTTGAGAGAGCTGCCATAGGCCCTTATGCCACTCTACCTTCATATGGCCCATATAGGTTGCCGATTAAGACGGTTCTTGCCCACTTGAAGAAGTCCTGATAGCTTAAAATCTCTTCAAATCCTTCTGTGAAACTGTTCTCAATATGTTTGTTGAGATAATAGGAGTTTGGGTCACGCTGTCCGTAGGCAACCAGGAGCAGCATCCATAAGAATCCCAAGTAGGCTGAAGAAAAGATACCAAACATGAAAACAAGTTCTATTCCCAAGTCACAGACTGATGCTGGGAGAACCATGGCATGATTTTTTTTTAATCATAGTGCAGGTTGATTCTGTTGCCTAAGGCTTGCTATCTCATTCAAATCAGGGATTCTGACCGATTTTACTTCCCTGATCTTTTATGCACCCTCCCACACCTCAAACCTTGGTCAACCAGATGTCAAAGGTAGTGCTGGAGATGGCCAGATTGAGCCCAAGGGAGGGGTCAAGCATGTCATTAGCTTGGAATCCCTCCACTCTCACAAAAGATCTAAGTCCAGCCCTCCTTTGATTCTTATCTACCGCCAATTTGCCTTGACACTTAGTAGTTCAGATTCTTGTAGAGAGCTAGCATGGATTAAAACTTGCACTCATTTGAATAACTTTGGTTCCTGATTTCATGTGCCTGACAGATAGACAGCAAAAAGAATCACAGCTCCGGGTGGCAATTTTCCAAATAAATGGGAAATTTAGCGGATGGCATACAAGAGGCCAAAGGGATCTGGCAAAGCTAGCTAGCTAGCCTTACCAAAGTCGAGCTTTAATCTGAAGCTTCCTTTCCTCCAGCAGTTTTTCAGAATACGATCACAAAACATACCCAATATTTCTCGAATCAGGGCAAAAGCTTTCTGTTCCTTGATGTGGTCCATCTTCATTTTCTCAATGTCAGTCGCAGGAGGAGGCTGGTAGATGTTATTTCCACTATCTCTGCGTGCCCCAAAGATAGGAGTTGGGTCACCTGCCCCACAAAATGACAGAATAGACTATTAACCGTTGTAGAATATACTAATTGTAAACATGAAGTTTATTTTAAAAAGCTCTACATGTAATAGTACATGCGGACACACCAAGGCATCCAGTCACAAGATTCTTTAGGGGCAAACTTTGCAATTTTACTTAATAGTATATTAAAACTATAAATATATAGAAATATATACAGACTAAATTCATTTCAGTTACTAAATTGAATGGATCTACTTCCAGGTAAATATGTACATTATTCTTAAATATACAGTATATACAAATAGAATAAATTATACTTAACACAGTAGGGTTTATCTTCAAAATGTATAAGATATTCTTTTGGTCTAATACGTTATTGACCTGGATATATAATATTTGAAACCATATTAATATCAGCAATTTTAATTCTTCTTCTTGACTATATAATTATTTGAAGCCAAGTCCTTCCTTTGATATCCTTATCTTATGTCTGACCTTATGCAAATTTAGTTTGCATGCAACTTGTCTTATGCGCTTATTGAAAAGGAAAGCAGTATTAAAATACACGGTCATAAGAGAGTTCAAAGCTCAACAGAAAAGCTAAATGTTTAGATATGCAAAATAACGGAGACTTACCTAACACTCAGATTACAGGCCAAAAAGCAATAAAGAAGGATAGCTAGATAGATAAATAGATATCAAGCAAGACAAATGATCCTGCACTCATCATAGCTATCAAAAGGGATAAGAAGAGAGAAAATGTTCAACTTAAGCGGAGATAAAAATAGATAATCAGGAAGAAAAGAAGCCAAAATGGTACTTGCTCTTCAAAGACAGTAGGAGAACTGGCAGATGTCCAAGGTGGTGTAAATGTGCTCATTTTCTAATGAAACCAAAGTTGCAAAAAAAAAAAAAAAAAACCCACAACCCAACTTCTCATGGAAAAAGAGACTTTCCAGAATCATATTTTTAGGGTGCACTCACCCAAGGAATGATCTTATCCTCAGTCTTAGAATAATTGTTGTGATACTAAAGTTGGGAGAGATCTTTATTAAGTGTTTATCTAGCTGTGAATTGATCCAATTACATTTTTTTTTTTTTGATCCCCTGTTCAGACTCAGTTATCCTTTCAGTGTGCACTACCTGGATGTTTGCTCTAACTCCAAAATATGCAGATGAGGAAACTCTGCACAAAGATGTGCATATTCATGCAAATAATGTGCAGTTATTCATTCTGGTACGGAGTGGTTGAAAGCTGCACAGCTACAAAACTAAACAGAAGTGTTGTGTATCTGGAGTATTTGGAGAAACATACACAAACATTTGTAATGTTTCTATGCATTTTGTTTTAAAAAAAACATCCGTTTCCATTGTCTCGGTGTGACAGCCCAAATCCATAAATGGAATAATGAGAAACAAAGGAACCAAAATTGACAAATTTAGAAAAACGAGATGAAGGAAGCTAAAACTGACAGAATAATCCCTTCCAGCCAACTGCTTACTGCCACTACTTGCTAGTTGGATAGAACAAGGATGATTTTTTGCTGAGCATATTCAAATTGTGAGGCATCTTATCCCAAGAGCATATCACACCATCTTTCATGCTGTTTTTCATTAGTTGTTGGAGATATTTTTTATTCCAGCAAACTTCTCCTTTGTGAAACAAACATTCTTGTTCTGTAGTTTAATTACTGGAATCCTTTTTAATCAATCACTTTATTTTTTTTTTGCCTTGTTCAGGTATATATTACCTCCCTGGATATCACTAGAGTTTCCAGCATCCCTCACCAGGGCTTGCTATGTTCAGCTCAACCTGCAAAGACACAGATATTCTGCTCCAGGACTCGATGAATTAAATAGATTACCTGTGACCGACAACGGACCATCAATAGATGTGGCCTCCTCATCTTCCTGTTCCACCTTTTTCAGAACCAGAGCAAAGAAAGCAGCAAAACCAAGAACCTAGAAGAGAAAGGGGCGTAGACAACTTTGACTGAGATGTTTGGGCCACTGTCCGCATGTTACCATTTGTTACCATTTGATAAACTATAGCCACTTTTGCAAATTTGTTTAAAAAAAAACCCAACATCCATTTTGTTTTCCAGTTAGAATGTTAAGTTTACTGTAGCTATTGAATGAACACACTTTTATTGTTTTGTCCAACAGAGTGAACAATACATTAATCAAATTGGCAAGATGTGCAGAATGTGCTAACTCACAAAAAAAAAATGTTATCGAGGTTGAATCTAGCCAAGCTTGGCATATTATAGGAATGCATTTGCTATGTCTTTGTTGGATGTTGCCCGAAGACAACCATATAGTGTCCATATTGCAATTGTCTTCTTCTCGTATTGCACAGCCTCTGGCTGTAGTAGTGGACTGGGATGCTGTGTGTGGTAAAAAAAAAAAGTTTAGATTCTGTCTTCCGTAGAGAAATGTGAGTTTTTTGGTCTATCCACTTCATAACCAATCAAAACACACCTTCTTGCACATTCCTCCTGTGCTGGTCAGAACTTTGTTCAAAGACCACCTGCTCCTAACTTCAAAGCACATCTTTTGAAGTCAAGCAAGATGGCAATAAATGGCAATAAAGCACTTTGAGAGCAACTTTCAAATCAAACTGCATCTTCTAACCCAGCGGCTCCCAACCTTTTCTATACCCCAAACCCCTAGAATGCTTCTGATATATTCTCACACTCCTTATGAAAGTTTGAAATAACGGCAACGAATTATACATATACACTATGATTTTGAAAACTCAAGTTTTTGCACCCCCTGGAATATCATCTTGCACCCCTAGGGGTTGAGAAATCCCCAGTTGGGAACCCCTGTGCTAACCAGAGTTGGAGTCATATCATACCTCACAGAGAAGACATAGTTGTCCATAAGGAGAAAAAAAAAAGATACCTTTAACGGCTGGGTGATGAAGAGGCTCTCAAAGAAAGAGATGGCCATGGAGATCAGCCACTTGATGGAGTTATCCTTGCCATAGTGCAGTCCATACAGCATGGTGAAAAAACCAGAGACTCCACTGGTAAGGATCACCAAGAACCAGCCGACAAACACAAACCACCCGGGCAAACCTTTAGGTGTCAATTCTTTCTTGCTGTCTCCAGGAAGGCTCAGCGTTGGTGAGTTCCTAGAACAGCAAAGAACATGGGTAGCATCAGTGCTGGATTCCATTTGCAAAACAATTGAATCCATACGGTGAAAAAATAGAGAAGGAGCTGAGCCACAGGCTGAGGGAAGACCAAAGGGAAGATTATTGCGCAATGGGAACCTCTATTGTCTCTCGCCATTGGTCCCATGGGTGAGTCTGATGTGAAGTAGCATTCTATGGTACTTAAAGGACCAGATGTTGTCCACTTTTGATTGGTTTTATTGATTAGATAGGTATCCCACATTTTCTTTAGGTTGCCAAGGATTTTTTTTTTCAACTTGCTTAATAACAACTCTGGAAATAGGCTGAGCTAAGAAGAGGCGGTTGGCTCAAGGTCCCCCCAGGAAATTTCCATGGCTTTGGGGGCATCAGAACCTGGCTCTCCCTTTTCCTAGTCCAGCATCTCCACCATTGAACCACACTGGCTCTTTTAAACAATTCCCTACGAAACAGGAGTAGTGCGGAAGTCCTGGATGTTGTGTAGCACATGCGCTGTTTTACCTTTCGCTGTCAGGCGTTGCAGAGCAGAGCTGACTTTCCAAAAAGAGCTTCATGTGCTGAACCTGCCTAACTGCTTGGGTGTAGCTTTGCGGGTCCTGGAAGCGATGAGGCCCCAGCAGCTCCAGTTCAAGTTCCACGTGCTGCAGCTGGGCATGGAGGCAACGCTTGTAGTCCCGATGCTTCAGCCTTTCCACCATCCCTCTCTCTGGGGTTGGCGTCCTTCTCTTTTCTGAGGGAAGGAAGGAGGGAGGGAGGGAGGGAGGGAGAGAAAGAAAGAAAAAGAAAAAAGAGAAAGAAAGAGAAGAAAGAGAAAGAAAGAAAGAAAGAAAGGAATTAGAAAGTTATAAAAACGTATCACTGTTCTGAAATTCTATATAAAAGTGTGCTCAGTTACAAACTTAGTTTTGCATTCAACACATGTAATATTGTCCAGAACTGTGAAAGTATCAGTTCACTGAAAGAGAGGTGAAAAGTCATTGTAAGCACCTGCCTTTGAAACAAGTGGGAAGAATAACCAGCTTAACTATCACCCCAATTGAAGGAGATTTTAATTGCCTAATTAAGATTCAGTTCTGAGGGCACCGTCTCCTTCATTTATGGGAATCCTGCCATGCCTGACTTACCTTGCAGATCCACCAGCCCGAGGGTAATGATAATTGGGTCCTCTTTCTTTTTGCTCTCATCGTAAAATTCCTCTCCCACCCTGTTCTGCTGGCAGATGATGTCCTCCACCAGGGCCAGCAGCTTGTTGATATCAGTCGATTTACTGAAATCAGGATCCGAGGAAGGTAAAGGGGCCTTCAAGGTTTTGAACAGGGAATTGGCAATCCTCCTAATATCCTGGGTAAAATTGTTAGTAAAAAAATGAGATTGGTCAGAATCGTGGGGATGCTCCTTGCATTCCTTCCACACAGATAACAAACCACTCTTCATTGTTTTCTCCTAAAGCAAGATTAGACAACCTATTCTGGAGGAGCGCTTTGATCCTTCAGGGTTGTTTTGGAGACATACTTATGGGACAGATGCCTTCCTGGGGTGTGGGTCCTTAGATGCCCGTGAGCATCATTTTCAGGTTTGCTACAGAAGGCAAGATGCCTTAGGGCTGTTCATGCACAGTGTTTGCTCCTTGAGCTTCCTATCAGGGGTGGGGTCTCTTGCATGAGTCAACCAACTGTCCCACTTGCCATAAACCATTCCAGTGACTTGCCTTGATCACAGCCTCAGCAGTGAGGGACACATTTGGGGGGGATTGTTGGGAAAGAGAAGGCAGGTCAGGGGACACGCGCCCACTTTTTCCTGGTTTCTGCTCTTTCTTAAAACGAGAACGGATATTCCGGAAGATTTGGACGATGAGCAAGTTGATGGGGAACATCAGGATGGAGCTTTCAAAGCCAATCATCACCTCCTGCCATGTGAATTCTATCTTGCCTGGGGACAGCAAGTGAAAAAGAAGCGTCATGTGCTTGTACGGTTTCGGCTTAAATCTATTTTTGTGAAACCATTTTAATGATTTGGAAACCGTGATTTAGCATAATGCGCGAATCCTACTAAGGCTTTAATAATGCCGAGAAGGCACCATCTTAATCTCATTCAAGTGCACCAGATTATGTTAATATGGACGTTAATGGAGCATTTGGCCATGTTGCATAGGAGTCACATGAGTTATAATCAAGACAAGTAGATGGTTTGAAGAAAATTAGAGTATCATTGCAACACAAGTGTGTGGCTTTGAGTCTTTAAACAAAGATTCTACTGACGAAAATTTGAGGCTAATAAAAATTCCCTGGAAGATGAATGAGATGCTTAACTACGCCGGGACTCCTTGACTTTTGACTGTAATGGCTGATAATTTGGGAATTGTAGTTCCAATCTGTCTGGAAGGTACAGGTTTGGGAAGAATGTTCCCAACCAATCCTGCCTACTCTTCGCTTCCTTTTCAACAATCACTCAGACAATCCATCTCATCATCTTCTCTACCTGCCACTCCTTGTTCTCTTCTATTCCTCCTCTTCTTTTGCTTTCATAAACCAGTCTCCACATCTCCTCTTGATCATCCCCAAATACAAACCAGAAACAAGATTCAGGATTCAAAACACATTTCACCTACAAATGTCAGACTCTGTTGCTCTTACTCTAATACTTCATACTGTAGCCAAACCACCACATATCAAATCCACATTGTAGAACTCTCAGCAAAGCATTTATGGAACATTTTTCCTACAGATTAAACATTTTGATAAGAGGAGGAATCAAGAAAACTTTTTCAAAGTGCCACCAACTTCGAAGCAAGAAGAAGCATCAGATTTAGAATTTGTTCTCTGCGGCTAGAATTTCATACTCCAATAGTCATTTTCTCTACTGTCATTTCCACTGTACTCTGAAGCAAAGAAGCTGTGCTATTACCTAAATCCATTTTTTGGTCTGCTGGATCCTTGGGCACCCCCCAAAACATGATGCTGGTCAACATGGTGCATAGAAGAAGTGAAAAGCAACAGGACACTCTTTGCACTCGTGTGAAAGAGCTGCGTGGACAACGGTTGAAAATGGAGTACCAGATATGGCTATCACGAAAGCCTCTGGAAGTCTTCATGAAAAAAAGATTGCTGAAGAGAAGTAAAAGAAACCAGATGGGATCATTAGGAGTCAAAGGAAAGACTGTTGTTTTTTGCTAGCCAATGAACTACCTCTAGAGCAGCGGTCCCCAACCCCCAATCCATGGACCAGTACCGAGCCACGGCATGCCAGCAATTGGGCCGCACAAACAAGCAAAGTCCCATCTGCGGGATGCACACAAAACCATGCACTCTATGGTTCACGGAAAAACCTCTCTCCACGGAGCAGGTCCCTGGTGCCCAAAAGGTTGGGGACCTCTGTCTAGAGCCATTTTTTTTTAATACAAGTAGAATTCTGGAAACGTGACCAAACATTTTATTTTTTTATCCTTTTTATCCTTACTGCATGTAAGGCACACCACTCCACTTTCTAAAACAAACAAAAATGCACACCTGAACTGCTTCATGTCTTGTTCAGTGGCCACAGGGAATACTTTATCTAGGACACAGTCTCCCACGTCAATGGCCAGCCAAGAGTTACAAAGAAAATACCACTTCTGGTCAGTGGCCACATCATGGACGAGAAGACGATTCACGTACCTGCGAGTGAAAAATACAAAAGAAATGAGGTGAGGTTCATACAAGGCATTAAGCAATGGTATGGTTAACCAATGGCTGGTTAGCAGGGCAAAGTAATCTGATTCCCACATCATCCAGAGAGCCACTTTGGCCTAGTAAGGCACCAGACTAAAAACGGGAAGTTCTACTCCCACCTTAGGCCTGAAATCCGTGTGGCTGACTTTGGGCCAATCACCAGGCGACAGAGAGTTAAAGTTCTACTTTCGGTAAGAAATCTGGCTGGGTGAATTTGGCCCAGTCATTCTCTCTCAGTCCAGCTCACCTCACTGGACTGTTATTTTGGGGGAAATAGGAGGAGGAAGGCGTATTAGCTATCTTCATCTCCTTGAATTATTTATAAAAGTAATAACAGTGGGATACAAATAAATATAAACAAATAAGTATCAGAACAGCTAGGCTGATACAGCATGTGAACCTAGCCCCTGCTGGCTCAGGGATTCTGGGAGTTGAAGTCCATGAGTCATAAAAGAGCCGAGGTTGCCTACCCCTGACCTAGCCTATAGATCTGGGACATTTTTACTCACCCAGTCCCCAATGAATTCACTTGAAGCTCTCTTGCAGTCTTATGCATAATTATTCTTAATGTGGTCACTTGGCAACTGGCCAGCATATCCTGGCCACAAACTGTTTTTAATCTCACTTAGGGGAAAGCAGCAACATTTCACGTCTCACCCGATGGACATTCTTAACGCAAAGCTACATTAATCTTTCGATGGGGTGCATTGCAGAAGCCATGGTCTACGACTCCTATGCGACGTCCAATCTATAAAGAGTAACCCATCAAGTAACCCAACATATTCGAGGGCCCCTTTAAATTGGGGCAGGTAGGGAATCTTAACTTAAAATGGAAGATCCCTTCCTTGAAACTTCAGGAAAGAAAACAATTTTATTTCTTTATTTATTTTGTTAAACTGGTATGGCTGTCCAGCTCACCTCCGTGACTATGAGTTATTTAAATGCAAAACCATACGCAAAAAAAAAAAAAAAAAATGAAGCCGAAACACAATTTCAAACAATAAAGAAGTATTTCAGGAGGTCTTTGCAAAAGGAGATAAAAGGACAGTTCTGTTTCCTCTCTTACGTACCAGGCAGGGCTCGATCCTGAATTGTCATGCCACAGTCTGACACTCTGTAGTTCCCCAAGAGGAAAAAGGGTACACAAAAGAAAGACATCCACAGCCCCTCGCTCGAAAACTGGGGTATCGGGGTCCACCAAGTGGTGTGGCTCACTCTCTCCTTCCTGGCCATACAAGGTGAGAGTCACCTGGAATAGAAAAGAGCAGCTTCAGTTCCTCATTTATTTAATTGGCATACAGGGAGGCCTCACCTAATGAGCACCATTGGGCCCAAAATGTGAAAAATGGCTCCAATCACTTTTTTCAGTATCGTAACTTTGAACGGTCACCAAATGAACTGCTGTAAATCAAGGACTACCTGTACATGCCAGTGGTCAGGTGCCTAAATTTTGATCATGTAATCATGGGGGGGGGGGATGCTGCAACGGTCATAAGTGTGAAAAAGGTTCAGAAGTAACTTTTCTCTATCCTGTTGTAACTTCAGATGATCACTAAGCCAATGGCTGTAAGTCAAGGGCTTCCTGTACTGTATGCAGGGTTCCTATTTATCTATTGCCACTTCCTGTTTGTCTTCTTTCTAGCAGCAAATGACAAAGCATGACCTGTCTGGCGATCAGACAAAAGTATACTATGCAGAAAGTGTTTCCATTTTTATTTTTATTGATTAAAAACCGGGCCACGTGCATGCTGTGCTAGGTGGGGAATGCAATGAGAGGAAAGGAGGATTCCTTTTTGTAACCTATTCTAATCAGAAAGACATCCTCCACCAGTCTGTGGATGGGTGATTTAAGAGAACGTTCTCTTCGGTGTTTATTTAGACTCAGGATAACGTAAGTGCTGTAGCTCTTTTAAGCAACAAGATCTGGGACTCTGTGGCTACCTTAGAAGTTGTAGCTGCACCTCGGCGATGCCCAGTAAAAACGGTCACCAGATAACGATATTGCGCAAAAGGATCGTTGTCTTCCAGGAGGGTTATCTTCACCTAGAGAGAAGTAATGCAATTTCAGGAACAACCAGGAGATGATGAATAGGAATGTGTAAATAAACAAGGAAAGATTCCTTGCTAGATCAGTGTCGGCAGGTTTTAAAAAATGTGCACTGTTCAAGATCTAGAGAACTGAAAAATGGGACAATCTTCCACAATGGGAAGATGAATGGTAAATATAAGCCGTGGTGGTGCAGTGGTTAGTGTGCAGTACTTCAGGCTACTTCTGCTGACTGCCAGCAGTTCAGCAGTTCGATTCTCACCGGCTCAAGGTTGACTCAGCCTTCCATCCTTCCAAGATCGGTAAAATGAGGACCCAGATTGTTGGGGGCAATAGACTGACTCTGTAAACTGCTTAGAGGGGGCTGTAAAGCTCTGTGAAGTGGTATATAAGCCTAAGTGCCTGTTGCTAGTAAAGGTACCATCTTGTAGGTCCCATAATGGCTCAGCATCTCTCAACAAGAGAGAATTCTTTGCATTATAAAAGAAACAAAAGCCAGGCAGAACACGTGCACAGCTTACTTTGGCATCATCTTGGATGTCTTTTCTTCTGGCCCAGATCAGAACCAGAAGGTAGACGAGGAAGATGCAGCCTACCGTGGTCACCACCACTGGGTTGTCCACAAAAGTGGCAAACAGCTCCACAGTTTTGCTGACATCGATGGTGTTTGGCATGACAAAGAAAGAGCTGCCAAAGAAGGTCAGGTGGTTACAGAGACATTGAGTATCCCCAGGAGTTGTTTTGGGACCAACCTGGAATCGAAAGAAAAGATGTCATTTTGACTTCTACCTCGATCACATCTGTTCAGTCACAGACTTCATGTAGAAGTTTGGGGGTCTTTGTTTCCACATCTGTCAGTGTGGGAGGTGAAGTGCTCAGCTGGAAGAAAGGGGTTAGATCTGAGCTAAGGTCATGGATTGTTTTGGGGGAAGGCTAATGGTTCAGCACAGAACCAAAAGCAAAGTAAGAGGGAATGGAGGAAGGCCCCAGCCTATCGCATCTAGAGATTCCAAGCTAGGACATGAAGAAAGATTAGGAGAAAAAGGCGGGAGTGGCTTGTGAAAGTGTGGAAAGACCAGGATGGTGGACTGTGTTGTGTGTATGGAGATTTTGGAACATTGTGAGTTGAAAATCTTGTTTGGTAGCAAGACAACTGGGGAAAAAAATCAGAGACATTCCAGTATCAGTAATTGAGACAAGGAGCAGGAGATGAAACCATAATAAAATGTAAGCAAAAAAAGAGGGGAAAAGGCATGAAGGGAAGGGAAATTAAATAGGTTAAGAGTTGATTTCATAGAATCCCTGGGCTGGAAAGGACCTTGGAGGTCTTCTAGTCCACCCTCTATGCAAGGAAGGAGTCCTTTTCTGTCCTTTTCTTATATTTCTTACACCACTTGTACATACATAGAAACACATATCGGTTTGTGAATAGTACTATCTCTTGTATATATTATTAGATCACACTACTTTATTGGTATAGTGTATCAGTGTACAGAATAAAAATCCCTGGTTTGTGTTTATCTGTATCAGCTCCTATTGTGATGCACACACACACACCTCTGGCAGTCAGGCTTTTCCATGAATTAAATAGCCACATCAGAATCCAAGAACTTTGGAGAAGATCGTTTTATTACAGAAAAGCTAACAAGCCATTATGAAAGAATTCTGTTAATCGTGTTAAATGTAAGCTCTGCTTATGCAATTATCCTTCCCTTTTCCCACTCTGCATAAATGTAGGAGAAGAGCAGGCAGAGGCAGGGGGCAGAGATAAATATGTCACCAGCTTAGAGTCCTTACGTTGCCATAAAAGATCCAAGACCAGTCCCCCCTAGAATTCCATTGGCCCTTATCTAGCACCAGTTTGGTGTTGATCATTTATTGGCCAGATTCTTATGTTTAGGCCTGAGTAATAAATCTTTCTGAGCTACAACTCAGCTTATGGTACTGGTCCTTAGCTTCCGACAATAAAGGACTATATGTCTTTCTCATTTAGCCAGAAAAACACTTCCCATTTATTCCTAGTTTCAGTTGCCTCTTCCTTTAAACAGGTTGTTTACTTTTGACTGAGAGGGAACTAAGTCTTACAATGCAACAGTTGTCCATAGCCTGCATTCTCCAGAAATGTACAGAATGTAATTTCCAGCATTCAAAACTTGCAGTCCCAGTATATCTATAAGGTCTCACATCAGGGGAAAAATGTTGCCTAATCATAAATCTTCAATATGTATTCCAATGTTTCTACTTCTCTCTACTTACACGGCATCCATAGCTATTCCAACTCTTTCGGTGCTCATCCCAGAATACACATTGGGACACAAAGGAAGTGATGGAAATGTTCATTTCATTGGAAGCAAGGAAGTCCAATTCTGTGTCTGGTCTCACGACAAAATAATACATCCCTTCTCCAAAGATCAGATCTTCTGGTTGAAGCACCCAAGAATATATCTCATCTGGGTTGCCAAAACAAACAAACAAGCAAAAAAACAAACCAATGCCAAATAGTTAGTTGTGTTTTTTTCCCTTCAGAAATCCAGATTCTACATTAAATATCATTACAGCCACACAACCGTTACAAGATAATTGGCATGCACTACAAAATAATTGACCAGGCTTTGGATTCAGTTTTACCTCTGGTATTTCTGTTGTGAGGAAGACGTGCCATCAGTTCATGATCAGTCTCGTTTGGAAGATAATCATATCCCAAATAAAGGATAAGTGGAATATTTTGATCCATCTCCAGGTAGATCACTAGAGATGAGTCTACTGTAGTCACGTTGAATTGGACAGCTGTGAAATTTCCCAGATTCAATATATTCTTGTCCTCTTGGGTTACAGGACTCCTGGGTAACCGTATCTATGGTTAAAGTTAACCAATTATGCTCTGGAAATCTGTTCATACCATGAGAGCTTTTAAAATAAATCATAACCATTAACATGTGAAAGGAGAACACTAACTATAGTCTTACTCTGTAATTTATGCCAAAGTTTTATAAAGTTAAGGGCAGTGGGACAAGTAGAGAAGGTGCTTCTGTCCCCTAAAAGCATGGAGGAGCGAGTGAATAACTTGAGGAAGAGAAAATGGAAGGATGTGGAGAGATATAGAATGCTAGTAGAATACTTAGTTTTTTCTGCCATGATCTTTCTCAACTCTGGAATTACTATCGGTTTAATAGAGGAACTACAAATGTAGAAAAAGACAAAAAAAACCCAGAACCATCAGGATGTAGGACAAATTTGTCTTCAGCAAAGCCCCTAAGAGAAGAAAAATTACCTCAATATCTTCTGAAAGATCATATACTGGAATGACCAATCCATCTAGGCTGGTAAGAGTGAGGCCTCCAACAGTTCCATGGATATCAAATGAGTCACTTGAGGAAAAGGGATTTACAGAGAAGCTCACCATCTGCAAAAAGGGATACTTAATGGTCAAGATTTCTTCAGATAAGTGCCACATTAGACTTTAAAATGCAGATTCCCATGCAAGAATTCCATTCTGGCAACTCAGCAACAATATTAATGAATATTCCTCTGCAGTTCTTCTTCACTTTTCTCCTCTGTTTTTTTTACTTAAACTTTAACTTGAACTTCACTTAAACTCCATTTTTAAAAAGGTTTCCTTTCCCTTTGCAGTCATATTCTGTCTTTCTTTTAATTTTCTCTTTATTTTCTGGGTTATAACGAAGGGGAAAGCCAGTTTGATATAGTCGTTATTGCCACCAGGCTAGAAACTGGGAGTCTGTAAGTTCTAGTTCAATCTTGGGCAAAAAGCCAGCTGGGAGGCCTTGGGCCAGTCCCTGTCTCTCAGCCCTTGGAAGGATGTAATGGCAAACCTCTTCTGAAATCTTGCCAGGAAAACTGCAGGGACTTTTCCAGAACAGTTGCCAGAAGTCAATATTGACTTGAAGAGAGAGAGAGAGAGAGAGAGAGAGAGAGAGAGAGAGAGAGAGAGAGAGAGAGAGAAGGTCATATGGACCATCACTGCTATTTCAACATTTACATTCTGATTAAAAATGAAGGGACATCTCAAGAGTGGAAGAAAACCCATTCCCACAGCAAAGAAAACCCCGATAAAAGTGTGGGCTTGCCCTGATGTCCACGGTCTCGTCGCTGTCTCCCGAGATGCTGAGAGAAGAAGCAGAAGGGAGCGTGAAAGCCGCAGAACTGGAGTCGGAGATTTTAATGGCCGTGCTGTTGACATTCTCGGTCTGCAACCTTCACACAAAAGCGTCAGAAAATAAGGCAGGTGAGAAGACAAGGCAGAAAAGCAAGCAGACGGATCCTAAGTGACAGGCTGCATTGGGTGAAAGGGCTGATTTTGTGAAGACTAGCTCCGCTCTTGATCTTCTTTTATGCACTCTTGAGAGGAGAAATAAGCAAATGAGAAACTGGGTGCAAAACACCCTGTAAGATAGAATGTGGCTGTTTGACTTTGGATTTTGTTTAGTACATTGTAGAGATTTGGATAATGTTATTAACTATGGTTTATGATTTAACATCTTCTGCAACAATGGAAGGGAAGGGAAGGGCTATCAGGTGAGACTAGAGATGAGCAGAAAGGGCAAGTGTTAGATAAACCTTGGTTTGTTCCTGGCATCTCCAGCTGAAGGAGCCTAAACAGAAGATCTAGGAAATCATTCTGAGAAGCTACTTCTAGGAAAATAAAAAATGCTAAGTGAAATCAGTTTATTTTGGGTTTAATACGATGCATAAACTGAGAAATGCACTTTCTGAAACAAACTAGGATCCTCCCTCCCTCCCTCCCTTCCTTCCTTCCTTCCTTTCCCTGGTGGTAATAAGAAAGTTTGCAGCCCAGATACGGTACCCATGGTGTAATATATCTTTCCCAGACAGAAATGGAAAACAGCTGAGATGATTACCTGTTGATATACATAGCTGCAGAAGGAGCTATTAGCACCAAAGGCTCACTGTCGGGCAATTTTCCAAAAAGTAGAGCACTCTGAAGGTTTTCAACTGTGGTTATGAGTTCTTGCGAGACTGAATTCTACGGTGGAAGAAATAAACTAGATTCTGTAAGAGTCCTTTATGTCAAGTAGAACGGGTTCCCCCAAAAGTATTCCAATGGATATCAATTTCCCCACCTTCTCTGATGTCCATCAAATTGTTATCTGATGGAACATTGTTTTAAATTTTGGATGCCTCTAACCATTTACAAAGTAGGAAATGGGAAAACCACACCATAAATTGCTGTCCTCCAGTGTGACTTAATAGATGAAGATGAAGATCTCTTAGAAAGTACAGGCAACCTGATAATGACAACTATTAGTGAAAAGACAAGTCCTCATGCAGCATCCATTTTATGAGAGTATCCACAACCTGCCCTTCATGACTTGGGACCAGGTTATTTGAAGGCCCGTCTTTTCCCAATCATATCTACCCGATCGACCAAAATGGGGAGGCAGGAAATATCAGGGGGCCCTTCTTTTAAGGAGGTGCATCTAATGGATGAAGGCTTCCTCCCTATGGAACATCATCCCTGTAAAAATAAGATTGGCCCCCACTTTGACATTCTTTCTTAAGGTCTGAAGACATGATTCTGGTACTGGGCCTGGGGATCCCAGGACGATATGAAGCCCATCCAGTGGTTGACTTGATTGTTGTCGCCAGGAGAGTGAGGATTTATTGACTTTTGTACTGGGGTTTATTTTTGTAAGCCGCACAGAGTCACCATGAGTGAGTCGGGCAGCCATACACATTTTTAATAAATAAACAAAAATTACCTAAAGTCTTCCCGGCAACTTTGCCACCATTCCTTGTCACCGCTTTGAATTACCTTTAAACTACCAATAAAGGTGGGATAAAAAGAAAATCTAATAACTAGCTAGCTAAATTTCTTCTGTTTTGCCTTGAGAAGCCCCTGTGGGCTTCAGAAGCACAATCTCGGCATTGTAGCCGGTCTTTTTCTCACAGGTGGTGGCCCTGATTGCTTGTTGCCATAATAGCCAGCCTGAAAGGAGAGGAAAAACTAAATTTCTAAACATAGTGCAGAAGCAGAGGTTTGAACTTCTGCCAGGACTGGGGGAATTACTCTAATGGCTGCTTGAAGTTGGTGGAAGTGAGTGTCCTCCTAACTGGTGACCAAGAGTACCAACAAGATTTGCAGAGGCACGTAAATGCAAGGCAACACACCTGCTTTACCACACCCCTCACCTGTGCCATCTCAAGAGCAGGGGATTCTTCTGTTTCATTCTGCACAGTAGCTTCTAGGACATTGCTTACTGCGCTGAAAAGGTAGCTGGCAGCCTCCTTGCGCTTTAGATGATCTTCTCTATCCTCTGTGTCCACCACTAGTAAGGATTCACTAACACTCTTCAGAGTATGACTAGCTTCCACCTAAAGAGAAGAAGAGGTGCATAGGCTGAGCCTGAGGGAGGGGACAAGTGTGTCATCAGTCTCAAGTTCCTTTGTGCCCAGAAGGGATCGAAGTCCAGCCCACCTTGAGCTTTGTTGACTCTTATCTGGTGCCAATTTGCTTTGACTGTTAATAGTTGCCAGTAAAGGGGAATATTTGTAGCTGAGGGTTGAAATGAGGGTTCTCACAGCATTGATATTACCTAGCTTGGGTAATGAAACGTCTGCAATAAAAAACCAAGCTCAGAGGGCACCCCTCATTAATAGCTCAGATTCGTATACGGAGTGTTACCATGCAATAAACCTGTAGACATTTGAACCGCCTTGGCTCCTTATTTCTTGTGCGTGACAAGGTCCTTAGGCATCCCACCACCCTTCTCTCTGAGCCAGAGGTAAAAATCAGGAAAACAAAACCCATCCATTTCTGTTTCCAGGCAATTTCTGCCTGGCTATTATTGTCCAGTCCTGCTGTGTTGATGATTAAAACTTTACTCTAAATTCTAAAAGAAAGAAAAAATGAAATGGTTCCTGTCCATTCCTACTTTGTCCTCCCTTTTTAATTTTCCCCCCTTTTGCAGGCTGTGGAATCATTTTTGAAATGACCCACATTTAGCTTCTGGCGTCCTAGTTACATTCTGGGTTGCTTGATCCAGAGTTCAGGAAATGCCTTCTGGGCTGCCTGCTCACCTGGGCAGAAGAAGAGAGCTCTTCGCTCCTGTAAGTGATTTCTTTGAGGACTTCTGACATTTTGAGGGCTGTCTGCATCGATGTGAGATTGACTCCTGAAAGGGTTGTCAGCATTAGCTCTCTAAGCTTGAGAGACAAGGAGAGACATAAGAGTAAGGACATAGAATAACATTCCACTGATTAATTGTTCTCGCCAGCAGGAAATTTCTCCTTATTTCTAGGTTGGATCTTTCTTGAATGATCTTCCACCCATTGCTTCTTCTCCTGCCTTCAGATGCTTTAGAGACTAGGTGGACCTCTTATTCTCTGTGACAGCCCCTCAAGTACTGGAAGTACTGCTGTCATATCACCACTAGTCCTTCTCTTTGTTAGATTAGACATACCTACTTCCCTCAATTGCTCAGCGTATAGTTCAGACTCAAGACTCATCATCTTTGTTGCTCTTCTCTGTACTCTTTTTAGGGTCTCAACATCCCAGAACAATTGAAGCACAACTTACAGCAAGGATTTTACAACAATTGGTGGCTACTTAAATTCTTTTTTTTTTTTTAACATCTCCACAAGGAAATTCTCTTACCAGCAAAGTCATCAGTTCTACTCTAACAATTTTTACTATTAGGTCACTTCCCCAAGTTCCTTGCCTAGATTTCCTTCCTGATATTTCTTCATGTTGATTTTAGTTAAAAGAGTGAAATTTATCTCATTTGATTTCTCTCTTATTTTTCCAGTGTTGTCTCTGGGCCATTTTTGCATAAGATTGTAATGTTTCTTTAGTTTTTAACCTCTACGCTAAAACAGCTAGATACATACGTACAGCCTTGTATATTTCTCTGAATATTATCTTTTGGAACATAGTTTTCCCAATGAAGACATGTTCATGAGGGTTCTCTTTCTGTTTACATTTTTCTTAATATATTTCTTGACAAAACGATGCTTAGCAATGTCATGGGTTTTGTGCATTGTTTTAAGAAAGGTGTGAATTTTTGTCTGAATGTGGTCACCGGGTTTCTAATAGGCCGCCTAGGTATGTTAAAGGTTCCATCGTGTTTAGCAACAGATTTGTTTATAATCATCTCATTGTCTCCTTCTACTTTTCAACAACAGCTGGATGGGTATATGATATTTCAAGTTTACTCCATGGTCTCCCCAGTATGACAATAATCTATTAGGACCATAAAGTTGGTTTCCATAACTGAACTGTACAGATATTGCTTCTAGAATCTTGGTTCTGAATTCAATCACTGGAGCAACTGGTTTTGAAAGAGAAGGTCAAAAAACTGACCTCTTTCCGTGTATTTGTCTGCAGAAATGAATTAAAGGTGGCTTCTTTCGTTTCTTGATTAAGAACGGAAGACACTGACTTGTACAGCTGAAAGAGGGACATGCTATTATTCTCTTCTTTTAGGATGCTGTTTGATTTTTCCAAAATCATAGCCTGCAAAGTTTGGTTCCCACTGTTTATATCTTCAGGTTGAACCTGGCAAAACAAAATGGTTTAGGAAAAAAAGCAGAGTTGTCTACCTGTCCTTCATCCCTAATGCCCAGACTCTTTGAGGCTCAGGTGGCAGAGAGGTTTAATAAATAATTACACAACAGTAGGAAATCACAGCTGCCAATTATTTAGCTGGTGCTGGCTTTCATACACACTGAGTTCTTCACAAGAACTAGGATGTTATAATGCTTTTGTAACTGACAGATGAGAATTTTGTCAATCCATATGTTTTCAAAGTTGGTTCGAATCATTTATTTCTCTTCGTCCTGGATGATAAAATCTATGGAAACAAAAGCAAAAAGCTGTGAATGTAAGCAAGATCATCACTCACCCTGACGGTGGCATTTGAATAAACAATATGGCCATAATTATTGGTCACTGCAATTTTAATATGTACAACAAAGTCATTGTCTTCTTCTCCCAACGGAAGATAGACCAAGGGTAGGAATGGATCTTGTCCACAGTGAAAGAGTGAATCTGAAAAGAACAAGAAAGAAGGACGTGGACTCAGATGGAAGACTGGACTCATCAAATGACAAAGTTTCATTAACTAATTAAGGAAGGGCTAACAAACCAATCTATCTACCCTTAAATTGCCTTTACATTATAATGCATTGGCTATTCTCAATGAGTGGAAAAGCATGTCATTGATTCATCCAAGAAAACAGCAGCTGCAAAAATTTGTTCAAGCTTTTGTGAGGGTGTTCACGTTTCATGCCTTTTCCTCTGAAATCTCATGAGATTTCCTGAGTGAGTGATAAAGTTTTGCATGATCAAATATTTTCATGGGATGTTAGGCTATTTAAAATGTTTGAATTCCATAGACAATATCTAGGAAGGTTGTGGGGTTCTGGTGGCGTTCAAAAGCATGAATGGTCAACCCCGAAACATGGGGATATGAAATAAGAAAGAATTCAGAAGCTGTAGAAGGGCTTGAGCAGTGCTGTCCTGGTCAAAATCCAAAAATCAAGAAAGACGTGTTGAGGTTCTTCAAAACAATTTTCTTTATTGTTCTTCACCTATAGGCTGGAATCTTCCCAAACTAAAGCAGCCTACTTGCACCATTAAAGATATACTTTGAGAACTATTAGGGAGAAGCTGTCTTCACTCTCTTTCTCTCATGCTAATTATTTAAACTTTGCTGTCTTTTGCTCATCTGGAATGCAGTCCATCCCTCCTAGGAATCCAGACTACATTCCACCACAGCCCTTTAGTTAAAGAAGAACCTTCAGGGTAGCAACCCAATCACTGAATCTCACTTGGTTCCAGGTAGAAGCAATATGTGAATGAAGAGCTATAAACTGGAGGGCACTGGTCCAATAAGCAGGAAGTGTGGCAAGAGATGGAGAAGCTGGTGAGCACTGATCCTTGAGGAGGCGATACAGAACATTCTGGAGCTACTGGAGGAGGCACCGAGCTGACAATGTAAGTTTCTTCTCCATATTTGTTCTCACTCAGAGCTGGATATTTTGAAAACAAGAACAGGTCAAGAATTGGTTTACTGTGATTTACATTGTGAGGAATAGACCTTAAAATGTACCCTGGCACTTTTTAAATCAAATACACGTGTCTTTGCTAAAGAACGGGTATTACTATTACTATTCCATCTACAATTCCTTTCTCAACCTTTTTTTTTAACGTATTATTAGTCAGAACAGTATAGAAATTTTATTGATTTAGTATGTTATGACTTATTTCAGCTGAATTGGTTGTAAGTCAAGGAGTGCCTGCAAACACTTGGAGAGTTTATAAGTCCAAAACAAGGCACTGACAGCATACTGGTATAACACAGTGGTGGGATTCAGCCAGTTCGCACCACTTTGGCAGAACCAGTAGCTAATTTTTTGTTGCCCAGGCCCAGAACGGACTTCCGGAAGTGGCATCCACACAGAGAACTGGTGGTTCACACATTTGAATCCCACTACTGGTATAACAATTAGCAGCATAACACTAAAAGCTGCCGGTTTAAACAACCACTAAATCAGGCAATAAATTACTTCAAACAAAAATATCCAAAGCCGAATGGCCAATACCTGTTGCTTTGATCTGAAAGGCTTCGCCTTGTGACTGCAAGAAGGAGCTGTTCAGGAGAAGAATTTCAGTATCGTTCTGAAGAAAAGTGAGTGAGCTCTGTGGGAAACCATTTAAGTTGCATCCTGGAGGAAGCGCATTAGGCTGAGGGTGGAAATCAGATGAAAGTCGAAGAAAAACAGGAATTATAAAATGTCTTTTTTTTTTTTTTTTGTAGCCATCATCTCTTCCAAACGTGCTAGGTAGGAATATTTGCTTCATCTCATCCTCAAATGGTGAGACTAAACTCTTCCTTCTTAAATATCCTTTTAGAAAGATCATAATCAGCACTTGTTTGGCTCATGTACCTTTCTAGTGAGTCTTTGTATTTTACGTGAGATATATTTTAATAGCAAGCATGATTGGGAATCATAGCTGTGGGTTCTAAAAGAGGGGGCCTTTTTGTTTCATTAAAACCCCAAGGTCACGCCAACAAAAATGAAGCCTCAAGAGAAAGAAAAACACAGAGTTAAAATTAAAAAAATGAAAACGGCATGCATCCATGTCATTCCAGGAAGCAGCTGCTTTCAAAAAACATTCCACACCTCCGTGAACACAAGGTTCATCGTTGTTGAGAGAAGCGGGAGGGGGGAGCTAAGAGCCCACCCGATTCTGAACATTTTGCAAAACTAGATTGATAGTTTTCTAGAAAGGATGAAAACTATAACAGAGTAATGGAATAATAACAGTGTTGGAAAAGACTTTGGAGGTCTTCTAGTCCCACCCCCTGCTCAAGCAGGAAACCTTATATCATTTCAGACAAATGGTTGTCCAGTCTTTTCTTGAAAACCTCCAGTGATGGAGCTTCTACAATTTCTGTAGGCAAATTATTCCACTGGATAATTGTTCTCACTCTCGGAAAATTTCTCCTTAGTTCTAAGAAGAAGTTAGTTAGTTCTACCTTCCTACTCATAGGCACACCATCGTGAATTTGCTAGAAGTGGAGATCTGGAATCCGCTCCCTGAAAAGTGACATAGTATAGTCCTGTATAACCCTACTTTGATCATCCTTCTTCTCAGAGGGAACATTATTCTCTACAAACTATTCTTTTTCAGAGTGTGTAAGAATATATTGAGTTTCTGAGGTGGTCATAGCCTTACCTTTCTTTTGAAGGTGTGATCTAAATACCACTTGTAGAGTACAGGCTTTATGCCTTCCCTCATTGAGACTTTAAGTATAACATCTTCACTGATATTCACAGGATTGCAGTTCCTCTCACAGCTAGGAGGAACCAAAGAAAATGGCATTTAGTAAAATCAAAAGAAGTGCCTCCTGGGAAAATGAACCAAATGGCACAAGGATAACTTCAGGATTCTGAGCTGTTTTTCTGCTGAGCAGTGTTTTCAAGAGGTAGTGTATAGCTCAGAGGTCCTCAACTTGGCAACTTTAAGACTTGTGGACTTCAATTCCCAGAATTCCTCAGCCAGCAAAGCTGGGGGGGGGCTAGAAAGGTGTCCCATTCTTATACAATCACATGGTTTAGCTTTCTAAAGAGGTTTCTCCCCATCCATGTTAAAGAACAATAATACAAGGTTACCACACCTGATCCTCAGGCTCAAATCTTGTTTTGCTGTGATGTACAAACATTGTTCATCCTGCTTCTCCTCTTTTTCTGGGGTTTTCACCACAACCTTCACTGTCACTGCAGAGCTGGGAGGAGGCAGGCAGTTGGGGGGTATCCGGATCTCTCTTTGTACGGTGTTGATAGATTGTTGCTGCACACATTCATCCCACAGAGGCCAGCAGAACCCTGCAAAGGCAATTTTTCATCCAAATTATTTGCACACTTTTATCTACCTCAGAACCAAGATAAATGTGATGGTCCTTCATTGTCTCAGAGTTGAAGTCATTTGTTCTGTTGCAGAATCCAATCTGAGTCGCTCACTGGGACCAGATTGGATCCTGAAATATTATCCTGGGCACCTCTATTTGCCTTCATTGATTCTGTGTTTGCAAAAGATAGAATTTGTTCAACGCAATTGTGATGGAATGTAGAAGCAGAGGGGGAGTCTTTTGACAACACAAAACTGTTTCAGAAGGAGACCAGGATTAAGAGACTGTGCAACTCGGATCTGGGTGAGGAAGGAGGGAAGAGATTCAGGGTAATGGTTAGATAAGAGAGGGTGTAGCCTACTGCTGCATAATGGGTTGAGGAAGAGGGTCAGAAAGTCTCTCCCTGAGTTCTCAGGCTTGTAAAAGAGATAATATGAAATTTATACATTCAAACTGGCAAGACTGATATCTGTCTTCACAGGTAGATCAGCAGGAAACACAATCAGCCGAGCTAATTCTATTTTTTTTGTGAGGCTACATTAACGGAATCTTGCCTGAGAAATGAGGGAAGGAAGCCCACTGAGACACATACACTTACCACAAGACCAAGTGTAGAGTGAGTTGTTGCTGTGTGTCTCAGGCCAACCCAAGATCACTGTCGCAAAGACACCAGCATGGCGGCTAGGTGAAATGTATATCCTATTTTTCCCCTTGTCATCCTGAAGCAATGGAAATGAGAAGGATTAGGCACAAATATATCCCTTGAAAGTATTTTATCAGTGGCAGTAAACAGGCACTTCCAAGCCTCTTTGCTTAACAGGCATAACTGAGTAACATAACTAAATAGCATAACTGTATAAATAATATAACTTCTTTTGCAGCCCGGATTGAACTATCTCTATGAGGAAAGTGACTAACAAATTCTTCTCCTACCTGTTGGCTATATGTATCTAATATTCCATTATTTTCCCATGATGTCTCACAGGGGAATAAGTGTGGATAAATTGGATTAAGTTTTTCTAAATAAACCAGTGGAGGACTGCATGTCTGATTTAAATCACTTGAACAATTTGGATTCATCACTCAATTTTAAAAAAAAATTGTGCATGTCTAGAAATTATCTCAATAGATCAATCAATAGTGGTTTTTGCATGGCTCTTCAACTTTGGCAAACTTGAAGACTTGTGGACTTGTTCTCCCCTTTAAGAAGTTAGAGCATGCTGGCTGGGGAATTCTGGGAGTTGATGTCCACACATCTTAAAGTTGTCACGGTTGAGAAACATTGAATTAGAGGCAACAGTTGCAACATTACATTGTTCACTGCACGATTAATCTGTCTTAATATGACACACAATAGCATCAGTGAAACATTGCTAAGACAAATTTCTCAGCTGTCTATTCCCTCTGTGCGCTATTTTATGCACTTTGTTTTTTCCCACATTTTTTCCAATACTCACAAGTCTTATTTTCCCATTTGTGCTGGATTGTTCTTCATTCGCCAGAGGATCTGTTTAGTGCCAAGAAAACAGTAGAAGATTTAAATGTCACCAGTCAAGATAGGCTTGAATTTCTCTCTGTAAAGCATCGAAGTTTCTCCTCTGCTCAACTCAGCCTTTTTTTTTTTTTAATATGAAAGATGACTAAAAATGGTTTCTAAAAAGACTGGCTTTGGATAAGTTAAAAAGGAAGGGAGGTTTCAGTTAGAAAGTTTTGCAGTTGCTAAATCTGGACTTCTTCTGCTCTGTACATTTTTTGTCACTAGTCTTGGGAGCACAGAACAGTATATATAAATGCAATCTACCCACTCACATTGATCCTGAAAGTTGGCATTGCTTTGTTAAACAGTTTATCCTAGGATCCCATCTGGGTGGGTCACTAGGACCAGAGGTTTAGCCTTCTGAGCTTTCTCTACTGGAATCTGTAATGCAGGGGTCCCCAACCCCGGTCCGTGGACCAGTACTGGGCCGCGGCATGCCAGCAACCAGTCTGCACAAACAAGCAAAGCCCCATCCGCGGGATGCAGGCAGCACACAAAACCACACCACCTCTGGTCCGCAGAAAAACCTCTCTCCACGGAACTGGTCCCTGGTGCCCAAAAGGTTGGGGACCTCTGGTGTAATGTGTAACATTCTAGTAGAGAGAAGTTCCCTGAGGATGGACTCCAGCACTGAAAACATGGAAGCCCAAACCTCTGGTCCTACTGACCGACCCAGATTTGATCCTGCAACATTATCCTGGGACATGTTGCAGGACAATGTTTGCCTTTATTCGTGCGTTTTATCCTATCCAGTTCCCACATCACACAATCAAGGTCCCATAATTACCTTTTTTATGAGAACTGTTAGACACTGTGACACTTCCAACATCAACACTCATGTTTGAGAAGGCATTCATCACAAACACTTTGACCAGAAAAGTACCTGAGAATAACACATAGCAAAACAAAAAACTAAGAAACAGATTCACAATTAAAAACGAATCTTGAATGTTTAACGGTGACCTTGACTGAGTGGAAAGTCTTGGTGTTTCAGAGATCTAGAGAGGATGAAAGGCAGAGATCATGTCAAGGGAAGTTTAGTTTGATGAATGAAAAGTTTAATCTGACTGAAAAAGCTTGAGATTATGGTACGGCTTGGAAGAACTCAAATAAATGAATTTTTTATCTCCAATACTGATGATTTGACAACCAAGCCGATTGCATGTTTTGGGCAATCTTTACTCTCCACTCTCAGCAAGCTACCCTTTTTCTCCTATCCTTACTTGTATTTCTGATATTTTCTGCTTCTTCTTTACAGTTCCATCTGAGGTCCCAAAAGCGCTTGTTCAAAAGGCAACTGGACTTACTTTGGTTTTCCTTGAAGATATTTCACTGGAAATATCAGAAGTGAAATGTCTTCAAGTAAAAACAAAGTCCACTCGCCTTTTGAAAAAGCATCCTTGGGACAACCATGACCTGGATGACTGAGAATCTCCATGGACAGTTCCATCTCAGGGTTCAGCCATCAACCACAAAAAGAGAAGCATTAAAAAAGCTCAAAACACTCGTCATTGGCAATGTCCTCTCTGCCAAGTATACACCTTGGTGGTTTGCCAACAATGCCAAGCCAGGGGTCTATATTTCCCTAAAAGTAAATTGGTAAAATGCTATGCCCAATGGAAACTGACATAAGATTTTCATATTTTGATTAAGATAAGATTAAGTTTGCTTCCTTTTTTAACCCTAACCTTCACTCACTCCGTTTCACCTTTGTATATATTATTTACAGGGTTGGATTTAGAAATGGAGACAGCTAGGTTGGTGTTCTGTCCCAGCCTACATACGTCCTTGTTACTTCACAAAGACAACCCCTCTTTTAACAGTAGACTGGAAAATAAACCCTTTTTATTTGAGTTACAGACCTGATAATTGTCCCAGAAAACAAAAGCAACAGAACACTTTTCCAATGGAGACCTTGTCCAAAAGCAAAATGGAGCATGAGTCAAACAGGAAATAACTCACAGGCAAAATAAACAGACCATGATCTCTTGACTCTGAAGTTCTTTGCAAACGGTTGCCTCCAGCAACCAGCCCTGCCCACACATTCCCTTTTTGTTACGCAGCCCCCAAGGCGTGGCTTCTCACTGCTTTCTCCTCTTCCCCTGGAGTCGCCCCATTGCTTCCCTCTGAGGTCTTCCAGCTGTGCTTCCTCCGAGTCTGACTCAGCTTCCCAGCACAGCTGGCTCTTAGCTTGGTCACGAGTGGAAGGATCGGCCTCTTCATTAGTTTGTAAGTCCTGCAGCTCATCAGAGCCTCCCTCCGACTCTGATGGCTCTCCAGGCCCCCCTCCTCCTCCACCTCTGATTCCCCAGACTCAACTACCGGGATCACAGGCTGGCACAGAATCACAATAGTTGGCCCTCATTCGTGAAATCCCCTCACTGACTGTGCTAGACCCAACTTTCAGAGAGAAAAACCGGGAGAAGTGTGTTTGGTGCCTTGGAGGAAGACTTGGGTGGAAGATAGCATATAAACCAGCTAGATATAATTAGAATCTTGGTATTGCCATACCTTCAGAATTCATTGGGATTGTATAAATTTCAGACTTTCCTTCAACAAAATCCTTCAGGTGGGAAAATGTTTCATTCATCCCGGTCACTTCAAATCTCACTTTTTCGGGGGCGCCATGACGTACAGAGACTTTGATTTCCAGGTCTTCTCCTGATTCCAAGGAGTCGGAGGTTAACATAGCTTGGAGACCAGAAATCGGCTCCACTAAATGAACATTCAGGGTTTCTTTGACCTCTGAATCTGTGGTGTTGCTGGTGGCAACTATTTCAAGGGAATGTACTCCAGGGCCCATCAGCCGTTGAGGCTCCCTGTCCAAGGTTAGATTATGAGGGGCAGTTCCTAATTTTGTGCTGGTCTCCAACACAGTCTTGTTATCACTTAATATAGTGTAGGTTACTCCAGTCCCTGCAAAACAAAAATTCCAGAATGGCTTAAAAGTGGTATCAATTATAACAAAGTCTATATGCCTTCATTATTACAAATGCATTTGTTTATTGAGCCTATTTATCCAGGATTTGTTATACAGATAGACAAATACTATGCAGCATACACTAAATAAACAAATGCACTTGGATGAAGGACAGGCAATAGCCGTGCTGGCTGAAGATAAAAGGAATTGCAACATACCTAGAGGCCTCTGTTTTAGAAAAACAGCTTCGCTACGTAAGATAGTGATTCTAACATCCCTTAGAGAATGCAACCTTTTTCAATGAGTGTATGGTTTATTCCCCCCCATCCCCCTTTTTTCCCTTTTGTTATGCTATATGTTTCAGTTGTAAACCTGACAATAGGGTCTCAAGGTAGACAGATTCAATTCCAGTGACAATGAGTGCACAATTGGAAGACCTGAAAGATCAGGTTAGGGACAGATCATCATAGTTAATTTGGCCACCTAATGAGAAGGAAGGACTAACTGGAGAAGAGCCTAATGCTGGGAAAGATTGAGGGCAATAGAAGAATGGGATGACAGATAAGGAGGTGGCTGGATGGAGTCACTGAAGCAGGAGGCGTGAGCTTAAATGGACCCCAGAAGATGGTAGAGGACAGGAAGGCCTGGAGGAACGTGGTCCATGAGATCACGATGGGTCGGACACGACTTCGCAACTAACAACAACAATCATAGTTAAAATTGATCCATGCAGTTACTAAGAATTGAAAACGATTTGACAGCACACAATCAACCAAGTAGCCGTTAAGTTCTGATTCCAAAAGGCACTTTGAAATGTGCAGGATGCAAATGTAGCCCCTGCTTGCAACTCTTTAAAGCAGCCACATCTTTTCTGTGTTTTTGGCACCCACCAACCACCTTGCTAGTAAAAGCTAAGTAAGCATTCTAGTCATCATTATGTAAGCCTTTTCTCTCTTTTCTTTTTTCCTTTTTAATTACCTATTTGCCTACCTTCCTGCAGAAAGCTGTTACATACACAAACCCACACTCATATACACACATCTTTTATATTTGTCATGAGAGCTTTTAAAAAAAATCTTAATAAGAAAGGTTGTTGCCAGTGGCCAAAACCCCAAAATGGCTGTTCCTCCTTCCGGTCTATGAACACACTTAGTTAGCAATTTATTCTCCTGCTTTAAGAATGTGTTGCTGGAGACAATCTGTTCCAATTTTCCCTATTGGTAGAGTTAGCCCTGATTTCATACACTTTTCTTTCAGGATGGCTTTGTTTATAGAACAGATCTGGATGCTTTAAGGAATAGTTCAGATTAGCAAAGGTCCACTTTATGCACAGGGAAAGTATATTGTTTGAACAGCTACTGGAAGAGAGAAAGTACACTAACCTCCATCAAGTTCTACTTGAATCCATAAGGTTTCCTCATAAAGGGTCCTGCAATAAGAGCTGTTCCCCACTTCGTATTTGCTGAAGCACCCGGTCACTGTGACCTTATCCATTTTATCTCGAACAGTGATGAGTTTTTGAGCAGTCACGTGCCACTCACTGGTAGTACATTCCACAAAAACGGTGAATTCGCCTGGCACTGTATAGCAGTGGGTCACATTGCTATGCAAGCTGTAAACACAAACTAGGGCAAATTATCAACAGATCTGTCAAGCCCAAAACCGAGAATAACACTTGGTAGTGCTTCCAACTTGGGATCTTTATTGATTCACACCCATAAACCAAATCTTGCCAGACTGAGGACTCTCCTATTTGCATCTACAATATAAATCTGGGAACTATTAGAGACAGGATGTCTTTACCTTCTTTCTCTCACATGTAACATCCAGAATGGATTGTCTCTTGGTCCTCTGGAATTCACCCATCCCTCTTGGGAAGCCACCTCTCTATTACAATTCCATCCCAAGATCATCAGATCTACAGCAAGGCATTGAAAACTGGAAGATGTTGGTTCTAGGTCCAATTTGGCCAAGCATCCCTTCTTAGGGGACATTATATTTAGGGATGAGGTAGGGGTCAAAAAGGTTAAGACAGTAGCTGTGACCATGTAATCAAAGCTCTGTCCTTTTCTACATGGCTCATGATGGTGCATTGGTGGGGAAGATGGGGATGGTTGTCTAAACACATCCAAAGATTGACAGTTTGGCAAAACTTGATCTTTAATCTCACTGACTCTTAGATGCAACTACAGTCCCTTGAAAGTCACTTCCTCCTTTTCTCCCCAAGCTTCCTCTGACCTTGAAGGGTAGTAGGGGTCCACCGTGTTGCCATCTCCAGTGCTAATTATGCAGGAGAGGTTTCCAGAGTATGGTGACAGCAGCCATTTCAAGGAGATGGTGACATTTTCCAGTACAAACATGTTCTCTGTCACCGTCAAGCTCAAGCCTGTAAAACAGTAGAGAGAATTCCATCCCCTTTTTGTATCCAGGGACAACTCAGAGCCTTCTCAAATCTTTATTTCACAAACAGATCAAGTATCCTCTATAAAAATGACAACCATTTCAATCATCAGTATGGAACCTGGGAAACAAAAGCTAACATTATCAACGCAATACAATTCTCGTACTGAAGCTCCAGCATCTTTACAGAAGAGTCCTCGGTATTAAGACCAAGCTGGTGAACAAAACAGGAAAACTATAATATTATCTTAAATAGAAAAATATAACAGCAAAATGATTAATTGTAATACGGACGTAATGTAATACTAAAGTTTTTGGTACAGATTCCAATAATATGAGTATTCTATAAAGATGTTCTCATCTAACTCAATGTTTGTTTACTTATGATCACAGATCAGGCAGAAATAAAATATAAATCCTACATTGCAAAATGCACAGTTAACATTTTCAGCTAACTACCTAGAATTATTTCCAGCTCAGAATCAAAGTCAAAGAAGAACTAGATTGGTGTATTTGTTTGTTTTATTAAATGTGTTTGTCACTCATCTTGCCTCAAGGGCTGCAGAAATTGTGGTAAAGTGATTGGTTTGGTTGTAGCTTTGGAGTCTAATTAAGGTGATTTTGAAAAAAAAAATAAAATCCAACTTCTTCATTATTAAAAATAACCCCCAGCTAGGAAGGCTGGCAGGAAGCTGACAAGTCTCTGAATTTCAAGACACCACATTGTTGTTGCTTGGGGAAAAAAAATCAGACTGCTGGTTGGCAATTTTAAAACAGGGTTTCTACACAGATGTCACTAAGCAATCTTGGCCTCCCTGGATTGTGTGTAGAAATGGTGGCTGCTTACCTTCCATGCAATGGTATTGGACAGAGAGGTAGCTTCCCAAACCTGGGCAAGGCTCTCCGAAAAAGGTTCCATCCGCTGCAACTTGGCATGCTTGGAGCCCAAGACATTGCCCTGAGAGATTAAAATGAGCGCTTGAGTTATGTTTTCCGTTGATTTCAGTTCCTCATTTTTGTAGATAGATGGATGAATAGGTAGATAAATGATTAGATAGATGGATGGATGGATGGATGGATGGATGGGTGGGTGGGTGGGTGGGTGGGTGGGTAGGTAGGTAGGTAGATAGATAGATAGATAGATAGATAGATAGATAGATAGATAGATAGATAGATAGATAGATAGATAGATAGATAGACAGGCAGACAGACAGACAGACAGACAGACAGCTCTGTTGGTAAGTGTGAAAGACCTTGGGAGACTGGCCCAACACCCACTATCAAGGGAAAAGTCAGATGGGAGACAGTATAATCTGCAGCTGAATAATGGGCAGGGCAAGAGACTTAGAAGGGACCCTCTCTAATTTCTAGGCTGAAAAGGAAATGTGGGGGTGGGGGGTGGGAACAGGACAGAATTGTGCTTTCAGACTTGCAAGATTCTGTCCATATAACTTTATAACAAAGTAAAAGTAGCCCATCTGGTTGTGATTTCTGTCTGGATTGCCTCTTGAGGCTCTATCCAAGAAGCTAAGCAGAATTGGATTTGTTAGCATCTGGATATGGCGAGAGACCGTTAGGAAACGCTTGGGCTGTAGGCTAAACCAGCCACCTGCAAAAACATCCAGGCTGAAGATGAAGGAATTTCCCTACTGCTATCAATAAAACTACATTGACATGTTCATATGGTCACAGTAAGTCAAACTTGACTCAAGGTAGTCTGTACTATTGCCCTTTGAGGCTCCCAAAGTGAGGGCCAAGTAGGATGGACTTTGTAATATTTGCAATATGGTTTTTGAGGCTTACCTGCAACTTCATCTTTCACACTAATCCAACTGCACTCTTCTTCATCATCAAACTGCAAGGGCGTCTCAAGGACACAGTAGTGAGGAGTTTTCCGCCCATAGAAACTCTCTCCGATCTGGATGACTTCTCCTGATCCACACTGCACGGTGGCATTGGAGTTGTCGCAAGCAATGCTGTGGCCTGATTCTGGACAGTAAGGAACAAGGAAAGCTTCCTTCAAAGTGTCTTTTATCTTCTTAATTCAGCTTCTCTAACGAGGTGCTCTCCAGACAGATTGGACTTGAAGAGGTGAATTTTCAAAGACAGCCAAAGACAAACTACCTGGGAATTATGGGAGCTGAATTCCAGAACATCTGATGAGATAATCTGGGAATGCTTTCCTTAACTGCTCCAATAGGGAGCAATAGATGGGGCTAAGGAGGAGCTAGAAGACACCAAGTCTGCTTCAGTTTTGTGCTGTTTGGTGGCACAGATTCCCACAGCTCATGGCTAATAAAAGATCAAGGCCAAAAATGTTGTGAACCCCCATTCCCAGCAACCCAGCATAGCCTTAGCAAGCATGGATGTTGGTAAAGGAGGCCACATGTGAAAGGCTGAAACTGTTGCAGTGTTGAATGAATGATTAACTTTATTACAAACCAGAGGTCCATCAAGGAAATCAAAATAGAAACAATAAAATGAAGCACTGTAAAACAGGGGGTCCCCAACCCTCGGGCCGCAGACTGGTACTTGTCCGTGACCTGCTAGCTGGAGGTGAGCAGTGGGCAAGTGCGCAAAACTGACACCATTTCTCCACTCCACCCCGACACGTGGAAAAATTGTCTTGCACGAAACTGGGGACCGCTATTGTAAAACGAAACACAAACAATATAACCCTTTAATAATCTACACAATACAACCAGTATTCAGTTGCAAATGAATGTGCCATAGGCAAAACACAGGTTCTGTAGGTTGCAAATGCAAATTTAGTGACAGTTTTGCCTGATTTTGGAATCTTTGTCTGCCAGGAGTTTTACCTAACACCACCCTGTTGCCTAATGAGGGGTGTTAGAAGCTTGATATGAGTACCATTATACATTAAAATGGAGTAACATGGGGGGTCTGTGATTGAATATTTTCAGGCTGGCATTGGCCATTGATGTAGGCAGAAATCAGCAGCTTCTCACATGCCTTTTTGCTGACTTTTCTAAAACTTAGAAATCAAAAGAAATAAAACCTAAAACTTAGAAATCAAAAGGCGGTTATATCTATGCATTTTAAGGGCATGGGTGTGGGTTTAGTTTCTTACCAAATTCACAAATAAAGTCGAACTCCTGGCTGCAGTTCTCAGTTACTCCCCACTGGTAGTCAGCATTCTTCAGGATATAGCCACAGGATGATGCAAAGACCGAGGGCGGATCTTGGGACCACTTGCTGTAAGTGATGTTCGAAGTATCTAACCAAATCATGGATCCTGCATGGAAAGAAATTGATATATAGCGTACAGATGCACCACAAAATATTTTACGGCTACAAAGAGAAGTTTCCATCAAGATCTCCTTCCTTGGCCAGCAATAGCACAGTGAAGTTGGACACATAACCCTTTCAACCAGACAATCTCTCACATTATCCCCCAGAAAGTAGTGGGTGAACTGATAGCAAACAAGCTAGTGTTGATCCCTTAGCTCCAGGGCAAAGTATACTCATTGGGCTGCTGTTATATGCCACACTACCTTTTTAATAAGAGAATTTAGCAAGATAATTCTTCTATCAAGCTTTTAATTGTTCATTGACTGCAATTGTCATTTAAATGTTTTAAACTTGGTGTTTTTGCTTTTAAACTGGTGAGCCACTTTAGGTGCTTGCGTAAGTGGAAAGATGGCTCTTGGTGGATTCTGTCAATCAGAAGATCCCCAATAAATTGCTTCAAGGGCCATACCTCATCCTGCTGCTTGCCCCTCATTAATTGGCCATCTGAGAATATTTAAGAAGTCCATAGGCATGGATAGAGGCTGATGACTACTTTCTCCCCTACTCCTTACAGCTGATATTTAAGGATGCAGTTTATATGGCACATATGAGTACAATTTATTGAGAATTGGCATTCTATCCACAAGGAAGGGAGGGAAGGAAGGAAGGAAGGAAGGAAGGAAGGAAGGAAGGAAAAGATAGAGAAGGAAGAGAGGAAATAGGAGGAAGGAAGGAAGGAAGGAAGGAAGGAAGGAAGGAAGGAAGGAAGGAAGGAAGGAAGGAAGGAAGGAAGGAAGGAAGGAAGGAAAAGATAGAGAAGGAAGGAAGGAAGGAAGGAAGGAAGGAAGGAAGGAAGGAAGGAAGGAAGGAAGGAAGGAAGGAAGGAGAACACAGTGGCAAACTACTTCTGTAGTGTTGCCAAGAAAATTACCTAGATATGGGAATTTACAATTTACCCCTCACATTTGTATCTAGGATTCTAACCACAACTTGCTGCACACACCATTTTCTTCAATTTTTCTTACCTTCATTGGTTTCGTTTGAAGAGGTATAGGTTATACCAATCCACCACTCCTTGTCCTCGGAGACATGTTCCTCCAAGAACGTCTGAGTCTCTTCATTCCCAATAAAGGCCAAATGGCCACCTCCTCTCTCACACCAGCTCTGGGCACTTGTGAACGTGCGTTGGAGTCTCACAAATTCGTAGCATGAGCGATTGAAAGCCACTTGATACTTTGAACAAGGGATCTCTTCTGCCAGGGATAAGTCCTCTCCTGTAGACCAGGAAACTAGGAGTATAAAAATTACACTAAGAAAATGCATGTCTGGATCAACGATGCAGCTCCTACACTGAGAGAGGCAGAGAACCCATCACCAATTCTCTACACTTGTATGACTTGGTTTTGTAAACCTATTTCTCTTTTCTACCTCTTCTCCTGTTGCCTGCAACAACCTACTAAACCTTTTGCTTCCAATTTTTTTTTTTTTAAAAAAGAAGCTTCTTTGAACGATTATTTTAAAAAAGCACAAACTGGTGCTATTGACAATGGATTTGAAAACGGCCATTGTGCAAGTGTCTGTTACAAATCAAGAAGAATAAACAGCCAGCTTTAATGGATAAATTTCCATGTGAGCCGAGAAGATTACATTGATAAATAAGCACATGAGCCATATGGCAGCCACAGATAAAAGACCCAGTAAAAGGGACTATTGTATTTTTAGATGCTAGGTATTTTATTCCAAAATAAGAATTTAAAAACCTAGAACATAGATGTTGACTTACACCATGTAAGGGATATATGTAACAATTTCAGCAATCCTTAAAAATTGTGAAAAAAGAAGATATGTGGAAGTTAGATGTATATCCATAGAAAGAGAAAGTACACATCCAATTTCTTGCATCTTCAACCAACATATGCATTAACCAGTCTAAGAATTGCTGTGATGAAAGACATGGACAGATGAATAATAGGAGTATTATCTCAAGACTGGTAAAAACCTTTCAATAAGATCTAGTCCAGCAATGGTGAACCTATGAGACATATGTCAAAGGGGATGACCATGACATTTTGGGTGACGTGCCAGTTTCCAAGCAAATATTCTGGTCTTCTTCTCTGATTCTGTCATCATCTTATTGCCCTGCTCCAGGAAAACTACATCCCAGCTTGCCTATGGCCCTTTCTGACATGTGCAGAACAGGACTAAACTTGTATACCTCTCAATTTAGATGCTGAAGAACCAAGTTTTGGAGACTTCTTTGCAGGCTCTTGGCAAAAGAAGGTGAATCTGATCTTAGCAAACCAGTTGTGCACAGTGGTGGGATTCAGCCAGTTTGCACCACTTCAGCAGAACTGGTAGCTAATTTTTTGTTGTCCAGACCCAGAATGGACTTCCGGAAGCGGCATCCACGCAGAGAACCGGGTTTTCACATATTTGAATCCCACCACTGGCTGTGCATGGTGGGTAGAGAGTAGGGGCCTTGGATTAGCTATATAAAGCTCCTGGAGAAAGGTATTTGCTTTCTGGAACAACTTGAAGATAGACCTCTCCTGTGGTGGTATGTATTTATTTGCAATGATCCTTGATCGGACACCGAATCCCACATTTTTTACTTGAGGACCTATAGACAGATCCTCAAGTATGACCTGTGATATATATACAGGTCCATTGCAGACCTGTATACTGCATGGGTCAGAAAGAAGGCTGAGAAAATATCTACACACACACCCTCACATCCTGGACATAAACTGTTTCAACTCGTCCTCTTGGGACGGCACTTTAGAGCATTGCATGCCAAAACAACTAGACACAGAGACAGTTTTTATCCCCCTTGTGCCATCACTCTGCTAATCCCCACAGCATTGACTTATGTCTGAGATATTCACCCCTACAGGATGGGTGTACTACCATTGTCCTTCTCATCTTTTCTACTACCTTCTCCATTGTTACATTACGATTACCTACTTTGTTGTTGGTATGTACACTGAGAGCTTATGCACCAGAGACAAATTCCTTGTGTGTGTCCAATCACACTTGGCCAATAAAAGTATTCTATTCTATTGTCGTTCATTCTCAGGCTGATGAATTGCTGTTGCTGAACTTCCTTTCAGCCCAAGGAAAATTAGCTCTTGACTTATTGCTTTACAAGCATTTATAAGTGTGAGTTTGGTTATTAGTCGGAATATTCTTCAAGAGCTCTGCTGGGTTGTGAAATCTGTCCATGTTGGAGGCTGTTGGGCATATGGGCTACTCGGGAATGACAATTGAGAAAGGTTGTATACCTTCAATAACCACAAGATGGCGGGAGATCTTTAGGGATGAGTTGAGTAGCATGCCTTTAAAAAAAAAAAAAAGAATAGAATTTTTCTCCCACTAGTTGGCAAGTTAGTAGATTTAGGTGTAGAAATCCTACACCACTTAATGGCACTTGTTTGTGAGTGGCTGACTTACACGCTAGTGTTATTTACTATCACAATCCTGGTCTTTATGTTTATGCTAAAGGCACTGAACTGAATACTGGAGACAAAATACTTGGCTGGTTATATGAGTGTCTGGACTAGGTTGATCTTCATCTGGGATCAAGATTTAGATTTCGCTTTGGATATGACTGAAGGTGTCAACTGTTGAATTTTCAGGAAAAGTTTTTTTGTATTTAAATTGCATTTCTGTTTCTTTTAACCATTTTAGCTACTGTATCTGTCAAACTATTTGAATTTTGCTATGATCAGTTTTGTTATTATCCTTCTCATCGTTCCTATTAGAATTGTGAATTATTACTTGTTTGTATGTTATGAATTATTATATCTTGTGATTTATGATTTATCACTGTGCTGTTTGTATGTACACTGGGACCTTGTTTGTATGTACAGTTTATGTTTTTATGTACACTGAGAGCTTCTGCACCAGAGAGAAATTCCTTCGGTTTCCAATCACACTGTTCTATTTTCTTCCAATTCAGCCAGAGTTGGCTAAATCTATCAAACATCTTCAGGCAGGTTAGTTACTAGCCTAGTAATTATGGGCACCCAATGCCCTGAGTTTATTTAGTTTTAATCAGTGGGGGATTATATATGAATAATTTGCCTCACCTCTCCTCTCCATATTCCATGCAGAAAGCCTGCAGTTACAGTTGCCTTTTGCAAGATTGTGCTTTCTATAGATATTGGAATGTGGATTAACAGTTGTAGAAGCCCTCAGTGGAAAAAACAAAAACTCTCAAATTACTACCAGACTAATAATCAAGTAAACAATACCCAGGCAAGAAACTGCCAAAGAAGCCAACAGCAAACAGCTCAACCAAAGAATTTCTAAGACCACCCCCAAAAACACTGTCAGGGAAAGACACTAGAATATAAATTGATAAAAAACCACACTCCTTACTAGCACTGATGCTATTATCTAGTTTGGGTAATGAAACGTCTGCAAGAAAACAATGACGCTCAGAGAGCACCAAGGATCCCTCAAAATGTGTGCTGCCCAATATTAATTTTCATCTCATCTGTTTTAGCTTTATTCCCAAGTCTGAAATGATGGTTTAAAGACCAGAATGGGTTGGTTATGTACACTCTGCCAAGGCAGAACCAAACAGATCTAATTACGGCTTAAGGTAGTCCATAAATCCACCATCTTTCTCTCAAATTCACCATACTATGTGCTTATAAAATAACTACCGTATATTTGTAAAAACCTTAGGCTGGATCAGAAAGAATTAAAACTAAATCAATTTTTTGGAAGACATCCATGGAAACCAAATAAATGAACACAGCTCAGGATTTGTGCGTTTTTATTTGTTCAGCTGGTTCATACTAGTCATGTTTGCTTGTTATCGACATTATTGCCTTTCCTTTGGTGTTCCTTACTAACAGGAGACCGTTTCCACCAGTTCCAGCACTGAGTTCAAGAAACAGCCCTTTTCTCTGAGGAAGGCTCCAAGGTTTCGGTTCGAAGCCATGATCAAAACTAGGTCACTGAGACGGGGAGGCCTGTGGAACAGGTTTTACCCTATTTCTTGGAATAGCCTCAGTTGAGGACTATAAACAGCTTCAGGATCAGCCTGAGGCAGAAACCTCATGTGATGCTTCCTCCATTGCTTTATCTCCAAACTTTGCCATAGATTGAAATGCTTGGAAAAACTTGGGCTTAGCTCTTTGCTTCAACATCTCTCAAAGAGTTTTCTTCTCCTTTTTTCTTTCTTTCCAGAAAAGATCTTTTCTGTCAGAAATGATTTAAGTCAGGGGTCTTCAACCTTGGCAATTTTAAGACTTGTGGAGGAATTCTGGGAGTTGAAGTCCACAAGTCTTAAAGTTGCCAAGGTTGAGGACCCCTGATTTAAGTGATGCAACCTCTACTTTTGTTGTAATCTCTCCAGGCGCTTGGAGAACTTAGAAACATGTGATCTGAGATCTGATCACAGCATCCTTATATATATAGTTATGGGATGAACTGATTTTTGTCTCTGATCTTCTATAAGACTGGCAAGAGATAGGTTTAGGATATTTTGGCTAAGTATTGTGAATTTTCTGCAACTGCTGATTATGGCACTCTTATTTGGTTCTCCATGTACATAATTATTTACTTGATCACTTCCTTTAAAATTCCATACCCTCTATTTAAATTTTGTGTATCTAACCCAAATATGGTTGTTTACAATTTACGTGGTGGTTTTCCCATGCTCTCTAATAGAATCCTGGCAAAGCAGGCTGACTTTGACCAAAACATGAAATGCTTACCGCTCAAGGTTTGAAAATGTTTGCGTGTCTGTTTTATGGGCTACAACAAATGTAGTTTACCTTTTGTTTGCTCCCGAGCGATGGTTCAGCTTTTCAATAGTAACTGTAACATGTGGTCTACAATCACAAGGATTTGGGGAGTTGTTTTAAGCTCATGGCTAATTATTGACTTGCTGGCCTTCTTGATGAGCAAAACCAGCCATGTAAAATCATTGTTGCGTTGTACCTAACCACAGGGCTGAAGATAAGTTCTGCATTGTCCCATCCTAATGAAGATCAAAAAGAAAATCTGAGTTGACATTTCTGCCGGAAAACTACGTATCTGCCTAAGTCAATTATACCAAGAAATGGCAAGTTCTGATTTTGCAAGCTAGTTCTCTGTATAGATGCTTCTAAATTTTTATGATTCATTTATAGAACCAGGAAAAAAAATATCTCTTTGCTACCCGTTCTTCTTTTGTGATGGATTACCTATATTTTTTAGCATAATTCCCCAGATGATCCAATCAGTCAATCTCGAAGGAAATCAACCCTCTTTGGAAGGACAGATCCCGAAGCTGAAGCTTAAATAATTTGGCCACCTAATAAGAAGAGAGGACTCATTGGAAGAGACCCTGATGTTGAGAAAGATGGAAGGCAAAAGGAGAAAGGCGAGGAAGAGAATGAGATGGTTAGATGGTGTCATTGATGCAATGAACAAAAATTTGGGTGAACTCCAGGGCACCATGGAAGACGAGGGGCTGGCATGCTATGGCCCATAGGCTCATGAAACAGCGACTGAACAACAACAACAAAACTTGAATTCAAGATTCATAAAGCTGTACAACCATAGCCCTGTCTACATTCATTAAATTGCCTTACCTGTTTTGCATCATTGACCCTTCTACTGAAGTCCTTCCCCTCTCCCATTTTAATTGTGTTCCCCAGAAGTAGAATGAGGTTCACCATCCTAGAAGAAGCCATTATATCATGGCTAGACCCAAGCTGAGTTTGGAACCAAGGACTGTTCTACAAAAAGGCCAACTGTTATTCAAGGTTGGTAGGGCGGAACTCTTTTAAGAAAGATGTCTGATGCAAGCTGAAAATATTCATGGTTTCGAAGTTGCCCTGTTCTGGCTTATTTTACATTGTTGTTAAAAGGGTGGGTTGTATTTACCTAGATTTTGGCCTTTTAGCTGTCTAACAAGTTTCAACCTGCCATGCTGCAGTATTTGTCATGCTTTCAAAATAATGATATATGAATGTATTCATTGAACATCTATGGAGATTCTCAGTAATCCAAGTCACAGTTGTCTCAAAGGTCCTTTTTTTTCTTTCAAAAGGCAACATAGCATAAATATAGGGTATAGGGTCTCCTGCTTGAGTAGGGGGTTGAACTAGATCAGGAGTGTCAAACTGCCGGCCCGCAGGCCGGATGCGTCATGGCAAAACCACGCCTACCCTATTGCCGGCAATGGAAAAAAAGTCACGATACATAATAAATTGTGCTTTGTTCAACCAGGGCTAGGGGTGTAATGAGAACTCAGTCTTCCACGAACCCAGTTACATCTATCAGCCACCCTTTCCTTGCAGTTCTTTTACTCTTAGAAGATTAGGAATGATAGCTGACTAAGTTTAGCCTTCCTACAAGATGGCCGAGTAAAGTTAGTTTAAGCCTGAATGGATTCCCTTGAAGTTAAAGGGAACAGCATTGAATTAGTGAACTGAGTCATTTAACCCTTTTTATGCAATGTTCCCCTTACAATGGACCTACTTACTTGTTACAAAAGCAAGATAAGTGTGATCTACAGTTGAATAGCAATTGAGGTACGATCTCCCCACTCCACACTGAACAACGCAATCACTACATAATCTCACATTTGAGCAACTTCTCTTCAATTCAGAAGGACCGCACAGCCAATACTTCTACTTAAATTAATATTTGGTCACTTATATTGATTGTCAGTCTCTTTGTATCAGAGTGATCCATTTTGTGGATAGTTGTGTATATATAAATGTATATGTTATGTACATTTCCCCTTGTCATAGTAGTGGGAGGGAGTTCTGTTCCCGGAATTGAAAAATTTGGATGTGTGTTGTGTGTGTGTACATAGACATAGAAATATGTACACACACAAACACAATTTTTTCAATTCCAGGAACAGCACTGAATACGGTAAGCGCAAATGTAGGGATCTATCTCTTCCTAGTTATTAAACTTGAGTTTCTAATAAAAAGAACAAAAATTCATTGCAAAGGTGAAGAGTGCTGGCATCTATTTTTTCCTAGCCCTTCCATTATGAGGAAGAATCTGGTAGGAGCCATGATCCTGTGGACAGGAAGGAGATTGGTGTGTTTTCTGCCCATTCCCATATTCTAGTTGGTGAAGCAAACTAGAAATCACTGTGGTGGCTACTAACTTAGGTTTAGAGGCAGACTACAGTCTGCGAGTCTCAAAAGCAGCATAATAGAGGCATTGTTTATGATGTACATTATTTATTATATTAGTCACTGGTGCGACAGGCTTGGCAGGTTTATTAGAGGATCCTGCAAAATCTGATTCTATTGTCTGAGTGCTCAAATGAAATAAGAATCTAGAAGATGTGCAATAAGGATCTCACATCATTCTGTATGTGCCAAGGATTTGCATGTACAGATCAACAACTCAGTTGAGTTTGATTTACTTCTGTGTGCAGGCCAATGAATAGTCTCAGTCAGACAGGAGGTAGACAGGCTTGGGCAAGAATGTCAATTTTGTGTTCATGGCTTAAGTTAAACACAGGGAAATTGTGATCCTCTGGTACCCCAAGTTCACAAGGCTGAACATTATCAGCCTGTTTTTCAGAGATTAGATGGTTTAGATGGTGTGAATAGGAGCAGTTTTCCTCGGGGGGGAGGGCTGCTGCTCTCCTTTCTTCTTAAACATCTTCCCAGGCCAACTATGATTTTAAAAGAATTAGTCATACGATATCTTCCAATGATGTTGCTTCATCCCTGGCACCCTGCTACAGTTGTTCAAAAGGATGGGAGTCTAAGCTGCAGCCGTTGCTTCTCCAGTGTTATCCAGTTCTAGTTTAAAAGGCCCATTATGGCTTGTTCAGCAAACCATGAGCTAAAGGGAAGGATGGACGGACCAAGTCAAATCACTAGATTTATGTGGAGTCCTTGGTGCTCTTTGAACTGATGTTTTCTTGCAGACGTTTCATTGCCCAACTAGATAACGTCATCAGTGCTTGAAAGGAGTGGGGGCTTTTACCATTGGTGGTGTTACCTAGTTGAGTAATGAAACGTCTGCAAGAAAGCAACCAAGCTTACAGAGTGCCAAGGATCCTACAGTTCAACCCTGAGCTACAACAATCTCTTCTATTGTTAGATTTATGTTAAAGTTGACGAATTCTGGGAGTTGAAGTCCACAAGTCATAAAAGGGCCAAGTTTGAAGATCCCTGGTTTAAAACCAGAGTATCTGAAGGACCTCATCACACCATAGAGATAAACCTAGAAACTGAAAATATCAATCAGGAGTTTAGCTTTACTGAAGACATGTTTCTTGTACTCTAAGCTATAGTTTAATGAAGACACTCCAATTAGCCCATGTCACCCTAAGAAGCTATCAATCGCTGTTTGCAAACTCCAGGGATAGGAATGGGTACATTGTCAAATCAGACAAAGCAGGAGTTCTTAGTCTAAAGTCAGCATGCATTTGTAATTGTACCATCTGGGTTTAGGGTACAGCCTCTGCTATCAACTGATGCGCAAAACCCACCCATTATCAGCAGTGTTGGAGATACGTACTTTCTGCTGGATTTTTTTTTTTTTTATTGACTAACTTGCAGTAAAGCTTCCTTTGGAAACAGCTGTCAACCAAAACATGCAGGCTTTACTGTTTGCTAAGTGATAATGCCAGGCAAAGAACCAAGCAAAGCTGGTCGTTAGATCTTTTGCTTATCTTCAAAGAGTTAGCAATAGACGTTTAATGGAGCCCTGGAGATGAAGAGATTTACCAAAGCAAAGGTGCAGAATCAGCATACTCTACATTTCAAGATTTGCCACCTGTTGTTTTTTTAAAGGGTTGGCAAAGCTACAGAAGCCAAAAAAAGATATATGTTGGTGTGATTGGAATTTAATTTAGGAGAGGCATTTTAACTTGATTTAATAACTACTTTTCTATTTATTGATGAATATCTTTACATTAGGAGAACCTCAATACAGGTGTGTTCTTAATTGCAAATACATTGATGGCATCCTGAGATGTTCCACAACTTTAGCATTATTTTAAAGTTTTGGAAGATCTCAAGATGCCATCTGCATAGTTAGAACAAATGAGGCACCCTTGTGAAGTTTCTATTAATGTGAAAATTATTTTAAAATCAGGGAAAAAAATGTCATCTTTTTGACATGGTTATTTTCATGATGGCCTTCAGGAGCTGGAAAATAAGATAAGGTGCCATAGTCATAGAAACGTTGATATACAAAACCCTGATTTTTAGATGCCTTGTAAAAATGACGACATATTGTTAGTTTAATTATCATTCCTTGCAAGAAGAAATTTTTGAAAGTTCTTTGTATCTCATCTTGGAGAAAAGATATTTTTTTTCTTGCTCATTATAAACTTAAAATATTAGGCCAGCCGGCAGTAGTTAGAATATTATTGCAGCATCAAAACAGAAGCTTAAGATCCTCAAGGAAATTGAAAATATCACTTCGTTTTTCTCTATTTTCAGGAAAAAGCCCATAAAAAGTTTCCAGTTTTTAAAAAGGAACTTATTGTTTTGTCCCTGAACAGGCTTAAGTGTCACTTTATAATGTACCACTTTATAATGCCTTGGTGACACCACACTTGGAATATCTATCCAGTTTTGCCACATTATAAAAAAGAACTTTTTTTTAAAAAAAAGAGTCTTTTTTTTTAAAGAATGCAGAGAAGAGCAACAAAGATGATTAGAGGACTGAATTCTAAAGCATATGAAGAACGGTTGCAGGAATTGGGTATGTCGAGTCTAATGAAAAGAAAGACTACGGGTGACATGACAGCAGTGTTCCCAATATTTGAGGGGCTGCCACAAAAAAGAGGGGGGTCAACCTATTCTCCAAAGCACCTGAAGGCAAAAGCAATGAATAGAAGCTAATCTGAGGAAGAACCAACTGAGAACTAAAGAGAAATCTCCTCACAGTGCGAACATTTAACCAGTGGAACAGCTTGAGTCCAGAAGTTGTGAGTGGAGATTTTTAAGGAGAGATTGGACAGCCATCTGTTTGAGGGCCTAAACCAGAAGACCTCAAAATTCCCTTCTAATTCTATTATTCTGTTAAGTAGCTAATTCTGTTAAGCAGAACTCGGCAGATCCCAGCTTCTGGCAACCACTGACAAGGTGCCATAGACATAGAGCATCTATATAGCAAGGTGTATAAAAGAGAGAAAACACCATCTGAATAGCAAAACAACCCCTTCACAGAGAGCTGAGGATGAAGCAGAGGTGACATCACAAGAACACAACAATAGATGCTGTGGCGTTTTTGTGCTATGGACGTAAGGGGAAAGCTCTGAGTCTGTTTATAACCCAGGCCAGATTCTTAGTTCAGAATATTCCTAATCTTTGCACACCTCTGACTGTTCCTCCTGTTAGTAGTGTGGGCTGGAGGTGTTGACATCTTTACATTTTATCTTGAGACGTTTGTCACTTTCTTTTGTCATGCTGTCCTGTTGCATCAATTTGCCACAACTGTGTCCCAATCTCCTTCTCAAAAGAAGAAAATTGGGGTGGCGTTCCTCATGTCTCCTGCTTTATCTCAGCTATTAAAAACTCTTTGGGGTGATGTAAGTTAGACGGAGGAAGAATAAAAATGCCTAAGATTTAGGCAAGAGAAGGTAGGCGGTTTCCTCAATTATAGCTGACACAGCCTTTAAATGATCCTTTGTAATGTCTTTCTCCAAAAAAACAAAACAAAAAAAGGAAGCGCACGTGCATAAAATTAAGCACCAACCATTAGCGCCATCTTTGTCTATGAGCCCTTTAGGCCTTTTTTGAAAATGCAAAAAGGTATTTGGTCAGAAGTCAGTCTGTTGTTTGGAAGTGCGCTAACTGGCCTCTGGCGAAAAAGACAAAAGTACAGTGGAAATTATAAGGCGCATCTTAAGAGGAAGCAGTTCTGTGCCCCCTCATGTTAAGACTTTTTTTGTGAACATTCAGGAGGCCCCCTAGCCTTGTTTTATTTTGGATAAAACGATATGCAATCAGGACAACCATCTCTAGGCTCAATTGTCCCAGTCTGACCATGGTCATCCCAGGAAAAATTTCTGGTGGTACCCCCACTTCCATGAAGAGAGTGGGGCTGAAGCACAGAGGCGTCACTGGTAGCTCTTGTGTTACAACCACAATCTCCATTGTTAAGCCAGATAGGTAATGTGAGTCATGCCCAATTTTACAACCTTTTCGGCCACGGTTGTTAACTGAATCAATGCAGTTAAGTGAATGACGTGGTCCTTAAGAGACTCCTGTTTCCCACACTGACTTTGCTTGTCATAAGTGGGTGGGAAGGTCACAAAGGATGACCCCAGGATGCTGCAATCCGCATTCATTCGTGCTGGTTGCCAAGAGTCCAAATTTTGATCACCTGGGGATCATAGGGATGCTGCGATGGTTGTTAAGTTCAAGGACTGGTTGTAAGTCACCTTTTTCGGTGCCATTGTAACATTGGTTGCTAAATGAATGGTTGCAAATCAAGGATTACCTGTACTTTGGAATATCAATACGTTGGTCTCTCCTTGATTTCATTTAGGAAGATGCCCAGAACTATGCTCTCATTATGTGTAGATTAATCCTCTCTAGTTGGATGAATGAATGAATGTTTTTTTTGTTCTGGATGACTTTTGTTTCTTAGCATGGGGATGTTATGCACCTTGATGTTGAGATTAACCCTGGGTCTGTACAACACCATTAATGGCTGGAAATCTTTGAGGATTTGATAGATGCCAGTTGAATAAATATTCCCAGACTGCCCACCAACCCGAGGGTATAGTCTCGCTCCAATGGGAATGGCCTCTCCCGCTAGCTTCAGCGGAAAAGGCCTTCTTCAGACTCTGTTGGTCAAGGAATTTTGACTAGCAAAGTCGAGGAGAAGAGACTTCTCTGCTGGGCCCTTCCCCATTCTCTGGAATATCTTGCCTCTGGAAAAGAGATCTTCCTCCACCATTCTGGTCTTCCAGAAGGACCTTAAAACTTGACCCTGCTAGTTGGCTTGCTGGAGGTGGTTGGTTGAAAGAAAGCCAAAAGCCCACCCCTGTACCTTCTGTGCCTTATTGGTTTTTAACCTGTGTTTAATTGTTCACTTTAATGCTTTTAATGTTTCTAGATTTATACTTTTATGCCATTGTAAGTTACCCAGAATCTCTCTGGATAGAGATACTATACAGGCAACACATAGATTTAATAAATAAATGAATAGGATTTCCTCTTCCACAAACAACAATAGCTGGGTCACAGATCATAAATTACATTATGATTTAGGGTAACATATGAAGCGGTGTGAAAGTATTATTAACCTATTTACTTGCTTTCATCTTGTGTCCTGAATAATCTGCAACTGTCTTTTAGTCAATTAGAATGTTTAGGACTGAGCTTTTAACAGTCAAATATTCTAGTTCTAGGTATAATTGCTATCTATTACTGCAATATGTTTACAAAGAAAAGCAGCACGCCGTGGAGTCAAAATACCAGGCTATGTGACAGATACAAACTGATACAGCTTACTTTTATTATGTTTGCGTAAATATAATTTACCAACATAACATCCTATGTGTAAGAAAAATGGGTAACCCAGAGAAATCAAGACTTATTTCTATTGAAAACTACCTGCATAGGATGACTATAGGTACACCAATTTCACATTATGACATAGGCCAGCATTATTATTGCAATATCTGGTGATGGTACTGCACTAACCAATGATTTGCATCATTGAGTTGACATAATTAAAGCTAAAGTCAAGCAATTTATATTACGGTTTATCACAACCCATGAAAATTTCTCCTTCGTTCTCTCTTTAACAATCTTCTACCTGTTGTTTCTTATTCTGCCATCAGATGCTTTGGGACTTTTCTTCTCTATCACATTACCTCAGATATTGGAAGACAGCTATCATATCACACCTAGTCCTTCTCTCCATTAGAATAGATCTATCTAGTACCCATAAACATTCATCGTATGGTTTAGAAAATTTCATTTTCATTTCATTTTAATTTAGTTCAGATTTATATCCCATCTTTCCTCCAAGAGCTTAAGGAAGCTCTCTTCCATGGTTCTAGAACAGGGGTCTGGCTGAGGAATTCTGGGAGTTGAAGTCCACAAGTCATAAAAGGGCCAAGTTTGAAGACCCCTGTTCTAGAACAATGTTTTCACTTCTAAGCTGCACTGAGGGGAAGAGTTAAAATAAAAGCATGTAATGGGATCCTGTTGTTGAAGTCAAATGCTGCATAAAAGTCTTTAATCAGAACCACTTCAAACCAACAGTAGTTTGATGAAGTGTCTTTTCAAATGTGTATTGCAGCCAAATTGCTTCTCTTGTGCCCAGAAGTCAACATCTACCATCAACAACATACAGGAACTGGAGAGACTTAATAGGTAATCTTGAGCAAGTGTGTTCACCTAGCCTTTGCGTAACACTTTATGTAATCAACACAAATGATCCCAGAACTGTGTGCAATCAACCAAACAACTCATATCATTATATGATCTATCAGAATTGCAATTGGCATCTGTTTATTATTTTGGTGCTTAACTTCTTAAATCTGATAACCAAAGTGACACATTAAAAATATGGAAATGCCTCTAATACATGTGTACACACATTTATCAACAAACCTTTTTTTAAATTGTCTTTCATTATGGGACCTAACATTCCCCCAAGTCTGTTCTTTTCCTAAGTAGAATGGTTAACTTATCATTTCAAATTCAGTGGGATTGTATATTGTTTCAAATGCTATTTCCTTCTTATTTTCCAGCAAGATTTGTTTTCTTTCAACTGCACTGCCTTTGTTCAGGAATGTCCAATATCAGTTCAAGAGGATTACAGTCTCAAAAATACATAATATTTGGCTGATTTAACAGAAGTGAGATGGATCAGTTTTCTCCATTTTAATCAACAACCTGCTCAAGTAAAATTCTCACTTAAATCTAAGCTTTGCATCCAGCAAACCTGACAATTAGTGGTGGCCAATCAATTTAATTGGTCCCAGAATAAACTATAAAGTTTCTCACCTGATATCCCTTAAGGCAGGTAAGGCAAACTCTTTCAACAAAATTACAGTATTCTTCAGTTGAACAGCTACAGTATGTTATATATACTGTAGTTTCAACTTACGACCACAATCGTGGTTGGAATTTCCATCATAAGTCATTGCAGTCATGATGTACCTGGACCTGATTTTATGACCATTTTATGGCAGTCATAAGTTGAGCACTGGGTTCACTCAAATGCAATCACGTGAATGACTGGGGCTGTCGCAATCATTGCAAGTGCGAATTTAGATTATAAGTGATTTTTTTGGGGGGAGGCCACTTTAGCTTTGGACCATGGTTAAATGAAGTCGTAAGTCAAGGACTATTTGTTCGATAAGATATAATAATCCAGCAAGCAGTTGAAAACACAATACTTGGTAAGGTTGGAGAGCGTCAGAATTCAAGATGCACGTTTTATGGTGAGAAACCACAAAGATGCTTATTGGATGATTTTCTCAAAGATATTGAGCTATGTCCAAAAGTAGTGATTTGCTCCTTCTCCTATAGGCATCTTCCATATCTTCTAGTAGCATTTTTTCATTGCTGGATCTAAATTTATTATATATAGGTTGCCAGGAGATGGTGTTTCACAACTTTAAGTTGTGTGGACTTTTAACTCCCAGAATTCCCTAGCCAACATGCCAAGTTTGCCAAAGTTGAGAAAAACTGGATAGGTTAAAACAGCTTGCTGTATTCATGAACACCATGTTGCTTATCTGTTACCAATGAGTAGAACTCACCAAAATACATTGTATTTCTATTGCAGGTAAATTGTTGTTGTTGTTGTTTTAAAAAAAATTGGTGGGTTTATCCTAAGATTTTGTTCACAGGAATTAAACCACAATGTAGTTTCTTTGGTTGCCCTATAATGTTGCATGGATCTGTTTATAGTGGTTACAGCTTAGAAGCACTTTGCTAAAGTAATCTAAGGATGAGTCTGATTCATATTAAATGTTTGTTTATTTTGAATGTTGCTTGCCATGTTAGGCTGGTTGCCATGTTTTATAAATCCTGTTTTCATAGCTCATTATGATATAAAAGCTTCTTTTATGACTCTGTCTGAATTCAGTTAATATTTTGATTTCACCCTGTCCTACAGAGAGAAATCAAACCTGTTTTTTCCCTTGACAAGGGACCTGATATAATGCAGAGAGATTATAATCAGCCTGTCACAGCTTAATCCTTCCTTTTGATTTTAATTTTGTGTTCTGCTTCATCTAGAACTCCATAAATGGTTTTTGACTTAAACAGTGCTTCAAGGGAACGTGTCTTGAAAACTACTGCCACGTTTATCAATTTAGATTTGCCTATTCAATTGTTCTGATGAATTTGAAAAGGCCTAATACAGTGGTTCTCAACCTGTGGGTCGGGACCCCATTTGGGGTCGAACGACCATTTCACCAGGGTCGCCAAACAATGCAGTCTGCCATTTTCCCCCCCTTTTCCTTAGCTGTGCTACTCCCTTTTATTCTATTGGCTTTTGAAAGCCAATAGAATAACTCTCTTGAATAGAGTCTAATTCTATTGGCTTTCAAAAGCCAATAGGAATTGTCCAGGCTGTCTCTGCCCTGCTGAGCCCGCCAAAAGTCCCATTCTGCAAACGGTGCTGCACCAATTGAGTAGTCCTCAACTTACGACCGGTTGAGTAGTCCTCGACTTACGACCGGTTGGGAGTCGCGGCATTAAAAAGGTTGAGAACCACTGTTCTAAACCATGCAAATCGTCTCCGAAGTCGGGGGTCGTCTTATACGCCGAGTCATCTTATACGCCAGAAAATACGATACTTCAAAAAGTAGATGGGGCTGGATAAAAAAATAAAGCAAGCTCAGGACTAAATATACATTTGATTTAACATTAATTAAGAGGGTATTAATTTCACTAAATCCGCTTTCCCACGTGTTTAATAATTTCATTCATCATTAGAATCAGTTTCCTGGGAACTTTTTCAGTGTTTCTCAAACTTGGCTGCTTTCTCCGAATGGGAATTGTGGGTTTTGAAGCCCATACAACTCAAGTGTGAGAAAGACTGTTCTATAACGTTAATGCTCAAAAGTGCTATGCAGTGATATAGTGTGGGAAATTAAAATGTCAGCTCTTAGCCCAATCTTATTAACATAAACTGATTCAATGCAAGATTCTGTCCTAGGATTATGATTATCCTGAAGAAATTCCCAGCAACAATCTGAGTCACATCAAAGTGCCTTAATTTCAGGAACTCCCTGTTTCTCCTGGACATTTATGTCTGACCATCTTGATTTGGATCAGTTTTGGCACGTTGTTTCTATTTCCATAGAAGCAACTGCCCACCCCTAACTTTCAGGGCCAAATGCTCAAGCTTCAAAGTCAGGATGTGGCCTGAATTCAAATCAATGAAACCACTCCAGAAGTTGTACCAGACACCAATATCCTGGAAGAAATTGACTACAGATTATAATCAGGGTGAAGCACTGTCACTTGTATAAAAGGGTGTAGGTGTGTTTGTGAAGTAAGGCAAGCTTCTCTAATTTCCCTGTTGGGTTAATCTGCTTAACCCCACATCTGTGCTATTGTGATGACTGAGCTGGTGTCAGCTAGTAACACAGCCATTAACCTGCATGAATAAAACAGGAAGATTTGATTATCCTCCTGACCCAAATACCAGCCTGCCTTTCCATTAGAAGCAATTTAATGTGTGATGTTTTTCATAGATGGGACTCGGCTGTGTGAAAACAAAAACACAACCATCAACACTTGCCACGTGCGACGTCTGTGCTTATCATGGACATTGGTTCTGTTTTGTGTGCAATGATAAACTGGAATTCTTGGCCCTGCAGGCTAAAACTTTGCAAAATGATCATGTATTGGTAATCCTTCCAAATGTTCTCCCCCCCCCATTTTCTTTGCCCAGAAATTTTGGGCCATGGTACATGCCAAAGAGTGCATGGAAAAGCAAAGTGTATTATACTACAAATATCGTCTTGTTAATGCCAGAAAACATACCAGTTACTGCCCACTGTATCCAATGATGGGATCTGAACAGGGAGGCTACTGGCAAAAAAAAAAAAAAGGTCAGGAAACATTGTTTGGAAGTGTGAAAGTCTGTGAGTTCAATTCCCAGAGGAGAGCTTGAAGCTCACAGAAAGCAACATCTGGCTATCCAAATCTGAGAAGTCCCAATAAGGACAGAACTGGGTACGTGATGTCTCCTGCTGGTCTACTTGTCAGAGGCCTGCAAACAGGTTGAGTTTGAAATGTTTTGAACACAAAGTATTTAAGCCAGGAGTCTTCAAACTTGGCCCTTTTATGACTTGTGGACGTCAACTCCCACACATGCCTGGCTGAGGAATTCTGGGAGTTGAAGTCCACAAGTCATAAAAGGACCAAGTTTGAAGACCCCTGTTTTAAGTTCAAAATGCCTTCTTTGAATCTGAACCTTCTGATCCAACAGTGGGGAGGACAGAGGGTCCAGATCATGGTTGCCCCAAAGGTGCTTTTTCCAATAGGCAACAGGGTCTCTTATTTTTTTCCTTTGAAAGCATTTCACTTCTCATCCAAGAAGCTTCTTCAGCTCATCAGTTCATTCATTCAATTCTTTAGTCTGTTGAGTAGCTAGGATCCTTCTTAAAGACAGTGATCCTTTACATATGGAAGAAAATAAGAGGAAACTGAGGCTAACATAGTCTGGAAGTTGAGTCGTGGCAACTGGACTTCTTTTCAAGTTCCAGACAACTCTACCTAGGTGATTGAGAATCTTCGTAGAAGACTAGAAGTTCTAAGTATACCTACCTGGTAGAAAGAGTAGGGCTGATGACATTAAAAGCATCCATAGATTATAACTCAGCAAAAAGTTCTCTGTTAAACACTCTCTTTTTGCAGACAGGTCAATGTCCCAAGGATCTCTTTGCAGATCCCATCATAAGTTACCTCGGATAAACCGGACAACCAAGATAGCTGCTGTTTATACCAACTGTCTAGAAGAAAAAGCCATTGAACTCAATGGGCCATACTTTAGAGGAGGCATCCCTGTTTTGATCTGGGAATGGGGCTAGATTTCTCTAAAGTCTGTTTGTGTGTGAACGACTGGCTTGGTTGTGTACCTATGCAAATGGAGGAGGAATTAATTTTGCAGATGGGCTATTAATTTGGAGAGTCAATTTGAGTCAGTTGTCATTAAAGCAACTGATATTAATGTATGTGTTTCTTCTGGCGCTGCCCTTTAGTGGAATGTAGCCTGTGGCCAGTACATGCATACAAATACATAGATGTATGTGTGCAATTTTGCTTGTCATGTGCACACAATATTAGGAAAACAAAAAGCTCCATTATTGTTTCAGTGGAAATTAGCCAATGCAGTTAATAAGGCAGAAAAGCAGCATGCTGAGTACATACGTGCTTTTTTTATCGGTCTAATGTTGTAAGGAGGGTTTGTTTTCAATTCCTTCTTTCCTTTGGGATAAATAGTGGTTTACTAACAAAGGTGGATTCTCTATGCAGTGTTTTTCAAACTTGACAAGTTGATGCACAGCTGACCAGGGAATTCTGGGAGTTGAAGTCCACACATCTTCAACTTATCAAGTTTGAAAAACACTACTCTACTGTATTTAAAATTGGGGATAAGGTTGGAAAAGGTTAAGGAAGATTGGTTTGCTCTTCTGTTTTCCCCATTGGAACAAGAGCCAAAAGACAGAAGGGAAAAGAGAGATGGTGCCATTTCCTGTTTGGGTTTCAGCAGATGGCTTTCAACTTTTCTGCACTCAAGCCTGCCCTTCCTGGTTTTGACTGTTACATCACCGGTTTCTTCTGTTGACCTGAATAGACTGTTTGCAGAAACCGAGTCATTGTTTGCAAGGGCAAACCAAAATGACTTTTCTGGGTACCATGTCCATGCGCAGATGGCAGCAGAAGCAAGCCAATTATTCCTCTTGAAATAATTGAGTCACTTAATTATTGGTTTTCACACGATTTTAGAGTTAAAGCATATTTCCCTTGGCTATGACGCCGCTGAAAAAGCAGGCAAAATGCATTGTGTGCTTTTTTGCTGCATGTTCTCTGCAACCAAGAGAGGTTTGACTCAAAAGCTGGAAATAGACTATACTGAAAGTCTGTGTTGACACAAACACACTCAATCTGGTGATTGAGTGAAGCCCATTTTTCTGGGTTATCCTACACAACACTGACCTCTAAACCAAATTCTTTAGATTCCAGACTGACAGGACATTGGATCTATAAAGGATCATAACAGCTGGATTCTGCCCCATCCCAGGCAATAGAGTTTTCTTGGGTTGTGAATGTGTATGCATTTATGTTTTATCCTCTCTCACTCTAAGGTTACATCTTAGAATAAAAGAGTTGGAAGGGACCTTGTCGGTCATTTGGTCCAACCCCCTGCTCAAGCAGGACACCCTACACCATTTCTGACAATTGGCTGTCCAGTCTTTTCTTCAAAGCTTCCAATGATGAAGCACCCACAACTTCAGGAGGCAAGCTGTTCTACTGGCTCATGGTTCTCACTGAGAGAAGATTTTTCCTTAGTTCTAGATTGCCTCATTCCTTGGTTATTTCTAGGTTAAATCTCTCCTTGATCAGTTTCCATCCATTGTTCCTTGTGCTTTGGAAAACAGGTTGTCCCCCCTCTTCTCTATAACAGCTCCTCAAATATTACAACACTGCTATTATGTCACCGCTGGTCCTTCTCTCTACTAGACTAGCCATGCCCAGTTCTTGCATATGTTTTTTCATATGTTTTAGCCTCTAAGGCCCTAATCATCTCTCCCCCCCCCCATATTCTACTCTTTCTAATCATCAAATTCATCAACCACTAGTTCTTTTTTTTGTGTATGTGTCTTCGGCCCAAAGTCCACAAAGGGTTTCCAGATACTGGCTTGCGTCATTCCAACAATGACAAACATGGCTACTTACAAAGCCCCAAATTTGCCTTCTGCACTGGATGGCAAGAATCACTGATTTTATATTTTGTATTATTGCCTATGGACCCTACACAGGCATTGTTGGAAACAGAGTCAATGTTGATTGCTGGTGCTTTGCTTTTCAACAAGCCACTTCCCCATTTATTAATTAAAAAATACTAGAATTTGTGCCAAGGGAGGTACGTTGGGCTCCCTATCCTTCGTCTAGACAATAATAAACACAAACAGAACAGTGTTTCTCAACCTTGGCAACTTTAAGATGTGTGGACCTCCTCCCACAATTCCCCAACCAGTCAGGATTGAAGTCCACACATCTTAAAGTTGCTGAGATTGAGAGGCACTGACTTAGCATGATGTGGCTGACCATATTTTTACTGAAATGGGTCATGCAACACATAATTGCAACATCAAAAACATCAGGTTCTGTTTAGCACAGGGGTCTTCAAACTTGGCCCTTTTATGACTTGTGGACTTCAATTCCCACAATTCCTCAGCTAGCAGGCCTGGCTGAGGAATTCTGGGAGTTGAAGTCCACAAGTCATAAAAGGGCCAAGCTTGAAGACCCCTACCCTATACCATTCTGGACAACTGACTGTCCATTCTCTTCTTAACAATCTCCATCGATGAAGCACCTAGAACTTCTCAAGGCAAGCCCTTCCACTGCTTAATTATTCTAACTGTCAGGAAATTTCTCCTTAGTTCTAGGTTGCTTCTCTCCTTGATGAGAGACACTCCAACCCCCAAGCCCCCTTTTGTATGGAGAGTTTTGGCTCTGTTCTCTGAAAGCAGAAAGACTCAAATCTGCACTCGTTCAGATCTCTGCTTCTCTTCTAATCCATAAAGTATGGAAATATCCAGCTATATTCCACTAGCAGAACACTCCTCTTCCAGAGCAAGGCAATTTTTCCAGTTTGGGCACCTCTTTATTAAAGGAGAAGCTCTAATCCAAGCTAAGTGCTTGAGTATAACTTTAAGTCGAGTCAACATGTAATGCTTATGCCTGAAGCAGAGGTGCAGGAAGGATTACCACATCTCATTTGTCTTTCCTTTCTTCCCGTCTGTTATTTTCCAGGTTGGCCCTACCATTAGACAAAGAGGATGAATCTGTAGTCATTGCTGACGGGGGTGGGGAGGGAGAAAACAGACAGAAAGCTACAATTCCTTTCTCCAGGAATTCTCCCTAAATTCTTGGACTGCCCCATCCTGTTGAATAAAGGGCGTGTCAAAAATTAAAGATGGTGGCCATGATAATGCTCCACCCCAGTGTTTGCTTCTTCCTAGTCTTGGTTGCATCGCCTGGTTCTTTTCTTCCAAAGTACCACAAATTCTAGAGCAGGGGTCTTCAAACTAGGCCCTTTTATGACTTGGGGACTTCAGCTCCCAGAATTCCTCAGCCAATGTATATTGCCCGGGTCAGAAAGAGAGCTGAGAAAATATCTACAGACCCCTCACATCCTGGACATAATCTATTTCAACTTCTCCCCTCAAGACGGTGCTATACAGCATTGCACACCCAAACAACCAGACACAAAGATATCCCACCCCCACTGTGGAATTACTTACACTTAATTCCCACAGCACCGTCTCATTTCTTGTCTTTTCTCATCTTCTCATCTTTCCTGGTATCCTCTCCTTTTGGTTTCTTATGATTTATCAATTGTTGTTTGTAAATTATGATTAATAATTGTAACTATGATTTATGACCTATTACCTGTGTTTATATGTACAGTGTGAGCTTATGCACTAGAGACAAGTTCCTTGTGTGTCCAATCACACTTGGCCAATAAAGAATTCTATTCTATTCTATTCTATTCTATTCTATTCTATTCTATTCTATTCTATTCTATTCTATTCCATTCCATTCCATTCCATTCCATTCCATTCCATTCCATTCCATTCTATTAAAAAAAACTCACCTTGCACCAAGTCATGATTTGGTCTTCTTGTGGTTGAACAAACTAATTATGGGAGGAAACTGTAAGCTGTAGTAAGTCATAGTTGAATTCAACCAGTGTGCTAAGCTTCAGGCATTCTGGCATAATACAACAATTAGCCTTGTCTGACTCAGCAGTTTAATATAGCAGTGGGATGTTGGAGAAGTTGTCAGTCTATCTTATGAAGCCACAGCTAGACACCTGGTGTGACAGAGGAGGAGGATGTGGAGGTGGTATTGGATCAATTGTGAATTCCCCCTTTGATGCTGGAAACAATTTCTTAGCCAAGCACTGAATCAGAAGCTCCCTTGTAATTTGAGATTCACTAGAATGTACCTCAAATAAACACTAACAGCGCAGTGAAGAAAGAATATAGAGTATTGCTTCTGGGCAGAAAAGCCAAGATAAAGTCACATGTGCCATGATATCATCATGCAAATGATGTGATAATTGACAACATTTGCATAATTTATTTCCTTGGCAATTATTCCATGAGGCACCTGACACACTTTCCCCTATACAGTCGCCTATATTTCAAAAAAGTGTTGATCAACAGACCTCGTACCTTTAGCTTTATAAATCTCACAAGCCAGTTTGTCGCCTCCAAGAATGTTTTTGTCCTAATATTATTTTCTGCAAGACTCTGGGTGGCAGAAGTTTTCCAAAGAACCCATTTTTAAAATTAGTATTGTTTTGTAAACTGGTCACAAATTTATAAAGAACGTATATAACATGACGGCCGGTTAAGATAATACACATAAAACTAAAAAAAAAAAATAAGCAAAACTCATAAAAATATAAGGGAGGGGAAGAAAATGAGTAAAAGTAGGATTGAAAAAATAAATCTAGAAAAAAAAGGCAATTACTCAATCTCCCCAAAATTATTATAGATTTAGCAGTCCATAAACGGTCTATATTCTGAAAATTAGGCTTATCTCTCCGGCCTGGGTTTAAACTAGTGTTTTATTTTCAAACACTGGTTCAAACATTTTCAGACATAGCAGGCTGGAGAATTCTGAGAATTCAAGTCCGCGCATCTTTAAGTTCCTACGTTTGAAAAATAGCAGTTAATAGTCAATAGTGCGTTCAATGCAATATACTGTTTTCAAATAGCTGTTTCTTCTTCTGTGTTTTAGTAATGGTTTTATTGTATGCTACCTGGAGTCACTCTAGAGTTGGATAGCCTTATACGTTTAATAAAATTATATTTATGATGTCAGTTTTGTTTGGCCTTGGAAGATAAACATGTTTGTACCTTATGAGAGGCCATTGATAAACCCAGGGCGTAAACTAAATGTGAAGTTGAAAAACCATTCTGGAGAAGACAGTCTTGGCCAACTATTATCACATTAGTGCCAAGAATAGATTGTGCACTGGTTTGGCTGGAACAGGGGTCTCCAACTCCCGGCCCATGGAGCAGTACTGGGCCATGGCATGCCAGCAACCGGTCCACACAAACCAAGCCCCATCCACGGGATGCAGGCAGCATGTGAAACCACATCTGCTCCAGTCTGTGGAAAGACCTCTCTCCATGGAACCAGTGCCTGGTGCCCAAAAGGTTGGGAGCCTTTGGGCTACAAATAAAGACCACATGGAAAAATGGGGGCGTCTTCCAGAGGATAAGAATATTTATTGTGAATATGGCACTATTCCAACAACTGTCCATCTTTTATAGCGCCCCCTGAATCCAACACACACACATAATGACTTGCTGATAGGCAATATACCTGCCCTCAATGTGGCCCAGCATTGGGCTAAAATAATATAAATTTATGGTTTTATTAGTTCTTAATTTTTAAAAATTTATATTAATAATCTTCCCCTTTCCAAGTTCCTGTATTTCTGATACAAGGCAAGACAGGATTGCCAAGAAAATCACACCGTTCATATAAGTACCAAACTCGGCTCAAGGACAACTTTTTCTCTTTTTATTACACTATTTTTTTCTTTTAAATAGCCAGTCTTGTTTTCTTTTGCATTTATTTTAGAACCATTGATTTATTGTTGACAGTTTTACTTAAGGACATTCTGACTGTTCACTTCTAAACCGCACAGGGCTCTTCCAAAAACAGAGCCTTATCAAACTAAAATTATAGAGAATAAAACAGGAAGTTGGAAGAATGGCTTACAACTAACCCTAACTGGCTTGAGGGGGGGGGTGTCCCATTTTAGATGGCTGGCTAAAAGAAGATCCCAGCTCCACCCCATCTATGCACTGGTTCTTTTTATCCGCTTTAATATTAATGTTTTAACTGTAAGACCCCAGTGTTCTAGTGTTTTTAATCTTTTAATTGTTTTATTATGTTTATCACAGCCCTGTAAACTACCCAGTCACTTGATAGTGAGATGGATGTCATACAAATTTAATGAACGAATACAATAAAAGCTTTGCTGGAGAGTACCAGAAACTGTAGCTAAGTTTATTCCATAAAAAAGAAAAATCCATGATCAGTTAGTACTTTTCTCCCAAAGTGTCCAACAAGATGTTATTTGAGGAGAAAAACAATAAAATATTGGAAATTTCTGCTATCAGGAGAACAGATTGGCTTAAACAGATTGGAGTTGAGTCAGCTAGATGTCATTCAGCCTCGAGATTTCATCAGGCAGGTGCCTAAACACACCAAACATGACTACTAAAAAGATATGGAACTCTCCAGACCCAACTAATTTGACCCCAATAAAAGCATTGCCCAATTCTGGATTTTGGATGCTTCTCAAAAATGCAAGCCTGGAAACTTTAGTATCTTCTTTTAGACTGATTATTGCCTGTTGCAACAGTCTGATGCAACTATGTTCCCAAAGACTTTTGTGACACTTACTGATAACAGATTTCTGGGACTGTGCCTGTTTTTGTGGAATATGTGAAGTAACGGGGTTCATTCTGATTTTTGTGGAGACATTTGCAAACGTCAGCGCTATCCAAGACTGCCCCTTGATCAAATGTTCAAGATATTAGAATAAATCCGAATGAGGACCATCTCTTGAAAACTCTTCAACTGTTCAGTTTGGGCTTAAGTGTTGTGATGTATGATTTTCTTCTTTGCCTGTGGCCAAAGAATCTCCCCAAAGTCTTCACTGTAAGTTAAGTGGCGGTGCTGATGAAGACTTTTCAATTGTTGAAGGAAAAGTCTTCATCAGTGCAATGTCCATTCTTCTGGGCAGGAACTTGAGAAGAATAAAAAGATAAAGGCATCCCCTGTCCAACTCTAGGGCACAGTGCTCATCTCCATTTCTTAGCCAAGGGAGTCAGTGTTGTTTGAACACCTTTCCAAGGCACATGGGACACTGTTACCTTCCCACCTAAGCGGTACTTATTTACCTACTCGCATTTTGCACGCTTTCCAACTTGCTAGGTGGGCGTGGAGATGGGATCTTGAACCTGGGCTGCCAGCTCTGCAGCTGACAAGCTCAGGGTCTTCAACCACTGAGCCATTGCATCCCACTTTACAAGAACCACCTTCTCCCAAATTTCAACCCTGGGCATTTTAGCCTGAAAATCCAATATTGCGGTGTTATTATTTGTCACACCTGCCTACGCAAACAGAGCATCACTGCTCCTTTTGGACACTGTCAATCTTCCCTACTCGGCTGTTAAGTGGGCCATAATACTAGACAACAACAACAACCACCCCACTGTTGGCTGGGAAGCCTGGGCATTGTAGTCCCACCCATCCGATTGGAGAAGGCTGGGCTGGAAACTCAGGCCGCAGCCCCCGTCTCCCTTCTGAGCACGCCCAGAGAGCCAGCCGCGTTCAAGGCGAAAAAAAGACGGGCCAGCCTGGCGCCTCCCGGCTGGGAACTATGAGCTTGGCGATCGTGCAAAACGGCGCCGGCTTTCGCAGCCTGACTCAGCACGTGCCGGGCGCGGCGTTAGCTCCGCCCACCCCCGCGAGGGAGGGGGACCCCTGCTCCTCCTTCGGGGCGGAGTCCCCCTCTCTGCGCCCCGCCTCCGGGGGGCGTGTCCGTCGCGCGGAGATGAGGTCAGGCGGCGCCGGCGCGGCAGGATGGCGGTTCCCGGCCGGCGGTGAGGGCGCGGCGAGTCGAGCGGAGCGCAGCGGGGTGAAGCAGCAGCAGCAGGAGCAGGAGCGGCGGCGGCGCGCGGGCCGCCATGTCGAGCGGGGCGCCGGGCAGCTCCGTCTCCGACCCGCAGCACGCGGCGCGGCTGCTGCGGGCGCTGAGCTCCTTCCGGCAGGAGGGCCGCTTCTGCGACGCCAACCTGGTGCTGGACGGGCAGGAGATCCCGGTGCAGACCAACATCCTGGCCGCCGCCAGCCCCTACGTGCGGTGAGCGGAGGCCGGGCCCGGCAGGAGAGGGGCGGAGCGGGCCGTTGCTACCTCCGAGGGTCTCTTGGGTCTGTTTCCCCACAAAAAGGGGGGGTCCGTCACCTCCAGGGGGTGTAGGGGGGGCTGCTGTTGCACCCACCCTTCTTGCAACGAAGCGCTTCTCAGCCTCCGCTTTTCCTGGACGGGCAGATTGCAACTCCCAGAATTTTCCCGTCCATGTGCAATAATAATGCAAACATATGCATGCATTTAGTCCAGGGGTCTCCAACCTTGGCCACTTTAAGACCTGTGGACTTCAACTCCCAGAATTCTGGGAGTTGAAGTCCACAAGTCTTAAAGTGGCCAAGGTTGAGGACCCCTGCTTTGTTGGCTGAGGAATTCTGGGAGTTGAAGTCCACAAGTCTTAAAATGGCCAAGGTTGAGGACCCCTGAATTTTAAGTCCATAACGTGTGAAATAAAAGCCTTTTGGACATTCTGGGCTGAGGTTGAGAAATAGGGCTTTTAAGTCTTCCCCTTCTTGCTTTGTCTCTTCCCTGTGTGGTATTGCCTGCTTTTTTCTTTTCAGGAATTAGAGGCAGCTGGCTCCCTTGTTTCCTACCACAACAACCCTTTGAGGGAGGCCTGTTGGGCTTAGAGAGGGACTGGTCTACCTAAACCTAGTTTCTATCCCATGGAGGACGGATTTCAACTCTGGCATCTCCAGCACTTTAACCAGCATCCCGCTCTGCCTCTTGCAGAGCGGGATGCAAGGCTGTTTGTTTTTTGCTCCTGCTTTGAAATGGCATGTTGTTATTATTGCACCTATTTTTCCATAAGCATAACAACTAGAAGATAGGAGACCCGGGACCAAAAATATAGTAAAATCAGGCATTTTACTATATATATATTGCTGAATTAACACTGACTCATTCTTTTAATATATTATTAAATCTAGCCATGTAGACAATCTATTGCTCCATCGTCTCAGTTTTAGTACAATAGGTTATTTTAATTAAGATGATCATTGTACAATGTGCCTAAATTCTTAATATTCTATTTTGTAAATACTCTAAAGTATTAAATGGAAAGCAGTTTGTTTATTGAGTTATAAGGCGTCTGTATCTGCCTATCTTATACACTAATCCTAGGTGACTCACCCAGAGTCAATAAACAGTGACAATGAAATATGCCATACCCTTCCCACCATGGCATTGTGATGACCCACACTTGATTCCCACTGACTCATCCCCATTGTGGCATCCTGGTGCAGAAGTGACCCAGTGTATCAAGAAGTTCAGAAATCTAATCTTTTATTATTGATCCCAAATTCGGTTCCCAAGAATCCACCATTCAAGATGATTGTAAACTACCTGGCAGAGTGTGTGTGAGAATTAAATAGGCACCTACGCTGCCCTGAGCTCCTTGAAAGCAGATTAAATAGGCATACATTAAGTTAGTAGCAAATATTATGCAAAGGACATGAATTCAGTTAAACCTTCCGTTTCTTTGTGACAGACTCTTACAAATCCCTAGCTAACTTGTGATAACCATAAGAGATGTTGCAGTGATGCTAGCTTAGGAAAAATCCACTGTTGCTTTTATTATTCCGATTTTTCCTTCATTTTCCTACAGGAGCTTGTTTTTGTTTAAATGAATTTAATTAGGCTTTGTGGAATCAGAGTTTTCAGTTAAATTGAGCCGGTTCTGACTGATTTGTTGGAAACAAGAAGCAAAATTAAATGGTCTCACTTCACATCCTTTCACAGGTCTTGGATATTTCTAGTTGAGTCAACTTAAGACACCAGTGGTTAGAGAGACTGTGCTTGCCTGGATGCCAAGATTTAGTTTTCTGGTTTGGATAATTTTTTTTATCACTATAAAAAGCCTTGAGAGATGCACAGCGAAGAAGCATTCAACTTCCTCTTATCAGGGTGGCATGATCTGGATCTCAGCAAAAAAGCTGTTGGGGAGGAGGATCCTTTGTGACTTCTCTGCCCTGTGGAACATCCCTCATCTAGTTGTAAGCCAGTTATATTTTTAGGAACACTGAAGTCTTGACATTTTTAACAGGCTGTAGGATTGGAAAATCTATGATCCTTGTGGTGTGGTTTTTATTTGCTTCTTGTAGTCGTTGCTGAGTCTGTTTTAAATCATTATTTTTTTTTCCTTTGTAAAGCATTTTGAGCTTCTTCAGCAATTGAGGTGACTAATATATTGGTTAAAATAAATGTTGATTGCTTCAGAGTGCAGCATGAATGCTGAAATCCAGCGATATGTTAAAGATTAGCCATTATTGGGCCTAGGGATGATCCCCTGGCCTGCTTTAGCAGGCTATTCAGATATGCTTAGTAAGCACTGGCTGAACTGGCAGCCTTCCAACAGGCCTCAGATTTATTTATTTTTTTAACAAGTTCCTGCCTGTGACTTTTAAAGCGTTGCATAGCTTCTTGACAATTGTTGACAACATTTTTCCATGACTTGCCTACTAGGTGGTGTCTGGCTTTGCATGTAACCTTCACTTGTTGACCTGTCTGCCGAACAAGCCACAACTGCTTGGTTTACTCACACTGCTAATCTATAAGAAACAATTTTTGAAAGTATGGCGGCTGAAAGTGCTTGCACAGATTTTTGAACCCATCAAATAAGATAATCATTTTAGATGGTGGTGTGTCCTTTATGTAATTCTTAAATAAAGTCTTAAATAATTCACCTCACTAGAAAGGAAGGTGCCTCTGAGCATGTGCAGAGTCTCCCTCTCCCATTTTTTTTATTGTAATGCTGCTCTGTCGTCTCATTGAAAAACTAAGCATATTAATATATATATTAATATATCAGGCATTTACTGAATTCAGTGAGAAAGCCTGGAGTATGAAGTCAGGGATTGCCGAAATTAGCTTTAAGTTTATTTTGGATCTTAGCTTCTAATATGAAACTGATAGCTGCTCACCTGGCCTCCTCTATAGAACCGTTCATCCAGGTACTGTGCATGCCTGATTAACATCAAGAAAATGTTTGTCTTTATGTGCCTTCAAACCACAAGATCAGACTAGATCAGTAGTGGCGAATCTATAGCACGGGTGCCAGAGGCGGCACTCAGAGCCCTCTTTGTGGGCACGTGCGCCGTAGCCCCAGCCCTAGGCCTTCAGCTGAGTTTTATAAAACCTTTTCGCTTTAGGCCTCCACCACCGTGTACAAAAAAAAAAAAAGGTTCAGTCAGTCAATTTCAACTTCTTGCAGGGAAAAAAAAAAGATCTGGCAAAGCTGGAATTGATTGATTGAACTTTTTAGTCCCACCCAGTCTGCTGTTACCATCACAGCCATGCCTACCCAGCACCCAACGATGCATAAGTGGGTTTTGGGTTGCAGTTTGGGCACTCAGGCTCTAAAAGGTTCGCCATCACTGGACTAGGTCTAAGAACAAGCAGATGAGAAATCTCATACTGCTTGATTTAACATTTAGAGCAATTCATAGAAAAGGTAAAATTATATATGAGCAACTACATTATGGATTCAGGTATTTTCTTATTCTGTTTTGATTTCTTTTTTTACTTCTTGCTCGCCCAGTTAGTTACCAACCCCCCAATCCTACTATTTCTTCTTCTTTTCCTTTGTCCAGCTATTTCCACTCTGTACACCCTTCTCCAGCACAAGAAAGGCAGTACTGTAGATTAAAAAGTGTAAACAAACCTCTAGCTGTTCTCAAATAATAGGAGAATTCCTATGTTAATCTCTTTTCATGGGCAATCTTTTATGTTAATTATCAGAGCCCCTTAAAATCAGTCCTTTAATCTGGATGAATGGGTGGGGTGATGGGAAAATTACTGACAAATTCAGGTGTATCATTCATGCCAAAAGAGGCAGGGCTTCTTTTGTTTACCAAGACTTCTGTGGGTAATATTGATATTTACAGTTATCAGTTCCTTTGCAAAAATCAAAAAGAGGGCATTTTTCATGGTGAAGAAGAGTTAGGAAGCTGCTGACTGTCAAGTAATTAAAGAGGCCTTTCTTGGAAGATTCATGGTTTAAATGCTAGAAAGCATGTTAAGGCAGGGAATAAGGAATGGCAGCAAACAGCTGAGATACAAATTTCACAATGGATTACATAAATATTTCTCAGATATGAAGCTGAAGATGCCTCATGTATAATTTAAACGATGTAGTTCCTCTTCCCTTCCTTTGCTTTAGATATATTATTTAAATACACATTTTAAATAAAGAACAGAACATTCCTATCTAAAAGATGCCTGGGTCCTTATTATAGGATACCAATTAGTGTTTTCATAATGTTGTGACATCCTTGGAAAGAGCAGTGATTTATTACACTATTTCTTCCATATGAAGATCTTGTTCTCCACAGCATAGGATAAGTTCCAAATCAAGGTACCTTGTATGACTTTTACAAGCACTATAATAAATATGTTAAATAGTTGTTTGACAGCTGTCATTTTCCCGCCTGGCAATGACAGTATGTAGATTAATCCTTTTTATTAGTTTATATTAAAATATGCTGAGATCTGTGTGTGTGTATATATATATATATACACACACACTCAACAAAAACTGTTGTTTAAGAGCTCTGAAATGGATTGTCAGCCATAGTTTACAATTCAGATGTTTTTTAACATCTGTTTTCATGTAATCTTACATGTAACTAGCTGAACTAGTTTTTTTTTAAAAAAAAAATCATTTTAGCATAAAGTTTAGGTCAATTGGAACATTTTTAAATTCTTGGAACAAGTCTTTAATGGACAGAATGTTTGCGATAGTATAAATATTCACATACATTTAATCCATTACATGTAAAATGAAGAGTTTGGAGATAGATGTGAACATATATTTTTATCTGTCCTTGAGGATTAACATTCAGTGAAAAATAATTCAGTTCATTTCTATACGGAGAAGGGAGTGTGCATATAACCGACTCATGCATTTTTTTTTATCAGATAAAAGGTAATTAGAGAAAGAGTGAGAGCATAGATCTGCATTATTATTAAGACTGAATCATAGTTTCTTCTAAGCTGGTATCTGAGCTAGCACTGGGCACATGTGTATAGAATCCAAATCCTCAGTCTTGAATGAATAGAGTAGAAATAGTGTTACAAACCATTCCACCATTCGTAATTTTCTTTCCGGCAGTTGCTATTTTCCTCAAAAAAAAATTACAGCAAATAATTGCCGATATATTTTTTTAAAACTTGAAAATGGTGCTGGGAGGTTGATGGGTAGAAATAATCTGAAGTTCCTTATAGCCATCCCCAAAAGCTTTGGACCTTTTTGGCTTATATCCTCCAAAGGGGGAAAAAAAACTTAGAACAGAAATTCAGGAGGTGACTCATTTGTATTCTTTCCCAGCCAACAGTATGTTGGGGGAGGAATGACATCACTGGGCTTAGAACTATGAACGTCTGCTTGTCCATCAGCAGAGATAGCTCTGTAAAACACAGCAAAATGTTGATGGAAAGGCAGAAGCAGAGCAAAGAAAGATCCAGCTTAAAATGGGGCCAGATGGGGGAAAAAAGTAGAATGCTAGAAATAATCCCACGGTACAATTCTATGGGAGAGAAAATTGGGCAGCAACTCTCTTTGGAAGCTTCTCTGCGTCTCCTTTCTGATCACAACCGCAGAATGGAACTGCAGTTTAAGAGGGTTTAATCAGTTTAATCAGAATACAGTTGGAAGGAACCTTGGAGGTCTTCTAGTCTAACCCCCTGCTCAAGCAGGAGATCCTATATCAGGGCTCTTCAAACGTGGCCCTTTTATGACTTGTGGACTTCAACTCCCAGAATTCCTCAGCCGGGCACACGTGCCCGGCTGAGGAATTCTGGGAGTTGAAGTCCACAAGTCATAAAAGGGCCACGTTTGAAGAGCCCTCTCTTATATCATTTCAGACAGTCTCTTCTTAAAAACCTCCAGTGATGAAGCAGGCCCAACTTCTGAAAGCAAGCTGTTCCAATGGTTAATTGTCCTCATTGTTAATTCCAGGATGCTTTTCTCCTTGAGTAGTTTCCATTCATTGTTTCTTGTCTTGCCTTCCAGTGCTGTGGCATGTTTTGTGGATGTTGTCCTAGCTTGCTTGCTTGATGTTCCGCAACATTGTCATATGCTTACAGTACAGAATATTTACACGGCATCCATGCAACAACAGCAAAAATGTACTCTAAGTTTATTTAGATACCATGTTACTGACTTAATTGTTTCATTTATTTTAATTTTTTTTAATCCTCCCTTTGTTACTTTGTAAGTAACTCAAGGCGGCAAACATACATAATCCTCCTTCCTTCTCCTGCTTTCCTCATATCATCAGCCCTCTGAAGTGGGTTGAGCTGAGAGAGCAAGTGGCCCAAGATCACCCTGGTCATTATTTAAGGTACAATAGTTGACTTACCTAGACTTTGGACACCAAGAGAAGAACAGTGCTCCAGATTTGGTTCTGAAAATAGTCTCCTGAGTAAAGCATGTTCTCAAAGCTACCATTTATGCATTGGTTTAAAACAGGGGTGGGGAACCTTGGCTCTTTTATGACTTGTGGACTTCAACTCCCAGAATTCCTGAGCCAGCCATGTTGAGGGGAAAGGGTGAGGTTTCCGTGCTGGCTGAGGAATTCTGGGAGTTGAAGTCCACGAGTCATAAAAGAGCCAAGGTTGCCTAGCCCTGGTCTAAAAAGAGAAATAAATTATAAAAGAAAGTAAGTCAAGCACAGACTTATGTGTATATTGTATATATAAGAGCCAGCATTGGGTAATGCTTAAGGTGCCAGACCAAAAGCAAGGAGGCCCATGCTCTAGCCCTCCCTCAGGCATAGAAACTGGCTGCGTGACTTTGGGCTACTGGCTGGGTGACTTTGGGCTAGGTGCTAAGTCTTAAGTGTAGACTGCAAAGTTGAAAAATGTCTATCTACCAACATCTATCTGGACTAGTGTGGTAGATTATGGTGCATAACTTTCAATAAAAAAAAAGCTTTCACTCTGCAACTGGATCAGTTGGGGCTGATACGCATACAGTGTTATAGAAGTACAATATGTCTTACCAGAAATAGAGAGATTATACCCAGCTATCTCATGTTGCTACCTCATCTCCTATTCAGCGGTTATCTCTTAATAGGGATTTTGCATCCACATTTTCTTTGCAGCTTTTTTACCTCTTAAATCAGCTTTGAAGTTCAGATAGAAGTTACTTTCAAATAGAAGATTGTCCTCTGGCAGTCCTTTAAGACAGAGGTCCCCATCCTTTTGGGCATCCGGGGACCAGTTCCGTGGAAAGAGCGTTTTCCATGGACTGGAGAGTGCGTGGTTTTGTGTGCTGCCTGCATCCCGCAGATGGGGCTTTCCTTTTTGTGCGGACCGGTTGCTGGCGTGCCGCAGCCCGGTACCTGTCCATGGCCCGGGGATTAGGGACCCCTGCTTCAAGAGGACTGGACCAGTTTTCAGGATACCATTGACCTACTTGTGCACTTAGGGGAGAATATGTGAGTAGGTAGGGAATAAAAATAGTTCATAAAGTTTAAAATCAGTATAAATATTATAGTAGTTCCTTCTGTAAATGGAAGGGTAGAGTGCCTTATTTTTTACACAGAGTGTTTGTTTTTAAGTGGCTCTTGCACAGAGCACCTGAAAACAAACCTACAGCCATAATTCTCAGAAAATTGGCAGTGGGATTAGGGTGTGGTTAGAAGCTTGTATCTTTAATTTGTGCTGCCAAAGGGCTAAAGTATGACCTGCAGAAAAATAATAACAAACCTTTGTTTGTTTTTTTTGGGGGGAGAACAGGAACTGATTTTAGGGTTGCACATCTGTGTCCTTGTCTTAACTCTGTAACCTAAAGCCCCCTAAAAGGCCTGTTAATGAAATCAAGTTAGAAGGACAAGGGGGTAATATTAACAGCTGTAGAGTAAAAACGTGCCACATTAAAGCTGCCTTATAAATTACATAATTAAGCAAAATTTAATGAGGGTGAACATGGGGAAATCCTTCTGGCAGCCCACAAATTCTCATGCAGGTATTTAACTAGGAAGGAATAAGATGACTTAGCTGTGTGTTTGGCACTGAATTGCTTTGGACCAATAGCTGTGGGTGAGATTAAGGAAGTAATGAAATGTGTATGGTTGCTTCCACAGGGCAAAGAGGCTATATGCACCTCCTTAAACATTAATTCTCTCCGTTCGTACTTCAAGCGAATTATAAAAGACTCGATAAATACATAAACAGGAGCATAGACGCCTGGTTCTCCCCGCAGTCCTCTTCACTCTTCCTTTTTGAGGATTTTTTCTTTGATGTTGATTCCCTTCTAGGAAAAGGGAAAAGAGGGAAACAGGCAAGGAAAAACACTTTCCTTCTTATCTGCGTAATGAGTAGCTATGGGGCAGAGGGACTCAAGGAAAGTCTTGTCATTATGTTGTATGCCTTGAATTTAATAAAATGGAACGCCTGACTGAAACTTCTCCTGTAAGAGCTGAACAAAATTTGGGGCTGAGAGTGGGATATGCTTACCATGAGATTGCACTGAACATTTGAATAATTATTGTCATGAAGTGTTTGAAGTGTTTACTAGTTATTAACTAAGGGCTTTCTATTAGTGTCTTAGAATTTTTGAGAACATAATTATTACATAATTGAAAACAAGCTGGAGCAATTTTCATGAATGGTTTTCTGAAATGTTTGCCCTGTTCCTATTGCTTTTTAAAATGGAAACCTGTCTTTTACAGGACAAAACTGAACTATAATTCTCCCAAGGATGATGGATCCGTGTATAAAATTGAACTTGAAGGGATATCTGTGGATACCATGAAAGAGATTCTGGACTACATCTTCAGTGGTCAGGTGTGTTTTTGCTAATATTGATCCTCCATATATCTTCAGCAATATTCTGTCCGCGCGTATGGGGGTCCAGTCACAATTCTGTCCATGACTGGTCAAAAGTTAGTCCCTAGAGTTGTAAGTTAAATCTCCTCAGAAATACGTTCACAAAGCAGAAGTATCCTGGCCAGTTTCCCCAAATCTCCTGATGGATCACTGGAAACTTTGCAAAGTTAAGATAGACTTTGCCCCAATTTGTTAAATGCTCCTTTCATTCTTAAGCGTCAGTGTGATGGTTCGAAGAGATTATGCTTTTTCTATTGAATGCTAAATACACAAGTGCTTCTCAATTTACAGCTACTTATTTAGTGGCCATTCAAAGTTAACCACCCCACTGAAAAAAGTGACTGTTTTCCCCCTTTACGCTCTTTCCAGCATCCCCAGGGTCACATGATCAAACCCAGATGCTTGTCAGCTGGTTCATATTTATGATGGTTGCAGTTCCCAGGGGTCATGTGATCACCTTTTGTGACCTCCTGACAAACAAAGTCAATGGGGAAGCCAGATTCGCTTAAGAACCGCGTTACTAACTTAACAACTGTAGTGATTCATGTAAGCACTGGAGCAAAATTGGCTTAGCTGTCTCGCTTAGCAATAGAAATTAGGTCTCAGTTATGGTCATAAGCCAAGGAGGACCTCTCCTCCGGCATCCATTAAGAAAACACAGCTGGAGAAGATTGGAAGTCCAAGTGGATCATTCTCATTTCTGCAGTAGCCAGCCGAACACTTTGCTGAAGGTGGTAAATTATATGGGAAACCACACATCTCTTATGTGTTCCATGAATGTGAAAGCCAAGTTCACTCGTCATGGCTAATACAGGCTTAGTTTTTTTTCATGGACTGTTCTTGGCCCCTTCTAAAGCCTGGTGCCCCCAATCTTTTGGGTACCAGGGACCGGTTCCGTGGAGAGAGGTTTTTCCACGGACCAGAGAGTGCATGGTTTTGTGTGCTGCCTGCATCTCGTGGATGGGGCTTTGCTTGTTTATGTGGACCGGGGGTTGGGGACCCCTGTCTTAAGCAACCATTGCACCATTTGTAGCAAGAGGTCAGGTGAGATGAGAATTATACACAGTGCAGGATTGTCACCAACTGTTTCCTAACTTCAGGAAAGATTGGATGATCCTTGTGTGGAATATATATTACAGTATGACATAGCCAGTAATGTGGACCCATTGGAGAAGAAGAAAGCCTATGGGCTTGCTATGACAAGTTCACATGTAATTCTGTATTTTTCCTGCAGTCTACTGTTCCATGTTTATTAGCCTAACAGTAAACCAGGAAGAAGCAGTTGGGTGCTAAAGTGGATAACTATCTGGAGTTTGATTCAGGCCACCTTCCTCACCGGCTGTATTTTTCTGTCTTGAACCTAGATCAAGCTGAGTGAAGAGACCATTCAAGATGTGGTACAAGCTGCTGACCTGTTGCTGCTGACAGACCTTAAAAAGCTCTGTTGCGAGTTTCTGGAGGGTTGCATCGCTGCTGAGAACTGTATTGGCATTCGGGACTTTGCACTACACTACTGTCTACTCCACGTTCACTACCTGGCCTCGGAGTATCTTGAAACACACTTCCGGGATGTCAGCAGCACAGAAGAATTCCTGGAACTCTCTCCTCAGAGACTGAAAGAAGTGCTGTCGTTGGAGAAGTTAAACGTTGGGGATGAGAAACATATTTTTGAAGCGGTCCTTCGGTGGATTTCCCACGATCCTGAATTAAGAAAGGTATACGATTCAGAGTCAACCTTTAAGAAGTTTGCATAAACCAGGGGCCTTCAAAATTGGCCACTTTAAGACTTGTGGACTTCAACTCCCAGAATTCCTCAGCCAACTGGCTGAGGAATTCTGGGAGTTGAAGTCCACAAGTCTTAAAGTGGCCAAGTTTGAAGACCTCTGGCATAAACATATGTGCTCGTGTTGATTTATTGGGATGCTTCTAACGTATGAAGTTTAGCTCTCTGCTTACATGGTCATTACATGTCCGCTCTGCTTTGACTCTCCTTGCTCCTGTAGTTCATATGTTATCCTACACAGTGGAGATAGTCCTTCACTGACAACCTTTCATTTAGTGACTCTTCAAAGTTACAAAAGCACTGGGGGAAAAAAATGACTTGACGACCGTTTTTCACAGTTACGACCTTTGCAGCATCCCAGTGGTCACATGATCAAAATTCAGACGCTCGGCAACTGATTCGTATTGAGGACCCTCACTGTGTCCCAAGATCACGTGATCCCCTTTTACAATCTTCTGACAAAGTCAGCGGGGAAGCCAAATTCATTTAACAACTGGGTTACTCGCTTATCAGCTGCAGGGATTCATTTCATAACCGAGGGCGAGAAAGATTGTAAAATGGACGGAATTCATTTAACAAATGTCTCATTTAACAACAGAAATGTTGGGCTCGGTTGTGGTCTGTATTTCTTGTTGCTTTTTTTTCTTTAGGCACCCCTGCCCGCCCCCCCCCATGCCTTCATTCATTACAAGAGTAGTAGTTGGAACTATTTATTCTCTAAACATATAAGTTATATATATTTATGAGACATGATATAAGACCCCTGCCTCTGCGTGCAATTGAGGGAATGGTATAGGATTTCCTGCCCTTTTGAGATCGTTCTGCCCAGTGTATCCTTCTGCAAATATATTCCTTACCCTCCCATATGATGTTAAGCGCTGCCCCTGCCTGTAAAAGTCTGTTAACAGGAATTTTAAGCACAGAATTTGTCTATAAAGCTCATACAGTTGGGATCGTTTTGTGATTTCCATTATCTTTGTGGCTGTCCAGGTTCATATGAAAGATGTCATGTCGGCTGTGTGGGTCACTGGATTGGACTCTACTTACTTGCGTGAACAGATGATGAACGAGCCATTGGTTCGGGAGATTGTCAAAGAATGTAACAACATTCCACTCACCCCACCCCAGCAAGAAGAGGCAATGCTTGCTTCTTTTAAACCCCGAGGATATTCAGAGTGCATTGTGACCATTGGGGGCGAAGAAAGAGTGTAAGTAATTCAGGGAAGCAGCCGTGGATCTCACGCAGCAGGGGAGGGGTCAAAAAGACAGAGAAGACATACATCTGAATAAATACTCCATCAAAGAAATGTGTGAGATTGCAGTAGTGGAGAATAAATGGACCTTAGGGTCAAGTGTTTGGGTTCTCTGTGACCTGAGCTTACTTTTCCTGCAGAATGTTTCATTGTCAAGCTAAGCCCATCTTCAGGTAGACTAATGATGTCACCTAAACATCTGGCAGAAGAAAAGCAAGACCCCAAAAGACCAAGAATCCAATGAGTTTGAAACTTACACATTACTTTGAGACAGTTATCACTCAACCCTGTGGCTTAGCTCCATCCCTACCCATCAAGGCAAGATCTGCCAGTCTCTCTGTTCCGTCTCATTTTTAAATATTGAAATAATGTTTTAAAATGGTGAAATGGCACGCTGCAGCCAAAGTGTCATCTTTCGCTTCCAGAAAAGCTTTTGGGTCTAAAGTTGGCCCCATAAACTGTTTATAGGAACTGCAAAGAACGATCAGCCTGAGCTGATTCTTGCTGGATAATATTTAGTGATCAAGATGCACTAAGTAAATTGTAATCTACTATATCCTTTATATCCTGAAATATTTAATGGAGAGAGCTGAGCACTTTTTAAAAGCGTTTAACAGCGAATCGTCTTATACCAACGAGTTAATTTCTGCTTTTTCTTTCTATTCAGCTCCAGGAAGCCCTCAGCTGTAGTGCGATGCATGTGCCCTTTGTATGATCGTCACAGACAGTTGTGGATAGAGCTGGCTCCTATGAGTACACCAAGGATAAACCACAGTGTACTTTCTGCAGGTAGGACAAAGGCTTCCTTCCTTCCCTTGAGTAAAAGAGTATAGAAATCTTTAAATATCTGTAAAGTCAAATAATATTTTAGCTACTTTGGATCACATCCTGGTCCTTATTTATTAACCTGGTCCTTAAATATTAACCTGTGACTAATTAACTTCTCTCTAGTTTGGAGGAAAAATGAAGGAAGGAAGGAAGGAAGGAAGGAAGGAAGGAAGGAAGGAAGGAAGGAAGGAAGGAAGGAAGGAAGGAAGGAAGATTGGAAAAGGAAAGAAGGAAGGAAAGCGGAAGAAATATTAGTTTTGCCAAACCCATGTGGTGTATCGATTAAATATTTTATGAGGTGACCAAGGCACTATCTGTTTTTGTCTAATACATATAAGCCAATACCCAAAAGAGATTAGTGGAAAATTTTATGTATTCATAGCTTTTCCAATTTTTATCCCCTTACTACTGTATTCTAAGAGGTATGGTAGGTTTTCACCGAAGATTTTTTTCCCCCGCTTCCATTTCCTCAGAGGGCACATATTTCTGGACGTTAGAACAGGCAAAATTGTAGATACAGCATCACAATTTGATCTCTGACCATTTTGGATGCACGCATGATGTAGGTGCAAGTATCAAAGGGTTGCGGCTTAAGTTGCGATACGATGTGGCTGTCTGGCCATTTTGAACATTCTTTTTGCAGATGCTGTCATTTTCCACTCAGACATTCTGACAAGGAAGTGCTATAAACATGTACATCCTTGTCTTAGGAACCCAGTCATATGGTATATATTTTGCTATTTTTTTTAATATTTCTTCATTGATGATGAATATAGTCAGAATATAAAATAACAGAGCTGTAAGGTAATTTGGAGATCTTCTAGTCCAAACCCCTGCTCAAGCAGGAGACCCTAGACCATTTCAGACAAATGGTTGTCCAGTCTCTTTTTGAAAGTCTCCAGTGATGGAGCACCCACAAGTTCCACTGGTTAATTGTTCTCACTATCAGGAAATTTCTCTTTAATTCCAGGTTGCTTCTCTCCTTGCTTAGTTTCCATCCGTTGTTTCTTGTCCTGCCTCCAGGCGCTTTGGAGAATAGCTTGACTCCCTCTTCTTTGGGGCAGCCCCTGAGACACTGGAGCACTGCTATCATGTCCCCCCTCGTCTTTCTCTTCATTAAACTAGACATACCCAATTCCAGCAACCGTTCCTTATATGTTTTAGCCTCCAGTCACCTAATCATCTTTGTTGCTCTTCTCTTCAGTCTTTCTAGAATCAAAACACACTTTTCTGCCTTTTTTATATATAACCCAATACAGCAAATATCCCTAATATTCCTTCTGCCTTCTATTTTGAACCCTCTGAGTTGACTTGGGCTGAAAGAGAATGACTGGCTTAGAGTCTCCCAGCCAGCATTCATGCCTAAAGGAGGCTTAGAATTCAGTCTCCAGAGCCAGCTCAACATTACTACACTAAACTGGTTCTTTTACTCTTTTCATATAATCCTTTTGGCCTTATACATTTTCTTTGGTGCCTAATAGAAACTTATTAAACACCTTACAGCCAGTAAATAGGTACATACATTATATTCAATCATAGTTTTCTTGACTACATTTAACAAACTACATTGGCTATGTTCACAAAACATACTAAGCCTAACCCCGGGGTAGGCAACCTTGGCTCTTTTATGACTCGTGGACTTCAACTTCCAGAATTCCCGAGCCAGCCACGCTGAGGTGAAAGGGAGAGGGTTCCAAGCTGAGCCATACTGGCTCAGGAATTCTGGGAGTTGAAGTCCACAAGTCATAAAAGAGCCAAGGTTGCCTACCCCTGGGTTAGAAGACTCTAAGGTTCCTTCTTTTTACTCTGTTATTAAAATCTGAAGACGTCGTACTTTTTGATAATCTCTTATCATCCTTTCACTATTCAGTTGTTGATTGTTCTTATAAAGTGTATCCGCTGGCTCGGTGTTTTGAAATATATCTTTACTTTCTCTGCTTCTCAGAGGGATTCCTGTTTGTCTTGGGAGGTCAAGATGAAAATAAAACTACATTAAATTCGGGTGAAAAGTTCGACCCAGATACAAATACATGGAGCCCCTTGCCACCCATGACTGAGGTACTTGAATTGCTTATACCCTCCGTGGTTTATATTGTAACCTAACAAGATTTACAGTGCTGTATGATTAGGATTTCATTTTTACACCTTATATTTCCAATAGGCACGGCACAATTTTGGCCTGGTCGAGATCGATGGGGTGCTGTATGTTTTGGGAGGTGAGGATGGAGAACAGGTGCTCACTTCTATGGAGTCCTATGACATTTACAACAGGACATGGACAAAGCAGCCAGACTTAACCATGATTAGGAAGGTAAGAGGCAAGCAAAAGGAAAAAGCAAGCTGGTCATATTTCTTTCTGAAACTACTGCAGTGCATCTCTTTTTTTCCACTCCTTTTCTCCATGTGACAGGGTTTTTTTTTAAAAAAAAAATAAAAGGTTCTTACCAATTATAGGTATAAAACAATAAGCTCAGTTTTCCTTTCTGTACCATTCCCCAACCCTCACAAATCTATATGCAAGGGCTGCCTTCCAAAACGTAGTCAGGCCAAGTCAGGAATTTTGAATTAATCAGTGTCCCTGTTATGGTTCCTGTCTAGTTGTGCGCCAAAGATCCTGCGCTCCAGCAAAGAACCAGTCCTGTTGCCTTCTCCATAAAGGAGGAACAATATTGCGGCGAAGAGTCTTGTTCATTAAACCCACAGTGCCCTCTTGAGGAAGGCAGTTGTACAGACAGCGGAAAACCATTGGCGGGAGTTCTGAGCGACAGTTTTCTCTCCCTGGAGTGGGTCTCCTCTTTCCTCCCGGTATGGCCTGTGAAGGAGGAACCAAGCATCCCCCATAAAACAAAAGAGACAGGTTACAGGGGTCAAGTCAGGTCAGCCCCTCCAAAGTACGCTGGTTATAAAGAGGCAAGAATTGGGCAGATCCAGAAGGAAGCAGCACTTAGCCCTCTCTTCCTCAGAAGAACCGGTTCTCCTTCTGCCCCTCGGTGGTGGTGGCTCAACATCCTTCCTGATGAGACAATGTCCTTCCACTCAGGAGGAACCTCTAGCAACCCTTGTCTGTGGTCCAGAAGAAGACCCTGCAGTGCAAAATTTTAAAACTTTATGTTGGCAATCCACTTTGAAGATCTTTTGAAGGCAGCCTTTGAGGTCTTGCAACTTAAGGAACTTTGGTTGTTTTCTTTCCATATAAAAGGGTCTCACTAGTCAAAAGCAAAATATTGAATAGTTCTGGAAAGCTGAGCGGCGCCTGATGAAAGTATAATTCAAGAACTTGATGCTGAGCTGGACCACGTCTTGCTGGCTAGGATGGGCTCCACAGATTTTTACCATCTCTTCAAACATACAAATTTGGTCTCTTTATCCTTCTGTAGGACATTTAATAAAATACTGTGGGAGAAAGAAATAATAGATAAAGGCTCTTTTTAATTGGCTGCTTGTCTGAAGATGTTGTTAATTTCGAAGTCGTGTCCGACCCATCGCGACCCCATGGACAACGTTTCTCCAGGTCTTCCTGTCCTCTACCATCTTCTGGAGTCCATTGAAGCTCACGCCTACTGCTTCAATGACTCCATCCAGCCACATCATTCTCTGTCGTCCCCTTCTTCTATTGCCCTCAATCTTTCCTAGCATTAGGCCCTTCTCCAGTGAGTCCTTCCTTCTCATTAGGTGGCCAAAGTATTTGAGTTTCAAGATGTCTGAAGATACACTGTTTAAATAATTTTGGCAATTCTACCTTTAGGAGGAAACACCTGCTTATGTCTTTTATCAAAGCAACACCTGTCTGTTGCTTTCATGTATCTAAAGCAGAAATACTTCCTCAACCTCTCCTGCAGGTTCGACGGTCTACGGTATCTTTTTTTCCTGTCGTCTGCCAACTTGGCTACAAGGAGGCCTCAGAGTCAGATAACAATCAAATCAAAAGATTGAGGGTGTTCAAAATATTAAAAGGTTTTTATATAAGGAATAAAAGTCTGGTCGTCATCTAACATGGTTGCTTGCGTTCTTTATGTTGCTCACAACAGAAATTTTGTCTCCAAGTGCCTTCCCTTTTCCCCTTCCACTTTCTTTATTCATGGTATGAGAAGGTAAAATCTTTCGTGGATCTAGTTTAATACAAGATGCAAGCATTAAGGGACAAATTGCCTTTAAAAAATAAGAAGAAAATATACTGGAGCTGATAGAACCAATTAAACTCTTTCCAGACAATACAGAAAGAGAAATCATGCTTAAACTGTTATACAGAGAAGCTACATTTCAGTAGACCCATCCTGTTGGCGTTTCCTTCCTACATTAGAAATAGCGATCCAGATTTTAAAGCACTCATCTTACAAACGACTTTTATTTTTCTTTTGAATTGTATCGGGAGTGGGATCTTTTAACCATCTGTTGATTAATGCAGGAGGGGGACTTCCCCCTTCCTCTTTTAGAAGTTCATTATTTGTATTACTGTTGTGTTACTGCTTTTTGTTGGGTCCTTGTGGCGGGTTGACTCACACCCTGCTCTGTGTAACAGACGTTTTGCATTCTCCTTGTTAAGATCGGTTGCTACGCAGCTATGAAAAAGAAGATCTATGCAATGGGAGGTGGTTCCTATGGGAAGCTTTTTGAGTCCGTGGAATGTTATGACCCGAGGACTCAGCAGTGGACGGCCATCTGCCCACTGAAAGAGAGGAGGTTAGTAGGTTATTAAGATTCACTGCCCAGGTTACTAGGTATGGCCATAAAAAAGACTGGTTAACCAGCTTAGTGAGTTTGCATAGACTATAAGGAACGGTCGCTAGAATTGGGTATGTTTAGTTTAATGAAGAGAAAGATGGGGGGGGGGGCATGATAGCAGTCTTCCAGTATCCCAGGGGCTGCCCCAAAGAAGAGGGAGTCAAGCTATTCTCCAAAGCGCCTGAAGGCAGGACAAGAAGCAACGGATGGAAACTCATCAAGGAGAGAAGCAACCTAGAACTAAGGAGAAACTTAGTGACAGTGAGAACAATTAACCAGTGGAACAACCTGCCTCCAGAAGCGGTGAATGCTCCAACACTGGAAGTTTTTAAGAAGAGACTGGACAGCTATTTGTCCGAAATGGTATAGGGTTTCCTGCCTGAGCAGGGGGTTGGACTAGATGACCTCCAAGGTCCCTTCCCACTTTATTATCATTATCAAAATCCTTTGTGAGATGGTCAGCTCTAAAAACTTAGCAAATAAAGTTAGACGCTGCTGAACTAGCATCCCCGTAAGCAAAGGATTCTTACTCTTCAGACTTCGCCTTAGCTGTGCAGGAGAGTAAGAGACAGGAATGACAAGGCAGCAGCTTGTGCTCAGGAAATGTTCCTACCAAACCCTGGTTGAGGTTGGGTGAAACATGGGAAGGGGTTAAGTAACCTGAGCACTGAGTTAATGTGTACATGCTTACAGGTCTCATCTTTTTCCAGGTTTGGGGCTGTGGCGTGTGGCGTGGCTTCAGAGCTCTACGTCTTTGGCGGAGTAAGAAGCCGCGAGGATAACCAAACCAGCGAGATGGTGACGTGCAAATCTGAATTCTACCATGATGAATTCAAAAGGTAACTCTTTTGCTACGTAACACAATCTCTTCAACTCTATACGCGGTTGGCTGTTGCCTTGTTTGCTCCTTGGCAACTTCATCGAAGAGCATTTAAAAGAGCTGAACCTGGAGAATTGTCGCTTGCTCTCCCTCCAGCCAACAAAGTCGCCTTTGATTGATTATCTCTGCAGATAATCCTTCTCAGCCTTGTCACTTGGTCTCTTCAGTTGGCTTGAGATCTTGGGCCTTTGGCAGGGGAAGCAAATAATTGCTAAAGCTCTTTCCCTTCAAAGGAAATGCCTCTTGCGGCATCGGAACATTTGAGTGCAACCTGCCCTCGTAGAAAGAAAGTGGTAGGAGTATTAATATAACCGGCTTGATTTTTGATCTGAATCTACAGTGATTTATAAATGGCACGGTTTCCAATACTTAACTTTCAGTAGCTTCCCAGAACATGTTAAGTGCAAGCAAAGCATCTTTCGCTGAAGCATCAATCAATCAAATCTTTATTCGGTTGTAGACCAGCGTGTAGAATACAGAAATCACAGTTAATTAAAATGAAATATAAAAGAAAAGTAATCTGCAGATAAATAGTTGGAGATAGATAGATAGATAGATAGATAGATAGATAGATAGATAGATAGATAGATAGATAGATAGATAGACAGATGATAGATTCAGTAGATAGATGATAGATAGATAGATAGATAGATAGATAGATAGATAGATAGATAGATAGATAGATAGATTCAGTAGATAGATAGATAGATTCAGTAGATAGATTCAGTAGATAGATAGATAAATAGATGATAGATAGATAGATGATAGATAGATGATAGATAGATAGATAGATTCAGTAGATAGATAGATGATAGATAGATAGATTAGATAGATAGATAGATAGATAGACAGACAGATGATAGATTCAGTAGATAGATGATAGATAGATAGATAGATAGATAGATAGATTCAGTAGATAGATAGATAGATTCAGTAGATAGATAGATTCAGTAGATAGATAGATGATAGATGATAGATAGATGATAGATAGATAGATTCAGTAGATAGATAGATGATAGATAGATTCAGTAGATAGATAGATGATAAATAGATAGATTAGATAGATAGATAGATAGACAGACAGACAGATGATAGATTCAGTAGATAGATGATAGATAGATAGATAGATAGATAGATTCAGTAGATAGATAGATTCAGTAAATAGATTCAGTAGATAGATAGATGATAGATAGATAGATAGATAGATAGATAGATAGATTCAGTTGATAGATAGATAGATTCAGTAGATAGATAGATGATAAATAGATAGATTAGATAGATAGATAGATAGATAGATAGATAGATAGATAGATAGATAGATAGATAGATAGATCCACGAGATCCCCTTTTGCAGCCTTCTGACAGGCAGAGCCAATGGGGAAGCCAGATTCAGTCACCAGCTTAACAATTGCAGCAAGGAAGGTCGTAAAATGAGGCAAAGCTCACTTAATGAATGTCTCACTTAACCACAGAAACGTTGGGGTCCTTAAGTCGAGGACTTCCTTTGTCTGCAATGCAATATGTCTTTTATTGCTGTTCACCAGAAGAGGGCGCTCTCCTACTGCAAAAGAGGCTGCGTCAATTTCAGGAAATGGCTACTAGCTTATTAGAAGGGATCTATTTCTCTTGATTACCACGGATCACTCAGTCGACTTTTGGGTTGTGACTCTTGTGCTTCTCTGTACAGTAGTTGCATTCCAAACTTTTTTTTTTTTTTGATGTGTAACTCCTTAAGCCTGCACTGTTACTATACCTTTTCTGGTTCTCAAATTGGAGTATTGAAGAGTCGGTGCAGGATACTTTGCTGCCTGAAATTGAGGGAGTAGGGAATTGTACCCCTTGCAAGTTTCCACCATTCAGGGCTGAAATTCTCAGGTCAAGAGCAGGTATTTACCAGAGGCAAACAGACAGTGCCACAAGGACTGCTTCCCATAAAATATGTAGCAGCAGCAAATATTGATTTTCAATCATCTGATGATGATCTAAATTCTCTGCCTGAAGTGGTGAGGCCATCCTGTCTCATGATTGGATGAATGTTCTGTTCTTCCAAAGCATCTTGTTCAGGCTCTGTAGATACAGATAGTCGTCAACTTACAGTCATTCATTTAATGGCCATTCAGAGTTGAAATTCGGGAAGGTCAAAATTTGGACGCTTGGCAACAGGCGTGTACTTATGACGGTTGCACTGTCCTGGGATCACCTGATCACCATTCCCAGCCAGCTTCCGACAGGCAGAGTCAGTGGGGGTAGAGGGGTGGGCAGAAGCTTAATAACAGCATAGTTCACTTACCAACTGTGCCAATTTTTGCCATAAAATGGGGGCAAAACTTGCATAACTGCCTCGCTTAGCAGGGATAACTTTGGACTCAAATGTGGATCGTAAGCCGAAGGTAAGAAAATAATGAAAGCAGAGAAAGTGATGGTGCCAAATGCAAAACAACCTTGTATTAAACCGCCTTTCTGCTTGCTGCTGAGCTGGGTCTAGCCCTGTTTATTGTACCTGACGGCGATTCTTTGAGATTCAAGCTAGACATATTTTCCCGAGATGCTTCCTGAAATAGTTTGATCAGAAGGGAGAGGGTGGAGAACTTGCATTCTGTCACTGATTCACCCAGCATATGAATGTTGGCGGCTATTAGATAAAGCGCAGCAAAACAGGAAGTGTGTAATCTATTTCTGGCGCTTTCGGCTGCACATTCTATAAAAGCCGTATCCACCTGTTGCTGACTTGCCTGCAACAAAGGATTCTATTTGAGAAAGTTTTGAGAAAGTTTTCCAGCAGATATTCACCTTGGTGTGAAGTGTAGCATCGGTTTAAAAAAATCCTTCGAAAGAGTTTTAGTGCACCCTGTGAGCAACTTGCAAACAGATTCGTTCTTTTTAAGCCTTCCTTTAGGCACTGCCAATTATTGCACGCATTTCCAATTGTTGCCTCTCTCTGCAGGTGGATCTATCTGAGCGATCAGAATTTATGCATCCCAGCCAGTTCCTCATTTGTGTATGGAGCTGTGCCCATTGGGGCCAGCATATATGTGATCGGGGATCTGGACACAGGTCAGTGGCAAAACCGGTAACAGGATTGTTGTATTTTTAATCATACGTCGCATTGCTGCAAGTTAGGCTTATCAGACAAGAATCAAATGTTAAAATTCAGAATTAAAAGGCGGGGGGGGTGGGCTTTCAAGGGCCTTCGCATCTTGTAGTTTAGTAACCTTGCTGGATGCATGAAACACAGTTTCTTGTTTAAAAATGTAGATTTCTCTTCTGTAATCAAGCTGCAAATGTATCCTCAGTCCCAAGTAGGCCGTTACTACACCAATTACTCCACCTAAGCGTCTTTTGGAAAGCTACATTGATTTATTTATTTATATCATGTTAAATATCCCCCCTTTACAAACAAGTTGACATATTTTTATTTGACACGTTACAAGCAGTGTTTCTCAACCTTGACAATTTTACAGATTGACAGAATTCCACAGAATTCTGGGAGTTGAAGTCCACATGCCTTAAAATTGTCAAGGTTGAGAAACACTGCGTTACAGTGAACCACAATGTCAGTCACCTGTTTTGGGCTAAGGGCAGCATGGTAACACACCCATTGTGGTTTATATGTATTCTATTCCAATTTCATTTTAGACTGCATGTTATCCCAGTTTTATTTTATTGTATTCCAATTTCGTTTTAAAACTGTATTTTATCTAACTCCATTTTAAATTGCTTTTATCAAATTTTGTTTCTGGAACTTTGCACTTTGATATGGCCAAGGGCTAATTAATTAATTAATTAATAAGCTATGCAAATAAAAAAAAAACCACACAGCTGCTTTAAAGTGTTCAGCAATGTGACTTTCATCTTTATCTACATCTATGGTTGACTTTTCTAAACGATGTCAAGCGCTTCTTTCCTGAATGCCTTGCTGTTGAATTCGGTTCGGCTTCTCGTTTTCAAAGCGGCTTTGAGGCTGTTGACTTTCCCAAACTAACCCTGTCGTTTGATAGGTACCAGTTACGATTACGTTCGAGAATTCCGAAGAAGCACCGGGACGTGGCACCCTACGAAACCTCTCTTCCCGTCCTACCTTCGCCACACCGGATGCGCAGCTTTGCGCATAGCCAATTGCAAACTCTTCCGCCTCCAACTTCAGCAAGGGTTGCTCCTCTCCCTCCGCGCCCGCGTCCCTTCTCCTTGACCGTCCTTCACGCAAGCAGCCGGGAAGAGCGTTAGAGAAAGTCCCTTGTAATGATCTCGCTTTCTATCACGGAGAAGCAAAACATCTTGCAGCAGAAATCTAAACAGTACACTCAGCATTGGTATGATAACCGTTCTAACTTTTCTTTTAATTGCTCAAATGCTTTAAAGCCTCGGCCCGTTGCGAGGGGCTCGTTGTGGAAAAACGGGAGTCAGCAAGCGGTCCAGTTATTTACAGAGGTTGAGCCACGCGGCTGGAGCTGTTCCTTTGCTCCCAACGAAGAAGAATAGTGTAAAAAGAAAACCTGTGGAAATGGGGCAGCAACTGCAGGATGTGTTTTCACCGAGGGGGAATGGTTGTGAGTAGCAACATTGTACTAACCTAGAAAAGTATGGCTGGCACGCAATACACTGAATGAAAATCAATCTCTGTGATGCCAAAAGACACTTTTAGCTCCGCTGGGAGGAAAATGGGCAAGTGAACTTTTATTTGACAGCTTAACTTTGCAATTTGGAGGCCTCTGCCTGAAAGGACAGAACGACACGTAAGCCATTGTTCACACTTTTTTTTTTATTACTAGGATTTTTTTTTTTAACAGAATGGACTAAACTCTAAACCAAGCTAAGTGTTGTACCGGGAACTAAATGCTATTACATAGATCTTGTAATATTTATGGTGGATCTCAGGAACGGATCTCAAATAACGAGATGAGTGGTGATGAATTTCAGAAGTGCCATACATTATTACGAATGGGGCAGGTAGCACATATTTTGGGTGGGGCTCGGGGATCGGAAGAGCGATAACACAAGGAGAATATTTCCAAACGTTACGAATAAAAGATGCTGCAAGTTTCCGGGAGTAAAAAAAAAAAAAAAAGATATATTCCTAAACGGTTGTGTTACGGATGAAAAGCAGAAGAACTTTTTTTAATTTTAAATCTTCTTTTAAAGTGGGAGAGGGGTCGGTGAAATTATTAATGCATTTCAGACACTGTCTGGAGAATTATATGGGGATCAAACGTCGGTGTAAAAAAATTACCTCTTTCTAAGAAAATTGTGCTGAATCTTGTTAATACTACTACAGTGAAGGTTTTATTTTTATTTTCCATTTTCCATTTTATAAGTTTATTTTTTGGATCATAAATATTAATATTTAATTAGAATATAGATCATTTTCTAGGGACAATACTGTTTACCTTTCTACTTAAGCATTATTTTATTACACTGTTAATGAAGCTCTATAATTTAAAAGCAAAAAAGGGGGGGGGAGGTCACACCATTGAAATGTTCCATGGTCTTGCTCTTCAGATTCTGGAATGGCATTGTTGCAACATCGTTTTTCGTTGTACATGTGTGCTCAGTAATGCATATTATTGGGCCAGATGTTTACAGCAGGGGTCTTCCAACTTGGCCCTTTTATGACTTGTGGACTTCAACTCCCAGAATTCCTCAGCCAGGCATGCTGGCTGAGGAATTCTGGGGGTTGAAATTCACAAGTCATAAAAGGGCCAAGTTCGAAGACTCCTGGTTTACAGTAATGTGAAATTCCAATGGAATTTTTCTGTGGATGTCTTAGAGCACATCTTGGGGTGCCAGATGTTCCTGAAATGCAGCTCCCATCCTTCATGGCAGAAGGTTGGGGTCCCCGTTCCTCCACATTCTGGAGAAGGAACGTTGACCTCCACATTGTGGACCTTTCTCCACCTGATCTCAGAAAGTCCATATTTTGACAGGCTGTAATCGGTACATAACAGTAAAACAATAATATCGAGGGTCAAAATCAAATCCTATGCCCATTTTAAAGTTTGCTTCTGTGGCGAGACGCGATCTGCTATGCATTCCTTCGTAGGTCTACTCACAGATCTATAACCATTCAAATTGTTGAGGGCTTGTTTTCACATCAGAAGCACATGCTTGTCACGCTCTCCATGTGTTAGCTTAATTTTGTTCTTCCTTCAGAAAGTCCATTCATGCAATGTTTAGAGAAAGGATACACGTTTAGGTCACAGTGGCTGCAAATATTGTTCCAAGTTCTGTTTTGGTTTTGTTTTAACGTCAGAAATATTTTGGAAGGTTTGAGAAGATGCAGCTTGGAGCACGCCATCTTCTAAAGCAGGGGAGTCCAACCTTGGCAACTTTAAGACTCGTGCTGGGGAATTCTGGGAGTTGAAGTCCACACGTCTTAAAGTTGCCACAGTTGGACTCCCCTATCCTCAAAGTCTTCTAATGGTTCTCTGTATCTTAGTGGAAGAGGGGTCTTTTTCTTCCTAGTCCACTATTTCCCCTCCTGACAATCCCCACCCGCTTTGCCTGGCAATTTAATGCAAAGGACACTCATCAAGGCCTTCCTTGAGTTGCTTCTGGCTCTAGTGATCTAAACAATTGAAGTAAACAATACCCCAATCAAAGATCTGCCAAGCAAGCTAACAGAAAACAGCCCAACCAAAGAATCTCTAAGATCACCCTCACCAACACTTGACAGGTCAAGCCACCAGAATATAACTTGAGATGATCTTACTTAGTTGGGTCATGAAACATCTGCAAGAAAACCACTAAGCTCCAAGAGCACCCAGGACCCCTCGTGTCAACCCTGAGCTGCCAATATTCTCTTTTATCTCTTGATCTTCTACTATCCGAAACCTAGAGAACAATCCATTTCTTCGTTAATTGTCTTTTCTTGGGATTCCTTCCAGTACGGCTCCATTCCAACGGGAGCAAAATAAGAATAATGGATTGGAAAGCATAAAATAAATAAGAAAAGGAGACGCAACTTGTCACCTGCTTAGTTTGGTGAAATGCGCTGAATGTTGGTGATCACCCATGCGGTGTTCTGTCTCCTTTTTATTGGCAGTTTCTCTTTTTGAACGGGAAATGTGTGTTTTCAACTCTGCCGTTTTTTAAGGTTTGTTTTTGTTTTTATTGTCTCCTCTCTGTTGGAAGTCCTCAGCAAAAGCACACTGATTCCTTTTGACTCAAATCCCTCTTATCTTCTCCCTTACAAGCTCTCTCCTAATTCTTGGTTAGTGATTGTTGCCTAGGTGTGCCTATAAAATGCTAGACCACCATCTTCAGAAGCAAGACTCCGTACTTTTGAACTGAAGGATGTTAGGAAGGATCTTTTCTTGGTTTTCCTTGAGAATCAAAGGGCTTGGGGTTAATTTCATTTCAAGATATTAATGACAAGTTCCTTGCGAACCAAACAAGTATAGTAAGGAGATATGCAATTACGGTGTTGTTGTTTTTTCTTTCTTTTTCTCTAGAAGCAACTTTTGAGTTTTTGAATGCGAGGTAATTTACAATGCCTAAGCTGCAGTAACGTCACTTAATAATAGCATTGCATTAAGGGGTATAGAGGGCTGATTGGGCAATTAAAATATGACTGACAGTTACTTACGAGAGTAAATGGCCTCTCAAAACAAATTGGTGCCTTTCTAGGAACTAAAAAGCTTTTCATAAAGGAAATTCTAGTGGATAAATACATTCAGTTAATATGATTCATTTGCTGGCCTTGGCTAAGATTTTCATTCATAAAAGTTGTGCCGTGATTCAGTAGGATTCCCATCAGCCTGTAGAATATTTTCCTGACTTGAAGTCTTGAAGCCAAACTTAGACATCAAGCCGGTCAATCTTGCATCTTAAAATCAAGTTGCTGCTGCTTCATTTTTACATAGCAGGGTTTCATGATGATTTAAAAGGAAGCAATTTCTCTCCCCCCCCCATCAGTCCTGGATCTGTGTTTCTGCTGGGGAGAAGTAATTCAAGAAGAAAAGCACGAAAGAAGGTTTTCCCTCCCAATATTATTGTATACATGTTTGCTGTGTTTATTTTTAGTCTTTAAAAGTCCTGGTTTTTTGGGAGGGGGGGTGTTGGTTCTTTTTTTAAAAAAAAAAGTTCCATTGTGTTTAGCTCAGAATATTATTCCCACATCCTGAAATTTTGCAAGTAGTCATATGCCTAGGCTACCGCTAGTAGCATGGATAGCGGCTGTTCGTTTTGTTTTTTTCTCAGAGTGTATTATGATTCACATATTTTACAACACAAGTCACAACTATTTGTCCGCCTTTGGCAAATTGCATTTTAGAGTTTGGGAAGATTAACCAGGCATATTGAAATTGGCTCTGAATGTCTGGTTTACGATAGTCAAACATTCATTTTGTTTTTTAAAAACAAGCATTAACGGTGGTGACAAATACACTCCATTCCTCATATTATGCGTGTTTTAGCTCTGAATGATTAAAACAGCATCCAAAGATGCAAATGTGAAGACTTGCTTATGTATTGTATCTTCTCTCTTCCATAGTTACCTCAATAGTTTTCAAAATCACAGAGCTGATGTCTGTCACACACAATGCACTACAAAAACTTGCAGCGAGTGCCAACTTTTTGCTGTTCTTTAACACAGGTGCTGCTAAACTCATCAGTTAAAATGCAGGGATTTTACAATAATGAGGTCTACCGTAAAAACTGTTTAAATGACAGCCATGCAAGTTCTTCTCATTTGTCTGAATTTTGACTCTAAAATGGCTTTGGACAACCTCACTACCTGGGCAGTCCTGTCCCTTTGCGATAATAGTGCCATCCTTGGAAATGAACCATGAGTCAAAATTGTTCCTTTTTATTTCAACAGGCTCTAGGGCAGGGGTCTTCAAACTTGGCCCTTTTATGACTTGTGGGCTTCAACTCCCACATTCTGGGAGTTGAGGTTCATAAGTCATAAAAGGGCCAAGTTTGAAGACCCCTGCTCTAGGGCAAGCCAACAGCATAGGGCTTCGGAAAGATTGCATCCACACATGCACCTATTCATACTTGGTAATGAGTAATTGGCTGGCCTGGTTCTTAGGAATTGTATGCAGTTCCTATTACAAATGGTGGCAGAGAACAACATCCCAGAATGCCAGCTGTCGATATATATTGCTTATTGTATTAATCTATTTTATTCGATTAATAGATGGTTCAGTCTCAGGCTGAGAAACTCTTTAGCCCTAAGGACACCAGAGTTGTTGATCAGATGCAGTTGGTATGTTATAACCCACATGTATCTTTTATTAGTTTTCCTGTCTCCGTTTTCACCATACTTTGAGAGCATTGTGGCTAAGTTTGGAAAAACTGCATTTTTCTGATGTTTCTGCAGTAGTCTTTGAATGGACAGTAGCCACCTCTCTACCTGTGGAAGGATAGTTTTGAAGGCCCCTCTGTTGACCCACAACTGAGAAGATTTTCCTTAGTTTGTCTGTTATTCTGGTTTTAAAATCTGAATTTATCAAATTCTGTTCTCATTTATGAAGGTCACGAGCATATGCTACTGTACAGTATTCTGAATGCGAAACTGACGAAACCAAGCTAATGTTGCTTGTTTTTCTCTTTGTTTTTCCCTGAATGATTCTAGTATCCATCAGTTAATTGTTTATTCCCAATTTAGCACCTTGAGTTCTTCATAATTTCCGCTCAGTTAAACAGTCTATGAGCTACCAAGTTCTGCTACGGCAGAATAAGGTGGTAGAGAATGTTTGAAATTTCTTTGAGGTTAGGGTTTTTTTGGTTGTAAGTCTTGTCATTTACTGTATGATAAAGAAAATAAGTTAGAATTAATTAAACCACCCCAAGTGCCTAATATGACTTGAGTCGAAAAGGTTCCTCATGTCAGTGGAGATAAAGAGCTGAATATAAAGCAGATAAATGTATTAGAAATTCTTTTTAATTGTTAAAGCCCATGTTTATCATTGCCATCTGCTGCCTATTGGATCAGAGAGAATTGTCTACCAACTAATGAAATACGGTAAAAAGTTTGAAAAGAAAGTAGGAAAACAAGAAATGACCTATTGACTATTATTTTAATTTGTCCCAGGTCAGCTGGATGCTAATTCTATCCTGCAGTCTTTAGCGTATAACCCTTTTAGAGAAAGAAAATTACACATTAAATGATCAGTTGATTTGAAACTGATTATAAATATAAAATATAGCTTCTATTTTTATGTTCTCACTAAAGGTTCACAGCTCACTCTAAGATGTTTTTTTTTTTTTTTTTTTTTTGCTTTTAAGTAGTTACAAGCTATAAGTAATAATAGGTATCGGTCCACCACTTGTAATATTACTAATGTTGTGGTAACTATGCTGTAAGCCTGAGGATATAGCTTGAACCAAAATGGAAAATCGTGTTGTAAAGAATGACATCTTGATAAAACCAGTTCTCTGTGGAATTTAAATTTTCTACAAAGTCCGAAGGACCTAATTAGTCAGGAAAGTAAATTTTAGCGAACAGAAAAACAAAATACAGCAAGGGTTTCGTCTCAGCTATAACAGTGTAAATGACCCATGAGGGTTTTTTTTTTTTTCTTGAATTTGAACAGTTAACTATGGCAAAAAAAGAATGACCCAAAAAAAAAAATAGCCTGCTGATTAAAGAGGAAATTTATAGCTTTTGCTTTTCAGGACAAGAATAATGATCAGCACGGATGCAATGCTAAATTTCTGCTCACTGTATTTAGTATAATTAGTCGAGTTTTGTTTTACTTGATCCCAAGAACCTTGATCTTTTATTCTTAAAGGTGCTTTTTTTTTACATATTAAATTTTCTCCATTCAGTTTGAAAATATTAGCTGTAGGTTGTTTGAATATTAACACTTACTAGCCGGTTGGTTACCAGGTTGCTTCTCCCTCTGTTTTTAGTTGAAGTGGCATGGCCAGCAGTTAAGGATTGTAAAAGTTAACACGGAATTATATTTTATTTTGGCGTCTTTAATCCTCTTTGTGGTATCTCCACATTTCATTAACTGGCACTTTGGGGTTTTTTTGTTTTGTTTTTTAACCCTGTAATTTGCTTGCTGTCTTAGCATCACTTGTTAAAAAACCAAATTGGATCCTATTCCTGTTGTTGTTTTTGTTTGTTTCCAAAGCAATGGTTTCTGGACTATATCACAAATACTGGTTTGTTCCATAGGAGAATGTTTGCTCTTGTGTTTGTCACTACCCATGAAGGCATGGGTGCCCTGTGTGTTATAATTCATTGTTGGAAAATGTGATTCAACAATGGGGGGAAAAAAGAAAGTATTGTTACTAGTCTGGGGTATAATTCTATGTGCACACATTGTTCTTTAAATTGGCACCTGTATATGTATAATTTTTGTCTGTGTGGTGGGGTTTTAATTGTTGTTTCCTGTTTTCTAGAGGGAGGTTCCCTTCCCCTCTTTTTTTTTTCTTGTTCTCCAGGTTAAGCTTATTTTGCTTACTTTCCACTCTAAACCTTTTTTGTATATAACAATTCATTTTTATAGCTTTTTTATATAGCAATTATACAGTTAAACTTTGCTTACAGTATTTATGATTCCACATACTTTTTCTGAAAGAAGAAGAAATATTCGCAATGATGTTTCTGACATTTAGTTTTATTAATGCATAAAGATATGGCTATTCTGTCCTGTGTGAAGCTGCTTGGTAAATTTAGATACTCCTTTGAATTCAAAACGCCTGTCTTTGGCTGAGGAATTCTGGGAACTGAAGTCCACAAGTCTTAAAGTTGTCAAGGCTGTAGACCCCTGCACTACGGAAAGCGATTGCAAGAATATTTATTCTGCCACAGAGGAGTGAGTCACTGATCAATGCCTTTGCAGCTGCCTTGATGAGCTCACTGTTTGCCTCCACAACTATGCAACTGGGCACAGGGTGTTGTTCGGGAAAGGTCTACATAGGTGAGAGGCCAAAGCCTCCGCATCCTCTCTTGACTCCTTGCGCTAGTTGGCCAACTCTCTATGCCAGGGGTCTTCAAACTTGGCAACTTAAGACTTGTGGACTTCAACTCTCAGAATTCTGGGAGTTGAAGTCCACAAGTCTTAAAGTTGCCAAGTTTGAAGACCCCTGCTCTGTGCGCATACGAAAGCAGTCAGTGGCGCTTGCCTTGTTCCATTTATTTCTTGCTGCTTATTGTCAAACTCCAGCACCTGATCAAAAGACCCAGTCTTCAAAGGGAGTTAATTTTTATTTATTTAGGCCAGAGGTCTCCCATTTTGGCAACTTGTGGATTTCAGTTCCCAGAAACAAAGTCTTAAAGTTGGCAAGTTTGGAGACTCCTGATTTAAGCTATCATGGCCTAAAAGGGTTAAAACTAGTTGGGGGGGGGGGGGAAGAGAGACAGGCTAGTCTTTTTCTGTGTACAAAAAGTTCTGGTCAATTTGCTTCCTCCATAACTTTTGGGTCAGTCTTCCATGCTGTTGGTCATGTTAACTGGTTTTTCCACATAGCAGCGGTGAAATTCATCCTTCTCTTGTGATCTCAGTTCTTTCTTACATTAAAAACTGCATCTGGAGAAACGTGTACGCATCTCTGGTTTGTCCAAATAAATGGGGGGAGGGGGATTTGCTGCTTTTGACTAGGTTATGTCGATAACTGCTTTTAATGGGGCTCAAACACACCTGATGTGAATTGTGCTCACAGCCATCTTTTTAGGAAGTGTTGGTTGTTGTTGTTGTTTTAATTAAACGCGAAATGGATTCAGGGCTAGATTTTAAGCATTGTATTGACTTGTTGAGGTGTGGGCCAGGCCAGAAGGTGTAATTAGGCGTTTCTTATACTTCCAACATAACCACAGTGTTTATTAATAGAATCACAAGTATATTTAAGGAAACATACAATTTTTATACTTTCTCCAAGGGGCCTTTCTACGGGAAGCACAGAATATCGATTAGCATGGCGTAGCGGTATAATTTCAGAGGATTTTGTACCTCAGCCTTTATATGTGTGTTTTTCAAAAAATAATAACGCTCTTCGGCTAGACCCATGCAGGTATAATGGGCGAAAAAAGAAGAGGGGAAACACAACTATTTTCCAATGCTGTGAGCTTTGCCTGGATCTCTGCATGTTGGGGTCAAGCCCTTCACTCATCAGTTCTGGAGAATTAATAGCATCGGGCTTCTAGCGTAAGATGTTGGGAAAGAGAGATTCATAGCCTTAGCAATCTTCAAAAGAAAGCATTCCTTATTGTTTGATCTCTGACTCATCTTCGTGGGAATCTACACTTTCCACCCATTGGAAGTTTTACAGTTGAACTGCTGAATTTTAGAAGACTTTATCTCTCCTGTTTGTGTAGTAGTAGTAGTAGATGTTGTTCTGATTGTTATTTTAATGGCTAACATGAAATATCCAGAATCATTAATGATATGGGAATCAGAAATAGAATCAGAAATAGTACACTAGGTGTTAAAAAAAATACCACATATGCTGTACATATCATCTGTTAATTTGTGCACAATTTAAGTGAGTTTGTGAATTCTACTAGGTACTGAAATTGGAAGCCAGATAATCAGAACATAGGAATCAGATTCAAATGTGATTTAAAACACACAGTGCAAATTTACCTTAAATTACTTACGCAGTGCCATGAGAGAGTTCACAGTGCTAAGACCTGTAGATTGCCAATAATAATAATAATAATAATAATAATAATAATACCACCCTTGTATTCACAGTCTTCTGTAAAACATACGCAACATGGTAAGTTGTACTAGACCTCCAAAGTCGCTTTTGCATTATAAACTCGGTCAGCTGAATTTGTTCAAATGTCATATTTTACCTTAAGAGAGCTCAACATGTACTGTTTTGTCATTTTGGGGGGGGTTAATTTTTATGTTCTATGTGGTGAGGGTACCCCGAGTCAGTTGGAATCAGGCAGCACCCAAAATCAAATAAATGAAACCAACTGATCTGTCTCCATCCTTTTAAGCCCATTTATAACATCAAACAGATGTCGCCAAGACATCAGTCCAAGCTAACTCCTAACCATGTCAGCAGGAAATTGTGTTACTTGAAGTGAATCCTGAGTTGGAAGGTATGATACGTCTATTTTGACTATCCATGCTTTCCTAAGATTCAGGTTGAAGCTTTCCCCAAATTTTCCAATCTTTCATTTTTAAATTAAAGATACCCAAGTGTTGGACTTGGGAAACATCTGTATACAAAAACGTGTGAAAATACATTTCATCAAACCCGTTGGTAGAAAGCGGCAATGTTGTTTCCTTCCCTTTTTCTATTTATTGTTTATCCTTTGCACTTTAAGTTTCAATGTGTGCTATTCTTGTACATTTATTTTTTTTTCTTCCCATACCTAGAGTATTTCCCACCTCCAATCCCCCATGTGTTTTTTGTGATTTTTTGTGTTACAGAAACACAGGTCTCTTTGACTCCCATTTATGGCATCTGAACAAATCAATATTTGATGTGTAGTATACTTGTTTTTCTGTGTTCTAGCTTTGAGGGATCCTGAATCCCTTCCTAGTTTGCATAGATTTTGATTTTTAGGAATGGTTAAGGAGCTTGTTTGAATGCCGTGCATGCTAACTTCTGTGGTTGTATTTGAAGAAGAAAAAAGGTGCAGTTTGAGTAGCACTTTGTGATGGACGAATGAAAACTGAGCTTTGCAATAAAACAAACGATATTACTATATATTAAATTGTGTTCTCAGTGCTATGTGTATTTCTTTTCCAAGTGTTTAATAATGGTTGTTAATTTAAAAGGGGGGGCGAACTCTGAGAAATCACCTTGAACTTTTATGTATTCATTGGGCAAGCAATGGCTTAGGGTCCAGCGGCCTCTGTGGACACGTACAAGGTAATAAATCTAAGGGCAGTCAATTGTATGATTGACAGCACAGAGGAAATTGCCTAATACCATCTTTCAACTTCACAGGAAGAGTAAAGATAGACTCTCCTCAGCCACATATATGCTTTCTTTCATTTCACTTAAAAAAAATGAAGCTGCGAAACAAATGGATAAGCGAATTGGTCCAAGAATTTGGAGTTAGAAATTTCGTACATTCACCACATTGATACCTCCCCATTGTGAGAATTATTGAAGAGAAGAAGTATCCTCTCTAATATATATATGCACTCCAAAGATATGAGTCTGTCTTCACTCATAGAAGATCATTGAACTCTTGTGTCCAAATTGGCCTGTTCAAACTGTCAGATCACACTCAATTTATGTGACTTTATAGTGCTTTAGAATACTTTATCATGCCTTAAGCCTGCCTGCCTGCCTGTTTTTTTCGTGGAAAATGTTGCCAGTTTAACAACTCTTTTCTTTTCTCACTGGTGTACTTTTGAAGTTTACATGTTACAAAACTGAGTACAAAAATGGTTCTTGGATTAAGTAGTACTTTGTTTACATGTTCGATATAACGTTGGGTACGTAAAAGGGTGTTTATGTTTGTTTTAATTTAAAGCACATGGATTGTGCTCTACAGGCTTTGTGGCCACAGTGCAAACTCTGGCAAAATATTGTATTAAGGATACGTGAAAGTCTGTTAGCTTTTTTTTTTTTTAATGTAGTTTGAATTGACCGGGTTTTATAAAATGTAAGAAAAAAAAATATTGTATTTTGGTCTGAAATGTGTGCTGTCATTTTACTTTGCTGTATGTATTGGAGGTTTCTTGAAAACTTGAACTCTTTTATAGAAGGATGCAGACCAAAACTGAACTGTCTTACAGATGGTTAATGAACTAACCAAATAAACACTGTATGGTTGCATACATATGCCATCTCTGGCATGGAAGCTTTTCTTATATTTATTTGCTAATAGGGTGACATGGAAACTAAACAGGGAGTGGAGATAAATGGGATGTTTGCAAGAGAGCCTGCCCGATTGTGACTACCAGCAACAGGAGTAATTGAGTGTAGAGATAACCACCATTTCTGTTATTAAAGGTCAATCCAGTATTCTCCAAGTGGTGGTTTAGATCTCAGAAGAGTAAGGTGCTTCTCAGTTTCCTAAAGGCCTAATCAACTGCTGGTTCATATCACATGCGATGCCAACAAAGGAGAATGTATGTAGCTCAGGGTTGAAATGAGAGGTTTTTGTTTCCTTGCAGACATTTCATTATCCAGTGAAATATCCACTAGCACTGATGATGTTACTAATTTGGGTAATGAAACGTCTGCAAGAAAATAACCAAACTCAGAAAGCATCAAGGATCCCTTATATGCTGTGCCTTATGCTCTAAAGGTTATTTCCTTCTGAGTTAACTGTCTTGTATGAACTCACCATAGTTATGCAACAGTGATTGCCTATGCCACTATTAAACAAAATATATCAAACGCAGTGTGTAAACTCAATCCTGATCGGTACTACTGAGTGAAACTTTCATGGAGCCAAGGCAGGCAGGCCTGGCCAGGATATATAATGCTTAGATCCTAAATAGGGAGTCCTTTGACATACAATCATTTTATTTAATGGCCATCTGAACCTATAACAGCCCTGGAAAAAAACGACATATGACTGTTTTCACACTTAACAACCGTTGCAGCATCCCCATGGTCACATAATCAGAATTTGGATCATAAGAACCATGAACCGTAGCAATTCACTTAACAGTGTCAAGAAAAATCATAAAATGGGGCAAAACCCGACTTAACTGTCTTGCTTCACAACAGAAATTTTGGGCTCAATTATCATAAGTCAAGGATTACTCACACATTAATTGTATCTTTTTAAAAAAACAAACAACAATCCTGCAATCGGTTGACAGCCCTAGTTCAAATTCTTAAGACGGGCTTTTTCACGAGCGGAGGAGATGGAAAAAAACATTCTGCATCTACGAAAGGGCAAAGGATTATTGCAAGGTAAGGGCAAAATATCTCACTGTACATTTGGGAACAATTGAAAGGAGATAGAAAATATTTTGTATGTGGTCTTGAGCTCCAGGAAGACACATCGACTCAAAATCTAACAGATCAATAAATATAAGCGCAGTTGCAGCGTCTTGGGGAGGATTTCGCTGACGTTCTTGTCTCTTTGAAATAATTTCTAAAACAAATGCCTTTTCATCAAATGGAAGGAAAACCACGAGAAAACAATATCCACCAGGCGTTAAGCCCTATTGACCTTTTCCCCATTTCATTTTACACACATTCCTAATCTTTCCCTAGATTTGTGAGATGAGCCAGAATTAATACTTTAACATTTCTAGAACCTTAACAGTTCTACAGAGGAATTGTTGAGTCTGTCATTTGTACCTCTACAACTGTCTGGTTTGGCACAGCAACTAAACCAGACAGGCACAGACTTCAACAGAGAGTTAGGACTGCAGGAAAAAAAATGGCAACCAGCCTGCCTTCCATTGAGGACCTGTATACTGCATGGATCAGAAAGAGGGCTGAGAAAATATTTGCAGACCCCCTCACATCCTGGACAATTTCTCCCCTTGGGACATCTCTATAGGGCATTGCATGCCAAAACAGTTTTTTCCCCACAGTGCTGTCTTACGTCTAAGGATATTTACCCATGAAGTAGGGCTGTATTATTATCATACTTTTCATCTTTCCTACTACCTTCTTCTATTGGTATCTTATGATTATGTTATTTTATTGTTTACGCACCGGAGACAATTTTTTTGTTCTACACTATTCTATTCTATTCTATTCTATTCTATTCTATTCTTTCATTGTATGAAAGAGGTGGCTTTTATCTGAAGCTACAAAATGGATTTGTATCTGAAGCAATATTTTGCAATGGGATCTTGCCAGAGACCAATCTTAGCCAATATTTTGCTTCATTTCTTGCAACCTGGGACAATAAAAGAAGCGAGAAAACAGGCCCTCTCTAGCATCTCATTTCCAAATTCCAAATTTTTGTTATCGTACCAGAGTAAAGGAATGTATCCACCCTTGTTTCTTTACAATAAATTTGCAGGACGTTTGGTATTAATAGGTGACTGACTGGTTCATGAATCAGTTTTTGTGGAAATTAGTAATTGTTGGCCTGACCAAGCTGAGTATGAAAGCTGTCCAGTGCTTAAAGAACCATACTCCGTTTTTTTAAAAAGAAGATAAATTATTAAAACATCTTTTTTTTTTCCTCTTCAGTTTAACTCTCAGTTACTTGTCAATATTGAGCGAGAAAGTCTCAATGCTCTCCTTTAGAAACCCATAAAATAATCATGGTCAAACTTTTAATGCTTGGCATCTGTTTTGGTGTTTTCCTTTGAAATTCTGACTTTGATCATCTCAGAAAGCCAGAGAAGAGGCAGTAAAGACTGGAGGGAGAAGTTATCAAACAAAAATGTGCTTGTCTTTTACGGTAAAGAAACATAAAGCTAAAGGGCAGCTTGTATCAATGAAAGTTGAAGCAAGAAAAGCAAACATTTTTTATTGTGGCAGGATGTATAATTTGCCCATGAGTGAAGAAATGGGAGTTCTAGCCAAACACGTGGAAATGTTCCTGGTCCAAAATGGCCTTTCCCATAAGGGTGTCCTCAGAGTGGGGACAAAGAAATCAAATTGATGGCTGCAGTGGTGTGATTGAAGCTCCACCTGTTTTAAATGTGCACGGTGTGTGTGACGCACATAACAAAACAGGTAGAGTTTTGATCATACCATCTCAGCCACCATCTTGACATATTTTACCTCACCATTTGGACACACCTGAATGAACTGGTTTTTCACTTCATCCCAGCAAGAGGAAGGACCTCAGGGACTGCCTGAACCAAGGACCTCAGTCCTAGAACATTTGCTGAAGAACATTTATATGAGGCCAGTGACCCTTATACTTTATTGCTTTTGCAGTACTCCTTTCACCCTGTACCAGTCTCATGAAGTGCTCAGGGAACATCTCTGGCACGTTTTGATCTAGAAATAAGTTTATGGCCGTTCTTGTGCATTTTATTGCTGCAGTTGAAGACGTAACACGTCTTAATTGTGATTGAAAAGGGCAGGAACTAGGTGAGATGTTTTCCTCTAAAAGAAAAAAAAATAAAACAGGATTTAGCTAGATCTTTTGGATGGGCTGTGTTTGTGTAACAGGTTGAATGTTGAAGCTGCCCAATCAATATGGTTGGTTTGGGGGACAATTCAGTTGAAATGGCTACTTTATTCTTCTGCCAAGGCCAGAACATTGGATTAATTAGGAGTAACTCTGGTTAACCAGAGATATATGTGTCATACAAGACGCACTAGCATCTTCCTTTAACCCCTTAGATTTAATTGGCTCTAAAGGTCAGATCAGTCTTGGAAAATATTGCTAACTTTAGAATATGCCAAGTGGTCAAAAAAAGAATTGATTAAGCTAATTTGGCTATGAGATCAGCCTTCTCCATTTGGGAATTTTTCCCATTTATTATCTTGCGGCTTTCCAGGTCCCCTGGCAGGCCAGGGTGATCTTGAAATAATTCCTGATGTTTCAGTTGCCACAGAAGGAGTGTTTTCACGGGTAAACAAAGCTGGCTAAAAATCCTCCAACCTTGTCAAACCTCATTTATTTCCGAAGTTCGATTAAACAGTGAAATCTGCTTTTGCATTTGGTTCTAGGTTGATTTCAGCTCATTATCCTTCATCTCCTAGATCGGTATTTCTCAACCCCAGCAACTTTAAGATTGGTGGACCTCAACTCCCACAATTGTCTAACCAGCATGACTGACTGGAGTATTCTGAGAATTGAAGTTCACCCATGTTAAAATTGATAAGGATAAGAAACACTGTCCTAGATCAGTGGTGGCGAACCTATGGCACGGGTGCCAAAGGTGGCACTCAGAGCCCTCTCTGTGGGCACACGCGCCATCGCTCCAGTCCTAGGCCTTCAGCTGAGTTTTATAAAACCTTTTCGCTTTAGGCCTCCTCCGCCGTGTGCAAAAAAACCAAGAGGTTCAATCAATCAGTCAATTTCAACTTCTCATGGAAAAAAAAAGATCTTGCAAAGTTGGAATTGATTAATCAAACTTTTTAGTCCTCAGTCTGCCATTACTATCACAGCCACGCCCACCCAATGGGCCACACCCACCCGGCACCCAACGATGCATAAGTGGGTTTTGGGTTGCAGTTTGGGCACTCAGTCTCTAAAAGGTTCGCCATCGCTGTCCTAGATCATCAGATGTCAGCTCAAGATGTCTGCCACCAACTGATTGACCTTGAAGGCGAGGAACACAACTGGAGGCCATTGCAGATAGATGATATTCTGTTCTAAATTCTTATGGCTTCATAGAAATCTTGAACAGAGGCGGGACAATCCTTACCAGGAGCCTTGCATCTGCCTTCAAGTTTTTCTCAGAGCAGTGTGCATAACTGTTAATTGTTAATTTGGCTTCTTCTTTAGATTGACCCTCAGATACTTTGAAGTTGTGGGAAAGAATTTATACCTGCAGAAACAGAATAACAGAGTTGGAAAGATCCTCTAGTGCAAACCCCTGCTCAGGCAGAAAACCCTATACCAGTGGTTCTCAACCTGTGGGTCGGGACCCCATTTGGGGTCGAACGACCATTTCACGGGGGTCGCCAAACGACGCAGTCCGCAATTTTTTCCCCCCTTTTCCTTAGCTGTGCTACGCCCTTTTATTCTATTGGCTTTTGAAAGCCAATAGAATAGACTCTCTTGAATAGAGTCTAATTCTATTGGCTTTCAAAAGCCAATAGGAATTGTCTAGGCTGTCTCTGCCCTGCTGAGCCCGCCAAAAGTCCCATTCTGCAAACGGTGCTGCACCAGTTGAGTAGTCCTCGACTTATGACCGGCTGAGTAGTCCTCGACTTAACGACCGATTGGGGGTTGCGGCATTAAAAAGGTTGAGAACCACTGCCCTAGACCATTCCAGACAAGTGGCTATCCAGTCTCTTCTTAAAAGCCTCCAGTGATGGAGCGCAGAATATTAGCAACACGTTTTAATAACATATTGGCATGATATCTCCAAAATGCAAAGGATATAGACTTCAACTTGGCAAAGGAAAATGTTGTTTTTTTAAAAAAAAAATTGGGATTTTCCTTACTAAATAAAGGCATTGTATAAGTACAAGGTTTGTATAAGTACAAACATTGGTTTCGTATATTGCAGTATGCTCTGATTTGTTAACTCAAGAGTTTTGCTGCATAAGTCACAATGACTGGCTCAGCCATTGTACTATGTAATGATTTTGTTATTTGGAATCCGTTGACTAAATCGCAATTAGATGAATATGCAGCACAGTCTAAGCTCTAAATCCCGATGTACAAATGACAACAGTTGGATTAATACAGCTAAACTCTTAAGTCCACTGTATCTTGACTTGCTTGTATCTTGAATCCAGTCTGGTCCTCCATAAAGCAAGCTGACACTTCACAGAGAGTAGCATCTGGTCAACTATGGCTGACCTAAGAAGCTAAGCAGGGTCAGCCCTGGTTACTACTTAGATCTGGGGGTGGGGGGATCTGGAAATTCTAGATCTATAACAAGATTGGAAAGTTCAAAACATCCCAGGGAAGGAATAGCAAATCACTTCAAAAGTCAATAAATGGACATGGTTACTCAAATACACCTTTACTTCTTATGATGGTGGAGCTATTGAGAGAAATAGGAGTCCAAGGGACATAGGGCCCAAACAGTGGTATAATTAAGTAATTAAAGATTTTGGATTAAATGCCTTTAAGAGGACTTCCTCTGCCATGCCATGCTTTCATTGGAAGACAGTCTGTTCTGAGGGGTCCTTGTGCTCTCCAAGCTTGGATATTTTCTTGCAGACGTTTCATTACCCTACTAGGTAACATCATTAGTACTAGAAGGGTAAGCATTGGTGATGTCACCTAGTCAGGTAATGAAACATCTGCAAGAAAATAACCAAGCTCAGAAAGCGCCAAGGGCCCTTCATTTCAACCCTGAACTGTAAATATTCTCTTTTACCGAGACATTGTTTTGTTACACAATATCATTAATATATTTTTCAATAAAAAATAACTCAGTATTTGTAAGAGTGTACTTAGACAACAACTCTAAGTACAAGTTTCTAAAAATAGAATAGCACACTGTGGGAACCAGGGTTCCTCCATGTAAGAGTAGAAATTGATGTTCGGTCTTTAAATGATGCTGCCTTCCTCCCTTAGCCAATTCTGCCATCCAGATCTATCACAGAGGATTCCACGTGAGCTATTGGAGTTCAGCTCCCAGCCCTGATTTACTCATCTCATTAAGCCATCATATCACCCTTCAGGTTTGGCTGAACATGTACGGGCTTAACCACTGTGGTTTGGAAGTGGTGATTTATGGCTTAGCTTCTTGCGCAGGTTCAGCCAAATGAGGTTTATTCAATTAAGGAAAAGCAAAGCCGTCTTTGAATCACACTGTGCTGCTGTTGACTTAATAACACATCCATGCTGCGCTCGTTGGCAACTTCCTACTTCCTAAGTTGTTTTTTTTTTTTTTATCTTCTCAGGGTAGGCAACCTTGGCTCTTTTATGACTCGTGGACTTCAACTCCCAGAGTTCCTGAGCCAGCCATGCTGAGGGGAAAGGGAGAGGTTTCCAAGCTGAGCCATGCTGGCTCAGGAATTCTGGGAGTTGAAGTCCACGAGTCATAAAAGAGCCAAGGTTGACTACCCCTGGTTTAGATGTTCTAAGTCCAGGGATTTGAGCAGAAACCCAAGAAGGAGGCACGACAGTACCTAAACCAGGGTTCCTCAACCCTATAACTTTAAGATGAAGTCCACACATCTTAAAATCGACAGGATTGGAAAACATCGTCCTAAGCCAGTTGTCCTGACCTTCTTCCCACAATAAGGGTATGTTGGGTGAGTCCAGAACTAATTCCTTCTGGGCCAGAAGACCTGAACTTCGTAGGAAGATTTTTCAAGGACAGGAGATGAATATGTCAGACTTTCCGCTGAAAAACTAACAACCAAATTTTGGTGGCTTCAACAATCAAATGATATCCATTGCTCCCCTGTTTAAACCAGTGCTTCTCGATCTCCACAACTTTAATATGCATGGACTTCAACTCCCAGAATTTCCTAATCAACCATTAAAGTTGGTAAATCTCTCAACTGATGTTCCTTGCAGCACAGCTTATGGGATATTAGACAGGTACAAGGAGTCCTCGACTTACGACCCCTTGGGACACTGCAATTGTCATAAATACGAACCAGTTGCCAAGCCTCTGGATTCTGAGCACGCAACCCTGGGGATGCTGCAAAGGTCATAACTGTGAAAAATGGTCGTAAGTCGCATTTTTCAGTGCCGTTGTAACTCTGAATGATCGCTAAATGAAATGTTGTAAGTCAAGGACTACCCTTATAAAGGAAATGGATGGGAACCTTTATAATAATAATAATAATAAAGTTGGAAGGGACCTTGGAGGTCATCTAGTCCAACCCCTTGCTCAGGCAGGAAACCCTAGACCATTTTGGACAAATGGCTGTCCAGTCTCTTCTTAGAAACTTCCAGTGTTGGAGCTCTCACGACTCACAACTTTGGAAGGCAAGCTGTTCCACTGATTAATTGTTCTCCCTGTCAGGAAATTTCTCCTTAGTTCTAGGTTGCTTCTCTCCTTGATTAGTTTCCATCTGTTACTTCTTCTCCTGTCCTCAGGTGCTTTGGAGAATAGCTTGACTCCCTCTTCTTTGTGGCAACCCCTGAGATATTGGAACACTGCTATCATGTCCCCCCTCATCCTTCTCTTTGTTAAACTAGACATACCCAATTCCAGCAGCCGTTCCTTATGTGTTTTAGCCTCCAGTCCCCTAATCATCTTTGTTGCTCTTCTCTGTATTCCAAAATGAGAATCTTTAACCAGATTAGTGTTTTTTTTTGTTTTGTTTTGTTTTTCCTGTCAGAATAACAGTAAGAGCTAAAGTTAGCAGACTGTCTGGCCTATTATGTATGTCATTTTCTTGCTGCTAGACCTTTTAGGATTTTCTGGACTATTATTGTGCTTAAACTTTGAAAGCCACGTAAGTCCTATTTCACAGGGCAGAAAATGAATAGCAAGATTATCGCCAAATATATCCTGTCTGTGCAGCATTAGATATTCAGATGGCTCAGTTTTAGTCCCACATCTGTCCTGGCTTTGTTGTGTAATGTTATTCACATATTACTTTATTTCCTCTTCCTGTTCACTAAAACTCAGCAACAAACTTCAGTTTTGCAGATTCCATCCCACGATTCATACCGATGTTTTCCTACATTTTCCGGCATTGGGCTTGGGCCCCACACATTAAATTTAATATCGAACATCACTTTGCACTTTGCTGAAAGACGTCCGCAGATAGTCCTTGACTTACAACCACAACTGAGCCACACATTTTTTGTTGCTAAGTCAGACGGTTTTTAAGTGAATTTTGCCCCATTTTGCTGACCTTTCCTGCCACAGTTGTTAAGTGAATCACCGCTGTGGTTAAGTTAGTAACACGGTTGTAAAGTGAATCTGGCTTCCGCATGGATTTTGCTTGTCAGAAGGGGATCCCATAACTCAGGAATGCTGCGACAGTCGTAAATACGAGTCAGCTGCCAAGCATCCGAGTTCTGATCAGTTACCATGGGGATGCTACAGCGGTCGTAAGTATGAAAAACGGCCATAAGTCACTTTCTTCAATGTTGCTGCATCTTCAGATGGCCACTAAACACACTGTTCTAATTTGAAGACCACTCTAAACTTGTTTCCAGCATTTTAGTGAGTTACTCTTCCAGGAGATGAACGCTCACCATAGATACCGGCAGCTCATAAATAGCTTCCCGTTTTACTCTTTCACCATGACTGTGACACATCCCCACAGCCAGAGAAAAAAGCTACGAAAATCAGGTTGTGACAAGATATTTTTTTCACTTGCTGCCCTGGTGTGTCACCACATAGAACCAGATAACCGATTTTTTTCCCCCTCTGACAGAAACGATTCTTCTTTCAGGTGAGGGTTGAGAAACTTGAGACATGCCTAGAGTAGACATTTAAACCGTTTTTGTTTCACTTGGATAAACTCCACTCAACCAAGAAAAAACAAGACTTTGGCCTGTATTGTTGTGGGCGGCTTTGAATAGAATACAGCTGGACAGGACTTTGGGGGTCTTCTAGTCCAGCCCCCTGCTCAAGCAGGAGAACCTATACTGTCTCAGATAGGTGAATGTCTAGTCCAGACATGTCAAACACAAGGCCCACGGGCTGGATGCGGCCCGCGAAGCCATCCTGGAAACAGTGAGGGAACGGCCCCCTCTGCCTTGGCCCTGGCCCAGGTCAGCTGGGAGCCAATGGACAATTTTGTGGTGGCCATCTTGGCACTTGCCCCGGTGGACCATGCCTTGGCACTTGCCCCAGTCCCACCCTCTTCTGCCAGAGACCCTCAGATCTGTCCCACTCCTGCTCAGGCCCCCATAAGCACTCTTGATGCGAATGATGTAGAACTGGCCACGCCTACCCAGTAGGCCACACCCACTCCATCCAGGCCCACCCAGTAGGCTGCACCCACTCTGCCCCCCCCCCAGGGCAACCACAATGCTGATGCGGCCCTCAGTAAAATTGAGTTTGACACCCCTGGTCTAGTCTCTTCTTAAAAACCTTCAGTGATGGGGCGCCTACAATTTCTGGAGGCAAACTGTTCCACTGGTTGATTGTCCTCACTGTCAGGAAGTTTTTTCTTAATTCCAGGCTGTTTCTCTCTTTGATCAGTTTCCAACCATTGTTTCTCGTCCTTCCCTCTGGTGCTCTGGTGAACAACCTGTCCCCTTCTGCCTTGTGGCAGCCCCACAGATCCTGAAACACTGCTATCATGTCTCCCCTATTTCTTCTTTTCTTTAGACTGGCCAAACCCAAGTCCTGCAGCCGTTCTTCGTACGTTTTGGTCTCCGGGCCTTTGATCATCTCCGTTGCTCTTCTCTGAAGTTTTTCCAGACTTTGAGAGACAGAAAGTGGACTTTAAAGGAGAAAACCATCACTTGGTAGTTCCCACTGAATTCTGTCTGCTTGAGAATTCAGGAAACCAAAATCCACACTTTTAGAACTTGCTAGGGTCAATCCAATTGTTATCCTTCATTATCATGGTTAAATAAAGCAACTGAACTGTGATCTCAGTCACCGAAACGTTTCTTAATGGCCACTTCCAATAGACCTAGCTAAATTATACGCTTGTGTGGATGTAGCACTTGTTCTCCACACCTTACAGCAGGCACGTTCATCCCATGGGCTGCATAGAGCCCTGGACAGCTAGTAATGCAGCCTTACAAGACTGTAAACTCTTAATATTATGTGTCAAACATATAATAACTGGAGAAGCTTCTTGAATGAGAAGTGAAATATTTTCAAAGAAAACATCAAGAAAGTCCAATTGCTTTTTGGGACAACCATGATCTGAATGATTGAGAATCTCCACAGACATAAAATAACTCTATTATATATTTTATATGTAGCCCAAGATAATTCCACTTATGTCATATAGTTTTATCAGCAGCAGTATAGAAATATTTTGCCTTCTTCCAAGACTACCCAGTTTAGCCTGCAGTTTGGGATCTCTTAGTGGTGTCATATCCATGCAATTATCAGGGCCAGATCTATTAAATTCTGAGATGGGAAATCAGTAGGAAATCAGCCAAGGAAAGTGTTATAACCACCTGCATTAGCTTTAGTATTTGGGGTGTGTCAAAACTTTGCTTTTTAGTTTCAAAACTGTTTTCAAACACTACACAGTTTAAAATGTTACATTCTAGTTATAATTCTCTGAAAAGAATATTGTTTCATTTGTAAATGTGGGTATCCTATTTGTTTTTATTGTTGCTTCTACAGTTGTTGCAGTATTTTGACACAAGACTTTGGACCTAATATGATACTTATTTTGCATTGCATTGGTTTTTCTATGAGTATGCTATTTTATAAAGCACTGAAGCATAACATTGTTTATTAGTAAATAAGCTTTTTAATGTCATCTGAGCTCCATTATTCATTCTTATGTTTAAGGTCATGTGAGAGTTATTTCAAGGTTCTCTCTGTTACCTTTCTATCCACTTTAAAACAGCATTGTTTTACACAAACAGCTACTATGTTTTTAATTGGCAGATTACCTCTCACTTAATTGAAACTGCATTTGTTTGGCTTGTTTTGTAAAGGTTAAGCTATAAATTCTCAGCATCATAAAGCAGGCTGCTTCAGAAATGGAATATAAATCATCTTTATTTTTTTGCCATGCCATTCTATCAATCACACCTCGAGTATGTTTTTGATAAAGGCTGTGGGTACAGATTCACCAGGATTAATCACATCTATGCAATAATCGTAGGAAAGATTTGAAAAACAAGCAAAGACTCAAAGGAACCACTATAATCTCATCTTGCATGTTACAGGATCCCCACTGGGCCACTTCATTCAATCAAAAAATGGAGGAATTGAGAAACTCACAGTTCAGCTCAGCCTTGTTTTGTTCCAACCCATCTCTGCATACCCAATGATCAAGGGAATCAAGGACCATCAGTTAAAAAGTATTTAAAAAAAAAAATCAAAGGTGCTGGCTTCTTCTCAAAATTGCTTAGCCAACACTGGACTACATACAATTCCTATCGTGCAATCATTTGACAGACTGGGATAATATAAGATCTTTTGCCTTGAGCAGGGAGTTGGACTAGAAGACCTCAAAGGTCCCTTCCAAGGATTCTATGTTCCCTGCTGGCTGGCGAAAAGAGGATTGGGAGCAGGGGCGAAAGGCAGCGGCCAGGGAAGGAAGGAAGGAAGGAGCACTTGGAAGGAAGGAAGGAAGGAAGGAAGGAAGGAAGGAAGGAGCACTTGGGAGGGAGAGAGGGAGGAAGGAGCACTCAGGAGGAAGGAAAGAAAAAGAAAGAAAGAAAGAAAGAAAGAAAGAAAGAAAGAAAGAAAGAAAGAAAGAAAGAAAGAAAGAAAGAAAGAAAGAAAGAAAGAAAGACCTTTGTTCTGCAACCCGGTCCCCTGCGGAAGGGACGGGCTGCTATCCCCCTCGTACCGCCTGCGGGGCGGGGATAGGGGGCATGGGCTATGTAGTCCTCCGGCTCCAAAGACCGACTAGGACCCGTCCCCCTCCCACTCTCCCCCCCACCCCCACCCCCAGCCAGCAGCTCCCGCTCCCTCCCCAGGCGGGGACGCGGCGCGCGCCCGGAGCGCGGCGGGGCGGCCGGCGGGGCAGGCGGCGGCGGCGGCGGCGGCAGGAGCAGCAGCAGCTGCCCGGGTTCGCATTGACGTCAGAGCGGCCGCACATGACCGGGGAAGCCAATCAGAGGCGCTCCGGAGCGGCTCCTGCCAGGCGCTCCAGCCCCGCTCGCTTCTCCTCCGGCGGCTCCTCGGGCTTCGACGCCGCCCCTGGCTCCGGGACACGCGTCCGCCCGCATCCAGACGTGCACGAGCCGAGCGGGCAGCGCCTCTCCTCCCGGCCCGGCCCGGCTGGAGGCCGTCGGCTCCTTTGCCTCGCCGCCGCCTTTGTCTCCGCGGGCGCCGCCTGGCCGCGCAGCTCCGGCGGCGCATGGGTGCTCGGCGCGCCTCCGTCGACAGGATCGGGCACGGCCGGGGCTAGAGCCCCCCCAGATCCGGCTCGGCTCGGCTCGGCTCCGCGCCCTTCTCGCCGCCCGCCCGCCCGCCGGCCGGCCGGCCGCGCCCGGGGAGGGGCGGCATGGATTGCCCGAGCGGCTGCGGGGGCGGCAGCGACCCCCGCCCGCCGGAGGAGAGCAAGCCCTTGCTGGGCGAGGCGCCCGACGGGACCAAGATGGGGGCCGCGCCGTGCCGGCGAGGCGTCCACTGCGGCGGCATGAGGTACAAGCTGCTCCAGGAAGGGGACATCCAGGTGTGCGTCGTGCGCCACCCGCGGACTTTCCTCAGCAAGATCCTCACCTCCAAATTCCTGCGCCGCTGGGAGCCCCACCACCTGGCCCTGGCCGACCACAGCCTGGCCTCCGCGACGGTGAGTGGCCCTCCCCGCCGCGCCCCCCCCCTCGGGTCTGACTTGGGGGTTTGCACATTGGGTTGTCTGAATGCCCACCGGGCCAGGTCTGGGGGGGGGGCTGTCAAGGCACAAAAGCAGCCCACCTGCAAGGCGGCCCTTGGCTGGTTTTGTACCTGAAGCCCCAAAGCCCTGGCTTGGTTGGGGTTGAACCCGTTTTGGGTTGGCTTGGCCCGACGTGGTTTGGGGGAAGCTTTCCCACGACTTGGCTTGCAGAGAGGGCCGTTTTCCCTCGCTTTTCCTTGCCCTTTGCACCCCCCCCCCGTTTGAAATAGGCTCCCTCCTTGCACCCAAGTCCCTTCTCTGTGCTTAGTGGGGCTGGGGGAGAGTTGTGGTTCAACCCCTGGATGGTGGGAGCTGGAACCTGCCCCCCCTGCCCCGACATAAAATTTTGCAAAATCTGGCATGCCTGAAGGATGGTCTCTGAGGTCAAAAGAGGCGCTATTGAACAAAGCCTCCAAGAGAAGCAACCTTTGGACTTTAGGCCGCTTAAAAAAACAAACAAAAAAGGATTAATTTTTATTGTTCCTAATCCAATTGTCATCTTCTTGGCCTTCCGGCAGTTTGGAATATCTGAGGTTGAAAGGAGAAGGTGAGCAAAAAATCCTGTTGGTTAAGGGCTTGTCTTTCCGTTCTTGAGATGGCTATTGTAATTGAGTTATTCATCGGTGACATCTCATGATGGAAGACTTTGCTTCCTCTTTCTTCAGCATTCAGATGCCTGATTACTTAGATTTTAATCATTTCCTTCTTCGGAGGTTGAGGTTTCTTTGTTTTTTAATCAGGTTGGCTGGTTCGTAAAACTGCTGAGTTATAATTAAAGGAAGAATGAAGAACAAATCAAACTTCGAATGGAAAACAAATAGGCTTTGGAGTGGTTGACTAGTTCAAGGAACAATATGTATTATTATTATTATTATTTTGGGGTTTTCAGTTGGATTCTGAAAAGTAGACGGTACCTTTATGAAACTTTGCTCTCTTGAAGACTGGAGCCAGGATTGATCTTTCTTCCTTTTGACTCTTTCGAAATGTGGGTGAGCAAGCTAAGGGTTATGGAGAGTGTAGTCCACCCAGATCATGGGAAGTTGTAGCCCACCCCGTCTAGAAAGCAGAAAATTAGAAGAATCTGCTGCTGCCCCTTCTTGGGATTTGAAATGATTGTATTAATTCTCCTGAAATGTCCATTTCCCTGTTCTAGATTTCAGAAAATGGAAGATGGCATTTGCTCCCTCCCAGCTTAGATAACATAGCTTGCTGGATTTAGACTGGATGGCAGATACCATGATACTTTAGTCTTCTTTATGAGACTAAATTTCATCTCAGTTCAAGAACCGTGGGTTTTTACTTCTTCTCGTGTATAAAATGAATGTTGACCCTCTTGATAAGGTGTTGGTGATGCAAGCATCTCTTAAAAGTTCACAATGACCCTGCAAGGTAGGTTGCCAGCGAGCAGCAGGCTGAAGAGAGTATACAATTAGTCTGCAGAGTCAGTAACAGAAAGGTTGATAACTCAGTTTCCTTGCACAGCCCCCCATTTTCCAGTTGGCTACCTGAAGTTGATCAGTGAGAACCACAGGTAGACATCAGCAGCAGTTACCTGTTTTCAGAATTAACAACTATCCTGGACTTTGGGCCTTCCGATGAAGGTGGTGCTCTTTAGATCCTGCGTGACTCACCGTCATCGTATAAATAGTGGAAGGACTACGCTCCTTCCTCCTAACCTGTGACACAGCCAGTTCACACATCCTGATTAGCCAAAGCCAGGTCTTTAGGACTTCTTATGGCGTATCAGCTCAGCCCCTGGCCCTTCATTTTGTGGCTGGAGTGAGATCAAAGTTTATGCAAAATCTCTCCTAACCGCCTTACTGAAGGGCCTCCGTTTACTGCTAAGTAAGGGCGTAACGATTGCAGCCTTCATTTTTCTCCTGTTTTATCTCCATCTCCCTTTCAGTTCTCTTTCCTGTTCGTTTACAGAGGGTGGCTTTTGTCTGCGATTGGCTTCAGTGACAAGCGTGCATTTTGCTCACATGATTAAGGTGGGATTTCCTAATTCTTTGGGTTTTCATATCAAGCCTAGTCAGAACAGCCAACTGAAAATATTTCTGGGTAGAGCAGCGTTTTTTTATTTTTATTTTTTATTTATTTTTTGTTTTTTTTATTTTTTATTTTAAAAAAAACACCAGAGTGCATTTACCAGGATCTGGTGTGCTATACAAACCCTGCCTTGCATTTTTAAAATCAGGGTTAGGAAACCCCAGGCTATTTTCCAGTAGTAAACACAGAGCAAGCCACTAGAATATAAATTGAGAGCAAATTCAACTCTCTGCTGCCACTGATGATGTTATCTAGTTTGGTGATGAAACGTCTGCAAGGAAACAAGGACCCAGATTGTTGGGGGTAAAATGCTGACTCTGTAAACCACTTAGAGGGGGCTGTAAAGCACCGTGAAGCAGTGTATAAGTCTTAAGTGCTATTGCTTTGAAGAAGAATGTGAGATAGAAACATTTTCTAGAAGTTCTAAAGACTCAAGAGTTCACAGAGCTGATGAGTGATAAACTGGACTGTCTTAAGAAGATTGATGGAGGTGGGAAAATAGACTTGTTATAATAAGTAACTGGAAAACAAATATTTAGAGACATTGCATTTTGATCGGTAGGAGCTTTTTTTGAACAACAAATACCGCAGAGATCTCCCACGGAGGCTTATGATTTGGGGGAATAAGATCTAATTGTTGGGAAAGATCCCAGTTAAAATGTTAGAGAAAAGTTCTGAATATCTACAGTAGCGCTCTCCCCTTTAAGAGTGCAGCCTTTGGCTGGTGCAAAGACAGTCAAGTTTCTGCGTTTCACCATGTGAAAACTTCCTCTTTTTCTTCAGCACAAAAACAATTCAGTTCAATTCAATTTGCAGCCCAAAAGTAAGTTAAAAACAGAATCTAAAGTTGGCATTAGATGAAACAATTTAACCAGTCACGTATTTAATAAATATGGCATAATAATAGACTTGAAATCCTTAACTGTAGGTGAAGAGCAGGCAGGGCCTGGGGGCGGAGTCAAGAGAGGAATTGGCCTAGAGTTGTTACGTTCCCACAAACACTCTTGAATCCAACTCCTCTTGAGTTCTGTTGATCCTTATCTAGCACCAATTTAGTATTGACGGTTAGTTGATTAAATTCCTGTGCATAAGTAGGAACAATACATCATTTTAACTGGAACTTGTTGCACAGTTCTGATTCTTTCTGCTTGATACTAAATCATTGACTTGTTTACTACGGTCCTAGTTTTTATACTTGTGGATAAAAAGAAATCTGGCTATTGCCTGATCTTAGGACTTGCATCTGCGAGTAAAATCTTCACATACCCAGGAGTTCCTTTTTCTGATTTGGATTTTAAAATAGGCCAGGTAGGCCCCAAAAAAGCATGTACCTCATTTTTCCTTTAAAGCAGGGGGTGTCCAACCTTGGCCACTTTAAGACTTGTGGACTTTTAAGTCCCAGAATTCCCTGGCCAGCTGCTATCCAGGAGAGATGGATCTTGCGGAAGTGAAAGCAAAAGAAGATTAACTCAAGTGTATCAATTGTGTTTATGCTTGATACATCAGAGGCCAAATTGCCTCCGTTCTCTGTTTTATATGTATACATAGTAAGTCTTTGGCTGTGTTTTCTTCTTTTAGAAAGGGGCAGTTTTTGTTCGTGGGAGTTTTTTCTGTTCCACCTTTAAGACCCAGGTAGAGAGCTGATAGCTGGTTCTTCAACAGTTGCCCTAGTGAGAGACCCAGAAAGCAACCTTTAGACAAGTATCCTTCAACCTTGGCAACTTTAAAAGGTGTGGACTTCCACTCCCAGAATCCCAAAAGCTGTGCTGGCTGAAGAATTCTGGGAGTTAAAAGTCCACAAATCAATCAATTTCTTTCTTTCTTTCTTTCTTTCTTTCTTTCTTTCTTTCTTTCTTTCTTTCTTTCTTTCTTCCTTCCTTCCTTCCTTCCTTCCTTCCTTCCTTCCTTCCTTCTTCCTTCCTTCCTTTCTTCCTCCCTTCCTCTTCCTTCCTCCCTTCCTCCCTGCCTCTTCTCTTTCTTTCTTCCTTCCTTCCTTCCTTTCTTCCTTCCTTCCTTTCTTCCCTCCCTCCCTCCCTCTTCTTTCTTTCTTCCTTCCTTCCTTCCTTCCTTCCTTCCTTCCTTTTTTCTTTTCTTTCTTCCTTCCTTCCTTCCTCCCTCTTCTTCCTTCCTCCCTTCTTCCTCCCTCCCTTCCTCCATTCCTCCTCCTCTTCTTCTTCTTCTCCTTCCTTCCTCTCCTTTTCTTCCTTCCTTCCTTCCTTCCTTCCTCTCCTTCCTTCTTTTCTTCTTTCCTCCCTCCCTCCCCTTTCTTTCTTTCTTTCTTTCTTTCTTTCTTTCCATTTACATTTTTTTAAAAATTAAAGATTTTCAGTTAAAAACAAACTCAGAAAAAGAAAGGCAACATTTTGGCAGGGGTCTCAGAGAATTGTGCCTGGATTCTCCCATTGCATTAAACCAAGATTCACGAATAAGCCAACCAGTTTCACATAGCACAAAGTTGAAAATCGGGAGGGAGGAAGGGGGGGGGCAAACATTGGATACAGGGAGTAGTTTGGTGCAGCTAATTTTGGTTAAAATCCAAGCTGGTTCTGCTGCAGATTTTAGTTCTTTGAGGATTTTGACAGATACACTATTACGTACAATTACTGGATAGCACATAAATGATCATGGTATATTTTTCTCAAATCTGCCCTGTTGTCATGCTGGCTTTTTTTCCCCTCATTGTCCTTTAAATTAGATGCATTTTTTTCAGCATGCATGTAGTTTTCCATAGTGCAGGATTTTATACTTAAGAGTAACTTCATTTTTATCCCTGATGCTGTATGCCTATGGATTTTACTGCTCAGGTTTCCTCAAAGAACAATTTTAATATTTACAAACTTTCCATCGTCAGATAAGTGCTTGCTTGGGGACATAATCTGTTTTGCCTTCTGAGCTTGGTAGTATTGTAAAACAAATGCCAAAGGAATGCTTGTTTGTTTCTGAACATGAGCAAGAACACCTGAACTTGTCAGTCTAATAAAAACTAAACTACACCAGCATTAAATAAAAATCTTTTAGGTTTGTTGCTCTCCGATCTTTTCACAGTGATTGAATTTATGCAACACCAGTTTGGACAGATTTTTTTTTCTGTACGTAAGGTAATTTTTCTTTCATTCTATATTAAAAAAAAAACTGTCTGGGATTTAAAGTAGCAACAAATGGGACAATTTTCTAGCCCTCATTATTGGAGAGAGAAAAGAACTTTACATGTTTGCACTCTGCTTCTAAGTTGATAGAAAGCTGAGTCAGACTTTAGAAGTTCCTCTTTTCAGTGCAAAAAGGACTTTTTTGGGAGGGGGGTAGAGAAATTTGCAAAGAAACTCTATCCTCCTTTGCTGGATGTCATTCACTAGATCAGTGGTTCTCAACCTTTTTAATGCCGCGACCCCCAACTGGTCGTAAGTCGAGGACTACTCAACCGGTCGTAAGTTGAGGACTACTCAACTGGTGCAGCACCGTTTGCAGACTGGGACTTTTGGCGGGCTCAGCAGGGCAGAGACAGTCTGGACAATTCCTATTGGCTTTTGAAAGCCAATAGAATTAGACTCTATTCAAGAAAGTCTATTCTATTGGCTTTCAAAAGCCAATAGAATAAAAGGGAGTAGCACAGCTAAGGAAAAGGGGGGAAAAATGGCAGACTGCGTTGTTTGGCGACCCCCGTGAAATGGTCGTTCGACCCCAAATGGGGTCCCGACCCACAGGTTGAGAAACACTGCACTAGATTGACATGTCCAGATGAATAAATGCAAAATACAAAACTGAAATGAAGCAAATCTTAACCGAAACATTTGATGCCTATGCTGATATTTTCTCTCTTTTTTTTTCTTTCCTCCCTGCTTTATATTTAGCTGACACTGTGGTTTGTGGTTATGAATTCACATTATAATGTTTTGTTGGCATTTAAATGAATTATAGCAACCAGAAGATATGACGAAGTAAAACCAAAAATATAACAGTGCTAATATAATCAGAAAGGAATATACAGAGCAGTAATTACTGTAAATGAGTGACAGTTTTTTTAAAGGAATCTGCTTCAGTTCCTGTAACATAGAAACATGATAATATAATCACATAAAGCTATTTTTTGCTTGATTTTGATCTTCAGACTTTTTGATATTTTTCTTGCTTTATTAATAAGCATCTTTGTTGCTGATGGAGGGGACAAAAAAAACCTAAACGAAACAGACTTTTTCTGATCCAGCAAAACTTCATCTTGCACCATCCATTCTTGAGTTGAAGAGCAAAACCAAGATTTTTGACATTAGGAAATTAGAGAATTTTTTTTTTCTCAAATCAAAATCAAACGGGGTGTTTGAATTTTGTTTCTCAAATACCCCAGTTGCTTTTCCTTCTCTTTGGCCCATGAAACCCCAATATAAACATTGTATGGGTTTGAGCAGAGCTATATATAACATGTTTTATGGACCAGTTGTCCATCATTAATTGAAAACACTGTTATCCTGTGATAATATGATGGAAAATGATACTCCTATATTGTTTCCCCACAATATTGTGTCATTCAAGAAATTCTTTGAAAATTTCAGATAATAGCATTTCATTGGTGGCACTTTTTCTGGAATTCTGAAGGTGTTGTCCTGTTTTTATATTTATTCATAATATAGAAACATTGTAAAATGTTTATTAAATGTGTTTGCTTACCACAGCAATAAGGAATGATACACAACAGCTCATGTATTAATTTTTGCACTATTTTTTTTTCTTCCCTTCCTTTCCCCTCCCACCCCTCACCTCCTTTCTTTCTGTTCATAAAATGATGAATTCTTCTTATTGGCTGATATAGCAGCCCAATCAACAGTTCTCTTTATTACATCTTTTCCATAATGCAGCTCAAGGCAATTGGCAGAAGGTTCTAAGCAACTTCCTTGCCATTAAAAAATAGTTTTTACCTCCAGGTGAGCTCAGAGCTCGTAGCTGTAGCCATATCTACTGTTTTCTTGGGAACAGAAGTGGTTTGCATTGATCAAGAGCTCAGTTGAGGTGGGAGAGGAACGCAGTGTAAATGGCCATCTCCCATGAGGTTTTCTGACTTTTTCCTAGAGCCTTGGGATTCCCTGTTGGCGCCCCATCCAAATAATTATTAAGAGCCACGTTGGTGCAGTGGTCAGAATGCAGTACTGCAGGCTAATTCTGCCCACTGCCAGCAGTTCGATCCTGACCTGCTCAGAGTTGACTCAGCCTTCCATCCTTCCGAGATCGTAAAATGAGGACTCAGATTGTTGGGGGCAATGTGCTGACTCTGTAAACTGCTTAGAGAGGGCTGTAAAAGCACTATGAAGCAGTATATAAGTCTAAGGGCTCTTGCTATTGCTAACTAGGTCCAAGATCAGCCCCTTGCTGTGACATTCCCTTTAAAAAAAAACAAAAACCAAACGATCCCAATTTGGAAAGTCTGCTGGTCTCCTTTGCCTGCATATGCTGTAAAATAAAATAGGACAATGCAAAAGCATATTTTCTTTTGCTAAGTTCTTGTTGACTCTGCCTGCATAATAACAGGTCAGACAGGGGTAAGCAACCTTGGCTCTTTTATGACTTGTGGACTTCAACTCCCAGAATTCCTGAGCCAGAAAGAAAAGAGCCAAGGTTGACTATACCCCTTTGGGTATAGTCCCAAAGTTATCTAGTAACCTCCCCCAAGGAAGTTACAAGGGAAACTATTTCATCATTTCTTAGTTTCTCTTTTGCAGCTGAGAAGACAAAGCTGGAGATGGTTTTTATTATAACAGAAAGAGAGAGTATGAGTTTTTGGCATGTTTTTTTTTTAAATTCAGCTTTTATTGTTAGAACATGGGTTCTACAGAAATGGAGATGATTTCACAAGACAAGATAGAACATCTGTAAATCTAGCCTTACTGTCAAGACTGTGGAGAAGAAAAATAATAATTCTAAGCTTCAAAAGCAGGCCACTGAGTTTTACTTTCTTAGGAAAAGCTAACAGAATATCAATTTTCTGTATATTAAGCCACTCTGTGTTTTGTTTTGTTTTTCAAGCAGTCTAAATTCTTACAATGAATCCCCTGGGGCAGGGGTAGGCAACCTTGGCTCTTTTATGACTCGTGGACTTCAGCTCCCAGAATTCCTGAGCCAGCCATGCTGAGGGGAAAGGGAGAGGTTTCCAAGCTGAGCCATGCTGGCTTAGGAATTCTGGGAGTTGAAGTCCACGAGTCATAAAAGAGCCAAAGTTGCCTACCCCTGCTTGAAAAAAATTAACCGGGGACAAATAATGAAGCTTGTTTTCTACAAATTGTTTGAGTTTGCAACACAGGAAGAGTTTTAGCTCATTCACACCCCTCTATCTACCCCACAGGGTTGTTGTCTAGGGTTGAAATAAAATAAAGGGAACTCTCTATGTAAGCCGACTTCAGCTGCTGGAAGAAAAGGCAGGATATCATTGTAACAGATAAAATAAATAAGAGTTTATTTTCTTAAAACTGACTTCCAAAACTACAGTTAACTTGACTTGATTAAAGAAGTTCTATGGTTGGAAATCTCAGCATTCATAATTAGTCTTTTGCCTGGGGCCTAATTATAGTTTGCCATAGCAGATAAAAGGTAGAAACCACAAAAACAGAACCTTAAAAGCGTTTGTAGTGACTTTTAGGGGTTTAAAAAAAGTTTCACAAAATAAGTTACAAGCGTAGTGTTTATCAAGACCACCAAGCTAGTTAGGGCATAACTGTTGGGAAGTTAAGAACAAGCAGCTCCGTCTGACATTACATTTTCTTTTCTTTTTTTGTTTCTGATTAGAAAAGATACGATACTGATGGGAAAAAAAAATGGATTGTGTCATTAATAAGATTTTTCTGGCTGCTCATGGGATATGGTGGCTCCAACGAGATCCAGCTTCAAAGCACAGTGTAGCTTAAGATGTGGAGGGCTGCTTATGAGTCAACCTTTGCTGATCAAAGGGTTGATTAAGGGCGGAGTGATGGCCCAAGCTAAACTTTGCTGAGCACTAGATTCCTCCAATCTGGAAACATTTTCACTTGCTTCACAAGAAGCAAATGGATGGGAATTAATCAATTTCCAGTCCAGCTTTTGGTGCAGCCTGTTAAATATCCTATAATAAATCTGAAGAATGAGCATTTTGGGAGGTAATGAAGGAAATAGCTCAGTTTTTCAAGCAAACACTACTATATATACACAAAAGGTCCCGCGGTGTAACTTAACACATTTCATACCTGGAGGGGATCCTTTTAAATACCCCGCTCTTCTGTTCCCGCAGCCAAGTAGCTGACCGAATTCCATATCCATCAGTGATCTTCCAGAAGGCCTCCTTGTTGTCTCCAGATTATTGGACAATGCACCTCTTTGGCACCTGCATCCTTGGTACACCCCTGATTGTAATATCTGTAGGCACCAATGTAAGCACATCGTGGTTATTTATGGCCTATGATTCTTCACAAAAGAGCCATCCTGTTAGGCCACTCTAAGACCCATCTCAACGTTGTGTTTTCCACACAACCAGTTGCCTCTGGGATGCTCACCAGTAGCAGGTGGGTGACATGTCCTTCTTCCATCCGCAAAGGGATCTGTAAGCATGTTGCTCCAAATCTGGAGGTCATCTTGAGTCTTTAGGACAGGGGTAGTCAACCTTGGCTCTTTTATGACTCGTGGACTTCAACTCCCAGAATTCCTGAGCCAGCTAAGCTAAGAGCCAAGGTTGACTACCCCTGCTTTAGGACTAACAGTCCTTAATAGAATTATCTCCCATAACATTATCTATTCCTCTTGTTTTTATTGTTCAGCTAAACTGGATAATATTATAGCCTTGTCTTGTAGGGAAAGAATTTGATCCCTCTTGATTATTTTGGTTGCCCATTTCTGCTCTTTACTAGGACGGTTTGACATTGGCAACTTGCCCTCATGTTACGACAGCAGTTGAGCTGAAAATTTATGTCGGTAAGTGAAAAATTTGTTAAGTGAGCTCGCCCCATTTTACGACTCTCCTTGCCGCAGTTGTTAAGTGAATCATTGCACTTGTTAAGTTAGTAACACGAGGGTTAGGTGGATCTGCCTTCCTCGTTGATTTTTGCTTGTAAGGAAGGTTGCAAAAGCGGATCACGTGACCCCGGGACACTGCGACGGTCATAAATATGAGTCGGTTGCCGAGCATCTGAATTTTGACCACGTGACCATGGAGATGCTGCAAAGCTGGTTAGGTGTGAAAAACGGTCGCTAAATGAACTGTTGTAAGTCGAGCGCTGCCTATTTTGTTAAGCGATGGATTGAAAGATGGGAATGCTGAGGGTAGAATTGAAGTGGGTGCGATTTTAAATTCCTCGAAAATGAAACGCTCTGCTGAAATCTGTCTTCTGGCTTTGTCCTGGGGCTAAACTTGATCTGGAGTTCTCTTTCCCGCTGGACAAAATGTTGGAAGAGGACTGGTAAAGGGGGGGGGGGGAAGGAGCGAAGCCAAAGGATTTTCCTTGCGTCACTGAATTAAAAGCCGCTTCTCATGATTTCTGTGCCAGGCTCATGTTCATGAATCTTTAAGAGTGAGCAGGAACAGCTGGGCGCTTGGTCCCTTCAGCTGGCTGGAATACTCAGCTGTGAAAGAAAGCTCTTCGCATGTCGCAGCAAGCCAGGAATTGTTTCCTGCAAATGAGACACAGCTTGAGGCAGCGTGCCAAGGTTTTGAGTTCCTGTGGCAGCATAGAAAGGTATCACACAAACGGTGGGTGCTCACCGCATTGGAGCAGATGTTATGTGTCTGGGATGCATTTACAGGCAGGAGAAACCACTTTTTCTAAGTATGTGTGGCTGCACGCTGGTGTGTAAGCTTGCTCAGGGCTTGGGATCGAGTTGTAAAATCGTGGTGTGGATTCTGCCCAAGCCCAAACATAGCCTAACTCTTTAAAGCAGCTGTGTCTTTTCCTGGGGTTAAGTAGCAGCTGCGAAGGGCAAGGCATTGTGATTGCCCTGGTGGCAGAGGGATTAGAATGCAGTATTGCAGGCAAACTGCCCACAGCTAGAGTTCGATCCTGTCAGGGCTCAAGGTTGACGCAGCCTTCCGTCCTTCCAAGGTGGGTAAAAGGAGGAACCAGACTGTTGGGGGCAAGATGCTGACTCTGTAAACCGCTTAGAGAGGTCTGTGAAGCACTATGAAGTGATATATGCTGTTGCTGTTGCAGATAAAGACACAGCTCCTTTAAAGAGCTACTGACTAGATCAGTGATGGTGAACCTTTTAGAGACCAAGTGCCCAAATTGCAACCCCAAACCCACTTATGCATTGTTGGGTGCCGGCTGGGAGTGGCCCATTAGGTGGGTGTGGCTGTGGTGGTAACGGCAGACTGGGTGGGACTAAAAAGTTTAATCAATCAATTCCAACTTTGCAAGATCTTTTTTTTTTCCCGCAAGAAGTTGAAATTGACTGATTGATTGAACCTTTTTTTTTGTACATGGCGGAGGAGGCCTAAAGCGAAGAGGTTTTATAAAACCCAGCTGAAGGCCTAGGACTGGGGCGACGGCGCGCGTGCCCACAGAGAGGGCTCTGAGTGCCACCTCTGGCACTCGTGCCATAGGTTCGCCACCACTGGACTAGAGCTATGTTTTTTCCCCAATATATTTTGAAGCATTGCTTTTGGTATCTCATCCGAAATTCTACATAGCTTTACTTGTGGAGCTAGGCTGGAGATCAAAACAGTAGAAACAGGCACAATTGTTCAGTCTCTTAATCTGTGGTTCGGATTAAGGCTGAAGGACAGCATGAAAGGCTTCACATTTGGTGCTTGTCATTTAATGCTACTCAGAATCTTAAAAAAATAAAAAAAATCAACCATCTTAAATCCTGTTTTTGTGTGTGGAAGGCTGATGTGTCTCAATTTACCAGCCCAGTGAGCAAATCGAAGTGAGGGTGGGGTGTTTTTTTTTTCCGGCTTTTGTTTTGGTAAAATTGTATGGCTGAAATACTACTCTTTTTCTGTTTCATTTGTTTGGATCGTACAACTGAATTTGGATTGTTTGCTTTTCTGCTTCAGACGCTCAGCAAGTATCCCCTGTTCTGAAGACGGTGTGAACATTTTCTGTGTGGTAACCAAAACTGGTGTGTACTACAGGAATGCAAAACAAAGCCATCATTGAAAGAAGGAACAACCCATTCAACTATTTCTTTAGGAAGTAGGTTTTGGAAAATCTAAAAACTAATCTCACACAATACTGTAAACAGTCCTTGAAGGAACTAAAGGATTGAGGTGGTACAGTGTGTTCCCTACTTAAATATATACTAAGGAATATGTAATTTTCCAAATCCTTCCATCTCTTGCTGGTTTTACCCAGCAAAGCTCCTGCAAATGTATTTAGCTCATCGCTTAAATTAAGAAATAGATCTGAGCTATTTTGATCGTGTACTGTAAGTAAAACTGGGATGTAGGATCTGACGTTATTACACAAACATTACACAACTTTTCCGGAGTTGGACATGTTCCCACTCCCAGATCCATGGAGGCAGTTCCTTTCTTGGGTCAAATGAAGGCTACAAAAAGTTTTGCAAATATATTGTGAAACTTAGGATGGCCTCTAAAGGATGGCCTCTAAAGGATTATGCTTGAAAATGTTGAATCTGCCAGCTGGCTAATTAACAACACTTGAGTATTTATTTAGTGTAGGGCATAGAGCACATGGATAACAGTAATAAAATGATATGGAAGGAACACATAATACTATGGTACACATACGATGGAAATATGTAGTCAATTTTGTAAGGGTTGAGGAATTCAAGAAATTAAACTGATTATTTTCTTGAATTAAATTTCTGTGTTAACACCCTTACAACCACTGTAACGTGATCAAAATTTGCATGCTTGGTAACTGGCATGTATTTAGGACAGTTTCGTGTCCCGGGGTCCTGTGATCCCCTTTTACAACTTTCTGACTGGCAAAGTCAGTAGGGAAGCCAGATTCACTTAATAACCGTATGTCTAACTTAACAGCTGCAATGATTCACTTAACAACTGTGGGAAGAAAGGTCGTAAAATGGGGCAAAACTCACTTAAGAACTGTCTTGCTTAACAACAGAAATTTTGGGCTCAACTATAAGTTGAGGACTGCCATACTATAGAGTCCTGCCTTCTGCTCAGCTCAGCTCTGCTTCCACCCAAAGCTGTCCCTTTCCCCACCCCAACCTTGTGCCGAGCTGCTGCATTCGCACACAGCGCAGCTTGTTAGCTGTAAGGATTGGACTGGCATATCCTGCCCTGGCCTCTTTGATTCTGTCTCTGTGCAGCTTCTTTGCCCATCCAAGACAAGCGTCCTGTCCCTTTTGACCTTCGTTGACTTCCAGCTGCTCAGCAACGTTCTTCCATGTTATCAGATAATGTGTGAATTATGGTTCCACGCCTTGTTGTTAGCTGCGAAGTGGTGTCCGATCGATCCATCGTGACCCAATGGACAACGTTCTCCAGGTCTTTCTGTCCTCTATCATCTTCTGGGGTCCATTTAAGCTCACGCCTCCTGCTTCAGTGATTCCATCCAGCCACCTCATTCTCTGTCGTCCCCTTCTTCTCTTGCCCTCAATCTTTCCCAGCATCAGGCTCTTCTCCAGTGAGTCCTTTCTTCTCATTAGGTGGCCAAAGTATTTGAGTTTCAACTTCAGGATCTGGCCTTCTAAAGAGCAGTCGGGGTTGATTTCTAGGACTGACCGGTTTGATTGCCTTGCAGTCCAGGGAGTCTTCTCCAGCACCATAGTTCAAAGGCCTCCATTCTTTGGCGCTCAGCCTTTCTTATGGTCCAACTTTCACAGCCATACATTGCAACTGGAAAAACCATGGCCTTGACTATACGTACTTTTGTTGGCAGGGTGATGTCTCTGCTTTTTAGTATGCTGTCTAGATTCCACACCTAAGGAACACTTAACATGGACCGTGACCCACATGTGAACTATCTGGGTCAGGCGGAACCCTCCCTTCTAAAACAAAGATGGTGCTTTCAAAGGTTGTGGGTGACTTATCTAGGTTACCTGCCCTTCCACCAGAGATTTGGTCTGGTGGTTAAGTGTGTCATCCGGTATATACACAGGACAGGAATGTGCAAACGCTACAGATGAGTGCTTGCTGCTGCTTACACACCCTTCCAGTGTTTAATCTTCACAAGCCAGTGTGTGAATCATAGATCTCCATCCCCCACCTCTCAGAGGAGGCTCTAAACAGCAGTTGTGACCCAGCTCTTGGCTTGACACTCACGACACTACACTACGTGATTAAATAGAGGTTGTTGGTGTGTTTTTTTGTTTTCCTACTACATTCACAGACTCTGTGGCCAGGCTTGATGGGGTGGGGGTGGGGGGGCAGAGAAACTTGTTTGAAGGAAACCAACTTGCTGCTGAATTATTGCTAAAGGTTGGGACCATAAATAGCTTGTGAATCATAACTCTTATTAGCACATCTTCTGTAGAAGGTCTGGGAGGAAACTGTAAAACACAGAGGTAAAATCTTATCACATCTCAGCAACTTAACAGCAGCGTTTTGGGGGTGCTGCCGGCGCCGCCTTTTAAATCTGGAATGCAAGAAGAGGAGAAATTAGAGCAAGTTCAGAGAGAAAAATCTGAGTCGACATACACTCAATGGGCCGTTTGCAAAATAAAATCGTTTGCGTGGTTTGCGTTAGGCGGGGTCCATCCTGCTCTTTTGCTTCCCTGTTTACAGCTGCAGAGCGCAGCAAAAAGCCATGACACGGCGTGAAAATGTTTGCCAAATAAATACCACTTGCACAGCGCAATCGTCTGAATGGATGAATGAGTCAACTTAGATTTTGCATCATTGAAATAGTTGGGGGAGTCAGGGGGACAGAAAGAGCAAGGAAAAAGGGATGCCTTTTCTTATCCAGTGTTTGGTTGCCAAATAAATGGAAGGAGAAGCCACCATATCCCTAGGCTAGGGTGACCTTCTTCACCCTCCAAATGCATCAAGACTACAAATCCCAGAAATCCACACCGGCAAGGAATTCAGGAAGTTGCGGTCCTGAAACATCTGGGGGAGGGAGGGGGCAACAGGCCTTTACAGCTCCAGTCTCACACCTCTGCAAACACCATCATGCTGCGGTCTTTGAAAGAAGCGAACTGACTCACGAAAAAATAAATCTGATCCTACACAAAAATGAGCGGGTTTCAATGCCCTTCGTCAACACTAGAAAACTCTGAATAGGAATAGCAGAATAAGAGAATTGGAAGGGACCTTGGAGGTCTTCTAGTCCAGCCCCCTGCTCAAGCAGGAAATCCTATACCATTCCAGAAAACTGGCTGTCCAGTCTCTTCTTAAAAACTTCCAGTGATGAAGCACCCACAACTTCTGAAGGAAAGTTGTTTGTCAGGAAATTTCTCCTTAGTTCTAGGTTGGTTCTCATCTTGGTTATTTTCCATCCATTGTTTCTTGTCCTGCCTTTTGGTGCTTTGGAAAATAGGTTGACCCCCTCTTTTTTGTTGCCGCCCCTCAAATATTGGAACACTGCTATCCTGTCTCCCCTGGTCCTTCTTTTCACTAGACTAGACATGCCCAGTTCCTGCAAACCGTTCTTCATATGTTTTAGCCTCCAGACCTGCAGTCATCTTTGTTGCTCTTTTCTGAACTCTTTCCAGAGTCTCTACATCTTTTTTATAATATGGTGACCAAAACTGGATGCAGTATTCTAAGTGCAGTCTAATTAAGTCTTTAGGATCTGCACCTTATATGGTAAGTCAAATGTTTTTTTAAATGTAACCTGTAAGTTACAAATCATTTCTCCAGAACATTCATTCTTTATTCTTTATTGGCCAAATGTGATTGGGCCCACGAGGAATTTGTCTCCGGTGCATAAACTCTTGGTGTACATACAAGCAACAAAGTGATAAATCATAAACCGTAAATCATTAGATGCAACCAACAAAGGGATAGTCATAAGATACCAATAGGAGTAGGTAATAGGAAAGATGAGAAGGATAACCGTAATATAGTTCTACTACATGGTTAGATATCCTTAGGCATAAGACAGTACTGTGAGAATTATGTATTTAGCAGAGTGATGGCACAAAGAAAAAAACCTCTCTTTGTGTCTAGTTGTTTTTGGCATGCAATGCTCCACAGTGGTGATCTGAGGGGAGAAGTTGAAATAGTTTATTTAATTTAATTTCTATGTTAAAAGTTTACTTTTTGGGGATTTGAATTTAAACTGTTCAAGAATTACAGCATGCTGAAACTATACTTCAAACATCTTCTGCTAAGCATAGCAAGAGACTGGACAGCCATTTGTCTGAAATGGTGTAGGATTCCTTCCTGAGCAGGGGGTTGGACTTGATGACCTCCAAGGTCCCTTCCAACATTATTATTATTATTATTATTATTATTATTATTATTATTATTATTATTATTATTATGCTTCTAGCTCATTTTCTATTTTCTATTTATTTGTAGCCCACCTGTATGATTGTTACAAATAACTTGAGGGGGTGAACATATTCAACACACCATCTTTCTCCTTCTCCAACAACAGCCACCCCTATGAGGTGGGTTGGGCTTGCTTTCATGCATAAGGCAGGACTAGAACTCAGAGCCTCTTGGTGATTGGCTCAAAATCACCCAGTCAGCTTTCATGCCGAAGGTGGAATTCTAACACCCCATCTCCTGGTGATTGGTCCAAAGTCACCCAGCTGGCTGATTATAATAGTTTAAAGTTATAACTATAGTTTGTTCAACATGGAAGCTTAATGTGTGGATCTAAGTTATCCAGCATACTTTTCATCTCTTTTCTCAAATGCACTTTTAATGCCTAATTTTCGGTTCATTTCTATGTTCATGACTTCTTTAAAACTGGTTGTAGTCTTAAAGGAAGAAGATAAAAAGTGGTGGCCTTAAAACCACAATTTGTGATTGAAACGGGAATTTGTGCCTTGTTCTGGGTGTTTTTGCTGAAATGTTCTCTGTGTTGCCTCCAGATTACATCTGCATGGAAAAAAAAAAGATAAGAAAACATCACATGCCCACGTTTAAAACACACAGAAATGCCTTATAACAATTTCTTTTCAGGTGGTGAGACGCTAAGGTTTGTTGTGTATACAGAAGGAAAGAAAAAAGTAAAATTGTAACTCTAAAATATAGTGACAACTGTATGGTGAGCAAAACAAAGTTTGTTTTCCTCTAGTGTAGCTTTTTCAACTCTTGGGGTGATGAGAAGCTAAGGATATATAAACAGGTTTGTGTGTATACATAGGGGAAAAAAGAAAAAGTAAGATTGTAACTCTAAAATATAGCAACAACTGTGGTGAGCAAAAACCAGATTTATTTTCATCTGGTGTAGCTTTTCAGAATAACAGAACAGAATAACAGAGTTGGAAGGGACCTTGGAAGTCATCTAGTCCAACCCCCTGCTCAGGCAGGAAACCCTATGCCATTTTGGACAAATGGTTGTCCAATCTCTTCTTTAAAGCTTCCAGCGTTGGAGCATTCACAACTTCTGAATGGAAGCTTTTCCACTGATTAATTGTTCTAACTGGCAGGAAGTTTCTCCTTAGTTCTAGGTTGTTTCTCTCCTTGATTAGTTTCTATCCATTGCTTCTTGTCCTGCCTTCAGGTGCTTTGGAGAATAGCTTGACTCCCTCTTCTTTGTGGCAGCCCCTGAGATAGTGGAACACTGCTATCATGTCAGCCCTAATCCTCCTTTTCATTAAACTAGACCTACCCAATTCCTGCAACGGTTCTTTATATGTTTTAGCCTCCAGCCCCCTAATCATCTTTGTTGCTCTTTTCCAAGCTGTTGTCCATCAGTATGTAAACACCAGCCGTTCCCCTTGATGATTGCAACCCTTTTTGGCTTCTGAAAACCATCTTTTCAAAACAATACTGCATTTGCCCTTACTCATTATCTCCTGGCCCCCACCCCAACCCTTTTTTGTGGTTGTCGATGAAAACCTCCTTAGAAGCCCAATTCAGTCTGGTTCTCTCTACGTAGCTCTGTAAAAGCCACACACTGATTTTCTTCTATCATTATATAGGTCAGGGGTAGACAACCTTGGCTCTTTTATGACTCGTGGACTTCAACTCCCAGAATTCCTGAGCCAGCTTGGAAACCTCTCCCTTCCCCCTCAGCATGGCTGGCTCAGGAATTCTGGGAGTTGAAGTCCACGAGTCATAAAAGAGCCAAGGTTGCCTACCCCTGGTATAGGTAGTCCTACATTTGTTAAATGAATTACAGCCGTTGTCAAATTAGTACCAGAGCTGTGAAGTGAACCTGGCTTCCCCACGGACCTTGCTTGTCAGAAGGTCACAAAAAGTGATCACATGACCCCGTGATCACAACAACCATCATAAATTTGAGTCCGTTGCCAAGCATCCAAATTTTGATCATGGGACCATGGGCATGCTGCAAAGGTCAAAATAGTGAAAACCGTTCAAAAGTCACTTTTTCAGTGCTGTTGTAACTTCAGACAGTCACTAAATGAACTGTTGTTAAGGTGAGGACTAGATGTATTCTCTTGGCTCTGGGTCTTCCGTCTCCCATCTCCCAAGGCCATTCTCACATACCATTAGAAGTGGTGATCTATTTTTTTTTAAGCACAGAGGCAGCTTTTTCAGAGGAAGTTTAAGGGATCCTGCAGCGTCCTGTCATCCCCAGTCAGCGAACATCCTGTGGAACCCACAGGGACTGGGACCCACAGCCCTGGATGGTGAGAGCTTCTGGGCAACTTCCTGTCTGTTTTTATATTAGTAGTTCTGCGAAACGGGAAGATCGCCGTTCTCAGAGAGCCATTTAAACCACTTCCTCCTTTTCCAAAATGGTTTGTGTTGTCTTTCAGGGGAAGGAAATGTCTGCTTTAAGTGAAAATTTCAAGAATAAGGCAGGAGAGGACTGTAGACCTGCTTTTTTTCATCTTTTTTGAAATTATTTTCATTGAGCAACCATTGACTTGAGACCAAAACACAAACTCTTACCAGTGTTAAAACAGTCTCCTCAGCAAGAGTAGGAAAAGACATTGGAGATTTGTGGAGCTTCAGAGAACTTGCACAGGCTTGTAGCCACTACTCGTCAGAAATTTGGCAATACCTATTTACTTCGCAAAGGAACAAGTTCCTTTTTCACCGCTGTCTTCAAATGGGGTATTAATCACACCCATGTTCCTTTCAGAAGGGATTTTCAGTGCTGTGAAGTTTTGCAGACAGTCAGAAGTTGTCGGTGATGGGTTATGTTTTGCTTCCCGCTTGACATTTCTGCATTAGGATGCTACTGGTTGAGTCGGGGCATGTCCCTGAACCATGTACTGTGCAAAGCCAGCCATTGTTGTGTGTAGAACACGATTCGTGACTTAGTGCCATGTGCAAAGTGGTCCTAGATATACTTCACCTGCTACTTGACCTGTTCTCTGGGTGGCTGCCTAAAAACTCAAAGAGGTTTAATAGAATAACAGAATAACCAGACTTGGAAGGGACACTTGAGGTCTTCTAGTCCAACCTCCTGCTTCAGCATTTGGCAAAGTTAGAGGTAGTTCTCGACTTAACAACCAAACTTGGGATCAGAATTTCTGCTAACTCTAGGCAAGGCGGGTTATTAAGTAAGTTGAGTTTGATTTTATAACAGTTTTTTTTTCAACATTTCTTAAAGGAGTCCCTGCGGTTGTTAAGCGAAGCACGCCGTCATTAGGCGAATGTGGCTTCCCACATTGACTTTGCTTGTCAGAAACTGGCAAACAACAATCATATGACCCCAGGATGCTGCAAGTGCCATAAATATGCTGATTGCCAAGCACCCAGATTTGATCATGTGATCGTGGGAATGCTGCAATGATCATAAGAGTAAGAACTGGTCAGCTTTTTTTTAAAATGCCATTGTAACTTCGGTCACTAAACGCATGGATGTAAATCAAGGACCAGCTGTCTGATTTTGTTTTCTGAATGCATTTTTCAAAGAGTAGCATAAAAGGCATATCAAAACTGCGCCAGCGGGGCAGATCTTCCTTTTGGGTTGATGGGTGTGTGATGGCCAATATTGGAAAACTGAGTGTAAGGAAGAAAGTCAAACCAGGTTTGTTGTCTTGGTGACTTTTACACAGAGATGGAAAAAAATTGATACTATCCACTAGGGAGGAATGGTTGGGGAAGTTTACAAGATTTTGCTGAAATGGATAAATCAACTTCTTTGAAAAGAAAAAAAGACCTGATCTATATTTATTGGTGACTGGAAGCCACAGATTGTTTTCCATAAAGAGGAAAAAAATAAATGTGTGCTCTGTGGTTTTGATGATTAGATAGGAAAGTTTATAGAAAGAAGACCAATATGGATGTAGCTTGAGAGAGAGAGAGAGAGAGAGAGAGAGAGAGAGAGAGAGAGAGAGAGAGAGAGAGAGAGAGAGAGAGAGAGAGAGAGAGAGAGAGAGATTAAACTAAATTTATCATAATAAACTGCAATGAAGAATATTAGAAAGTGTTTCTCGGTATCTTTTTAAAAATTTCTTTCCGAGTTTTGCATCGTTTTTTTTCTTGCACTTTTTTGCTTTTTCTTTGATTTCCTTTTTTTCTTCTTCCATACTTTACATTAGTTTGTCTTTTATCTTCTTGTCGAAAAGCTTTCAGAAAAATTATGTGTATAAAAAAAGCAAAAACACATATGCATAGTAACTCCCCCCCCCGTCCCTCCCTTAATAATATTTTGAGCAGGATGGCATCATTAAGAAAGCAAAACAAAATAGTGATAGGTTATTGTGGGTGCCAGGTTTTGGAGTTTTGACTCAAGAATGAAAGAAGACTGTGGGGAAGGAGCTAAAATGGGGAAAGAAAAGTGGAACAAACACTGTAGCTAAAATAAAAGTTTAAGAGAGTTTGTGGCTTTGTACCTTTTCACTGCTGATATCCATCCTAGTCAATTAAAAATGTAACATATAACACAATTCATTTTGACAGACGCTTTTTCATTTTTCATTCTGGATTCTCATGTCTTAAGAAAAAAAATTCCCTCTCCTGAAATAAAGGGTGTCAGATGCTTTACTTAATTTTTAGCATGCTTGAAAATATATTTCAAAGTTCTCTGGGTGATGTTTTCAAACTGAGTTTATTGCTGGAGGATGTGGGGTTTCCCCCCCCCCTCAAGAATTAGATTGGCTAATTTCTGTCTTTTCTTAATAGATCCTTTCCTTCTACCTTTCATTTTACTTATGCATCTTTCTACAGGTAGTCCTCAATTTACGGCCACAACTGAGCCCAAAATTACTCTTGCTAAGTAAGACAGTTAAGTGAATTTTGCCCCATTTTACGGTCTTTCTTGCCACAGTTGTTAAATGAATCACCGCAGTTGTTAAGTTAGTAACCTGGTTGTTAAGTGAATCTGGCTTCCCCATTGACTTTGCTACTCAAAGGTTGCAAAAGGGGATCACATGACCCTGGGACTCTGCAACTGTCATAAATATGAGTCAGTTGCCAAGCGTCCAAATTTTGATCATGTGGCCGTGGGCATTATAAGTGTGCAAAAATGTGGCCGTGGGCATTATAAGTGTGCAAAACGGTCATAAATCACTTTTTTCAGTGCTGTTGTAACTTCAAATGGTCATAAACAAGCTGTTGTAAGTCAAGAACTATCTGTATTTTTCCGACTGCAAGTTCCTCAGAGGAAAGTCAGTATATAAATTTAATAAGCATTTTTTTTTAAAAAAAAAAAGCTGAACTTTTATTGTAAGGTACAATATTTGCTTTTAAAACTTTGATGGCTTTCTGTTACTGTAGGGGAGATGCATTTCATCGATTTATTTGTACAAAAGCACTGAAGCTTCTCTGTTGTTTTCTCCACACCTTTCCTTGAGAGGACCAGTTGCAGTGGTGGGATTCAGCCGGTTCCCACCACTTCGGCAGAACCGGTAGCTAATTTTGTGTTGCCCAGGCCCAGAATGGACTTCCGGAAGTGGCATCCACACAGAGAATTGGTTGTTCACGCATTGGAATCCCACTACTGACCAGTTGTGATCTTGCAATAGAATGGAAACGGGCACAGTGTTTGAAAAAAGTTCGTGTTTGGGCCCGATGCTTACCTGGAGAAAAATGCACACACAAACACACACGTGCATCTTCCTGCTCACAGTCTCAGAACTGTAAGGCAACTTCAAGACGTGGGGTAACCTTGTGCCACCGTTTCTTGTGTGTCGCCAGTTGGTTGTCATAGAACTGTGCCAGACTCTCCCACTGCTGCGGTACACAGGCAAACAGGGTGTGACCCCTCCTTGCTCCAAAGACAATATTTACACTTGAAATTGAACCAAAATGCCTGAACAGCAAGAATGGTTACTACTACTATTATTAACAGTTTGCCCAGAAACAGGAATGAGAAATTCTGAAGTCATTTCCTTCTATTTTTTTTCTTTTTTTGTAAAATTTTTAATACTTTTTTTCCATACAGTTCAATACAATAAGTACTTATTCAACAACGTGTTGTCTGAGTTTATCATTCCCTAATGCAAATTTAATTCCTGGTCCTTTATTCTTTTCTCCAGCCATTGATAAAGCAAGTCCATGTCTGATAGTATTCTGTTTCTGCTTTTTCTTTCAACCTCATAGTAAGCCTCTCCATTTCTGCACATTCTAATATTTTTTTAATTATTTCTTCCTTCTGTTTTTTTCTTGTTGGTCCTCTTAATGGGAAAAATAGCACCGTGTGGATAGTCCTCAATTTACAACTGTTTAGCGACCGTTTGAAAGTACAACAGCGCTGAAAAAAGCGACTTAAGACCAGTTCTCACATTTATGACTGTGGCAGCATCCCGACAGTCACGGGATCAAACGTTGGGGGCTTTGCAACCGGCATATATTTACAATAGTTGCAGCATCCCAGGCTCTTAGCATTGTTGAAGGCCACAAGTCATAAAAGGGCCGAGTTTGAAGACCCCTGGGCTAGTGCATATCCTAACCCTGAGGTTTCTTTAAATTCTCGTTGAACTGAATTCAACGGGAATTTAATAGGAAAGCTCTCCGCTGGTGTATTTAGTCATTCTCCCACCCCATTCCCAAATTGCAAAATGCAGGGCCTTGTGGTGTGCAAGCAAGGTTATGGAGCCTCAGTTGTACACATTAAATTGGGACTGAAGGTTTCCATTTCAACGGAGTTGTGTTGAGGTGTACTTTAGTGAGTGCTTTAGTTGTGTCCTTTGCCACTTTGCATGCTGGAAAGGGTGGAGGTAATAAGCAGCTGTGTCAGTAACTATAAATATGCTCTGGATTATTGGGAGGGGGATATATTTCATGTCAGATTATAAAGGAGGGACTTAGATAAGTGGACACGGTCAGATTTAACGGACAGAGTGCATTGAACGTATGTTCAATGGAGGAAGTTTTGATGTATTGGTAGTAAATTCTACAGCCTTTTTCATGCACAAATTTGCTAGTTTCTCCAGAGTACTCCTCCCTCAAGTTTAGTTATTGGCCTGGGGAGGCAAAGGGAAAGACTTTTGACTATTTTAGAAAATAAGGAATTAAGCACTGTTTTTAGTCTGTGCAAATTAATACCACTTTCAGTTTGAACCCATGATATCTTCCGCCTCTCCATTTGGTCAGTCAGTTTTGCTGAAATGGACCATGTCGTTGTTATTCTGCTCCAAAGAATTTGTTTTATTTATGTTCTAATTTGTTTGTGTTTTTCTGTGCTAGTTCTGTGCATCAAGGCTTTGGGATGGTGCCTGTTTTTCCATCCTGATTGCAAATATAGTGGGAAGGTATCCATTTTGTATCATCTTGAGCTTGTGCATAAAACATTTGGGGCTTGCTAGATCAAGGGTTTTAGTGAATGTGGGAGAGAAAATGTCTGGACCTATGATGAATCAGGCCCATAGGAAATGCTCCTCGGAATTTTTTAATGTCAATAAATGGCTTTAAAACTCACCCAGGTGCGTTTTTTTTAATGCAGTTATTCCTCTACATTATCTTCAGCATTATTCTGAAGTTTCTCACTAACTAAATATGCTATTTAATAGGAAGATAACCCTTGAGTGGGAAAACTGGGAGGGAGGGAGGGAGGGAGGGAGGGAGGAAGGAAGGAAGGAAGGAAGGAAGGAAGGAAGGAAGGAAGGAAGGAAGGAAGGAAGGAAGGAAGGAAGGAAAAGATAGAGAAGGAAGAAAGGAAATAGGAAGGAAGGAAGGAAGGAAGGAAGGAAGGAAGGAAGGAAGGAAGGAAGGAAGGAAGGAATATAATCTGGTATATTTTTATTTCTTTTTATTCTACTTTTGCAATGAGACCTTTTCAAGTTGTGCTTGTTATTTTCTCTTTGGCTCCCAAAAACATTTGGGATGATACGCATGGCGAAACCATTCCCTCAAAGTTTGATTCTTTCTTGGGGAAAAATGTAAAAAGGAAAGAGTGGGAGCTCGACCACTGAAAACTTCCTCTTTTTTTCTTTCTTTTTTCTCCTTTTGGCAGAAGCCATTGGCAAGACAGTGATTTTGGAAAGAGCACGCTTTTAAGTACATGCGAACAGCTGCTCTTATTAACGCAGAAGAGTTTGCTGGTCATTGAGAGGAATGGGAACCGCTCAAGTCCTTCCTCCGATGCTCCAAAAAGTATCCTTGGCATTTTTCCTGTCTCTTGGCAAAAGATGCTGGGAATGACCGCCTAGCAACCGCATGCATGCTCCCTCTTTTGGGGGGGGGGGATCTCAGGAAGAGCTCTTTCCAACAACTGCTTCTTGAGGTCCTTTCATTGGGGAATGAAAGGACCTCAACTGGGGAACCACAGAAGTTGACTGGAATAAACACATGCTGTCTCCAGAAGAAGAGGAAAGATCTAATCTGGAATCTTTTAATGTGATCCATGATCTAATATGGAACCTTCCCAGGAGACTCTAAAGCAGTGGTTCTCAACCTTTTTAAAGCCGCAACCCCCAACCAGTCGTAAGTTGAGGACTACTCAACCGGTCGTAAGTCGAGGACTACTCAACTGGTGCAGCACCATTTGCAGAATGGGACTTTTGGCGGGCTCAGCAGGGCAGAGACAGCCTGGACAATTCCTATTGGCTTTTGAAAGCCAAGAGAATTAGACTCTATTCAAGAGAGTCTATTCTATTGGCTTTCAAAAGCCAACAGAATAAAAGGGAGTAGCACAGCTAAGGAAAAGGGGGGGGGGAAATGGCGGACTGCGTTGTTTGGCGACCCCCGTGAAATGGTCATTCAACCCCAAATGGGGTCCCGACCCACAGGTTGAGAACCACTGCTCTAAAGCACCTTTTCCCTTGAGGAGGAGGAGGAAAATAATTTGCTGTTTTTTTTCCCTTGAGGAGGAGGAGGAAAATAATTTGCTTCTCCTCCAAGAAGCTTCATCAGTTCTGGCAGTTTTCCTCAAGGAAAAAACAGTTGAGTTGCCTTTTGGAAAAGCACCTCTGAGACAAGTATGACCTGGATGACTGAGAATCTCCACAGACCTTGCCAGGAGACATAAAAGTCTTCGGCAAACAACATTGTTTGGCCCATACAAGCAATGCTGTCTTGTTTCCTCCTCCAGATTCTTGGAGCTTGCTTCCTCTCGGTTGAACATGATGTCAATCCGCAGTTTCAATCGTTAGCCCAGCCTTAGCCCATCCTTAATTTATCACTATCTCCCCTTCCAATTGCATCCTTTAATCTGAACGCCGCTGCTATGTTTGGTTTCTTATTTTGAATGCCTTGCTTCTTGCAAGAGGGAAGAAAAGTCAGCCCATTAACCAACATCTGTATGTGTTTATTTTATTTTATTTTTTTTATTTGGAGGGGCTGGCTTAGTGGAGAGTGTGAAATACCTAGCGACAAGTTTGCAGTATCATTAGATGACAACATTGAGATTCCTCATCCCCCCACCCCCCATCTAAACTGTGGCTTGTCTTCTAATAGTTACGTGTATGTAAACTGATAGCTTGTTTTGGCTAGTGTGGATCCATGCGGTTCAGCTGAGTATTGGGATATAATTTTGACACAATTATTCTCACCTCAGATGTTCTCCAGCCGAGCAGGATTTCTTTCCGGAGTTTTACTCCTTATGTGACAAACACTCAAAAACTAGTAATGGTAAAATTCTGTCTGAACTGAACAGCATTTTGGGGCTTTTTGAAAAACTGGAGAAGAGCAATGAGAAAAAAAGATTGCTAATCAATACCACATTTTTTGATGGAGGTTCGTGGTAGGACATGAGCATCCCTGCAGGAGGCAGATGCCACGTGTATCATGATGTCATCATACAAGGCGAATTATATTATTTGGGTGAGGATGCCACAATTTGTGTTGTGATTTGATTGTGGCATGCAATGGATGCCTGTCTGGTAAGGGAAGACATTGTGAGGTTTCAAAATTCCCAAGGATATTGGTAGTAGCTAGGATAGCGTCAGTTCTTCCTGGTTGCTCTTCTGTTGAGTCCCATGTCTGATGAGTTGTGTATTATAACCTTTTTTGTTTATGTTTGTGTGTATGTGTTTGTGTGTTTGTGTGTGTGTAGATGCAGAGATGGAGATCAACATACAGATCCGGTCCAGGCCATTTCAGTTGCTTGAAACAGAAACAAAGGCAGCCCTAATCTAAATCAAAGTTTCCCGAAGATTAATTTTTTTCAAATGCTCTCCAGATGTCTCCGTTTGGAAGATTTTCTTGTGGCCAAAACATCGTGGAGTTATTGAACTTTATCCTTTTCAGTCCTGCCAAGTTCTGGATGAAAGTAAACCAATGAGGTCCTCTTGAATATTTTCCTTTAATCCAGACTGACCCAAGTCAAACTTTGGTCTAACCTCAGGTTGTGAAGCTCAAACAGTCCCTTTTTTTTTGCCTGCTTCTCTGCCTTAGAAGTCCCAAAGGAAAGGAAATTGGCACTTTATGTGTTTAAACAGTCAGTTTTGTGTGTCAACTAGGGCAACTGAGGGCACTAATGCAAACGGCAACAGACTCTCACAAAAGTTTGCAGACTGAAATCTAGTTACCGTTTTAGATTTTGTACATCTTATTCTGGGCCGTGATTTGTAGATGTATGGTTTACTGAATGAGCATGATTGGCTGGGTTCACATGATGTGCGAAGCTTTAGATCAGTGTTTTCCAAAGTTAGCCACTTTATGAGGTGTGGACTTCAACTCCCAGAATTCCTGGCTAACTTTGGAAAACACTGGTCTCTACTGAGTCAAACTTCTTTGCTCTGTAAGTTATCCTTTCCAGCCTTTTCTAAAAATATGATTTAAAGTCTGTCACCCCCTTGCTGGTCGGGTGGCCGCTGACAAACATTAGTCTGTCATATGAAATGGAATTTGAGGCATCCGTGTCAGGCATTCTTTTGCTCGCTGGTAAGCTAAAGCGAGCACTTCTGCTGGAAGACAAAATATTTTGCTCGGTGCATTTAAATGAAACAGAGGCAGTAGGAAAATAGGTCAGTATCAATAAGATTTAAATATTGCAACATCCAGTTTCATTCTACACCCTGGTTAAATTATATAGGCTCTCTGCTCCAGTTCCTGTGCGTGTCTTGGTTCCTTCTGTGGAGATTATCCAAACGGCAGGCAGTTCTGCGTTTATTAGAGGGGACAAAACATAGGTTAATTCCCATTTTGTGGCTGCATAACCAAGTGAAAAAGACTCTTCCAAAAAATGAGTCTTGAAGAACATGTTTTACTCAGAAAATAGCCCCTCCTTTAATCCGTTCAGGTAGTCCTTGACTTATAATCATAGTGACTAAGTTACAACGCGTATGACCAGTTTTCACCCTGACAATCGTATCCCCATAGATCACATGATCAAAATTTGACTGCTTAGCATGTATTTATGTCAGTTGTACTATCCCTGGGTCATGGGATTCCCCTTTGTAAGCTTCAAGCAGTCAATGGGGGGGGGAAGCTGGATTCGTTTAATGACTGCATAATTCACTTAACAACTAGAGTGATTTCACGTAACAACGGTGGCAAAAATAAGTTGCCAATGGGGGGGGGATCTCATTTAAATGCCTTGCTTAGCAACAGAAAGGTTAGGCTCAATAGTAGTTGTAAGTCAAGGACTATGTCTGTGGTGAAAAGAGCCAGAAAGGGCGAGAGGGGTACCTATAGCAGCCGGAAATCTTTGGATTGAATCAATCATCACGGAAGATAGTACAAATGGTCCTTGACTTACGATCATCCTTTTAACAATTGCTTGAAGTTACGACTGGGCTGAAAAAAGTGACTTAGGACAAGTTCTCACATTTATAATGATAGCAATGTCCTCACATTTATGCGATCAAAATTCAGGTGCTTGACAAGTGACATGTTTTTATGACAATTGCAGTGTCCCGGGGTCATATGATTATCATTTGTGACCTTACCAGCCATCTTCTGACAAGCAAAGTCCATGGGAGATGCTGGATTCACTTAACAACGGAGGTTAAAAAGATTGTAAAATCAGAACTGACTCATTGAGCAACGGCCTCGCTTAGCAACAGAAGCTCTGGTCCCAACTGTTGTAAGTTGAGGGCCACCTGTACACATGTAGCCCATGAACGCCTGTTCTAGTGGGCTCTACCTGGACTATAAGATGCTTAAATTGATAGAATATGAAACTGAGTCTTAGACAACTTTCATACGCCCTACAGAAAATTCGAGTGATGTTTTTCTCCAAAGTTGATTTGGTTGCTGCAATTGTGACATGTTTAGTTTGTTGTTTTTTTTCTGATCCAAACATGCCTAAGGAACACGGGGGTGAAATTCCCATCCTTGAAGGCCTCGGGCGTCTTCTGCTGCTCTGATTTCCACAAATCCTGGATGTTACCTCCAAGCCCATGTAGATTAGGGATAGTGCTTTTTTATGTTTAATAATTGATAAAAAATTGAATCAAGATTTAAGTCCTGATGAATTGTTACTTTGGTAAATCAATAAACAAAGAAAAGCCTAATGACCAAATACGGTTAAACATTAAGCGATTAGGGGCCACATACAATATTTTGGGTTGAAATGAGGGGGAGTGGGACCAGACAAAAAACTAATGTGGTCTTTTCACATATGGGAGTGTGGCTGGATTTTTGTTACACTGTAAAATAGTATTTGTGCTATTGAGACTGTAGATAATCAGTTTTAGAGATTACATGGTTGTTTCTCATCTCGAAGGATGTGAAATTCTGCTGTTAATTTTGCCCCTTGCACTGTTAAATTCTGGAGTGTAAAAGTTTGGCTCTCTATGTTGCTGTTCCATTATAAAGTTCCCAAAATTGTGGAGTTTTTTTCAAAAGGTATTTTGCTTGTTGGTTTGTTGTTGTTTGGAATATTACTCCCTGCCCAAACTTTATACGCTTCCCTTTGAAATTTCTTAGGCTGATTTCATTTGAGATACTTTTAATAGTAAGGTAAACAACTTTTTAAGCTGAACACAACCTCTAAATAACTTCCTGGATGCTTCTAGGCCAACAGTACAGATGGCTTTTTTTAATTGATAGATTGATTTGATTTGATTTAGAAGTCATCCGACCTCAGAATGTCTCTGGATGGCTTACAGTTTTAAAACAAAACAAAAAAACAACAGTGGGAAAATCTGAAGTATGCAGACAATAATATCCCACGTAAAAAATAGAGAATGAAAAACAAGATTTAATGGCTATCCTATCGCAAGACTTGGAAGAACAATCTTTTTTCTTCTGGAATATTATTAGAACACTCTTTCTGCTGGTGCTTTCTGCTTAACATCTTCAAGTCCTCCACGGTATGAATCTTGTGGAAAGCAGATCCTAAATGTTGTAACCAATAAGTTTCAAAAGACATGATGTTTTAGGAGTGAAGTACAGATACTGTGAAAATTGAGCAACATGCTTGTGCATAGTTGGGTTTCTCAAAAAGAGAGGTTTAATGCAACGTGTGTCCTGAAGATTCTCTGGCCTTTTGCGTTGTGTCATTTGCAAACTGACTCTGAACAGCCGCAAAGGAAACCTGCTTATTTCTCATTTCTACTTGCTGGTTCTTTCCACACTTTGAAGAGGAAGAAAAAGTAAAGCAACAGAACAAAACCAGGTGCCTGAATAACCATTTCGATGTTGCACATGTTGCACAATTACGTGATCAATTTTGTTGTCATTCAGACGGGTTTTGTTTTCCTGTTGTTTGAAGTGATGCTCAAGATATTTGTCAATGATTCACCTTTATTTTCTTCACACTCTCTGCATCCTGACAACGACCGAAGTCAAGATGTAAAGAAAAGGAAGGGAGAATAGAGTAGTTTTACTTCTGGTGCTTTGCTTTGCGTTGTGTTTTTTTTTTTTTCAGATTAAATGGTGTTCCGTAGAGACAGAAATATGAGACTGGGGGAAGCCGATAGTTATCAATGAACAAACAGGAAAACTATAGACAGGATAGATTTTCCAATAGGCTGCAGCTCCCTCTTGGTTTAAATTAGTGCTGTCTGTTAGATCACACTTGGAATATTGCATCCAGTTCTGGTCCTCACGATACAAAAAAGATGTTGAGACTCTGGAAAGAATGCAGAGAAGAACATCAAAGATGATTAGGAGGCAGGAAGCTAAAATATACGAAGAAGGGTTGCAGGAATTGATTATGCCAAGTCTAGTGAAAAGAAGGGTGACATGATAGCAGTGGTCCACTATCTCAGGGGCTGCCACAAAGAAGAGGGGGTCAAGCTGTTCTCCAAAGCACCTGAAGGCAGGACAAGAAACAATGACTGGAGATTTGTTAGAGAGAGATCCAGCTGAGAACTAAGGAGAACTTTTCTGACCGTGAGAACAATTAACCATTGTCCAGAATGATGTAGGGTCTCTTTCTTGAGTAGGGGGTTGGATTAGAAGACCTCCAAGGTCCTTTTGAACACTATTATTGTGTTATTCTGTAGGTCAAAGCAACGGAGCTTGCTGATGCTAGAACTGAGCAATTTCACCTGAATTCTTTTGCGTCACAGTCAAGCTCTTACTGTTTTGGTGCTCAGCTTTTCTGTCATTTCCCAAATCCTTCTCTTGTGACTATTTTCTAATTTCCTTTTGTGGAAAGGGTGTGTAGCCTTTTAGTTCCTATTACAGCTGGATTACGTTCTGGATGTGTCATGGTTGACATCACCAAAGTGCCCATAGGCCTGGGTGGAGCTGGTGAAACCCTTGAATGAACATGTGCCTTAGAAAAAGCAAACTGTGGTATGGTTGAAATAAATTTAAGAATTGGGGATCAAAGGGGGGGTGGAAGGAGAGAAAGGAAATATTAGAGATTTCTGCCAAATTTGGCATCCTTTATTAGGTCCCATTTTTCTTCTTATTCTTGTCCTGTCTATCCACTCATTCGGAGAAGATCTGTGCGAATGCAGATACTACTTTTTGCACAACCAGTTTGCAGAAAGAGATGGCTGAGAACTGAAAATTGCCCCCGTAATGTTTGACAACAATAGACAGGAAAAGGGGAAGTCAGTGACAAGGACACTGTAATTCTTCGACTTCCTTCCTGCTTCTCGTGTTCTGTGTAAGACATTTTCAGTGCAGAAAACGCTTTCCTGAACAAATAAAAACTGCAAACCTTTCTAGCTCCCCAAGATTTTGTTTTTTAAAAAAGCTTTTAAAGTCACATTTGATTCTAAAGGAAAGTCAGTCTGCAGGTCAGATACTTGTCACCGCAGTGTAGGTCTTCTGTGGTACAGATCACAATGTGACACGTGGAATATTTTAAAACAGGGGTCTTCAAACTCAGCCCTTTTATGACTTGTGGACTTCAACTCCCAGAATTCCTCAGCCAATGGTTTTTTTTTTTTTTACAATGGGGATGTCTCCAAGGACGGGGAACTAACTTTCCATGTCAGCTGTTTGAGTAGCACATCACAGATGCCACCAGAAACACTGGCCCTCTGTGGACCAACAGAACAATTGACTAAGAGTGGAGAGAATGTCTTTTGAGATCTTTCTTGGCAGCCAGTTGATTGATTTATTGATTTGAGGGCCACCCATTTCATCTAGAGGCAATGGTGATCAAGTGCAAAAGGCTGGTTGTTGAAATCTCTCAAGGCAGATTTGATATGTTCTGTTTTTTTTTTTTATTTTGCCTGTGCATATGTGTTTGTGTCCTTAAAAGAAGAGAGTCAGAATAATTTAGTGGTCAAAGTTCTGGTCTAGGAATGAGTAGACCCAAGTTCTAGTCCCCCCTCCCCTCCAGCCACAGAAACTCCCTGGGGATTTGGAACCAGTCCCCCTCCTCAACCCAAGAGCCAGTATGGAGAATGGTATAAGTGCTGGACTGGAATAAAAGAGAAGCAGATTCTCATTTTCTGGTCGATACAGAAGCTGGATGGGTGACTTTGGGCTCCCTCCCTCTTTCTATCTATCTCTATCTCTCCCTTTCTCCCTCTCCCTTTCTCTACCTCTCTTCCTCCCCTCCCCCCACCCTGTCAAATAGAAACTTGCACTCATCCAGCGTGGTTGATTATGGTCCATATTCTGCAGGAGGCCGGCTTGGGCTGCTGATAATAACCCTAGAAAACAAATACAGTATTTGTCTTGGGACTCTAAAATATACCAAATTGAGAGAATTTAAGATAATTATGGTGCTGGCCAGCATGCACATTAACATTATTTGTCTATATTTTGAACTGAACAGCCTTGGAAAAAGTTTCACATTCTAAATGTGTTAAGCAATTATAAAAAAAATGTTGAAGGCTGTTTATCTTTTTAGGGGGCACAAAAACTCCTGATGATTGCATCCACAATCATTTTCCCAATGATAGTTGCAGAATAACTGAACAACGGAAGGGGCCTTGGAGGTCATTTGTCCAACCCCCTGCTCAGGCAGGAAACCCTATACCATTTCAGACAAATGGCTCTCCAGTCTCTTCTTGGAAACCTCCAGTGAGGGAGCCCCCACAATTCTGGAGGCAAGCAGTTCCAGTGGTTAATTGTCCTCACTGTCAGGAAGTTTCTCTTAGTTCTAGGTTGCCTCTCTCCTTGATTAGTTTCTACCCTTTGCTTCTTGTTTTGCCTTCAGGTGCTTTGGAGAATAGGTGGACCCCCTCTTCTTTGTGGCAGCCCCTCAAACATTGGGAAATGGGATGTTTGAAGAGGTAACAGCCCTGGATAACAAATGGCAAATTACAGTTTCCTTTGGGGGGGGGGGTCTTCTTAGAAATTGTTGAGGAACCTGTCTTGCTGTTTGCAAATAGCTTTTCTGCCAGCGTTTGATTACCCATCATATATATTTTGGCCTGGTGCAAGAGTCCTCTTTGTTATATTCTCACAGTTTTGCCTCTCTTTCCGCAGTGTAAAGCAATGACTCATGTTATTCTCCTTCTCAGGATGGGGTTAAGCAACAGTTGATGTCTAAAGACTTGAAATTTTCCATTGTTCTTTCACCTGAATGACCTTGTTTAGGCTGAGAAGCTAAGCAGGATTGGGCCTGGTTAGAATAAGGATGGAAACTCAACAGGAATTCCCAGTGCTCTTGGGAATGTTTGCAGTGTTCTTGACTTCATGGTAGAAAGACACACCCTGGGTGATATTTTAACCCTTGAATTTAGCAACAGTGTCTGTTGCCAACCAAGCCTAGAGCTTGGGTTGTGTGTACGTATCCAGTCTCTCTCTCTCTTCCTCTAAGGCAAGGGTGTCCAACCGTGACAACTTTAGGACTTGTGGACTTCAACACCCAGAAATCCCCAGCCAGCTATGCTGCGCTTCACTTAACAACTGTGGCAAAAAGGTTGTAAAATTGGGCATGACTCACTTAAGAACTGTTTTGCTTAACAGTGGAAACTATGTAGAGACAGCTGTAGTTATGACTCTACTGGGCTTCTCACCTGAGTGTATTTGAGCATTACAGGAGAAAAAAAAAGTACAAAAATTATGATTTTTTCCCTCAGACTGAAATTCTGGTTTAGGAACACGTTGCGCAAAGCATTTTTTTGTGACTTGCCGCCAGTCAGTGTCAGCTTGAAGCTGACGGTCACGTTGGTGAAGTTAGTCTAATCTGTTTTTGCTAGCATCTGCTTTTTGCTGCGAGCTTCCTTTCCTCTCCTTCTTGGCCAGATTGTCAGCCAGATATAAATTTATTCACTTTTTCCATTTGCACCATTTCCCTCATTGATAACCAACATGGCAAACTTTAATTTTTATTCATGTTACAAAGCCTGGCCCAGGCACCTTTGTTTGGGTGAGGTGGCTGTCCAAAGAGCAAAGGGGCTACGCGTAGATGCAAGTTCTGCAGCAGCTCAGCTTTACCAAAAGCCTGGTAGAAATGCTTAAGCAAGGTGTGTGCTCCTTTGCAGGTTTTGCAAAGCTGTTTCTGACTAGCTGGTCTGCATCACTGCAAACTGGCAGTGTTAAACCGATTTGGGGTGTTTGCTTTGAGGGAATAGCTTTAAGACAACTTAGGTCTAGATAACTAATTAGATTACTGTTAGATAACTAATAGCTTTAAGATAACTTATGCCTCACAAGCTGAATGCAGCACCACGCTGTTGGGTAAACCTTCACAACCTGGAGTTGTGAAATTGGGAATCCTTGAGCACAAGAAAAGTCTTTAAAGAGGTAGTTAGTTCTTAACTTACAACTATTCGTTTAGCAGTCGTTCAAAGTTATGACTGTTGGAAAAAGTGACTACCTGTAGCTATTAAATTGTGTTTGCATCTGTGGTTCATCCTTTAATGTGCACATAACCTCAATCAATCAGAACAGAGCTGGAAGGGACCTTGGAGGTCTTCTAGTCCAACCCCTGCTCAAGCAGGAGACCCTATACCATTCCAGACAAGTGACTGTCCAGTCTCTTCTTGAAAACCTCCAGCAATGGAAGACTCACAATTTCTGAAGGCAAGCCCTTCCACTGGTTAATTATCCTACCTCCCAGGTCTTTAATATCATTACAGGCTGAGGTTTGGGGTTTCTCTTTTCCAGTAGTATAGAAGTCCTCAACCCCTGGTCCATGGACCGGTACCAGGCCGTGGTATGCCAGCAACCGGTCCGCACAAACAAGCAAAGCCCCATTTGTGGGATGCAGGCATCACACAAAACCACACACTCTCTGGTCCATGGAAAAACTGTTCTCCACTGAACCAGTCCCTGGTGCCCAAAAGGTTGGGGACCTCTGGTATAGAAATAATATACTACTTTTGTAACTGGTCCTCACACTTAACAACTGTTACAAGAGTCCCCATGGTCACGTGATCAAAATCCAGAAGTTTGGCAACTGGCGTGTACTGTATTTACAACAGTTGCAGCATCCCTGGCTCACATGATCATTTGAGACCTTCCCAGCTGTCTTCCAAGTCAACGAGGAAAGCCGGATCTGCTTAACAACTGCATCGTTCAATTAACAACACAAGTGATTTGCTTAGCAGCTTTGGCAAAAAAAAAAAAAAAAAGTGGGAAGATTGGTGCATCATGTAACAACCATCTCGCTTAGCCACAGATGTTCCAGTGCCTATAGTGATCATAAGTCGAGAACTATCTGCAGCTAGTAAGTTGCATTTGTATCTGTGGTTCCTCCTTTAATGTAGGCTGTGCATATTACCTATACCCCAGCTCTTTAATCTCATTAGAGGCAGAGATTTGGGGGTTTTCTTTCCTAGGGGTAGAGCGCCTACTAATCAAAATAAATGACTGCTTTTGTGTGTGGCGTAGAGGGGGGCATTTCCAGATGGGATGTGGCAGAATTAGTACAAAACGGATCATCAGCCATTCAAGAAAATCCCATTTAATCAAGCGGGGACACCTTGCCTTTTAATTTGCTTCAGAACTGCTGACTGCGGGAGTAAATTGACACCCAAAGCTAACACAATCCTGTCATCTTATCTACCGTTGTTATTGACACAGTGGTGCCATGTTGCACCGGGGAAGCATGCGGGCAATTAAAACAAACAAACTCATCTTAATTGTAGCCTGAGCTGAAATGCACAAAAAGACTTCCTTCGAAAGGTGGTCTCCTTGTGTGTTGTGGGTCTTGTTCTAAATAGCGTTTCTGTTGTTTGCCCTCTTTCCGTAGATTGCTACCTTGTCATTAGAAGCCGTAGTAGGCTGTACATGGGGCCGTGGTAAATGTGTGCAAACGTGCAGAGCGGATCACTTCGTACCTGCTCTCCAACAGAAGTTCTGTTCTGTACATGCAAAGATGCTAATGGATCTTGGAATTTAAGCTGAATTATAAATAATCATGTAGCATTGGCCACATGTGCATGACGTGTGCATGGAATTATATTAGGATATGACCTCCTTCATTGCCTCTTGGTATCTCCACTGACCTAAGAACAGTTGCAGGAATTGGGTTTGTCTAGTCTAGTGAAAAGGACGGGGGGGGGGGGACACATGATAATAGCATTCCAGTATTTGAGGGGCTGCCACAAGGAAGAGGGGGTCAACTTATTTTCCAAAGCACCAGAAGGCAAGACAAGAAACAGTGGATGGAAACCAATCAAAGAGAGAAGCAACTTAGCACTAAGGAGAAATTTCCTAACAGGGAGAACAATAAACCAGTGGAACGGCTTGCCTTCAGAAGTTGTGGGTGGGTGCTCCATCACTGGAGGCTTTTAAGAAGAGACTGAAATACCACTTGTCTGGAATGGTATAGGGCAGGGTTTCCCCAACCACCAGTTCATAGATCAGCACCGGGCCACGGCACGCCAGAAACCAGGCCGCGCAAACAAGCAAAGCCCATTTGTGGAATGGAGGCAGCATGCGAAACCACGTCCTCTCCAGTCTGTGGAAAAACTTCTATCCATGGAATTGGTCCCTGGTGTCCAAAAGATTGGGGGCTGCTAGTATAGGGTCTTCTGCTTGAGGAGGGGGGGGCGCTGGTATAGGGTCTCCTGCTTGAGCTGGAGGTAGGACTAGAAGACCTCCAAGGTCCCTTCCAACTGTGTTATTCTGTTAGTAGCCTTCCCCTTCTTTTTTTTTTAAAAAAATGTAACGTTAAATTTTAATAAAAAAAAAAGAGGTATGGTGAAATCTGACCATCCAGGTAGAATCTGCCTGCCCTTTTGTTTGAAGAAAAATTAAATTCTGAGACAGTTGTTTGTAGCAGACCCAGAAACCTTTTCCGACCAATTAGGTCCAGGGCACAGGCCAAGAACAACAAGCGTTAGGAATTTCTGAATCATTAGCAAAGCTTAATGACCAATATTTGAACTTGGTGTGCCAAGGAAAGGGCATTTAAAACAATTAGGCATTTAAACTGAAAGGCTTAATAGCAAAGGCCAGAAGCTAACTTTGAGATTATGTTTGAATAAGAGGTAGTTACTCACCGCTTTTCAGCCATGGAACTTAACACAAAGATACAAAAACTTTGCCGGATGCACTTTCTCTGAACATAACAAAAGTATTTCCCACTGTGTTATTGTTTTTAAAAGTTCCAGTTTGTTTTGCGCATAATTGTGGAGACGGTCATGCTGATAAGACCCAGTTTGAGAAATAAATGCATGGGAAAAATTAAACTATTGGGGTAGAGAGAACGCCTGCCACCCCTTTCTCCTGTTTTGCAAACTTCTTAACTTTTTCCATTGGGGGAAAAAATGGGACATCAAGAGACAAACATCACTTTTTTTTAGAACAATTGTTTTTGGTTTGGTTTATATTCCGCCTTTATTTTTTTTATAATAAAGTTGTTTATTTTTATAAAGAACTCAAGGAGGCAAACATATCTATTATCACTCCTTCTTTCTCCTATTTTCACCATAACATAACCCTTGAGTTGAGTTGAAAAAATGGCACTCAGCTGGGTTTCATGAATAAGGAGGGACTAAAACTCCCAATTTTCCAGTTTCTAGCCTAGTGCCTTGACCACTAGACCAGGGATAGGCAACCTTGGCTCTTTTATGACTCGTGGACTTCAACTCCCATGGCTGGCTCAGGAATTCTGGGACTTGAAGTCCACGAGTCATAAAAGAGCCAAGATTGCCTACCCCTGCACTAGATCAAACTGGCTCTCTATTTTTGGTGGTGCCTCAATTTTATTGACTTAAAATGTGTGCTTGTGTCCTCCCCCCCCTCTCCTTTATTGGCACACAGTGATTTTGGGGGAATTGTAATCCCCACACAATTCAAGGACTGTGCCAGGTCAGGAAAAGCTGCCCGCAAAGGAGTTGTAGAGTTGTGTGGCCTGGATCTGTCTTATCTCTCTTTTCCACCTCTTCATTGCAGAAAAAAAAAGTCCAAAAATAATTTATCCACAGTACTTCTATCCTTATTTGCAAAGAAAAAGAAAGAAAAGGTTACTGCAACGTTACCATAGCAGCAGTAGAGGATGTGGTTTCTATGGTTACAAGTCACAATGACACGGACAAAAAAGTCAGGGTTCTTTCTATGGGTACAGTGTGTCTTAAAATCTGTACCTTTTCGTTTTGAAAAAAAAGAAAAATGTAGCATCTTTTGGTAATAGTAGAATTATTATTATTTTTATTGTGTCTTGATTTGCTTTCTGTGTCTTCTCTTGGGTACACCTGAAGCATCTCCTTGCCAGGGAAGCTGAAGTGTTTGTGATGCTAACAACCCATGTTAAACTCAGAAGAAAATGATTGTAGAGGGGGGGGGCGGGCAACTTTTATTTATGATCAAGGGCTGTGCTTGTTTTGTTGCGTGGGGCTGGGGGATGCACTTCAAAAAGAAGAAGAGGACAGAAGAAAAAGTGAATTTGGCCAGACCAAAAGCAAGATTTACCAAAACCTAATCCGATGCAATGAATATGATGATTCCCCCATGTATGTAATTATGGTTCTCCTAATCTGGTCATAACTCTTAGAGGGCTGTAGAGTTTGCACCCAAGACCACAGGAGCTAAGTGCAGTCCTGACACCTTTGAAAAATCAGACTACTAGAATTTATTTGGCTCTGGAGAAACAGTCTACAGAAAGCTTCTGAAATTAGGCCAAGAGCTATACGTACCCACCCCCTCCCTTCCTGGCGTTGCCCACCCTCCTTGTGAACACTGTTTATCTTGGAAAGCTTTGAGGTGCTCAGTTGTTATGTCTCCTACCAGCCCCAGTTGAAAGAGCCAGAGATCATGGTGTGGCTGAGCAAAATCTGGAGAGCTAGCTCTATATCACTGTGGGGTCTTTGATAGGTCCCACAAGGAATCAAGACCACCAGTTAGGCTGCAGCATAGAAGATATTTAACAAATCTGGTTGACTTGTTCAACACTCAGTTGACACCAGATCTGAGTGAACGGAATTCAAGAGGGATTGGATGTGGAGCACTTGTGACAAAGCAATGTTTCTAAGCTGGCCTTATGTTTAACTTCGCCCCCCTCCCCAGCTCTGCCTGCCCTTCTCCTATATCTGGCTAGGCTAGCTATACCAATGCAGGGTAGTCTTTGACTTGCTATAAATGATTTCAGATCCATTTCAGACCCATCCATTCCACTTCTGCCAGTCCTTAGTGCCCAGGAAGGAGAATAACCCCTACCTCAATTTGATTTTGTTTTGCTCACAGTATTAGCTGTCTTCTCTAGTCTGTGCCCTTTGATAAACTGCACCCATCTCCTTTTTTGTAGCTTATGAAGTGATAATGTGGATGAAGGTTCCCCCTCTATCTTGTTCCTGCTCAAAATGCTCATTTTCTCCTCCTCCTCCATCTCCTCCTCCATCTCCATCATCATTCTTATCCTGATAGTTGTTCTGTGTTTTTCAAAATGTTGCTTTCAACATCGTGGCATTCAATCTTTGCTGCTCTGAACTGCTACTTTGAACAGTCCTTTCAGGATAGAGAGCAGTATAGAAATGGTTATGCAATTTTTATGTACTTGTAGAAAACTTCCTCAAAAAGTTTTGGGAGTACAAATAATCTATGATGTCAGCCACCACGATCCTTTGGAATTAATTTGTTTGATAGAATAATAGAAGGGAATGTGTGTCTGTTAAATACAGATATTTGCTAAATCTGAAGGGGATTTTATGGATGCATGCTTTGCACTACAGCTGTTTTCCTTTACACATAATTCACCTACTACGACATGTGCAAGTCTTCAGATGGCCTTTAGCTCTGCCTTACAAACATAGCTGTTTTGAGGGGTGTCTGCAACATACAGATCCAATTTCAAACCTTTCTGACATGGTAATAACCATGCTATGGGTGGCGGCTGCAGAGTTTGCAGAATTAAGGGCTGCAGTGGGGTTCTTGGTGTGCCCAAACTGAGCCTGCAAACACGGCAGTGATTGTGCAGTGATTCCCTTTTGCAATCTCACCAAACCTCTGCTTTCCCTACCCCACCTTTATGATTATTCATAGCCTGGGTGGGGCAGATAAATACACTGAGGATGAATCTATATTAGTTTTTGGTCATGTTTGACTCTCAGCAACTTTCTGGGTTGGCCTTTTCACAGCTTACTTTGTGGTCGAGAGATTTGTCCTTTGTGTATGCATTTGGGATGTGTGTGTGTGTGTGTGTGTGTGTGTGTGTGAGAGAGAGAGAGAGAGAGAGAGAGAGAGATTATGAATATGCAGTGCACGTCTACAGAGGAGAGGAGGTGGTGGCCTCTTCCAGTTCTAGAAGGCTGCAGTATGGCCCGCTGCTGATTTGGTCTGTGGTGGCCAATTCATAGTGGAAGAATCTGGGAAATGAGTGGTAGGGGGGAGGGAAGGAGATGGGACTAGGAAGGAAGGAAGGAAAGAAGGAAGGAAGGAAGGAAGGAAGGAAGGAAGGAAGGAAGGAAGGAAGGAAGGAAGGAAGGAAGGAAGGGATGGGATTGAGGAGGAAGGAAGGAAGGAAGGAGATGGGAATGAGAAGGAAGGAAGGAGGGAAGGAAGGAAGGAGATGGAATTAAGGAAGGAAGGAGATGGGAATGAGAAAGGAAGGAAGGAAGGAGATGAGATTGAGGAGGAAGGAAGGACTTCGTAACCAATTAAAACAGTGTTTCTCAACCATGGTTACTTGAAGACAGGTGGACTTCAACTCCCAGAATTCTGTGGCTGGCTGGCAAATTCTAGGCTCCCAAGAGACAACCTGGCTGTGAAGCTGAAGGTCTCCTGTTCTGAAACAAGCAGGTAGAAGGGCAGCTTCAGCTGTCCCTCTGTGGGGCAAATGGCCAAAGCAACAATTGCCTAGGACCAGCCGTTACCTCACTAGATGCTCAGCCCACCTGATTAGGTGGACTGGATCAGCTGTAACTGTGCCTTTGACACAGGTATTGGAGGAGGTGTGTGGGGGGGAGATAATAAATCTTGTTAGCCGAGGCATGCTACAAGTGTGAAAATAAATCAAGCTTTCCTTCATCACCACCGTCAGCCTGATTCTGCAGTTGCCCATCTTGAGCAGCTTTCTTTGCAGGTGAAAGTAAATTAGCTGTGAGTCCTTGTGGGCAATTCAGACATTGTACATTAACCAACACTCCAATCAAACCAGCGGCTTATTTCCCTAATCCCTCTGACCCAGTACAGTAATACAGGGAGGGTGCCAGTAAATGGGAACCTGTGTTCCCATCTCCTCCTCTGTTCTGCTCGTAAGTAAACAACGCTGACCTTCAGCCCGTGTGCTGGAGAGACTACAGCTGCAAGTGCAGTTGGAATGATATGAAAGTAGATGCTGCCAGGCATTGTGAGCAATGATCCTTTTTCTGTCTCGATTCGGTTGATCTGAAAGCATGGATCCTTCCTTCCTTCCTCCCTCCCTCCCTCCCTCCCTTCTTCCTCCCTTCTCCCTCCCTTCCTTCCTTCCTTCCTTCCTTCCTTCCTTCCCATCTCCTTTTCCACCTCCCCTCCCTCCCCTCTTCCCTCCCTCCCTCCCTCCCTCCCTCCCTCCCCTTCCTTCCTTCCCTCCTTCCATCCATCCATCATTCCCATCTCCTTTTCCCCTCCCTCCCTCCCTCCCTCCCCTCTTTCCTTCCTTCCTTCCTTCCCATCTCCTTTTCCACCTCCCCTTCCTCCCCCTTCCCTCCCTCCCTTTCCTTCCTTCCTTCCTTCCTTCCTTCCTTCCTTCCTTCCTTCCTTCCTTCCTTCCTTCCATCCATCCATCCGTCCATCATTCCCATCTCCTTCTTTTCCACCTCCCTCCCTCCCTCCTTCCCTCTCTTCCTTGTCAATATGGCTAATAAACTGTGATCCGGTTTCAATAAAGTACATGTATGCACCTCTGTAGAATTTTTTTTTCATTTTTTTTTTGTCTTTATTTTTCCAGCCAAAGAAATTGTGAGTTCTCATTTTTTTAGTTCCCAAGTTCCTGTTTTCTTTTTACTAGGTTAGCTATCACAAAACGTGGACGAGCTCAAACTTCAGAAGACAATTCATTCTTGGAGAACATGGTCAGCCGTTTTCCCCTAGGCTTGACCAAGAAAGTCATCTGCCATTATGCATTTTCCACAGAGCTCAGGGTCAAATGCTCAGTTGAAATGTGGACAAGGACAGCTTTCTGACATAAAAATTGGATCAGCCCGCAAATAGGCTCAAAAATAGCTGCCAGGGCAAAAATCCAACACCCTTTAATTTCTCCTCCTGGGATTTGACAGCATTGAGTTTCATTACCCCAGAAGGAAAAAAAATATCAGTAATTTTACTTTTGGGGCAGATCCTGGCTGAGTTCATCTATTGCTTTAAATTGCTTTTTTCTTTTTCAGTAGCGTTTATTGAAAAAAAGTCCAAATGTCTAGGTAAGCGGTAAGGCCAAACTCATGTGTTTTATGGCCTCTTGTCATTTCCTCAGAACTGCGTTGTTCTTGTTAATTTTTTAGCTTCTTCATTTCCCACCATTTTTAAGGAAGTGTGGGCAGTAGTCCTTCACATATAAATCTACACGTGTGTGGAAAAGAGGTAGTAGAGACTTGCTTTCCAAAAATTGAAGTTTAGAGTTGTCTTCTTGTAAATCGTTGATCTACAACAGGGCTAATGTGTGTCTACAGGGAGAGCCTCCCTTACAAGCAATCGTTTAGTGACCATTTAAACCTACAGTGGCATTGAAAAAAAGCAACTTACGACCATTTTTCGCACTTACAACCGTCACAGCATCCCTGTGGTCACGTGATCAAAATTTGGACGCTTGGCAACTGGCATGTACTTATGACTGTTGCAGTGTCCCGGGTCACGTGATCCCTTTTGCATCCTTCTGACAAGGAAAGTCACAAGAACTTTGGGCTCAATTGTGGTCATACTTTGAGGACCACCTGTATGTCTTTTGCAAGGAAGAAGATTCAGTTCTAACACTTTCCTCCTCCTGATCTTTATTTGCAGAGCTTTAAAAAAAAAAACTAGGGCAAAGTTCCCTGTGTTCCCACCCACCCTCCTTTTCAGCCTTTTGTTTTTAATGTAAAAGCCCCAGCCCTACCTGTTGGTACTTTGTCCTCTTTTAAATTCGAAGCGAACATTCTGTACAGTCAGGTGCTAAATATTTTGGCAAAGCTTATGTTGATATATACAGTGACAGCACGCTGGCAGGCTGAGGGTGTCCAGGTTTATCAATGATTCTTAAGCTGTGTTCCCTTTTTTCCTGCGGCGTAACACGTTTCCTCGCTGGGTAAACAGAAGAGAACCTGCAACAGCTTAATTGCAATGACTTTAAGAGATGGCCAGATCGGATCCTACTTCCTGGTTCCTTGTTCTGAATGGAGGGGGTCAGAAAGATGCATTTCATGTAATGCGGGAATTCTTGTTTTGGAGTCCGATGATCCTTTCTCAGAAAAACATGTTTGAATAAATAAAATAAAATAAGATAAGATTGCATTACAAAGGAAGGTAATAATGGTCAAATACAGCTTATTATTTTAAAAGATAGGGAGAGAGAGAGAGAGATTATAGATGATAGATTAGATAGATAATGGGTAGGTAGATAATAGATAGATAATAGGTAGATTAGATAGATAATAGGTAGATTAGATAGGTAATAGGTAGGTAGATGGATGGATGATAGATAGATAGATAGATAGATAGATAGATAGATAGATAGATAGATAGATAGATAGATAGATAGATTTTCTTTATGAATCATTAATTAAATAGACTGAAAACATAGGCAAGTTAATAAATTTTACCCTGTTTGAGGAAATAAAGAGTTTTGGCAAACTCTGCAAAAAGCTAATCTCATCATTTATTAGCTAAGAGTGTTGGCTCTTAACAGTGCATAGCTTATTCCCATGCCCTAAGCTGATCATTCAGGTCTTCTAACAGTGTCCCATCGCTGCTGCAACTGAGTCCATCCTCATTTTGTTGCTCATCATGATCTTCTCTTTCCTTCTATCTTTCCCAGCATTATAAACTTCTAGAAAGCTGGTCTTCACGTAATGTATTAAAAGATGGTAATTTGAGCTTGGCCATTATAACTGGAGCAAAAAGCTATGTGGATTTGTTTGATGGTCCATTTCTTTATTGTCTTGGCTGTCCGTGGTCTTACATCTTATATCTTCTCCAACACCAAAGTTCAAAAGTGTTAGTATTCTTCCTTTCCTGCTTTTTCAAAGTCCAAACTATATCCACAGGGAATACCAGTATCTGCACTATATGAACAATTATTTTTCCTAATATGTTGGTTTGCTAATACTCTTTTGATAGAAATAGTAAATAGGGATGTTTAAAATGTTTCAGTCTCTCTTCAAGATTTCATCTGTGTTTCGTGTATACATTAACATTTCTTCTGATAGTAGCAAATTTTAGCAGTATATTTTTTGCATTATGATTTTTTTTTGGTTAAAAAACAAAGAAAAAAAGGAGCATGCAAAACACAATTTCACACAATGATGCAGGAGCCAAGTTGCTTTTGAAATAAAAAATATGCCCGTCTGTTTTAAGTAATGTTTTTAAAAAACTGTTTGAATTCTCTTTTACCTATATTTAGCAATAGCAACAGCAGTTAGACTTATATACTGCTTCATAGTGCATTACAGCACTCTGTGAATAGTTTACAAAATCAGCATATTGCTGCGAAAAATCTGGGTCCTTAGAACCTTGAGGCGGTCAGGATCGAACTCCTGGTGGTGGGCAGAGTTTGCCTGCAATACTGCATTCAAACCACTGCGCCACCACACTTATTTCGCGAAGCCTTAGTAACCACAGAGGACTATCGAGATTTTGCTGTCCCATGCCATTATGGCTATTTTGAAACAATTCACTCAAAAAGAATAGAAATCTATAATAGCACTGTAGATGGAGTTTAAGGCATTGATGACTGCTTTAGAAAATGCTGCCCTCTAGAGGTGATGTTAGATTGCTGTTTTGTCATTCATGGTTCCATCTGAGGATCATCTGGGGACATTCTGTATCGAGAGAAGCTTCTGGTGCTGGCTTCTGGGAAAATGGAAGGGCTTTCCAAAATACTGTCCTCCTATAGGAGAACAGTAGGCAGAGCTGGGGGGGGCAGAGTTAAATGTGTCATCAGCTTAGAGTCCCAGAGGTGCTTTTCTTGGGGTTCCCCCCCTTTTTTCCCTTCTTACATGAGTAGGGAAACATTTTCAAGGAACACCCCCCCCCCAAAGAAAGTCCCATTGCCTTTTGGAAAAGCACCTCTGGGAAAACCATGACCTGGATGATTGAGAATCTCCGTAGATGTTCAGCGTAGAGTCATTGCATTCCCAAGTGATCCAAGCCCAAGCCCTCTTTGAATTCTCTTGACCCTTATTTGGCACCAATTTAGTGTTGAACTTGAGCTGACCAGATTCTTGCATAGGGGCTTGAATAAATAGCAATAGCACTTAGACTTATATACCGCTTCACAGTGCTTGACAGCCCTCTCTAAACGGTTTACAGAGTCATCATGTTGCCCCCCTCCAAGAATCTGGGTCCTCATTTTACCGACCTCGGAAAGATGGAAGGAAGGCTGAGTCAACCTTGAGCCGGTGAGAATCGAACTGCAGGCAGCCGGCAGGCAGCAGAAGTAGACTGCAGTACTGCGTTCTAACCACTGCGCCACCACAGCTCAAATATACTGCAACTTGACAAACAGCCCTGATTTCTTTGCACGTGACATCCTTTTTTTTTTTTTTTTTTTGCAACCTAGCCAGAATCTGATTGTGGAGGTTAATCTTTGACTTGTGCCAGTAATTTTGAAAGGCGTTTGGTATTCACTTGGCTGGCACATACATGTGTGAATTACCAGGAAGTGAGAAAGTGGGTAGATTTTGGCAATAGCATTTGTTAATTGTGTTAACAGGGAAGCTTAATAGGACCTGCAGCGTAGTCGGTGCACCCCAAGGCTAGTTGTGAACACTTCAAAAGCTCTCAGAAAAACGTGCTTTGGACCTCAGGGGAATATATTATCTTATATATTACATTATATTAATGTGATTCATTAAAGTTATTTTCTTTTGTCTTTTTCTTTTTTTTTCTTTCTTTTTTTTAAAAAAAAAACCCTTTCCCCTTCCCAGTTTTATGTGCCAATCTAGGAAGGGAGTTTCTGTTGCTGTAAGGGATCTGCTTGTTAAGATTCAGGAGGTCCTCAGCTGAGCCCAAAATTCCCATTGTTAAGCAAGACATTGTTAAGCTTTCATGGAAACCTGGAAACTTTACTTAGGGGTGGGAGAATGACTTAGGTAACCAGGTTTTGCCAAATATTTGTGGCATTGTATGATAAATCATGAGGTTTTGGGAAAACCATTGTTGATGCTCTTTTATCATTTTAGTTCTGTGGGTTTTTAATTCCAGAGTTATATTTGCAGCTGGGGGGGGGGGGAACTGTATAACTCCAGCAAGCAAGCACATCCATCAATAAATAATGTACCATTTTTTTCCCCCGTTGGTTTCCAGAGTTACATTTGCAAAGGGGGAGGCTGAATAAATCAAGCAAGCAAGCCGGTAAATAAATGCATTCTGTAGTCAACGTTTTACTGTTTAATTGATGAGTTGATTGAACGTGGTGTGCAGTGTTGGCACCCACCACGTTGCCCAACCATGGGAAAAAGTATTGTAGTTAATCCTTTCTGGACAACATGGAACTCTTGAAGTGTGTCATTCTGCAGTTATCCAAGTTTCTTCTTATGTTCTTGTTCTTTCCTGGTGCTTTCCCAGCAGGAATTCCTGAGCAGACTGTAATATTTTGTATGGAAGGGATCAGCTTCCTGAAAACGTTCACTTCCAAAGTTGCTAGTCCTCATGAAAGACCGCAGGACTGCACGCACAACTCTTAGGTTCCAGAAGGGAGACTGTATTAAAATTCCAGTTATATTGACCACAAATTATTTTTGTCTTGCTTTGCAAGAAGTTCTGGATGGCTTCCCTTTCTGTACAGGTAGTTCTCAACTAAGGATCACAATTGAGCCCAGAATTTATATTGCCAGGTGAGAAATTTGTCAAGTGAGTTTTGCCCCATTTTACGGCTTTTCTTGCCACAGCCGTTAAGCAAATCGCTGCAGTTGTTAAATGATTAACATGGCTGTTAAGTGAATCTGGCTTCCCCATTGACATTGCTCGTCAGAAGGTGGCAAAAAGGGATCACATGACCCTGGGACAAATCACGTGACCCTGGGCATGCTGCAATGGTCATAAGTGTGAAAAATGGTCCTAGGTCTTTTTTTTTTTTTTTTTTTAGTGACATTGTAACACTTGGAATCCTGCATCCACTTTCGGTCACCATGATGTAAAAAAGATATTGAGACTCTAGAAAGAGTACAGAGAAAAGCAACAAAGATGATTAGGTGAAAACATAAAAGTAATGGTTGCTGGAATTGGGTTTGTCTAGTCCAGAGGTAGGCAACATGCTGGCTCAGGAAGTCTGGGAGTTGAAGTCCACGAGTCATAAAAGAGCCAAGGTTGCCTACCCCTGCTCTAGTCTAATGAAGAGAAGGACGAGGGGGGACATGATAGCAGTCTTCCAGTATCTCAGGGGTTGCCACAAAGAAGAGGGAGTCAAGCTATTCTCCAAAGCGGCTGAAGGCAGGACAAGGAGCAACGGATGGAAACTAATCAAGGAGAGAAGCAACCTAGAACTAAGGAGAAACTTCCTGACAGTGAGGACAATGAATCAATGAATCACTGGAAGCTTTTAAGAAGAGACTGGACAGCCATTTGTCTGAAATGGTATAGGGTTTCCTGTCTGAGCAGGGGGTTTGACTAGATGACCTCCAAGGTCCCTTCCATCATCATCATCATTAGTAGTAGTATTATTATTACAGGCTGACTCTGTAAACTGCTCAGAAGGGGCTGTAAAGCATTCTGAAGCAGTATGTAAGTCTAAGTGCTCTTGCTATTTCTGCAGAAGCAATGGAGTATGGGAGCTCCATCTTTCCCCCAGAAGATGTAATGGCCCGAGGCCTGGAGAAGCTACCTTCCTTTTTCAGATCTTCCAAACCTCATCCTCACTTTGGTCTTTGATTAGCATCAGATAACTTCAGTAAGAGTTACTGCCCTTTTTTGGTGAGAATAATGAAACCAAGGAGATATAAAAGCCAGCAATAAGTTGGCCTCCCTTTTTATGGCTTCAATATCACTTTTATGAGATTAAAAACACTAAGATCTAGATAAAAGATTGCTTTATATTAATAATAATAAACTTTATTGTCATTGCATGTGTATACACAGTATACACATACAACAAAATTTACGTGACACTATAAATGCTATAAAACCAAGAAGGAAAGTAGGATATAGGATATGAAGCAGAATAATGTAACAACAGAGTAATTAAGGTTAAGCTAGAATAATATTATTATGTAAAAATATGGCGATCCATCTAATGCACTTCTTCATTTATGATCATACCTCAGCTACCACTAAAACAGAAAATGTAAGCTCGGAGGTAGAGAACATTCATATTCATCTGGGTTGTCTGCTGGCAGGTCCTCCCTGCAACTCAACTCAACTTTTGCAACCACAACAGGCTCAGCCTCTTCTGGTTCCAGCAATTTTTTGCAAGATACTCTTTGACATAAACTTTACCACAGAGATTGTAGAGAATATCACGGAGGATTGAGTCAGGAGAAATAAGTCTGTCTGCATGGGCTTGGTGACTTTGAGTGTGGTAACATACTTTGTGGGTCTACTTTGCTTCAGTGCATAGAACATAGAATCGTAGGCCTGGAAGGGATCTTGGAGATCTTCTAGTCCAACCCCCTGCTCAAGGCAGGAGACCTTATACCATTCAGGACAAATGGTTATCTATTTTTGCAAAACTCCAGTGTTGCAACACCCACAACTCCAGGAGGCAAGCTGTTCCATGGATTAATTGTTCTCACTGTCAGAAAATTTCTCCTTATTTCTAGCTTGGATCTCTCTGTAACAAGCTTCCGCCCATTGCTTCTTGCCCTGCCCTCCGGTGCTTTGGAGACTAAGTCAGTCTTTGGTTATGTTCTGTGAGAACAATGACATGATTTGACATTTAAGGTCTTAGATTTTACCTTTGTCTTTTGCCTGTTTTCCTGGAAATATATTCTCCATGGATCATTGATTTGCTTTCTACAAGGGGCTGATGGAGCAGAAAACCGTGGGTGCCTTTCTCTGCGACAGTCCAGAGTCTGGAGTCCACTCCTGACTGATACTTGGGTCCTTGACTGAGTTATTTTTCTTTCTGTATCACTACTATACCTTCAGACAGATATGGCATATTTTAGAGGCCCTTTCACATTCTGAAAATTAATATTGGAGCATTTGGGTAGAAAGACTGCAAGTACAAATCCTTTGTGGAGGGGAATTCAAGTGAGAAAATAAGATGCATCTGTTGGAAACCAGGGGACCCGATGGCTCAAAGACAGTTAAAGAGTCTGAGCTGGTCAGCTGACAGCCCGGGTTCGAGACTCAAGCACCACATAACAGGGGAGGAGAGGTCCTGTGGAATGGGAGGACTTGACACCATTAGTTCGGGGCGGTCGCCACTGCTAAGTCACCTCGGCCAACTCCGTGCTGCATTTCTTCGCCCGTTCCTGTCCCCAGCTCCTGCCCATTTCCATTTGGTCCCATTAGCTTTAGATGTATTTGGGCTGGCCCTGACCTCTAAATACAGGTAGTCCTTCACTTACGACCGCAGTTGAGCACGTCATTTCTGTTGCTAAGCGAGACAGTTCGAAAGCATGCAAATGCAAGTAGATAAATAGGTACCACTTTGTGGGAAAATAACAGTGTTCGGTGCGCTTTTAGCGTCTCGCCACGCTGGCCACATGGCCAGAGAAATTGTCTTTGGGCAACGCTGGCTCCTTTTAACCCAAGAAACAGAGATGAGCAGTGTGCCCTAAAGATGGGCACAAATAACAGGGAAACCTTTACTCTTTACCGACCTGTGTTCCAAGAATTTTGTTGCGTTTTGAAAGCTACATTCTGCTTAAAATTGTATTTGTTTTTTATCTGTATCCTCCCTCTATTTGGGTACCGGGGATCTGCTTCCAAGCGGTCAAATATTTTAAACAGGTGGCTTTTCTGGAGTATCTTAGCCTTCATCCTTGCATGCTGTAGTGGCTCTTTTAAGCAGTTTGGTTTAGTGGTTAAGGCACAAGGCTTGAAATCAGGAAACTGAGGCATGAAAGTGGCTTTGGGTCAGTCCCTCTCTCTCATCCTAGCCCACCTCACAGTGTTGTTGCTGTGGAGAAAATAAGAGGAAGAGGTATTAGGTAAAGTTGCCACCTTGCGTTATTTATCAAAACAATAAAGGAGGGATAAAAATTAGGGGGGGGGAATCCCAAGGGGTAAATTTAAGGCCATTCCATTCCATGAAAGACTCCGCTGTGTGGAGAAGACCCATTTTTTTCCATTTGTCTGTTTCACGCAAGAATTTGTAGCACCACAGTCCAAAATAAAAATAAAACCCTTTTGCTCTGAATAAGTGTAATGTAAACTCTCTACTTCACAGGTCAGGATTCCAAAATTTCATGGCAAGTAGCCCAAATCTGTGTAGTAGCTCACTGGGTATTGTGGTGTCACGAGGAGAATCACGAAGAATCAAGAGAGACAATCGGTGTTATTCTCTTTTTATAATTGCATATTACTGGATTTTATAAGCATTTCGTGAAGCTGTATAGCTCATATATTTTATACCTTGCATCTGAATGACTGTCATGAATCTTGAATATGGGCCTTAACTATATTAAAGTTGATTCATTGATTAAGCAATCAGTCAATCAATCAATCACCCCAGCCATTTTAATGCTCACGACACATTCAGAATTTGAAATATTCTTACTGGCCCTGTTACTTTCGGATCATTTTAAACCATTTTGTTCCTTATGTCATCCATCTTGTAAATTCACAGGATTCTTTCTTTTCACCATGTATATGTATACATTCGAACTAGACTGTGAGGTTTCTCTGTGTCATATATACATGTGTGTGCATGGGTATATGCATAATGGTATATTTTCAGATATTTCTTGCTCGCCGTTTCGTCTTGGTACTGTTGTTTCTGAATCTCATGTACTTTTTGTAATTTCATGAATGTAAAATGATGCATTTAATCAATGTGCAAATTATGGCTAGACTTATACATTAAACATTTTTCTCTCTGTGTGTGCAAGGCAGGAATGGTTATCAATCCCATTTAAATCGGCACATTCATTTCCATATGGATCAGTTTATTTTTGTATTCTAGTGCCGTAAGGCAGGGTCTTCAACCTTGGCAACTTTATGACTTGTAGACTTCAACTCTCAGAATGGCTGGCTGAGGAATTCTGGGAGTTGAAATCCACAAGTCGTAAAGTTGCTAAGGTTGGAGACCCCTACCATAAGGAATAGCTTGATGGCAGAGAAAGGGCTGTTTCCCACTGTACCTTTGGTTGAAGGTGTTGGGTTTGATACCACACCGAGTCAAGTCCTAGGTTTTTCTAGCTAAGGTTACCTCAGGATATTTTCCAAACTGTAGTGAGATCACTTCAAGCAAAGTGCTTTATGGTTTAAGTTTAAGTTATTATCAACAGGTATCTAATCTTGTTGTTCCTTCCCTTTTTAAAGCTTTGTTGCTTGGATATGGGATCCTTTCAGACTTTTATGCAAACAAACAAACAACAAAAAAAGGAATAATGGATAGCCTCAGAGAGAAAGCAATGTTTACCTAAGCTTAGTGTTATGGAAAGTCTACTGATTAGAAGACAGGAAAGTTGGAACGAAGCTGTTTTATTATGTCTGAGTGTTGCCATCTTCTGGTTCATTTATGCTGCTTCTTTGGTCACCATAGCAATCATGAAGGAACACAGATAAATTCCATTCGTCCATGTCCTGGACTTCATCCAGGAATATTTTTCAGTTATGCTACCTTAGATCTTTTGAACTGGAGAGGGGAATAATTACTGGTGGGATTTTGCTAGAATAAAATAGAATAGGGTAGGGTAGGGTAGGGTAGGGTAGAGTAGATATAGAATAGAATAGAATAGAATAGAATAGAATAGAATAGAATAGAATAGTGCTATCTTGAAGCACATTTTGCAAGGCTGTTGTGTACAATAAGAAAATAGCAAACAATAATGCTCGCTGTAACCATTCTCTTAAATGTGTATTGATTCTGTGGTTAGACCAAAATGAGCCACGTGTGAGCTTGGGAGAGCATTTAGGGTAAGACAAATTGTACCTTGCAGGAAATGACAAATCCTCCAACCTATGACCACAATGTAGCCCCAAATTTATGTTGCTAAGTGAGACAGTTTTTAAGCACGTTTTGCCCCATTTTACGACCTTTCTTGCCACAGTTTTACTGCAGTCAGGAACTCGGTTGTTAAGTGAGTCTGACTTTCAGATATCACGCTTAAAGTCAAGTCAGACATTAAGGAAGAAAGCCAAAATAGTAAGAATCATCGCTTAAAATAACAAGGGTTGGGAAGTATGCCTGACTAATCTGAGTCAGTCCGTTCTTGACTTTATGATTGATTAGAGGAAAATCTAATGATTTAAGACCTTGTGTGGCAACAAACACAAACTTGGGGTGAGGCTGAAATCTATGTGACTAATTATAATCCATAGTTAGTTTCCAAGTTAAGTTCTGTGTAACGGTGGATTTATTTATTTTTAATTTGAAGTTGTTTTTGAAAGGGATGCACATTCCCAGAACTTGGCCTGCCAACCCTCTGAAGAAGGAATTTCCATTGGGAAGCCTGAAGTGTCTTAGCAGCTATTTTCAAAGCCAACTCAGTACACTTCATAGGAATATGAGACATAGTGATATTTAACAGAAACAGCTGGCAGGAAAGGAAAGTCAAGACTGTTTTGTTCTGTTAGGAATCCTTTTCCAACGTTGCTGAGTTTTGTGATGTTGCCACCTGACGTGAAAGCTCTGCCTACATTATTTACTGTTCAACATAGACTATTGTGCAGTTTTTTTTCCGTTTTCCTTGATATCTTTTGTGGAGGTTTCCTTTTTATGGATATTGAGCTGAGATTGCCATCCGTTGAAGAATTTTTAGTCCTTTGAGTTTGAATTGAGATGTTTAGTCTATGTATTTCTCGGGGTGGGGAAGAGGTCAACATCCCTTTGAACATAAGCCTGTGTGTATAGGACTTGTGTTGTAATTCTGCACAAATCTGCTGGTTGTTTTTTTTTTTAAAGTAACACTGCCGGCAATTGTAAATATTGCACAGAAATAGAGCAGAGGAAAGGAATTCTCTAATATTTCAAATGTTCCTCCGAAGGCAACGTTGCTCAACTTCGACAGCTATAAGAAGTTGTGCTCCACACATCTCAAAGTTGCCAAAGTGAAGAAACAAGCAAAATTGAGAAACACACACCTTAAAGTTGCCAAGGATCTGTTCTAATGTGATATATAGCACCTCTCGTTTCTGTAAGTACAGTGTTGGTTGTTGTTTTTTTTTGTTTTGTTTTTAAAAGAAAACATGAAACTTCAGATTGCTGAGGCAAGAACATTTTCAAACTGACAAAATGAGTTTTAATCGTTCAGTTTTGACCCAGTTTTCGTCAACCTACGATGTGTTGGACTTCAATTCTGGTCAGCCCAGGTTCCTGGGAGTTGTGTCCAATCAATGCATTTGGTGGCCCCCAGATCAGAAAGTTCTTCTTTAAACTGAATAAACATACATGGTTGTACCAAGCCCTCTTTTCCAGGGAGCAGTCCAACTACTTTCAGAATAGCAAAGAACAAAAACGTAAAATGATACTTATGTGAAACCAATATAGTCAGTGTAGGTAGTTCTTGACCTACAACCACAATTGAACCCAAATTTTCCATTGCTAAGTGAGACAATTGTTAAGTGTCAAAATGCCAGACCACGTTTGATTTTAAGGCTATGCTTGCTGGTTGAAGGAGATGTCTTCCTTTTGCTAAATGTCTGGTAACCTTAACCACAGGATTCTCAAAGGTTCTTTCTTTCTTCCTTCCTTCCTTCCTTCCTTCCTTCCTTCCTTCCTTCCTTCCTTCCTTCCTTCCTTCCTTCCTTCCTTCCTTTCTTTCTTTCTTTCTTTCACTGGACCATTTTTTATTTGAGGAAGAAGAGGATAACTATTATAACTGATGATGCTTCTTGGATAAGAAGTAAAACTACTCCTTCTTCTTCTTCTTCTTCTTCTTCTTCTTCTTCTTCTTCTTCTTCTTCTTCTTCTTCTTCTTCTTCTTCTTCTTCTTCTTCTTCTTCTTCTTCTTCTTCTTCTTCTTCTTCTTCTTCTTCTTCTTCTTCTTCTTCTTCTTCTTCTTCTTCTTCTTCTTCTTCTTCTTCTTCTTCTTCTTCTTCTTCTTCTTCTCCTCCTCCTCCTCCTCCTCCCTCAAATTAAAAACAGTCCTTTTGAAAGAAATAGAAATAAAAAATAGAAATAGAAAAGCACCTTTGAGACTACAGAAATTAGTTACGTGAGCTTTGCCTCATTTTACGACCTTTCTTGCCACATTTCTGAAGTGAATCCCTGCAGTGGTTAAATTAGTAATATGGCTGTTAAGTGAATCGGGCTTCCCCATTGAGTTTTGTTTGTCAGAAGGATGCAAAAGGGGATCTCATGATTCCAAGACACTGCAACGGTCATAAATGTGAGTCACTTGTCAAGCATCCTTATGTAAATCATGTGACCACGGGGATACTGCAATGGTCGTAAGTGTGAAAAATGGTCGTAAATCACTTTTTTCAGTGTCGTACCTTTGAACAGTCACTAAGCGAACTGTTGTAAGTCGAGGACTCCTGTCTGACCTGAATTACTGATTATATCCATAGACACAGGACCTTAAATACCAGTACTAAATGATTTTAAAAAAAAAAGCAGCAGGGATTTAGTTAAAGGCAGCAACTTCCATTCCTTATGGTGCAGCTTTTCAGGAAAGTCAACAAGAAAAGAACAGACAAAGAACGGGCAAGAAAAATTAGATTTCAAAGATCTAGATACTGGAACAATCTCAGACCGCGCTGATAAACCTTACATTTGAATCTTGGTTTTGGGGAAACGTTGCAGCCAACTTTTAAGCATTGTGTATTTCAAAATGTTAATGAGCTTATTGCCAAGGGTGCAGTATCCTGTTTTGAATTGTAACTGGGCAAAAGTACAATTTATGGCGTGGGTGCTATTGAATTAGATTAACAGTTAACATTGTTTGGGAATAGGTTAAATATCTGCTATTGGACGAAAGGCATGTATTTTTTGGCAAGGAGTGTGAATCTGCTAGTTGAGAAGGGGGAAAAAGTGGGCATGGCACATAGAAAACACAACTATAACACAAGAAGGATCAAAGAAAAGAATGGATCCATATTCTCAATGGGGCTGGCATTTAGGTTTCTAAGGCAGCCTTCGGGTTGGATTAGGCTGAAGGGCTTAATCCTGGAAAAACAAAATAGGGTGAGAACTGGATTCTTTGCCCAGCTGCTAAATGAAAGCAAACAAAAAGGTCTCCTACAAATTCAAAGTGGTGAATTGGAAAAGGATATAGAAACTGCATCAAATGTTATCTAAAATATTCAAGCTAAAGCTAAAACAACTCAACTCCTCAGATCACAAATTCTATTTAACAGACCATTTAACAGAATAGCAGAATTGGAAGGGGCCTTAGAGGTCTTCTGGTCCAACCCGCTGCTCAGGCAGGAAACCCTATATCACTTCAGACAAACGGTTGTCCATTTTTTTTTTCTTAAAAAAAACCTCCAGTGTTGGAGCACCCACAACTTCTGGAGGCAAGTTATTCCACTGGTTAATTGTTCTCACTGTCAGGAAATTTCTTTCTAGTTCTAGGTTACTTCTCTCCTTGATTAGTTTCCATCCATTGTTTCCTGTTTTGTCATCAGATGCTTTGGAGAATAGGTTGACCTCTTCCTCTTTGTGGCAATCTCTCAAATACTGGAACACTGCTATCATGTCCCCCCCATCTTCCAGCCTTTCTTTTCATTAAACTAGACATACCCAATTCCTGCAACCGTTCTTCATAATTCGACAGTACAGAATCAAAAATTCACTTGGCTTTTATTTTTTAAAATATATATTTGACAGACAGACAGATAGATAGACAGATGATAGATAGATAGATAGATAGATAGATAGATAGATAGATAGATGATAGATAGATAGATAGATAGATAGATAGATAAATAGATAGATAAATAGATAGACAGACAGATAGATGATAGGTAGATAGATGATATAGACAGACAGACAGACAGACAGACAGACAGACAGATAGTATGGATACATTATCTCTATTTCTGAACTCAAATTTAAAATACTGCTTTTAAGTCTTGGATATTTTTTTAGAGCTGATTATCTTGAAGGCTGCCTTGTCTGGATTTCAAGATGTCTCTTGAGGCCCCGTGATTGTGGAAAATGTCTGTATTGTGAAAATTTTGTCTGGCCATTTCCTTGCTGTCATTTAGAAACTGAAGACATGCAACAGAAAACAGACATTGATGTCTATTAAAGGAGATGGCAACACAAGGCTGACTAAGGAATTCTGGGAGTTGAAATCCACAGATCTCAAAGTCCTATAATTGGAGGGTTGCCCCAAAGATGAAGGGGTCAAACTATTTTCCAAAACACCAGAAAGCAAGAGAAGAAACAACGGATGGAAACCAATCAAGGAAAGAAGCAACCTGGAACTAAGGAGAAAATTTCCTAATAATGATGACAATGAGCCAGTGGAACAGCTTGCCTTCAGAAGTTGTGGGTGCTCCCTCACTAGTGGCTTTCAAGAAGAGACTGGATGGCTATTTGCCTGAAATGCTATAGGGTCTCCTACTTGAGCAAGGGAATGGACTAGATGACCTCCAAGGTCTCTTCCAACTCGCTTATTCTATGTTCTAAAGTTACCAAGGTTGATAGTAAGCACAGAGTAGGCATTGACCTCCTAATTGCTGCATTCTTCTAGGGAAGGTAACCATAAACAAATCAGATGTTGGGATTTGGACCTCCTGAATAGGAGAGAGCTGAAATAATACAGAGGAATTAAGTAACAGAGTAAGAGAATTGCTTAACTGCAATTGCAACTGAATTGCAGCTATTGTAGGCACAAAGGGCTTCCAATGTAAATGCCCTGGATTCAGAGTATTGGTTTGGTCCAGCTGTTGGCAGGTGCTAGCAGGCATTTATTATATTTGAAGTAAAAAAAAAGTGCATTTATTAAGAAATCCAGAGGACAAAAAAGCCTGATCCACCTACATTTTGAAGAGAGGTCAGCAGAAAAAAGAGAGAGGAAAAGACAGGAAATTCCATTGATCTCTTAGACACACAGAGACTCCTTTAATATACAAAGGAACAGATGTGAAGCAGACCCTGGGACAGCATGTGAAGTTCTCCTTATCTATTGATCTCTCCCCCTCTGCGTCATGGATGCAAAGAGATGAGGTTGGAGGGCTGGATAGCTCTGAGCTGCTTGAGATCAAGTGATAGATAGCCCAGAACCAACTGTTTGTTCTTTTTTATCAAATCATTTCTGGCTCTTGGGGACTCTATGATTGAAAGTCATCCAAGCTGTCTTGTCTCTTGACATATTTCTCAGTTCTTATGAGGCTCTTCTTATAGCTTCCAGTACTCCTTTGATTCACCTCATGCGCCGTCAGCATTATCTTTTCCCTCCATGCACCTGGACCAGCATTGCCATCTTTCCCATAGATCAGGGGTCCCCAACCCCTGGTCCATGGACCAGTACTGGGCCGCAACATGCCAGCAACTGGTCCACACAAAGCCCCATCCGCAAGATGCAGGCAGCACACAAAACCACGCACCCTCTGGTCCGCGGAAAAACATCTCTCCATGGAACCGGTCCCTGGTGCCCAAAAGGTTGGGGACCTCTGCCATAGATGCATCAGTCCTCAAGATGCATCCTGGGTATGGCAGTGTTGGTTTAATGGTTCTTGTTTCCATAAACACTCCTGCTTAATTCCCTCTAGTCTTGACCATTTGATGGCTATCCAAGGAAAGCTTGGATTCTTGCTCAAAGAATCTTTCAATCTGCTACTAATAGTTGAGTAATATGTCTTGAATCTTTTTTCTGTGCTTTGAAGCTCCAATTGCTGCTCCATTCTTTCAGTGAGTTTCATTTCCTGCTGAGAATATTTTGAATTTGTCCAATTGGAAATGTCCCATTCCTGTTCATTTTAAATAAATTCTTATTCCTAGAATGTCTGCCCCCATCCATGACGTTGTGCAGAGATTCTTTGGGAAGGACCCAGTAAAGACTCAAAATGCCAAATCCTTCTAAACATCTGGCTGAATGTCCAACAAATCATACTAAGAATAATGTATTCAATTTATATGCCATCCAACTTCCAGCAACTTTTAAGAGATTGCTGCATGATTTGTGATAAAAACAACAAAATTTTCTTCCTATTCTGTTGCTTAATTGTGGTAACAAGATGAAATCTAACCATGATCTATGTACCAAGTAAACTATGTACTTAGGGTTCTTTTAAATTCTTCCCCCAGACCAATTTTCGTGATTTTAACTGTATCCACAATAGAAGATTATATTTGTATTTTGGGGAGAAATTTCTGTGAAGGGTTGGTAGGGGAGATCAAAGGATAAAATTACATTTGGACAATTTGGCTTAAACCAGAAGCACTTTTTGAGGCCATAGCATTGTTTTTTTGCATTCCTGGGATTGCAGAACTCAATGTTTGCTGTTAGTTTTTGAACAGAGTGTTTCAGAAAGATATCCCAATGCATAGAATTAGACAGCAGTGTAGCCTATCCTCATCTCCAAATATGTTCTTAAAAATCTTTTCTACATGTTTAGGAAGCATAGCTCCTTTGCTCCAATGATTTAAACCAATTCAGAAGCCTGGGAAAAGTTGCACATCTCCAAACTGTGGTTTCTGTTGCAAGAGCTGGAAGCTATTACAGATTCCAAATCTGTCTTAGTCAGATTTCTTAGCATTTCCCAGCATTCTGCAGACATTGCATTTAATTGGAGGTATGGCAGCTATCAACTTCCCCCCAAAACTTGGAGGTGTCTTTGAGACCCCCTCCCAATGATTTCTATTTTTTGACATCACAGAATGAGACAAAAGAATCAGTGAATTAAGAAATAACAACAGGAAGGATGGCTAATTTTAAATATAATTACATTCAGTGTGGTTTCACTGTCTGGGTTATTTTAGAGAAGTTCATCATGTCATTCAAACAAAGTACAAGCTTAGTCTCGAATAGAAGGTATGTGCCTGCTTTTAGGGGTGAATTCAGGGATCAGGTTAAACCATGATGTTGTGCAACTTTGTATACTCAGACTTAAGGTGTGCAATTCTCTAATTGAGGAAGGGATCCGTTCAGCTTGCAAACGTCTGTCCTTGCACATCTGAATGAATTATTCTGGCTTACTTTATACAGATAGTTCTGTATAAAGAGCCTGTCCGTTATGGCTGTATGTCATGATGGCTGGTCAAGTGACCAACATGATTTTATGATTATTTCTGTGGTGGTCATTAAGCAAACAGGGCAGTTGCTAGACAAAGACCATGATTGTTAAGCAAACCCATTATTTGTTAGGGTGCCGTTTTGCCAAAAACCAAAGTAAATTTCCGGTTTTCTGCACAACTGTTGTAAAACATAATTCTGTAATTGTGGGATGCTGCAAAAGGCCATAACTTCTTTGTTAGGTAGGTTGCTAAGCAACTGGTCATAAATGAGGACTGTCTGTAGATGGTTTTTTAATAATCACAGAAATAATGGTTGCATGAAAAGAAAGAATCTAAAGAGCCTTCAGTGAGGTTTTAGAATTCAGATTGTTGGTTTGGTGAGATATGTCTCCAGAAATTGATGAAAGGCATAATAACAGGCATGGGGCCAGGTTACCTCAGGAACCATCTTGTCCCAATTACATTGACCTGTCTCACCTGGTCAGGCGGGGAGGGTATGTTGCAGATTCCGTTGGTTAAAGAATTTCGACAAGCAGGATCCAGAAAGAGAGCCTGATGTAGGAGGCCAGGCAGAGCCTAGAGGGCAGAGTCAAGAGAGTAATCAGCCTAGAATCATTACATTCCCACAAGTGATACAACTTCAGGCCCTCTTGAATTCTGTTAACTCTCATTTAGCACGAAGCTAGTTGACTCGATTCCTATGTAAGGACACGGGCAATAAATCAGCTTAACTAGAACTTTAGTGTGTTGTCCTGATTCTTCATGCCTGATACCTTCTTTGCCATTGCCCCCACCCTTTGGAGGACCTTCCCCCACTTTTCTGAAGCAGACACCCCACTCTTCTGTCCTTCCAGGAGGGCATCAAGGCCCACCTCTGCCTATGGACACGGGGGTCTATGAGAGACATGCAACCCTGGGGGTGGTTACCTTCCACCCCCCTCTGCTCCTTTCACTTTTTAATAGCTCAGTTTTAACATTGTTCTTGATTCTGTTTTAACTCTCTTTTTATTTATGCTTTTTATCCTGTGGTGTGTTTTTTTTCTCTTCTTCTTCTAAGCGGTCACTTAGCAACTTAGGTGAGATGGGAGGTGTAGAAATGTGATCAGTAAAAAAACTAAGTAAACAAATAAATTCTGGGAAGGAAAGTAGAACCTTACACAGAAGACCTAAACGTGTACTTGTTCAATCTGGGGAGGAGGGAATTGCTATATCGAAAGTCAAACAAGCACCACTCTTTTTTGTAGCAAGGTTGTCCGTGGATTTGTGTGTCCTGGGGGCAGAGTTGTGAAGCCGGGCATAATTTTATCCCCGTAATTTATTTTTAAATTCTCTTTCAGGGAACAGTGTCCAATTATTTTCTGTTTTGGTGTAATGGAACAAAATGCTACTGTTTTGAATTTGCTTGAGGGAAACAGAATAGTGTCAGTTTGAGAGATAAGCCCATCAGATTTGGATGGGGGGGGGAGGGCAAGAGTGCAGGATTGGGTTTTTTTCTTCTTTTTTCTTTTAATATTGTATGACTTAAGAGATCTAGAAGGTAATGGTGATTGGTGTCTGTTGCTTACACATACAGACTTCAAGGAACTTTGAGGTAAAGTTAGACATTTGGGGGGGGGGGAGAAACAAGAGCAAGCAAGGGGAAATGTGAAGCCTCTGAGACCCACTTCTCAACAGTCTAAATTTGGCCTCCAGAAAAAGGAGGAGAGCAGTGACTATAAATCACAAACCATAGCCTGTCCAGGAAAGTGGATTAGCTCTGTCCAGCTTGGATTCCTTCCAGATGTGTCAACTTTCACTTCCAGCATTCTTGGCATTCTCTATGATGGTTGGGGACGTGCAGGTTGGTCAAGAGTAAGGTAGATTGCAGTGCTTTCATTGAATAGGAAGCATGTAGGGACAGAGTAAGGCGGGGGGTATATTTGTAAGTCCAGCCTGTGTCTTCCAAGTATGCCTACTCTACAGTACCCAGAACTCCCAACCAGCTGGTCAATCCTTGAGAATTCTGGACATTGGGGTTTTGATATCTCATGAAAGTCCCAGAATTAGAAATGTGCTTGAGTTTAGAAGAGATGATCATACTGAGGGGGAAAAAAAAGATTAACAATACCTGCTGAATGGAATTCATACTATTTTGGAAACATAGTCTATCTTTTCTCTGAGTTACTTTAGTTGTCCCCCTTCATTACTATTAATGTTTTATAGATTTATTGAATTTTATTATTATTATTGTAAGCCACTCGGAATCATTAAGAGTTGGATGGCATACGCATTTAATAAATTATATTATGATTGTCTCTCCTGCCTCATTCTATCTTCATAGTTACTTCATCAGCTGGGGCTGGTGGCTTCCCTCAAGTGCTAAGTCAAGATTTAGTTGTACCAGAATGTGAATCAGATAGTAGGCAGTGGATCGTGGCTTATAATTCTGTAACTCATTTGAAATCACGGCTTGTTGTAAGTTAACGAATTTTGACTTGCCTTAAGAATGGCTTCTCCTTGATATGGATTTATTGCTGGGGTAGCTTGACTTTACCTTCACAAAGGATTTTACTGTGTTTTTATACTATCTGAGGAAGATTCCCTTATTTCATACCTGATCCATTCTCATCAGCTGTCCTTTTTTTGTTGGGCAGCAAACATGTATGATGACTGGGATCAATAAAAGGCCACACTTTATTGCGAACCCCACGGACAGCCAAGAAACAAACAAATGGATCATAGAATAAATCATAGTTCCCATGTGAAGCACAAAGGACCAGGCTCAAATATATTATGTACAAACCTGGCTGCCTGGAGAAGACTTATCATGTTGCAAAGGCAGAAAAAAAAGAGAAGAGGACAACCGGCCACAGGACTCAGTTACAGAGATGAAGAGGATACCAATGAAAGACCAGGTTAGATTGTCATCCAGAAAATCTGTGTGGTTGCTAAGAGTCAAGAGTGACTCAGTGGCTCATCATCAGTTGAATCAATGGCAACGTGTTAGCAAAGTCGTGAGGTTCATCTCCTCTTCTGCTTTATGGAGAAATCTTGTCATTTTTCTAGCTGGTTGGACAAGCTGTTCCACTGAAAATGAGCATCATTTCTAGAACATGGCAATTGTTGCCCACAACACCGCTGTAATGGTATGTGGGAGTGAACCTGGGCCCAGGGAACAGTCAGATAAGAAGGAGAGGAGCCCATAGCTCCATAACAGGCAGAGAAAGAAACTCAGAAAGGATCCCCCCAAACTTATTAGGCTGTACAAAGCAAGGGCCGATGATTTGTACTTTCAGACTTACAAGATTCTGTTATTGTAGCTTTACAATATGTAGAATTAATTTATCTGGTCTATTTCTTGTCTGGTCTACCTGGGAAGACTGATAGTTATCCTCAGTTTCAGCTCATCTCTAGATCGATTTTGCAAGAATCGGTGCAAACAAAACCTGTGCCACATTTCACAAATGTTTTAAGCTTATGGCTGTCCAGCTAACCCGAAACCACCAAAGAAAAAATGATTATTGCTGTCTCTATGGGAATCCAGTCCATCTGTGTTTATTTTCGTACCTCTTGGTACTGTGTACAACACGAGTGAAAAATCTAAAAAACTCTTTCCCCCTGTGTCTTTTCTTTTTCTTTTTCTTTTCTTTTCTTTCTCTGAAAAGAAGAAGCAGTATGGGAGAACAGGACATCGGCCTCTAGCCGTACTTGAGTTCCAAGAATCTCTTTAAGTTCTTCTCGCCTTTCTTAGAAAATAAAATGCGCAACAATTGTCCACTGGTTTGTGAGGAATTCTGCTCATCTGTGCCCAGAAACACAAACATCTACACTGAGATGACCAATAGCATTTTGGAACTGGAGAGAATCTTTCTTAGTTTATTCTCTGTTCTATCCTACGAGGAAGCCACTGGTATTTGATTGTGCCAATAACAACATTTAAAAAAGAGCCACTGAGCCAAAGGTGCTGTTTTTATCCAATTGGGGGATTGTTTTAAGAAATAACTGGGATGCATATAATCACAGTGATATTTATGAAAATCAAGATTCTAATAGGCTTCATCAGCATATAATGGTAAGTCATAGAAAGTGATGTGTTGGAGAAGACTCTTCAGAGTCCCTTGGACTGTAAGGAGATCAAATCAATCAACTCTAAAGGAAATCAACCTCAGCTGTTCTTTGGAAGGACAGATCCCAAAGCTGAAGCTCAAATAACTTTGTCCACCAGAAGAGAGGACTTCTTGGAAAAGACTCTGATGTTGAGAAAGGTGGAAGGCACAAGGAGAAGAGGATGGCAGAGGATGAGATGGTTAGAGAGTGTCATTGATGCAGTGAGTATGAATTTGGGTAAACTCCAGGAGACAGGGGAGGACAGGGGAGACTGACATGCTATGGTCCAAAAGGTTGTGAAGATATGACTTACCAACTGAACACCAAGAATACCCCAAGAACAACATAGAAGATGATAGAGCTGAAGGTCTTCAGAAAGAAGCTAGAGTGTGCTCCTGCAGTGAGTTGGACTAAGTGGTCTCTGGTGTCCCTTCCCACCCTTTGGTAATTCTGTGAAATCATCGTGGCACATTGGGTTTGTAAGTCATCACTGATGCTACACAGAAATATCTGAAGAATTGAATCCTTTCACCCTTTCAGGAATTTGCATGCAGGACAACAACAGAAATCTCAGTAACATATGAACAGAGCACTAAGGTTTTTCCAACCCTTTTGAAGATCTCAAGTATGTGGCATCCATCCTCTGTCTCCTTCACTTCTGACCATATGTCTCTCCCAGGACTTTTCCTTCTTCTCCTTTGCTCAAGGCAATATATTTTAATGAAAAACATAGCTCGTCTTTTGGCGTACTATGGCTGAAATCCACTTCCTCGTCTGTCTTTCTGAAATGATCCTGCTTAGGAGCTTCACAACAATTTTCCTTGATCAAATTTAGTTTCTTCTGCCTCTTAGATTGGGTATATTTTGCAACACTCCTCCACATGGTTGAAGAAACAGCCCACGTTCATTAACATTCAAATAAGTGGTCATGAAACTATAAATAAATAAGATCAATGGGAAGACAGACTGGGGCAGAGGGAAGCTGCAGCTGAGATTACCTGAGATAACACAAATAACAGAATAACAGCTTGGCAGAGACCTTGTAGGTCTTTTAGCCCAACCCCCTACTCAAGCAGAAGACCCCATAGGTTCTGCAAATTGGATGATAGTAGAAGATGAACTTATTTTAGGCTTATGTGACAACCTTTGACTCTGTCTTGAATTGTATTACTTTTTTTTTTTCAACAGTCACAATCGGGAGCAGTTGTAAGAGAGACAGAAAACAGGTTTGGGGGCTGGGTGTCGTTCTAAATCCATGGATTAACAATTCAGGAATTGGGAATGATTCCTGAGAAATTTAAATGCAGGAATCCTATGGAGTTCAAGCTTCCAAAAAGGTCTTCCTTGGTGAAATTCAGCCCAAAATATGGCAGGATGGTAATTGAAGAGAGGAGTTATAGAATGAAACATTTTGATGGCCCCGGTTGGGAAACAGATCTGTGGCAAGTCCTTTGTTGTGATGTTGGACAACCTGTCCTTATTCCCAGCTGAAGATGCGAACAGGAGAACTGTCTGATTGGACAGTCACCTGGTTGCTTATCAGCTTCTCATCTTGAATTGATTCAGCTACCAGAAGGGAATTTGGCTGAAACCAGAAAGAAAGAAGTTACTTTGCAAAAAGAGGAGCTTAAAGGAGGTGTTATGGTAACACGTCTCCAAACATTACAGATGATCAAAATAAGTTAAAAACTTGGGTTATTGGCTAAGGTTGGAGATCACATGCTGATCCAGGTGTCTATGGAGATTCTCAGTCATCCAGGTCATAGTTGACCTTAAGGTGCTTTTCCAAAAGGCAACTGTACTTTCTTTTTTTGTGTGTGTGTGGGGGGTTTCCTGTATATTTCATTGTTGAGACTTCTGTCTTTCTTAATGTGTACTGCTCAGTCCAGGAAAGCCAGATGATTTTCTTAATATCTTCCTGTATAAACCTAAACTTAATGTGTATACAACACAGTGTTAATGTGTTTGGACAAGAAAGTTCAGTTGCCTCTTGGAAAAGCATCGTTGGGACACCGATCCAGATGAAGAAAGAAGAACCAGTCAAGTAGAAGTTCCTTCATCATAGACATCTAGATCAGTGTTTCTCAACCTTGACAATTTTAAGCAATGCTGGCTGTGGAATTCTGGGAGTTGAAGTCCACATGCCTTAAAATTGTCAAGGTTGAGAAACACTGATCTAGATGGTTTCTTTATCTTGAACCCAGAAAACTCAACTCATCTTAGATATTCCTAGGGAGTCGGTTGAATTCTGAGGTAGGATGAAACAACAGTTGCAGCTTCCCAAAAGGTTTTGAGAGAAACCATCTTTTTCCAGTTGGACCCTATTTTTCCCAGTCAATGATTATTAGCATTTTTGGCATTGTGATTGTCGTGGAGCCAGAGTCGGCCTACGACCTCCAAGCCGTGAAGATTTATATGTCAACAATTTATAACTCTCTCTGAAAATGAAAAAAAAAATAATTCTGGCTTTTCTTTAGAAAACACAAAACAATCTCTGGAAAACATTAAGTTTATTAACAGGAAGAACACCACAGCTCAGCTGTTTTGCGTAGAGAATGGGTTTGTTTTTAAGAATAAGCTAGCAGTCTCTCTCACGAGTCTAACAGGGCAACTGCAGGCTGGAACAGACCGTGTCTGTCTCAGCTTATAGTTTAACTAAACTGAGTTCAGCAGATAAAAAGGAATGCAAGTAGTCCTTGACTTACGACTGCCATCGAGCCCAACATTTCCTGGCATTGCGAACCAATTCCACACTTTTTAGCCAGGACTTGGGAATGCGAGAGCCGTGTGGCTAAGCTTGTCTGGAGGACAAAGAGCTCCAAGTATCGTCCTTAGCCTGAAGGAACTCTGGTTCATTCCTGTAGCAAGATGCGGGACAGTTGCTGCTACTGTCTTCTGTCTACGCTTGTCTTCCCTCCTGCAAAAGTCTTGTGAGGGCTTGCACAAAATGACTGCTTTTTAAGGCCTTGCTTATTCATAGAAGGACTGTCACAATGAGCTGTCCTGGTGAGCAACATATATTATTTTGCCCTAGTGACGAAGATCTGTAGCTCTGGTGTAGGATGACAACAACATGCGTTAGCTAAGAAACTGATGAGTTCCTTTTTCAGGTCCCTTTTTAGGCCCTGGGGATGCTCATTACCTACTTGTTGTTTCCTCCTCCTTCCCCTCCTATTTTTCTCCTCATTTTTGTTCTCCTTCTCCTCCTTCTCTTTCTTCCCATTCTCCTCCACCATCACCACCACCTCCCATTATTTCTCTTCTCTTTCTTCTCCTCCTTTGTCTCCTCCTCTTCCTCCTCCTCTTCCTCCTTCTCCTCCTCCTCCTCCTCCTCCTCCTCCTCCTCCTCCTCCTCCTCCTCCTCTTCTTCTTCTTCTTCTTCTTCTTCTTCTTCTTCTTCTTCTTCTTCTTCTTCTTCTTCTTCTTCTTCTTCTTCTTCTTCTTCTTCTTCCCCTCCTCCTCCTCCTCCTCATGGCTCTTAGCATTAGGACATGTTGCCTCCCCTTAAAGATGGCTGAATGGGAGCCCTTGTGCAGAGGTTCTTAATTTGCCTGAACCTTAAGAAAAATGGCAAACCATCGGATATTCCCAAAAAGGAAGGTGGGCTACTCACTCCTGGGATCACCTTGTTCCCAAGTCTGGGTCGTGGGTCATTCAGACCTCTTTATGTTTAATTTTAAAGAATAACAATTAGCACGGATGACAGGCATTACAGAATGGAAAATTTCCCCCTCTGTGGACCAAAACCCCCGCCCTCTTCCTCCACCCCTCCATTTCTTCCTGCGTTTTTATATTGCATCTCTGGAGCAGAGCAAGCATTGCCTTGCAGAACTTTTTAATATAACTCTCAGGTTTCGAATTTCCTGAGTGCAGAAGATAATTGCACTCCAGTAGAGACAGGATGACGTAGGAAGTCAGGAGGAACCCCCGGGACCTCTGTTTAGAAGGGTGAAATAATTGTCTGGGTAAATGGGTAAACAGAAGGTTAACAAGCTTTTTGCATAACTGGCTCTTTGTTTGAATGTCAAAGCATAGGCAGAGAGCACAAACAAACAAACACTTTTTTTAAAAACAGTTAACAGTGTAATATTGCACAAAGCTGTTTTAGACTCTGCTGTGGTTCTGTTGGAATGTTGATAACTTTCCAGTCACAGTTTGGGAATTGAGAGGTTACAGTGACATCTTTAATTGTTTGTTTCTTTGCTCATTATAAACTTTTAACAAGGCTGCCCAGTTCAAACAACGTGACACAATATAGACCAAGAGGAAAAGAATGAACATCCCAGAACAATAAACAGACAATGCATAAAGGCAACATGTAAAATGTGGATTTTACAGGCATCCACTCTAAAATACTGGAATGAAACTGTTCACAAAGGATTCATAGATTCCAGAATTGTCCTTTTGACTTCCGGGATATTCACAAAGTTTCTGTCTATAATGGACAGGAAAAAGAATTCACTATTAGATAGAGATGGCTTCCCACTCTAGTCGATTTCCCGAGCTGACTGGGTGGACTAAACTTTAGATAAATTTTAGATTATGCACATAATCCATTTCTTGTCTCTTTGCCCCGATTTTAAGTAACATTCTTTGAATGGTTAATAGAAACTAATATGAGTATCATTACTTTTAAGTTTGTTGTTTTTATGCTAATCTGTGGGAAGTGGATAATTTTGAAGCAAAGGTACCCACCTTTAGATTGTCTCTTATGAAATTTCTCTGGTTGGTTTAATCTGGCTCATCCTTAGTTCTCCCAGGAACAGACTGTCATATTTTGCATGCAAGAGATCACCTATCTAATAATTTTCTTTTCCTAAGATACTAGTTCTTATGAAGGACTGCAGGGATTGCATGCAGAAATTTTAGGTTTCAGAGGGGAGTCTGTATTAGAATTCCAATTATGTTGGTGACAATTTTGCCCCAACCTTTGTGTTTGTGTATATGGACTAGAGCAGAGTTCCCCAACTTTTTTGCCTTTGTGGAGGGGGGAGGAGAAGGGATTGTTCCCCTTGAACGGTGGGCATGCATGTGCGCAACTCCATTGCACAAACAGCGTGCATACGTGCTGGCTGCTCATTCAAATGGAGCGTGTACATGTGCTTGTTCACTGCTTGCACAAGAGGGGACACGCATGTGCGTGCACATGCTCACCCGCATGAGTGGCCCGGTTCCGATCCGTTCAGGGCTCTGTAGCGGCCTGGGGATTGGGAACCCCTGTGCTAAAGTACTTCTCTCTGACTGTGTGTCTCTCTTGCACACCCAGATGCACATCATGCGTCTGTTTATATTTTCATAACTGCTCCATTCTCATAGTATTTAAAACTGTGTAAATCTTGCCTTCCTAGAGCAAACTTTTTAGAGGCCTTGGTGCAAACGTTGGTATATTTATTGTGCATCACATACATTGTTGATATAAGAACCCGCTTTATACAAAGATGAACATATCACCCCACTCCACGTGTTCCTTTGTTATACAGTAAATATATTTTCAGTGCATTTTCAATTATAATTAGATTTTTTTGATATTGCTCAATAGTTAATCCTTGGCAACCGCCTGACTCTTAATTCTTGTTTACAGAAATATTACATTTCAGTTATCTCTTCCTACTAGTGATATGATTGCTATCTTGTTTTAGATTATACATTTTTACTGTATAAATTCTAATCGTTTAGATTTAGAATGTGCACAGTTTAGAACGTGCACAGTTTATTAGCATACCATCATATTAGCGTACGTTGCAGCATGTTATTATGGAAACTCCTTGTTATCTTAGTATTTTATCTTAGCGCTTTGATTTTACCTTTGGGTTGTATCCCAAAGGTGTTTTTTTCAAGAGGCAACTGGACTTTTTTGTGTTTCTTTGAAGACTTTTGCTTCTCATCCAAGAATCTTCTTCAGCTCTTCCATTCCCCACCATCCACTCAGAGCTGAAGAAGCTTCTTGGATAAGAAGTGAAATGTCTTCTAAAAAAAAAACCCACCAAGAAAGTCCTGTTGCCCTGTGAAAATGCACCTTTGGGATAACTATGATGTGGATGACTGAGAATCTCCATGTATATTTTTAATTTTTGACTCAATAAACATTATTACAAATTCTTGTTAGGTTCATTAAAAAAGCATGAAGTTGAATCACATTTTTTCTCCTTTTTTTTTTCTTGCAGCCAACTGGGTACATGGAAAACTCCATTTCCTACAGTTCAATTGAAGATATTCAATTGCTCTCTTGGGAAAACGCCCCAAAGTATTGTTTACAACTCACAATCCCTGGAGGGACCGTCTTGTTGCAGGTATGGTAAACACAACTGAAAATTTTCTTACTGTTGAATCTTTCCCATTTGTCTCTTCGCTCAGGTCCTTTTAATTAGTTCATCAACATACGAAATACAGAAATACAATAAAAATGAAAATAAGGGGGAAATAAGGGAGGGAAAGGGGGAGAGAAAAAAAGTGTAGGGGAAGAGAAAAAAAAAAAGAAAAGGCATTGACTTCTGACTCCTTTTGGTGCAGTAGAATAAGGTAGCAACATAAAACCTCAACTTTTTACTTTGATATAATAATATGTACCAGCCATTTCTATAACAACAAACCTATCTAATCAGCAAAACTCCAAATCAAGGTTTAATTATTGATGGAGTTAGCCGAGATGGATAAATTGACTGCTTTGATTAAAGTGAAAAAAGAACATAATTAATTTTGCTTCTATCTCAAAACAGCTTTTGGACTTTGTGCTCTTTGCTCAAGTCCAATTATAATGGATAATGGGGAGAATTATTTGATAATAAATTTCAGCATCAAGCCAACACAGGTTGCATCAACGGACAGATAGTATCACAATCACTTGAAGTGTTAGTACCACTTTACACTGCACCAGTGAGGCCACACTTGGAATAATGCATCCAGTTTTGGTCTCCAGGATAGAAAAATTGTTGTAGAAAGAGTGCAAAAGAAAGGAAGGAAGATGATAAAGGGTCTGGAGGCTTAAGCATATGTTGAACAATTGAGAGAACTGGGTGTTTTTAGCCTAACAAAGAGTAGGGATGATATGATAGCAATCTTCCAGTACTTGAAGAGCTGTCAAAGAGAAGAGAGGGTTGACTTATTCTCCAAAGCACCGGAGGGCAGGAGAAGGAGCAACAGATGGAAACTAATCAAGAACCAACCTAGAATTAAGGAGAAATTTCCTGACAATGAGAACAATTAACTAGTGGAGCAACTTGCCTTCAGAAGTTGTGGGTGCTCCAACACTAGAAGTTTTTAAGAAGAGATTGGACAGCCATTTGTCTGAAATGGTATAGGGTCTCCTAATTGAGCAGAGGATTGGATTAGATGACCTCCAAGGTCCCTTCCAACTCTGTTATTCTATTAATCTGTTATTTGCCAGATTCTTACCTCATCTTGCCTTCCCGGGCTCACATCTGTTTTCTTTAATGCGGAAGGGTTTTCAGAATACTAGCATTGTCTCCTGAGGTTTATATTGATGGGGAAGGTTAATCATAGGGCAGTGGTGGTGAACCTATGGCACGCATGCCAGAGGTGGCACTCAGAGCCCTCTCTGTGGGCACGCGCACCATGCCCCGGAGATGGCAACTGTCCCTCTCCAACCAGCCACCCACTAACTCGCCGACGTACAACATGACCGGATGCATCCCAGCATCCATGCGCTCACTGGTCTCTGTGTGCAGGGGCCGATGGTGTCAGGCAGCAGCCACCCCAGCCCTGACTCACCTTGCCCTGTGACAATGGCACCCCCGCCCTGACTCACCTTGCCTCGTGAGCCTCCTGCCCACCGCCCCACCTGCAAGAGACCCCCCTGGATCTCCCCCAACCCTGCCCAGCCCCACAGGCATCCCTCCCCATGAATAACATCGAGCTGGCCATGCCCACCCTGGCCACGCCCACTCAATCTGCCATGACCACCACAGCCACGCCTACCCAGTGGGCCACGCCCACCCGGCACCCAGCGATAAATAAGTGGGTTTTGGGTTGCAGTTTGGGCACTCGGTCTCTAAAAAGTTCACCATCACTGTCATAGGGACCGGTACGTAGCTTTGTGAAACTGGTCCCTTGATTTGAAGAAGCTGGCTTCTGCAACAACCAGAGATCTTTCCATATTAAAGCCCAAGCTGCGTTTTTATGCATGGTTACTTTTCAGCATGCTTCAAGGAGAGCACCGTAATCATTTCCTTCTTCCTAAGCAAACACAGGTTGAACTGAATGGCAAAACACACACAAATCAGCAGTACTGAAGGCTTCTGTCGTTCCTATCATTCATCTGCCTAGCGATCAAGGAAGTTGGTTTCCAGTGTTGTTATTGATTAATTAGATGTTTTTCTCAATTTTTCCTAAGGGATCAAGGCCATCAGCAGCAACCATCCCCATAAAATAAACAGAAACATGGTTAAGTTATGCATATCAGTGTTCAGTTCATGGCAGAAAATGTTTTAAAATCTCTTAATTTTCTTAACAGGGGTGTAATACAGGGAGAGAGGGAGGGGGGGGAGAGGGAGAGAAAGGGGAGAGAGTGAGAGAGGAGAGAGAGGAGGGAGGGAGGGGGAGAGAGATGGAGGGAGGGAGAGAGAGAGGGGGGGTCCCCAACCTTTTGGACACCAGGGATCGATTCCGTGGAGAGGTTTTTCCGTGGACCGGAGGGTGCATAGTTTTGTGTGCATCTTGTGGGTGGGGCTTTGCTTGTTTGTGCGGCCTGGTTGCTGGCATACCGCGGCCCAGTACCAGTCCATGGACCAGGGGTTGGGGACTCTTGCTCTAAGTGATCCAGGAGATCCATGATAAGTGGCATCAGAAGTCACAGAGAGATTCAAAAGAACAAACTGCATTCACCCCATCTGCTTCCTGGCATATGTCACACACCAAGGCAACCAAAACAATTTTAATCCTGTTTCCCGCCCCAAATCCTGCAACTGGCACTTTCCCAGATGTATCGGCATCACACTAATATCACAGTGGGGGGGGGGAGTGTTATTTTTAGATACGTTTTCTGGAAAAAAAATTCTAAGCTATAAAACATTGGGACTGCCCATAACGATCCATGTTTTTGAAATCCTTATTTCTTTGCATTCTTGCTTTTACTTCCAGCGTGATTAAGGAAAAAAAAAAACACCCCAAAATATGGATGGGGATTGTGTGTGCTGGAAAAAATTAGTGAAACAAGTCTGAGTGCCTGGCTACGTTTCAAAGAACTTTGGCAGGCCTAGTAGATGTTTATCTGCAGCAGAGGGCCCTAATATATATATTTGCTGTTATTCCGAGAGCAAATTAAGAGCATTTGTGAGAAATGGGCACTTGACGAGGGCAGCTTTGCGTGAATGTTTTCCCACTTGAAGAACTGAGGTCATAATATTGTTTCATCAGCCCCGATAGCAGAATCTGAATGGATTCCAGGTTTCCCTGATTATTTATCTTGGACCTTCCTTGCAGTTATAGAGCAAGGCTCCCTTGCAGGCAGACACCAGACGTTGCTCCCATGCACTTTTAGCTGGAGCTGTTGCGTTGGGACTCCTGACATGTGATGGACTGGAGAGATGCTCTTAGAAAGCAGATGCGGTTGGATGCAATTCCAGTGCTTGACGAGCACTGAAATAGAAGCCAACCACCAGGGGAATCCAGATGGAAAAACTGTATTTAAAGTCGTGACACAATAAAGAATGTAATTGCACAAGGTGTGCTACACAGTGAGTGCAGCTCTTTGCTTCTCTCTCTGCAGTAAAATAAAAGTGATAATCTGAAAATCTTAGTTTTCAGTAGCATATCACTTTTTTCCTCCTGTGTATAGATTTGACAGAAAGCTGAGATTTCTTTGACTTAAAATAAAAACACCCAGCAATTCTAGTTTTGTCTTTGGGAAGAAAAAATGAATTGGAAACAGAGGAATTAAAACCAGGTTTTTATTTGCAAGATTATGAGGACTGAGGGCAGAGGTCCCTTAATTTTCTGGGGAGATTTAGAATACATTTTGCAGCAGTGCCAACGCGATGTGGAGTTGGGGATCTTACCCTAATCTTGTCAGCGACTTGTCCATGTTGGCTTTGACATTCTCTGATAATTGTGCTCCACTATGGGGAAGAAAGTCAGGCGCATAGAATCAGGATCATACATTAAGCTCCAGTTAAGGACATTTATTGCTAAAACCTATACACAAGAATCTAATCAACTAATGGTCAGCAGTAAATTGGTGCTAGGTAAGAGTCCACGGAATGTTTGTGGGCATGTAAGGATTCTAGGCTGACTCCTCTCTTGACTCTGCCCCCAGCTCTGCCTCTTCTTCTACAAAGTATGACTTACGATTGGTTCACCCCAGGCACCAGGATGATGGATTTCAGAGGGGGTTTAGGGCTACCTGGCACCTGGATGACTCAGGTATTCACTGGAGCTTGGAATGAGAGGGCAACGGCATCCTTGAATCAGATTGCACCTATGCAGACTATTATGTATATGTAACCCAGAGGGCCCCTTGGTTATCAAAAGGATTTCTGGGTGATGGAGCATCATAAGAAATGTGTTGTGATAGAAAATAAGGGAAGAGATGCTCCCTAGGAAACTTGAAGAGAAGAGAAGCAGGAGCCCGTGTGTCCCCCCTTGTCCGAGGAAGAAACTTAGGAAGGACCCTCCCTAATTGGGTGGTTAAAAGTTTGTACCTTCCAATTTACAAGATTCTGTTAAAGTAGAACTAGTTCATCTAGTCACGTTTTGTCTGGCTTGTCTAGAAGAGCACTGCTGGAGGAAGATAAAAAATGGACTTATCTAGACATGGTCAAGAGCCTTCCTCAGGGCAACAGATGAGCCGAGGTGGCGCAGCAGTTAGAGTGCAGTACTGCAGGCCACTTTAGCTGACTGTGTTCAGCAGGTCAGCGGTTCAAATCTCACCGGCTCAAGGTTGACTCAGCCTTCCATCCTTCTGGGGTAGGTAAAATGAGGACCCAGATTGTTGGGGATATATAATATATATATATATATATATATATATATATATATATATATATATATATACACACACACACACACACATACATACATTGCTTACTGGTGTACACCGCTTAGAGAGTGCTTGCACTTAAAGCGGTATATAAGTCTCATAAATAAATAAATAAATAAATAAATAAACAAAGTTGATGTTTCCATCCTTACTGCATCTTCAGAGAGCCAGTTGGAGGTCCTGCTGTGAGGACTCTTCTGGGCACCTATTATGGATTCTATACTGCATGGCTCTTGTGGGGTTACCTGAGGCCCAATTGCTTCAGAAGACTCTGAACTTGTTTTGGCCCTGATGGAGCAGGCAAAACCCTTGGAGTTATGAGATCAGCCTTTTGTGTTTTAGATCCGTGTCTTTTGTTGATTATGTCCCCCTGGGAGGGGGCACGTGGTTAAGTCAGAGTCATCTTGTTGGACCCAGATGAAGCCTCTTCTGCCACAGCTCCTTCCTTACGGAACAGCATCTTTCCAGAGACCCAGATGACCCCCAACTCTTTTAGCCGTTCACAAAATGCTAAAAGTGTTTCTCCAGACATTTGGGCCAGGACGTTGAGCAAGCTGTGCTAGTTGATTGGTTTTTATTGCTGTTTTCCTTTGGTATGATTCTTTTTGACCCTGGGCATTGGCTATGAGGATTGCCAGTTTATTTTATTTTATTTTTTTTGGTTGTTTTTTGCCTTTACTCTTGAATGCCCACCTAGCTTAATGTACTATGTCTGAGATAGTGAGAACATCAGATATATAAATGGGAGTGTACATTTTTCCTATGCACAACAGAGTAGCACAATCAGGATATGTTCTAGATACGAGAACTTGCTCCCAGAAATTGGACAAGTCTGGTAATGAATAACACATTAGAGGCATCGAGCTTAGGAGAGACAATATGAGGCTAACGAAGCATTGAGAGAACTGCAAAATGAAATAACAAAGCATTTTAGACACCTGAAAAACAAAGTGAATGATCGTGATGATAATTGAGGCAAGAGAAAATTAAATTATTGTATTCCACTTACATCTTGCTTAAGGGGTGTTCAGAAGAGAGAAAAAAAAAAAGAGCATTCAGAGCAAGTTAGTTTTTATCTCTGGAAAATTGCAAAAGTTGGCCAAATTCTAATTTTGATCATGGTCTAAATTTGGCCCTGTAGTGTTGTGTTCCCTGCATTTTGAAGGCTATTCCTGGCAATTAGGTGTACTTGAAAGGAAAAAACAAACTTGATAACTATAACAATGGCATGTGATAAAATGTGATTCATCCTATTTTGGTGTGTAAGCATAGCCATTTACTTTTATTCTTATTCTAACAAAAGCATTTCAAGGAAAATCCAGGGTAAAGTTTACTGAGAATAATAGGCTGAAGTTACGAGAAGGCAGAATTCAAATGAATACAGAGAAAAAAATTCCAACTGTAAAAACAGTTTTTGCAGTACAATGAATGATATAATGATATTTTCTCCCCTCTGGATAAGCTCAAACAGAAGCTGCCTTTGACTGAGATTCATTGCACCGAGCAAAGATTGAAAGGGCCTAAATAAGCCATTCTGACTCTGTGAACTTATATTGTACAATTGCACATGGATTTTCAAAAGTTTCGTAAATGCAAACACAGCTTTCTTTTTTATCTACTGTATATACTCACGGAGAAGCCCATTTGCAGATAAGCCAACCCTTGAATTTTTAATCAAAGTGACAGGAAAGATATGTCACACCTGGATAAGCCATTTGTGAAAATCAAAATTGAAAAATTTCAAGGGTTGGCTTATTACATTTTTCAGGATACTTGGTTAATAAAAGGGTCTACGTATCCCCAGACGGGTTTAATCTATGATTATGCACGGTACTTCCAAAAAAGTATTATGGTATATACTTGTGGGTAAGCACTTTCACAAATAAACAAACCCTATTTTTTGGAGTATCCTGCTATCCAAGATTCTAGTTTTATCCCCATGAACATATACAGGTAGTCCTCAACGTACAACAGTTCATTCCCTGACTGTTCAAAGTCACAACGGCACTGAAAAAAGTGACTTGTGAACATTTTTCTCACTTACAAATGTTGCAATATCCCCACGGTCACGTGATCAAAATTCGGACACTTGGCAAATGACGCACATTTATGATGGTCACGTAATTTCCTTTTGTGACCTCTGGGAAGCAAAGTCAGTGGGGAACCAGATTCACCTATCTGTCAGTGTTCTCTTTCTTTCAAATCAAGCTGCCATTTCTGGACTAAATTACAAATCTATGCAAAGGATGCGTGTTTTTTTTTTTTTTTTTCAAATTTCCTGTCCATGGTATCTCCAGATTTTATAAAACAATTGCTTTGGGCACTTTAATTCTTTCCTCTCTTTTCGCAAATGGTTGCTTCATGTGTACGCAAGGAAAAGACCGTCATAAAATTTGCGCACAAAATTCTAGATAGAACAGATCTATCTGTTTTCAAAAATTTTAAACGCTGGAAATATAAGATGACAAAGAAAGGCTCATCCCCCCCAAAAAGAATGTCTGTGCATCATGGTCACCGCAGAGCTCATTAAACAAACATCCATTCCGTTCTCACCAAAGCAAAACAATCTTTTTTTTTTTTTTATGAATGTTGAATCTGAGATTGTTTAAACGGGTTCTGGAAAAGGCATTTTAGCACAGAAGACTGTGAGGCTCTTTGTTGTAATTTATTTTCTGTCTAAATCGTTCTTCGTGGTTCTCTAAACTAGTATTTTTCAACCTTGGCAACTTTAAGATGGGTGGACTTCAGTTCCCAAAATTTCCCACCCAGCCTGCTGCAGTTGAAATACAGCTCCAAATACAGAGTAGAGTAGAGTAGAATAGAATAGAATAGAATAGAATAGAATAGAATAGAATAGAATAGAATCAGAGTTGGAAGGGACCTTGGAGATCTTCTAGTCCAACCCCCTGCTTAGGCAGGAAACCCTATACCATTTCAGACAAATGGCTGTTCAATCTCTTCCTAAAGACTTCCAGTGTTGGAGCATCCACAACTTCTGGAGGCAGGTTGTTCTACTGATTAATTGTTCTAACTGTCAAGAAATTTCTCCTTAATTCCTGGCTGCTTCTTTTCCTTGATTAGTTTCCATCCGTTGCTTCTTGTCCTGCCCTCAGGCGCTTTGGAGAATCGCTTGACTCCCTCTTCTTTGTGGCAGCCCCTGAGATACTGGAACACTGCTATCATGTCACCCCTCGTCCTTCTCGTCATTAAACTGGACATACCCAATTCCAGCAACCACTCTTTATATAATGTCAGCAAAAGCTGGTGAGATGTAGTAAGAAGGGGCCACAATCAACAATATAGGAGCCAGCTGGTATAATGGTTAAGAAATGAGAGATGAGTTCTAGCACCACCTTAGCCATGAAAGCTGGCTGGGTGACTTTGGGCCAGGAGACAATGAGTTCTAGTCCCGCCTTAGCCAGGAAAGCCAGATAGATGACTTTGGACCAATCACCAGGAGATTGTGAGTTCTAGTTCTGCCTTAGCCATGAAAGTCAGCCGAGTGACCTTGGGTCAGTAATTTTCTCTCAGCCCAATCCAGCTCACATGGTTGTTATTGTGGGGGAAATAGGAGGAACATGTCCGCCCACTTAAGTTATTTGTAAAAATAATAAAGGCGGGATACAAATCAATACAAAATAAAATGTTTATACCCCTATTAGAAGCCCGTTCTTTATTGGGGAGAAGAACAGGGGGGTCTGTGGAAGCTTATGGAGTGCGGCCTGGAAATCACCATGCTAAGTTAAATGGCATCCAATGACATGACAGGGACCTTTCAAAGCTGCAAAGTCCTGCAAGTTATTGATTGGCATTTTGCTTTAATGGTGGGTTAGCAAAATCGAACCCTCGTGTTTATTTTTTCCTCTCTCATTAAAATTGCAGGCTGCGAACAGCTATCTGAGAGACCAGTGGTTTCATTCCTTGCAGTGGAAGGTAAGTTTGTTTATCTGTGTTTTTGATACAATCATTGGAAGAAGAAAACAATCTGTGCACTTAGTGTAGTGGTTACCCCGTGTAAATCAATATATTGCTCTTCCGTTTCACTCAGAGAAACGTACTGCCAAGGCTGACATGCTGGGTAGGAGATGGTCAAAGCTTAGGAAAACTTAAAATGTGCTGCCACGTTGGGAAGCCTTCAATATGTGGGAAGCAACCCCATTAACTACTATATCCCTTTGATTTCTTTTCGATTCAATTTTAAAGGGAGCGGAATAAAATCTGGTTTCCACCCTTCAATGTAAATGGACTTCAGCAAGATTGAATTAAGTTCCTTCTGACTCCTTTTTTTTGGGGGGGGGGGGCTGGCACTTGGCACAAAAACTCAAGTCTGAACTTCAGCCTGAGAAAAACGATGTGTTTCCTGCAAAAATAAATAAATAATAATAACAACAACAACAATAAATGACTCTCAAGATAGAGACTCTTTCCATTATGACTAACTGTGAGTCTAAATAAAGGCCAGAATTCTTGGGAGAAGAACTATATTTTGCTGATTGTAATATTTTGCTGATTGTAATAACTATATTTTGCTGATTGTAATAATAGCCAGGACGGACTGATTCAGATCTTGTTTAATGTGGAATTTCAAAATGATGTTTTTGCATTGCTCATAGAAATGAAAAAAATTGGATAGGCATTCCTGAGCATGAGTCTTCTACCCTTTTGTGGAAGGAGGGATCTTCCAAAAAGAATTACATGTGGTCCTCATTTTATGACCACAATCGAGACCGGAATTTCCATTGCTAAGCAATGCGGTTGTTAACCGAATCACCTCCACCTTTATGACCTTTATTGCTTGATTGTGAGGAGAATGATCCCTGCAGTTGTTCATGGAATCACATAGTCATTCAGCGATTCTGGCTTCCCCCATTTGTTGGAAATCAGCTGGGCAAGTTGCAGATAGTGATCACTTGATCCCAGGACACAGAAGTTGTCTGAAGTACATGCTGGTTGCTAATTTTGAACAGGTGGCTGTGGGGATGTGGGATTCCTTCCTTCCTTCCTTCCTTCCTTCCTTCCTTCCTTCCTTCCTTCCTTCCTTCCTTCCATCCATCCATCCATCCATCCATCCATAATATGCAGTGGTTAGAATGCAGGGTAATTCACTGCTCACTGCCAGCAGTTTGATACTGACTGGCTCAAGGTCGGCTCAGCCTTGCATTCTTCTGAGGTCGGTAAAATGAGGACCCAAATTGTTGGGGGCAACAGGCTGACTCTGTAAACCCTTCAAGAGTTTCCCGTAAAACACTAGGGGGAGGTGTATAAGTCTAAGTGCTATTGCTATTGTTATCATAGCCATTTCATGTGCTCTGAAAGTGTATATGTGTGCGCACTCCTGTTTTGCTTTTATCTAGTATGGTCCATAGGTTGCTGTTGCCTTGCTTTCAAGGATTTGTTCTTGTTCATTTTCTCTCTCCTCCCATCTGAGTGTCTGCTTAATGTTTAAACTGTTTACCTGGGAGGGAATCTGGCAGGATTTTGGAGGTGGAGTTTTATAACAGCATCATAAATCCTTATTTAGGACAGTAGTTGAGCGTTTCCAGAGAGGGGGGCTTAAGCAGCTCTTGGACCAGTTATGTAGAAATGACAGAAGTTCTGTCCGTGCTCTTTAATTCTTCTGAACAGCCTCGTTCCTGCCTTTAAAAACTGAGTTACTTTGAGAGAAAATGGTGGAGAGCTGGAAATATCTCGTGAACATTGAGAAGAGAATTATGCCTTGTAAAATTGGTCCATGGATACAGTTGCAATTAAGGGAGGCAACTCCGTCTCTTTGGATTTACCCACCACAAGGATACCTGCTCTGTTTTGTCCCATTTCTGTCACTTTCTACATGCAGAAGTCATATATTGCTAGCAATCTCTTTCTTTGGATGTGATCCTTTGGGTAGATCCAAAATGCCGTCATCCCTGCAAGAAAGAATTGTTTGTAAACTGGGGGAAGATAGAATATTGCCTTCAGTTCTGGTCACCACGATACAAAAAGGATGCTGAGATCCTAGAACAGTGGTTCTCAACCTTTCTAATGCCGCAACCCCATAATACAGTTCCCCATGTTGTGGTGACCCCCAACCACTTATACATCACCGGGTGCCAGGGGCGTGGCCAAAGAAAAGGGGAAAAAAATGGCAGACAGCCTTGTTTGGCGACCCCCATGAAATGGTTGTTCGACCCCAAATGGGGTCCTGACCCACAGGTTGAGAACCACTGTCCTAGAAAGTGTGCGAAGAAGAGCAGCAAAAATGATGAATGGTTTGGAAGCTAAATTTATGATGAACAGTTGAGGGATCTAAGTGTGTCTAGCCTATGGTAGAGAAAGATTAGGGGGTGACATGATAGCCATCTTCCAATACTTGGTGGGCTGTCATGGAGAAGAGGGGAACCAACTTACTCATTAGGGCACCAGAGGGCAGGACATGAAGTAATGGATGGAAACTCATCCAAACTAGAATTAAGGAGAAATTTTCGGACAGTGAGGATAATTAATCAGCAGAATAGCTTATCTCTCAAGAGTTGTGGATGCTCCATCACTAGAGGTTTTTCGAAATTGACTGGGATGGTATAAGGTCTCCTGCCTCGAACAGAAGGTTAGACTAGAAGACCTCCAAGGTCCCTTCCATCGCTATGATTCTATATTCTGTGATCTTCCCAGTGATGGCCCCCAGCCATAGATGTTCTGTTGTTGAGTAATTTTCTTATCCGTCCAACGTGCCAAGCCTTTAATGTTATGTGAATGTCTTAATGTTTTGTTTTAAAACTAGCGACTTGATTATATTTCGGTTATTTTTAATTGTAATTTTATGAGCTTCACATGTATTGTGTGGTTCCAAGAAAACTACATGCCAAGGCTTATGTAGGAATCCTGCCAGGAAGAAGAAAGTCTACTTATATTTAAATAGCTCTGGAAACCTTCTTCTGAACAATGACCTACACATTTTAGAAGTAAATTATCCTAACATAAATGTGGGAAATTGTCATGTTGGCATAAGGAAATAATCTTAGGGGAACAATGCTCATTTCTCCCCAAAACAATCCACTGGAATCAGAGTAGGGAAAATTATTTGCTTTCCCAGCACCTAGTACCAAATGAGAAATGTACAGTATCTCCTGAAGGTTGGAGAAAGTTATGAAAAGTATTTTTGGTGTACATGCTCTTCTTGACATTGCATAAAAATGAATTAGATGACCATAGAGTCCCAGTATTTGCTTACGTCCAGATGTATGATTTCATACTGGCATCCTGAATGTAGAGAAGAGCAGCAAAGATGATTAGGGGCCTGGAGGCTAAAACATATAAAGAACAATTGCTGGAATTGGGTATGTCTAGTTTAATGAAGAGAAAGACTAGGGGTGACATGATAGCAGTATTCCAATATCTAAAGGGCTGCTACAAAGAAGAGGGAGTCAAGCTATTCTCCAAAGCCCCTGACAGCAGGACAAGAAGCAACAGATGAAAACTAATCAAGGAGAGAACCATCCTAGAACTAAGAAAGTTCTTGAAAGTGAGAACAATCAACCAGTGGAACAACCTGCCTCCGGAAGTTGTGAATGCTTCAACACTGGAAGTTTTTAAGACGAGATTGGACAACCATTTGTCTGAAATGGTATAGGGTTTCCTTCCTGAGCAGGGGGTGGGACTAGAACACCTCCAAGGCCTCTTTCACCTCTGTTGTTCTATAATTTATAACTAAAAGATATGAAATGGTTTGGCACGAACATAAGCCCTTAAAACTGTGGATTGACTATTTTAACATTGCCAAGTCATGGCAGAATCCCAGTTTCTGAAGCTTTCTCCCATCAACAGCGTCCCTTGATCTCTTGATGAATCCACCAAGACTTACTTAATGGGAAGAAATGCCAGGGTTGAACCATTATTCATCCATTTTATTGTTACCCTATAAATGTCAGCCTCAGAAATTATTACATTGTCCAGTCAACTGGAACACACAGTGCTAGGCTGACTTAACCTAACTTGGGTAGTTAGACATAAATGGGACTGATTTAATAGGAGTTAGGCAGATAGTACAGCTTACAGCGGCCTCAACTTTGCAGACTAGTAATCTATTTTTTTTGGTTTTCCTCTCTTTCTTTCTTTGCCCCTCCCTCCATCTGTCCTCCCTGCAGTCCTGAGTTGTATGTTTATTAATTTATATCCCACCCTTATTATTTTTGCAAAGAATACAAGGCAGTGAACATACCTAATTCTCCTTCCTCCTTCTAGTTTCCCCACAGTAACAAGATTGTGGATTGTTGTTGTTTTTTAGGAACTAGGATAATTTTGGAGGAAAACAATTTTCTTTGCAGCGTGCTTTTGAATTTTGCTTAAAATTGCATCCTTTTAACAAACAAAGCTGACTGGGCAGGAGATTGTTAGGGGTCCAGGGATGATACCCCCAGATGCTGAGACCCATCTGTAGAACAGAGTGATAAGTCATTTCTGAAATGGGGGGGGGGGAGAGAAGCCTCAAATATACGTTGTGTTTGTATAGGTCAGGGCTAGGCAACCTTGGCTCTTTTATGACTTGTGGACTTCAACTCCCAGAATTCCTGAGCCAGCCATGGTGAGGGGAAAGAGAGAGGTTTCCAAGCTGAGCCAGGCTGGCTCAGGAATTCTGGGAGTTGAAGTCCATGAGTCATAAAAGAGCCAAGGTTGCCTACCCCTGGTATAGGTAGTCCTCAAGTTACAACAATTCATTTAGTGACTGTTTGAAGTTACTACAGCACTGAAAAAGGGACTTACGGCCGTTTTTCAGACTTCCAACTGTTGCAGCATCACGACAGTGACATGATCAAAATTCAGATTGCTTGGCCACTGGCATGTACTTATGACGGTTGCAGTGTTCCGGGGTCACGTGATCTCCTTTTGCGACTTTCTGACAAACCAAGTCAAATGGGGAAGGCAGATTCACTTAACAACCTCTTGTTACTAACTTAAAAACTGCAGTGATTCATTTAACAGCTGTGGAAAGAAAGACTGTAAAATGGGGGAAAGCTCACTTTAACAACTGTCTCACTTAGCAACAGAAATGGTGGGCTCATAAATTGGCCAAGAGCCAAGGACTACCTGGATCAGAATAAGATCCTTAAAAAGATATGCCACCTCTGAACTTTAGCAACCAAGCAACGGTTCCTAAACACCAAACGATTATGAAAAGAGCAAGTCAATCAAGATCTGCTTGGGCCAACCATAACACAGGCAGTCCTCAACTTACAACCACCATTGAGCCTAAACTTTACGTTGCTAAGTGAGAAAGTTGTTAAGTGAGTTTTGTCCCATTTTACGACCTTTCCCACTGCAGTTGTTAAATTGGTAAAACAGCTGTTAAGTGAATGTGGCTCCCCCATTGACTTGGCTTGTCAGAAGAGGGCAAAGGATGTTGATCACATGACCCCGGGACACTGTGACCGTCATAAATGTGAGTCAGTTGCCAAGCATCCGAATGTAAATCACAGGACCATGGCGTGGATGCTGCAACGGTCCTAAGTGTGAAAAATGGTCTTAAGTCCCTTTTTTCAATGCTGCTGTAACTTCAAACGGTCACCAAATGGACTGTTGTAAGTCGAGGGCCACCTGTATTCTTTGCTTGCACAGGTAAATTCAGAACAGAGCTGGAAAGGGACCTGGGAGGTCTTCTAGTCCAGCCCCCTGCTCAAACAGGAGATTCTATACCAGGGGTAGGCAACCTTGGTTCTTTTATGACTCGTGGGCTTCAACTCCCAGAATTCCTGAGCCAGCCATGCTGAGGGGAAAGGGAGAGGTTTCCAAGCTGAGCCATGCTGGCTCAGGAATTCTGGGATTTGAAGTCCACGAGTCATAAAAGAGCCAAGGTTGCCTACCCCTGTTCTATACCATTCCAGACAGATAGCTGTCCAATCTCTTCTTAACAGCCTCCAGTGATGGAGCACCCACAATATCTGGAGGCAAGCTGTTCCACTGGTTAACTGCTCTTCCTGTTAGCAAGTTTCTCCTTAATTCCAGGCAACATCAGTCCTGATGGATGAAATGGGTCACTTCCCGGGGAAACTGTAGACGCCGGCAGCAGGGAGAGACAAAGCTTGTTGTTTTTTTTCTTCCTCTGTACCCTACCCGTCCCCAGCCTCTCCAGAAAGGGCTGTTCGGAAACAGATCTGCAGCATTCGGGTGTCTCACCCATCCTCCAACATGCTGGGGGGGGGGGGGAAAGCAGGAGCGGCAGTTGCATTCTGAAAACCACATCTCCAGCAGCCTGCTGCTCGCTTTGTGCTGATGACAAGGAGGTGGATGGAAGAGAACCATCCATTCCATTTATGGCGAAGCGAGGCTAAAACCACAGCAGAATAGCACATTATTTATTTTTTTTTTCATTTTATTTGTTTTGTTGGCCAGAAGGAGGGGGAGCAGAATAGGTAGGTAAACGGATTTCTCTTTCTCTCTCTCTCTATTTTTTTTTTTGAAAAAGAAAGAAAGAATATCTTATTTTCAACATCGGGAAGAGCTCGCTGGTCAGAAGGGAGCTGCAGGGAAAGGCTAGGAAGATGGTTGCTGCAGCTGAAGTGTAAAACCCCCGAAGGGAAATCTGCATTCCTTCTAATCCGATTCGCAAACACGGGGGAGGAGGGGGGGTAGTAGCTCCGGATGGGGGAATCAGACTTGGCTAAATTAGAAATCGCTCTGAAAAAAAAACCAAAAACAAATAAAGGACTAGCTTCTCTGCAAAGAGGACAGTGCCGAGGTGGGAGAGCTTTTGTGATTTGAGGACCTCCCGTGCCGGGAGGCTGTTTTGGAAGATCGCATTATTCTTTTTCCTGGAGAACCTCCACTCTCAGTCACGGTTTGTTTTGACATGTGTGTGCCATGATGGATACATGCATTTAATGTTTTGTGGTACCTGGGTCAGGCTTGTGGTTGAAACCGGAGGCTGGTTACCTGGGCAACCGGCTGATCAGGCCTATTAATTTCTTTGCAACGAGGATGTTTCGTGACACCCCCTCCTCCCCTTTTCTTCCTCTGATGTACAGGTCAAGGTCCATGCAGATAAGGCCATTGTCACCAGAACTTCCTGTTCTGCTCTTCCAAGGGACTAGAAGCAGTCCCCGCTGAGCCCACAATTCCATTGCTAAGCGAATCCGTTATTAAGTAAATTTTGGCCCATTTCTTGCCACTGTTATTAAGTAGATCACTGCAGCTGTTTAAGTTAGCAATGTGGTGGTTAAAGTGAACCTGGCTTCCCCATTGACTTTGTTTGTCAGAAGATTTGCCAAAGGTGATCACGTGACTTTGGGACTTTTCAACCATCATAAATATCTGCCAGTTGCCAAGCGCCTGGATTTTGATCACGTGACCTTGGGGATGCCGCAGAGGTTGTCAGTGTGAAAAATGATCACAAGTCACTTTTTTTCAGTGCCACTAAATGAACTATTATAAGTCGAGGACTACCCTTGGGTAGCAGCTAGCAAATGTGTGCATGCCAAACCACCATCTATAAAAAGGAATTCAATGTAGGCTAAGCTATGGAAAGTTGCTTTCAGTCTCCATTCAGCAGCATTCGTTCTGGGTGGGATTTGCAAAGAGATGGAAGCTTTAAGGAGGGGGAGATTTTATTTATTTTATTTATTTATCTATTAAATGTATGCATCGACTCTTTCCGCAGTAAGGTGATTCCAGGCAGCTTACAAACAGTAAAAAGATAAATATAAAAAGACTTAAAATTTTAAAGAGCTATATAAAAATTTAGAATCATGGAGACACATGGCATGAGGATGAGAGACCTTGTTTTTCCATCAACCACCCCCACCCCCCAACAAATTGTTCTAGACACTTTTCATGATGCTGTAAATGGGTGGCTGGCTGAGGAATTCTGGGAGTTGAAGTCCACTACAAGTCTTAAAGTTGCCCAGTTTGAAGACCCCTGGCATAGATAGTCCTTGACTTACGATCACAATTGGGAGAATTATTTCTGTTGCTAAGCAAGGCAGTAGTTTAATGAGCAACTCCTTATTTTATGACCTTTTTGCCGTAGTGATCAGGTGATTCAACTGCACTTGTTATGGGAATCACCTAGTCATTAAATGAATTTAGCTTCTCCCATTAAACTGGGTTCAGGACCGGACAAGTGCTGCAGTCTGAACGAAAAATATAAGAACTACATTGAGTGAATTAAATGCCAAATAATTAGCAGTTGATATATGCAGTCTACTGGCTCCTGTTTAAATCAAAAAGATCTTATGAGGTTCCCAGTTTGAGCTTTGGAAACATGGCAAAACCCAGCAAGGCTTATCTTTATGTCTATGGAGATTCTCCGTCATCCAGGTCCGGGATGTCCCAAAGGTGCTTTTTCAAGGAAGCAACTGGACTTTCTTGTTTTTCTTTGAAGATGTTTCGCTTCTCATCCAAGAAGCTTCTTCAGCTCTGACTGGATGGTGGGGAATGGAAGGATTTATATTTCTTGCAGAGAGCTGGCCATTTGCATTCCACAACACAGTCCTTTCCGCAGTTCCAAGAAGGCTCCATACCCATTTGCACTACATGGGTGACCCTGGGGACACAGACAAACCTCCAAGTGGCCTCAACAATTCTCTCTAAAAGATTGCAAATGACCGGCTGTCTGCAAGGAGTGTAAATCCCCACCATGTTTGGACGAGAAGCAAAACATCTTCAAGAAAACCTCCCAAGAAACTACAGTTGCCTCCTGAAAAAGCATCTTTGGGTATCTTTATGTACATGGTTATGAATAAGTGGCTAAATGCTCAATATTGTGTGGTGCAGATTTTTTTTGGGGGGGGGGAATTGAACTTTGGGAATTTTTTTAAATCTTTCCAGGAAAACAGATGAAGCAGTTTGAGAAGGGATGTCTTGCAGATTTCTTGGCATGTTCTCCTGCTGCTGTCATTTGATTTTTGGGCTGAACAATAAATCAGCACTTTCTGCAAATGCAGCCTATGAAAAGTTGAAGCATGTTTTATTAGCCTCAGCACACCTGCAAAAAAAAAAAAACCCCACAAAAAAACCAACCCCAAACAATTCATTGTCAGGAAACTGGTCTAAGCCGAAATCCTATCATGGTTGAGAATTGGAGTAGACTTAAGATTTTGCCCCCAGAAAAAAAGATCCGTTTTGATGTCTATATTTAAATCATGGAAAAAATGCTGAAATCTCTCGGGTGAGCTTCCTTCAGGGAAAAACGGGAGAATACCAGTGGAGAGGATTTGGGGTCAGGAAAAAAAGGGATTATAAACCCAGCTAAAACAGACAGTGTTGGGTATGGATCTCCTTCGGGAAAGCTCCTGTTGATTCAACAAGGGACAGTGCAAATCCCACCATGGCGGGTGTTATTTCCATTTGCGTGCCTTTCCAATCCCAACTCACCGAGCTGAGATCATGCCAAAGTTTTGCTGATGTCATGAAATCCTCTAGTGACTGAGGCTCACTTGGCATGAGAGGTTGAGAAGGAAGGGAAAATTATCATGCGTCATTTCTAGTTCATGTACAGTGTTTAGACATGCCTGTTTTATTTGGATTTAATCTGCTGCCTCACCATACTATGTTATCAATAATACAGGTAATCCTTAACTTACAACAGTTCATTTAGTGACTGTTTGAAGTTACAACAGCACTGAAAAAAGTGACTTGTGACCGTTTTTCACACTTACGACCATTGCACGCAATCAAAATTCAGCGGCTTGGCAAGTGACTCATGTTTACGATGGTTGCAGTGTCATGTGGTGACCTTTTGTGACCTTCTGAAAAGCAAAGCGAATGGGGAAGTCAGATTCACTTAACAACCGGGTTACTAATTTTATAACGGCAGTGATTCACCTAACATCTGTGGCGAGAACGGTCGTAAAATGGGGCAAAATTCATTCAACAACTGTCTCCCTTAGCAAGAGAATTTTTTGGCTCAGTTGTGGTCGTAAGTTAGGACTATTTGTATTGGAGATTCTAGGTTTAATAAATATTGTTGTGATCAGTTGTTGTTTTTAATTCATTGTGAATTCCAAAAATTAAAATACAGCACAAATTTTTTAAAAAGGTAGTGATTATAGAATTAAGAGGAGGAAAAAAATCAAGTTCCAGGTTTTTTCTCCTCTTCATTATCATTCCCATCGCTGTTCACTACTTTCAATTCTGCATAATATGAATAGAACAGATATGATACCTAGCCTTGCAGTGGGTGGGTTCCTTCCTTCCTTTCTTCCTTCATTCCTTCATTCCTTCATTCCTTTCTTCCCTGCATCCCACCCTCCTACCCACCCACCCACAAATGGCTGTTTCACTGCATTGAGCAAGTCAGATCCTTTTGTTTTCTTTTGAGAAGTGCAGAATCACATCCAAGAACAAATCAAAGGTATGCCACAGTTTGTCTCTGGAGGTTTATGAGTATCTTCCCAACCCCTTCCTGGGCTGGGCTGTAATTTTTACAGTTACATTTCCTGAAGATAAAGAGTGCATCATGCAAAGAGGTTTAAATCCTTCTGGCCCTGACAGCTGCCAGGAGCAGAAGTTGGAAAGATAGGAGGTGGGGGGGGGGGGGAGAGAGAGAGAGAGAGAGATTCTTCTTGTCCGTTTTCTTTACTGAGAGGCCAAAGAGAAATTAACTCTGAAGAAGATCGATTTAAAAATACAGTATATCTTCCAGATATCCACTCTAATCTTTCCTGTCCCATCTTTAGTGGCAGACAATTTGTTCCGTGCTCTCCAGCTCTCTCCTTCCAAAAGTAGCAATCACATTGTTTCTGAGAAAAATATATACTTAGAAGTCTGTAGCTACAGAGCTCAGTGAAGGTCAAAGAGAAGGAGAAGGAGAAGAAGGAGAAGGAGGAGGAGAAGAAGAAGAAGAAGAAGAAGAAGAAGAAGAAGAAGAAGAAGAAGAAGAAGAAGAAGAAGAAGAAGAAGAAGAAGAAGAAGAAGAAGAAGAAGAAGAAGAAGACGACGCTATTGTGGATGCTGTTGTTATTTTGAGTGCCTCTTTTCATTGTCTGCCATCAACCATCACTAGCTGTTCTAACAGGATTCTTACACTGGAGGCTGGCTTTGCACATGGAGTCTGAGGTGGGAGTAAATTAATGGCAGGGAATGTGATGGGGGAAGTGATATTTGAACTGCTGTAGCTTGTTGAAATCTACTTCATGTTTATTTTCAACTTCTTTTGCTTTCCTCCCTTGCTGTCCAATCTTTATTTGATGAACCAGTAGGCTAAATAACAGGAGAGCACCATGACCGTTTTTTTTTTTTTTTGTCGTTGTTAAACTTCTTCAGCTAGGCAGAAATACATAGTCTGAAACATTTGTTTTTACTTTAAAAAAAAAATCAGAAAAAGTGCGTTGTGCCGTGCACTTTTCGGCAATAATTTTACATTGGATCCTCTTGTTGATGGTTTGTGTAGGATTGCCATTTAAATGATTTTATTCTAAGTAGAATTGTGCAAAATGTGGTATCAATGAGCTTAAAACAATGTCTTTGAAGACCAATCATTTTTTAAGATCAAGTGCCCGCCGATCTTCCATAGTGAAAACTGCATTTTCAAACATTATTGAACATTGTTGGTTTTGCTGGATGAGTCTTATGTTGTTCTCTTTTATTTATTTTTAGGTATTGTGGGTACTTAGGTATTCTGGTATTTGAAAAAGTGATCCACAAAAACAAGAACAATGATCAATATATTCTCCAAGATGATAGATAGTTGGATGGATGGATGTATGGACAGAGACATTGGCATGTATATTTGACCATTGTTATGGGTAAATTTAGCAGTTTAGATGTGTTTGATAATATAAAATACATGCTTCCAAGTAATCATATATATAGTTGTTTGTTTACAATGAAAGGCATACAAATTAATATCAAGATAAGGCAATATTTTTCCCAAACTCATTATCTAGAAAGACAGAAAACATAAGGAAAAACGGGTAGAAAAATACCTTTGGATGGTTTGAGGTGGTTACTCAGCAGGTCAAATCATATACAGACTTCATTATGTTCTTTCAAGTGCTAAAAAGATCTTCTTAGAAAACATTTTTTTTCTTTTTGTGTATATTGTGCCAATTGCATGTTTTCTTGAGATGAAATCGAAGCAACTCAACAAATCAGTGTAAGAAGACCAAAGAGGAGTGATGGAGATCAAGTTTCCAAATCAAGCTTTATCCAGCTTGTCACCCCTCCATTTGGTCTGTCTACACATGTTTTCCTACAAACCCAGTGGAGAAAATGTTATGCAAAAATTTTCCTTTAAAAATTTTTTTGTTAAAAATTGAAGTGTTGTCCAACCTGCCTTCAGAGCTAAAAGCAGACAGAACTTGGACGTGACCTTGACGTAAACCTTAAGTAAATATCCTATCTATATTTGTTTTTTTTTCCTAGAAAAAGATCTATAAGTATAAGAAAGTGCTCAGTAATCCAAGCCGCTTAGAGGTGGTCCTGAAAGAGATCCGGACTTTGGTGGACATGGCATTAACCTCCCCTTTGCAGGATGAATCCATCCATCAAGCTCCTTTAGAAATTGTTTCCAAGTTGCTTTCAGAGGTAAGCCTTTGGCAATGATGTCTCTTTGTTTCTGTTTTCCATGATCCTAATCAAGAAATCAGTAAACCTAATGTAGGAGATTTTTAATTAGAATCTTCTTCTTCTTCTTCTTCTTCTTGTGCCATATCCGTTATCGGGCGTTGGCGATCATGTTGGCAATCCTGTTTTTATCAGCAGCTGCACGAAAAAGTGCTGCTGAGTTTTGTCCAAACCAGTCCCTTAGATTTTGAAGCCACGATGTTCTTCTTCTGCCTGGACCTCGTTTGCCTTCCATCTTTCTCTGGAGGATTAAATGGAGTATGCCGTATTTTTCTGGGTGTCGCATCACATGTCCAAAATATTCTAACTTTCGTTTTTTAATTGTTTTGATGATTTCCCTTGGCTTTCCCAGGCGGCTTATCATCTCCTCATTTCTGATTTTGTCAACCCAGCTTATACCTAACAGCCGCCTGTAAATCCACATTTCAAATGCTTCTAGTCTCTTCAGGTGGCCTTCTGTCAGAGACCAACTCTCTACTCCATAGAGCAGGATAGAAAAAGGATAGCATCTGACAAGCCTGATTTTCAGTCTTAGGCTTATGTCGTGACTGCAGAAGACCTTTTTCATTCTGAATCAATTAGAATCCGTTATAAGGCAATGTGGTGGCTCAGCGGTTAAAATTTATTTATTTATTTATGAGACTTATATACCGCTTTAAGTGCAAGCACTCTCTAAGCGGTGTACACCAGTAAGCAATGTATATATGTATATTTACATTGCCCCGAACAATCTGGGTCCTCAGCCCCGGAAGGATGGAAGGCTGAGTCAACCTTGAGCCGGTGAGATTTGAACCGCTGACCTGCTGAACACAGTCAGCTAAAGTGGCCTGCAGTACTGCACCCTAACTGCTGCGCCACCTCGGCTCTGACCTTACTGGCTGAAAGCCAAGCAGCTTGGGTTTGAGAGCTGAGCATCGTGCAATGTGGGTGAGCACCCATCTTTGCCTAGTTCGAAAGCGTGTAAATGTGAGTAGATAAATAGGTACCACTTGGGTGGGGAGGAAACAGTGATCTGTGACATCATACTGGCCATATGACTGCAGAAACATCTTTGGATAGTGCTCCGTGGTCTTGAAACGGAGATGAGCGCCTCCCTCTATAGTTGGCAACAACTACCTGAGTAAAATCTTCAGGGACTCCTTTCCTTTCCTCGTATTATAGGGGTGTCCAGCCTTCGCAACTCTAGGTCTTGTGGATGCCCAGAATTCCCGTTATTTTTAAGAGTGATCATCCCATCCATAAGTTACGGATTGACCATTTAAAAAGCTGCCCATTAAAAATCCTGGCCCATAATATAGACATGTGAGAAGCTGATTTACACCATCCTAGGCTGGTTATCCATCTGGTCTGATAGTTCAATCTCTTTTTTTGAAACATTTTCTGGCTCCTTTATTGTGAATGATTATTGTCAAGATGGGAACCAATTGAGTTCACCGGTTTGGTGGTTGCGGGAGAATTGGGAGAGATGGGAGATGTTGCTGGGGGAAACAGAGTCACAGGTGTTGCAGTATGCCATGTTCGCTTTGTCAACACCTGGATCTTTTGAGGGATGCGTCATCAGTTAGCCTAATGGGTGATCCTCCAGACTGATTGGAAATGGGCCCCTGTGGGAGAACAAAGTGGATGGATCTTGAAACCAACGCAGATTGATGATAATGGTAATGATCGGCCATTGATTTCTTAATGTAATTGCTAATGTAATGCAATTTCAATTTTATAAATGTAATCTTAAGCTTATCTCAATTTTATAAATATAACATTAATGTAATCTCAATTTTCAGGCGACCAATTTAACTACTCAAGAACATGAAAATATTATTGTGGTAAGTTATAAAAACTCTTTTATTGGGGGGGGGGAAATAATCTGTTTCCTTCCTTGAGTGACTTCTCTAGGGTATTCTTTCTCCCCGATTTGTCTCTGCCATTTTTTAAAAAAACCTACAGATTTAACATGGTTTCATTCCAGGGATACACACTCAAGAAATAGCTAAGGGCAGCATCTTGAGAATTTGGGGACATTCTTTTCATTTTTTTCCCCCTAAAATATTTCGAGAGAAAGGATAAAGTTCAGAAAGCTGCAAGAATTAAATTTTACAGCCCGTTTGTTGCATAGCTTGTATTATTAGCATTTATTTACATTCAGAATCTATAAAACTTAGTAGAATGTAAGGATTGAAAGGGATATAGGAGGTGATTTTGTTCACTGCAAGGATCCCATATAAGTTGAACAGTTGGCATGATCCTAGTCCCATCAGTTGTGGATCTAGGAACCAAAGCTCTCTGCCATGGTATGTCCACACTGGAACATCTTTCTACCTAAGATTTATATAGATCATCTTGACCTTTTTGAAGTGACCCCTTCAATTCAGCTACTTCCCCAGGCCAAATTTACTCTGAAATTGGTGAGCTGGCAAAAGTCACACTACCTTCAGCCTTCCCAGAGGAGTAGAATAGGATTTAGAATGTGAATTGGTGGGCTTTTACAGGATCAGAAATTGGATAACTTACAACATCACGTGACATGTCGTGACGTATCGCAACTTTTTCCCCATTGCCGGCAATGGGGTGGGCATCTTTATCTGCCCTAGCCCAATGGGGAAAAAGTTGCGATACGTCACGACATGTCACGTGATGTTGTAAGTTTGACAGCCCTGGGCTAGGGTAAGCTGCCTCAACAAGATACCCCATCAATGCTTTGCCATTGCAACTTCTAAAAGAAAGGTTTTGGCCAGTTTATGGGAAATGGATGGATGGATGGATGGATGGATGGATGGATGGATGGATGGATGGATTTGGACAAACTCTGAGAGACAGCTGTGGTCCATACAGTCGCGAGGGATCGGACATGACTTATCAGCTGAACAACAACAACACATGGATTAGGAAATTACTTTCCTTTCAGTTCTCAGGAGGTTTTAATAACAGAGAATTTTATCTCAGCTTGTGTAGGTTAGTCAAATGAATCAGTCTTCCAACAGGATAACTCCTTCCCTCTATCCATGCTGACTGTTTGGCTTGAACGTAGGCCTGTGGCTTTTGTGTGTGTGTTGGTTGTCTCTTCAAGTGGAAGGGAAGATATTTAAGTGGTTTGGTTCCCAGAGAATTGATGTGCTGAAAAAGAATTGTGAGAAAGGTTTAACAGAAGCTCTTCCAGTCTTAAAAAAAAATCTGTTTTTTGCAGCCTGGTACCTGGAATTCTTCAGCCCCAGGACAGATTAGACCATGGTCTTTTGCTGAAGAACTTTCTGTTTTGACAATAGTTCATAATTTACAATAGTGGCAGCAGTGATATAATCTTATTACACCCACTGTGGCCGCTGTTACTCTTATTGCCGTTATGGCATGTAACTGCGTTTGGGTTGCCTAGCAATGGACAGAGAAAGGATGAAGTTAGGAATAGGAAAACAAGAGCTTTGTTGGAAAGGAAGAAGATTCCACTTGCTCTGGAAAATTCCCATCTTCCTGGTTTTGTTTTTGTTAAGTGTCAGGAAACACTTCGCTGGCTTGACAAACAGGGCTGTTACGCCAAGGGTATAAAGATGGGCCCAAATGATCAGAGGTGGAAAAAGAGGTGATCTTCAGAATGTCTTAAGTAATAGATGGCCCTGTGTTCTGGATAGGGAAGACCAGATCCTTATTACCGTTAAGAGTACTGAAAAACAGAAAGGGAAGAATAATAATTGTTTCTGAAAGCAAATAGCAGAGGAAGAAACCACATCTCTTCCCTACATAATTGCACTTACCCCGGAATGCTCATCCATCAGTAACAGTTAAACTGCCAGCCTGACCACTGTTGAACCTTCTATGAAAATCGGGCTTCTTGTGCTGATGAAGCTCCATGTATGAGTCATGGAATAGTCTTGTTTGCTCTGGCAGCCCAAATGTTTAGAACCCTGTTAAATGAAATGTGGTTCAGGATTCCGAAGAAGTCTTTTATTTAATCTTCTGTAGTAACTTTCTGCCTACTAGAGCCCTTTTGTTCATTTTATTTGAGATGGAAAAATAATATAGACCCTATTTCTGATATAACTACCAGAGTATAAATTAATATAAATGTACTATCATCCCTTCATCATTTTAGGCACTTGCTCCTTTGCTGGAAAACAACCACCCACCGCCTGACTTGTGTGAATTCTTTTGCAAGGTATTTCTGATTTCTTTTGTTTCTTTTTTTTTTAATTTTTGCAACCTATGTCCAAAAATTTCTTCCTGGCAGTTCCTTAAACAAGTTAAGGTTTTGTTTGTAGAGCGTAAGGAAGGTAACCTTGATGGAAATACGCAGAAACTGTTATCTAGATAAAAGGGGAGAAAACATTTTTTTTAGTCCAGAGAAACTTGATAACATTCAGAAGCTGCTAAGACAGATGTCTCCCTTACCGGAGCACAAATGGAGGAGATACAACACAATCAGTCTAAAGATGTTGTTATTGCAACCCCTCTCAATAAAAATTGTTTTAACTTTCTGCAGAGTTGATTTCTTGCTGATCTACCTAGCGAGGCTGTCCATAGCTACAGTCCTCCAAGATTGGCATGGATTATAAACACCATGGTTGGTTGGTGGGTGGGCGGGTTGGTTGGTTGGTTGGGTTGGTTGGGTGGGTGGGTGGGTAGGTAATAGATAGATAGATAGATAGATAGATAGATAGATAGATAGATAGATAGATAGATAGATAGATGATAAAGATACAGAGATAGAAACAGAGATAATGAGATAAGGGAGCAAGCAAGGCAACAATTGACTGGGATAAAAATTCAAACTGAGGGATGCTCCAGTATTTATTAACAACGTTATAGAATGGCTGTTTTGATGTGCTTCCAATTATAACCAGGACCTTTTAATGTTATTGAAAGAAATAAGTCAACTATTAGAATTCCTAATCTAATACTGGGAATTTGGGGGTGCAAAATGCTGTAATTTGGTGGATCATTGTTCAGCATTAGATCTCGCTTGCTTTTAACAGGGATGGTTTCCAGGCCAGTCCCTGATAGCTTCAGAAAGAAGATGAACAGGCAATATGAGACAGAGCTTCTGTGATCCTGACTGAGAAACACTTTTGAAGCCCTTTGCAAAGATCTATCCAGTAGATTGGGGAATAGAGTCCTTATAAAACTGAGGGTTAGAAAAGAAAGGCCCTTTTAACTTGTTAAGATTAATAGAAGCATTGGGATTATTAGCGGCCGGGGATTGTGCTTCTTTTCGCCTCTTTTTAAACACAGTAATCTTTTGATGCAGCATTGCCGAGAACGCCCGCGATCCATGGTGGTTATAGAAGTGTTCACTCCAGTGGTACAGAGAATCCTAAAACATAACATGGTGAGTCCATCGCTTTGTTGTCTTGGTTCAGAGTTTTCTACACAAAATGCTGCTATTTTAGGTGGTCTGTTATGTCCATGTGACATATTTATGGAACAAAGAAGCAGGTACAGCGGTACCTTGATACTCAACTAGGTTGAAGCTCATCAAATTTGGTACTCAATGCCTTTTAACACAAACATTTTGTCCCTCATTTGTTTGGTAACCAATGCACAAGCTAGAACTTGTCGTTGTTGGCTGCCTTGTGACTCACTACATTATTCCTTGTGGGAAAAATTGTCATCATTTTTGGTACTCATTGTGCCTCCCAAAACCAATTAACGATGAGTACTGAAGTACCACTCGGGTCCTAAAACAACTTGGCTTCATTCTTCAGTGAAAGCCTATCTCCCTGTTTAGCTAAAAAGGCAAATTTGGGGAAAGTTTGTGGAGGTTTTGTCCCCCTCCTAAAGGCTACCTTTTTGTCTTTGGTGAACAATGAAAAACATAGAAAGCAACTGTGGAATAACATCCTTTTTCAAAAAATGAATCATGGAACGGATAAGTAAATATTCATATACTGCTCTCTTGCCTTTCTGCCTGAAATGTTTTCTAGACACTATTTAATGGGAAGACTTATAAGTAGAACTTACCTCATTTTGATACTGGGATAAAAAGAACAAGCTATGCATTACAGGTAAGAACAGAAACGTTCTTCCCACCTTCAAGAGACACTTGTGATTTATTTTCACAAGTGCAGGAAGGCAGGTCTTAGCCCTTCCGTGCTCACGTACTTGTTTCATATTATTGACTTGTGTCCTTGAAGTTGAATCAAGGAACATGATTTGATTGTAAAAGCTGCTGAAAGAAATTATTTTTTTTTCTTCCGAGCATTTTCTTGCAACTGGCAGGGTCTGTTTCTTTTGGATCAATCAAATGATGATCCGTTGATAGTGACAGAAATTGACCAACAGGCTTGTCATCCAAACCTGGTATTGTGGGCTGAGAGAGAGTGTTTGGCCCAAAGTCAGCCAGCAGGTTTTCATGCCTAAGGCAGGACTAGAACTCACCATCTCCTGGGGATTGGCCCAAAGTCAGCCAGCAGGTCGTCATGCCTAAGGCAGGACTAGAATTCACACTTCCCTGGTTTCTAGCCTGGTGCCTTTACCACTGGGCCAAACTGGCTTTCTCTATATATTTGCCAGTCTTGTCTGGGCTGAGATACGGTCAGGCTTGATTAATATTTTGATGGAGATCCTAAAGAGCTCCCAAATTTGTAAGACGCTAGAGTCTACTGAAAGAATCTTCCAGAAGAAGAGCATAGCAAACAGCTTCCGAAACAAGTTTGCAAGCTTCATGCGCTAATCATGAATCAAGTTTTAGTCAAAGAACTTTTCACTTTATGAGAGGTAGGTAGGCAGCCAGGTAAGTGAATAGATTGATTCATCACTTGTCTTTCCAAACCGCCAAGCAGGAGCTTCCATGAGGGATTATGGAAGTATGGTTGTGTGGTTTCAGGAATTCTGGGAGTTGAAGTCCATGAGTCATAAAAGAGCCAAGGTTGCCTACTCCTGTCCTATACTAAACCATTGTGTTGCTTACCATAAGGTTCAATTGGGTTCACGGATTTTCTAAGCCATAAACCATGGTTTATATGACAGAAGGTCTGGATTTGCATTGTATACTAAATGGAAAGCCCATTATGATTTATACAAGATGTAGACTAAGCCAGAACATCTTATGAAGGAGAGCAGTCCCTCCTTCCCAAAACCCCTGAGAATTGCTATCAGGTATTAACAAAACTGGATTCAATAGCCTGATGATTTTATATTCTTATGTCCATTTCCATTTTCCTGTAAAATAGAGATCTTAATCCATTGAAACAAAGATAATTGCTTGAGTAGTATTTTTTAATTAGGCAGTAATCTTGCCCAAACCCTGGGATGAAACAATCACCTTTATGCTTTGCAGCAAATCTATTGGTTTATAAGTAGCACACACCCTTTAAAAAAAATGCGCCCAGGTTGATTTTGCAGATTTTTGTAAGATGTTGCAACATGAAACAGGGGGCTGGCACTTTGCCTGCAACTTTTCACTTGGCTTGGTCATATGTCTACCTCTTGAATCTAGTGACATTTTTCACATGTGCAATTTAAAAAAAAAAAAAATCTGCACAGCCATTCAAGAAAGAAAAGCTTTCTTAGTGGGAACCAAATGTGGGATTATTTTAAAATGTGTCAGTTCCAGTATGCAAAAGACAATTGACCATCAGTCAGAGCTGTCATGGAAGATCATTTAACTGCAAGGGTGCTTTGACTACCCAGAGTAGAAATTTATGTTCTGCCTTAGCAACTTCATTTTCTTTGCAGCTGATGTTCAGATGTTCTGTTTTTGCATTGCCCCGGCTCCAGAGGGGCTCAATCTTCTTGGTCGTGATGAATTTGGAGAACTGCCATTAGTGATATTATATACACATTTGTTATGCTAATGGTATTCTAAGTGGAGGCATAAATCCGCCAAAAACATCTCGATTCCTTTTGCAAGTTTGGCAGTCCTATTTGCTGGCCAAGCATGGGGATGATGTTCAGCCAATGGACTGAGGAATGTCACAAAGAACAGAGCAAAAGGCGTCACAGTGGGCAATCAATCATTTATGTCCATACTACTACCTGCTCCCTTTCTGAACCAATCACATTTGCAACTTGTGTCTAAATTATTCCTGAACTTTTTTCATACCAGTTTTTTTAGAATACTCATGCCTTCACTGCTAGACTGGGCAAACATTGTGGTGTGGCACCCATAACAACATAAAAGGAAATGGAATACCTTCATTTGGGTACCTAGCAATTTAGCTGTGCCCTCTTCAACACTGATAGACAGAAACAATAGCAATAACAACAACACTTAGACTTATATGCCACTTCATAGTGTGCTTTTACAGCTCTCTCTAAGCATATTGCCCCCAGCAATCTGGGTCCTCAGTTTACCTTCCTTGGAAGGCTGAGTTAATCTTGAGCCAGTTAGGATCGAACTCCTGGCTGTGGGCAGAATTAGCCTTCAGTACTGCATTCTAACCACTGCGTCACCACTGGGACACACGTTACAATTCCCCCCCCCCCTCTCTTTTCACAGACAAACATGCTTAGTTATCTTGGGCTGTTTCCCCTTCCTTCTGTCTAGGTATTTTCCCCCTAAAATGTTAGGTCTTTCTCTATCCCTTGATCTTGTCAATTCCTGGATCCCTATGGCTCTCATTTGGGCTACATAAGATTCTGAGCTCAAGAATGAATTCACTGTTGATCTTTAATGTGGACATGCATCCTGAAAGCCTCCAGATGTTTGCAGTGGCCCATAGCTTCCATCCACAATGGAAGTTGTAGCCCAAAACCTCTGGAGAATGTTCGGTGGCAGATTTTGTTGGACCAATTTAGACTGCTGCGTGTCCCACCCTCAGCCCTGCGTGCCTTATTTCCAAGTAAAACCGAAGACCCAAATGTTCAAAGGAAAGCAAGGATGTCTACTGCCTGAAGGTATCCACTGAGCTTGGCCTCCGAAGCTGTGGAGCTCACCAGTGTTGTAATAACACAACAGCAGCAAATTCAATAAACTAGCAAATTTGCTGCTGTTTCGTGACATCTAAAAAATCAGCTGGCTGACTCAGCTGCTTCTCTCTGCCTCAGAATTTAGCCTGGCCCTATTTGGCATGTTTATTCTTTTTGGAAACTTTCCTTTTAGACCACGTTTCATTCAAGCAGGGGAAGAAACATTTCGAAAACACCAAATCTACAAACAGCAACTTCAAAGCTGTGGAAGTTTGCAAGCAATTAAAAGCAATTCACACGGTTGTTTAGAAACATCTGGCTTCTCCCATTGACTTTCCTTCTTTGAAACCACCTGAAAAGTTCACAAACGGTGATCACATGGCCCTGGGACGGCTGCAACTGTGGCAGGTACATGTCAGTTGCCAAGAATTCAAATTTTGCTTACCTGACCTTGAGGCTGCTATGACTGTCACAAGGAGGACCCTTCTTTCAACAGAATAGAAATAGAATAGAATAAAAAATTTATTGTCACTTTAAATGTACACTAATCAGTATACATTAAAAATGAAATTTGTTGCATTCAGCTCCCCCCAAAATACCCATATGCACACACATATATGACACAGAGAAACATCACAGTCTTGTTCAAAGGTATCCATGAATGCCGCTGTAACTTTGAATGGTCACTAAATTAATGTTTGTAGGTCAAGGGATACCTGTATAAACACCGATTAAAACTTTCCGTTCCTCAAGACATCCTTATTGAAGGTCCAACCAGGGGTTCTCAACCTTGGCAACTTTAAGACTTGTGGACTTCAACTCCCAGAATTCCTGGCTGAGGAATTCTGGGAGTTGAAGTCCACAAGTCTTAAAGTTGCCAAGGTTGAGAACCCCTGATCCACACCTTAGCACTTCCAAATCTTAACTATCTCCTTGTTTTTTTTTTCTGTTTTGGACAGGATTTTGGTAAATGTCCTCGATTGCGACTCTTTACCCAAGAATATATTCTGGCCTTGAATGAACTGAATGCAGGCATGGAAGTGGTAAAGAAATTTATTCACAGGTAAATATGCGTGTGGTCAAAAAAATCTCTCCCTTTGTAGGATATTCGTCCTTGCTTCACGTCAACTGTTTTCCGTGCCAGCAGCCTTGATAGCCAACATTTGGCCATGAGTTTAAAAGGTGTTTTCTCTCAACATTGGCCTATAATTTAGCAGACCTTCTCTTTCTGTGAGGATCCACTTCCTTGCTGTTTCATCTCCATTCATCAATAAATTACTGAATCACTCAAATAAATTGATTTGAATTGATTGAATAAATTATTCAATCCAATAAATGGAATCCCGTCAATGTTTACTCAGTCAATGACCAGCAAAAACTTAAAAGAATAAAACAGAGTGAAGCAAATAAAATAACAATAATGTACTAACAACTAGTAGAATACGCCACAGGACACAACACTCAACTCCTGTGTTAGGTTAATACAGTTGTTAACCTGGCTGACAGACCTAACACATTAATAAGCATAAAATAAAAGTATTTCTTTAAAAAAAATTGTTGGGGTTTCCCAACTGGGACCCAGGCGCAGCATTCTGCAATCCCAATGGAATTAAATTGGGAGAACTGAATTTACACATTGTGTGGACCTTGGTGCTCTCTTAAGTTTGGTGGTTTTGTTGCAGATGTTTCATTATCCTACAAGGTAAACCCCACTCCTTTCTAACACTGATGATGTTACACAGCTGGGTCATGAAACTTCTTCAAGTAAACCATCAAGCTCAGAGAGCACCAGGGGCCCCTCAGTTCAAGCCTGAGCTACAGATATCCTCTTCTGTTAAGACTTTATGCTTGCTCCTGCCTTAACAACGTGGATACACCATCTCACATCCCTGCTCTGTCATTCCAGTATGCACGGCCCGACTGGTCAGTGTCCGCATCCACGGGTCCTTCCGAATCTCGTTGCTGTCTGTTTAGCAGCCATTTATTCTTGCTATGAAGAATTCATCAACAGGTCAGTCGCTGCATCTCCCAGTGAGCCCTTTCAGGGAGAACCATCAGAGCAAGAAAATGCACTTGCATCAAAAGGTGTTACGTTTGTCCTAGCAAACTCTGTAGGGATAAAGGGAGGAAGATGTGGGTGGAGGTATTTCTCGATATTGGGGTGAAACTGTGGGGAACGGGGCAGATTTGGGCTTTTGCCAGCATGGCTTGGGAGACCTTTGGTTGGTAGAAGACCAGCTCACCAGGATGCTATTTATTAACTCTCTGTGAAGCTCAGAAGCCTTCTGGTGAAGAGGCATTGGCCTTGCTTCAAAAAACAACACAGGAGAGCACATTGCTTCAAGCTTGTGATCTTTATGAAGAGAACTATGCTGTATGAGCAGAAATAAATGTATATCTTGCATGGAATCAGAACAGAGCAGAATAACAGAGCTGGAAGGGACCTTGGAGGTCTTCTAGTCCAACCCTCTGCCCATGCAGAAGACTCCATACAAGTCCAGACAAGTGGCTGTCCAGTCCCTCCTTAAAACCCCCCAGTGATGGGGCACCCACAACTTCTGGAGGCAGGCCGTTCCACTGGTTAATTCTTCTCACCTTTGGGAAATTTCTCCTTCGTTCTAGGTTGCTTTTCTCCTTGATTGGTTTCCATCCCTTATTTCTTGTCTTACCTTCTGGTGCTTTGGAAAAATAGGTTGACCCCCTCTTCTTTATGGATCTGTTCTGATCTCCAAAGATAGGATGAGATAGGATCTGTCCCGATTTTTAAAATATCCTTGTAAAATACAGATAGTTTTTCAGTTATGAACAGTTGTTTAATGACCATTTGAAAAAAATATGAGCCCAGAATGGGTGCTTTACTGCCCATAAATCACATTTGGCCAGCCATTTGTCTGAAATGATACCAAGGTCCCTTCCATCTCTATTCTGATTGAACGATTGAAAATCTTTGAAAATCAGCCTAGACAAGCTATGAACATCCTGATGTCTGCTAGACCAGAGGTCCCCAGGGACCGGTTCCATGGAGAGAGGTTTTTCCGTGGATCGGAGAGTGCGTGGTTTTGTGTGCTGCCCGCATCCCGTGGATGGGGCTTTGCTTGTTTGTGTGGACCAGTTGCTGGCATGCTGCGGCCAGTACTGGTCCATGGACCGGTAGTTGGGGACCCCTGGACTAGACATTTTTGGCTACAGTTCCCAGAATTCCTGGCCAACAAGCATTGTTGCTGAGACTTATGAAGGTTACAGTTTGAAATCTATTGACAAGGGTCCCGTTGTTCCTTGCTGAAGGCAGCAATACTGAACAAGCTGGAGCAGATATCTGATTGTGAAAAAAGCAGCAATGTGTGTTCCTGTGTAGTCTGAAAATCTTCCACCACACAAACACACACACATCTGTAGTTGTCAGAGGTTAAAGGTTTGTGTGCAGGGAAGAGTGCTGTTAGTTCTTGGGAGATAAGAATGGAGATGGAAGACATTTTTGTCTTCCATAAATTAGTTTTCTAGGAAATTGAATTGACTATCCTGGTGGGCTGTTTATAGAAAGGAACATTGCATCACGGTTTTGCATCATCGGGCTGAGACGCTTGCATTCCTACCCAGGATGGTCAAGTTCACAGATTGCCACAAAACAGGGGCTGCATTGCAAATTCCTTTGGGGAGACATTTGTTTTCTTTTAGTATAAATAGGACAGTTTAATTGCAGCTGGCCAAAATTTTAAAAAAAAACACAGAAAGAGGCACACTGATTAAAAAAAAGAGGACATGTTGCAAAACTTTGCAAAGTTGCCGTCTAGCTTCTTCCCCACTATTTCTGTTAGGTCTAGCAACTTCAACTTATTGATTCTTTCCCATTTGCTTTTTTTCCCTGCAACAGCCGGGACAATTCTCCAAGCCTGAAGGAAATTCGGAATGGCTGCCAGCAGCCTTGTGACCGCAAGCCCAATCTGCCTCTTCGGCTTCTCCACACCAGTCCTGACCTGATGTCCCGGGAGGCAACATTGGCTGAATCCCGCCTCAAAGCAGTCATTGTCACGTCCAACGAAATCCACGTCGAGGTGGAACGCAATAACGTGGCCAACCAGAAGATGACTGCCAGCATTGGCAATGACAGCGAGCCCAACCTGATTGACTGTTTGATGGTCAGCCCCACCTGCAGTAGCATTAGCATCGAACTCAGTGCCCAGGCGGACCGCATCCTCGGCTGCTTTGTGGAAATACTCAAGATGCTGTGAGTTGCTCTTTCCAGATGGTCCACAGGAGTTTCTTGGGATAAGGGTGCAGGTGGGCAGGTGTGTGTGTATGGACACCCAGTGTCCTTCTCAACATCAGCAGGAATCCCATGAAATATGCACATAGCATAGTAGCAAATCTAACACTCTTCTTGGGAGTTGGAAGAGGTATAAAGTCCTGCTGATGGAATTCCAATATTGGCATTAAGGATGAAAAGGGTCGTTTTTCTTTGCATTTTGACTCCTGAGCACAGTTTACAGGCAAGGTGGAGCCTGTGTTTCTGTGCTATTCCCATCAACTCTTGTTCCATTGGAGGATTATACACAGTATCAAGTTTGTGTTAAGTCAGCACTGATCCCTTGCAAAAGACAACAAAATTGCGGCTTGCAGGTTCAACAACAACAACAATAAATGAAATTAACAGATAAAACACATGGTGGATATATGTGAATATTAGGGTTTCCCCATCAGGCCAATTGAAAAGTTGGAAGTTGAATAAATGAAGTTGGAATGGGATGGTCTTTTCTAAGTTCTCTCTAAGATGCTGAAACTATAATTTCCAGAATTCCTATCTAGGATGGTCAATGACCAGGAGGGTTGAGGTATTGGGAGCCTCATCTGGGTAGATCCTGGGGCATCAGGTAAAAAGGCTCCCAGAGATCAAGCTAAAACTCATGCACAAACACAACGGACTTTAGGCTAATTGTGCTTTTCTAATTACAGGTCAGATTACGAAGATTGGAGACCTGCTCTGGCCAGTTTGCTCCAGCCAATTCCTTTCCCGAAAGAGTAAGTTTTTGTTTTTGGGATGTTTCATTTGCTCTTTCCCTGGAAGATAGCTTGCATTAGTCAGAACTAACTAATTACTGACTAACTAAGATTTAATAGAAGAGTCTAATAGATGTAGCTTATAACTGAGATTTGTCAGTAAATTAAGGAAAATGGCAGGTAGTCAGAATAAGATAACATTTGCTTTCTTTATTTTAAATACATACATTCTGCCATTCTCACTACTAATATTAGTGAACAGTCAAAATGGCTGTTAGCTGTTAAAAATTCAGTAAAATTCTATACAGTGTAACCAAAACAGTGAGAAGTCCAATCGTAAAGCAAAGGCATTGCCTACAAATAAAACCATCTGAATCAACGTTTTTTTTTGCTTTTGTAATACAAAAAAACAGAGTCCCACCATTGAAACTGCAGCCACAAAGGAAATGGTCGTTGCAGTTTACCTTTTCCTTTCCCCCTCTTTAAAAAAAGCTGCAAATTAAAATAGTTTTGAAAATGCAAAACAATGGCTAGAGCCTTGAGATAATTCCACAAGGACTTTGCATTATCGTTCCACAAGTTTTTATGAGATTTGAAGGGTGGATCTCCTAGTAAAGTGCTGGCGAACCTTTTAGAGACTGAGTGCCCAAACTGCAATCCAAAACCCACTTATATATCGTTGGGTGCCAGGTGAGCATGGCCATACGTGTGCCATAGGTTTGCCACCACAGACTTAGGGTTAGGGTTACATCACCATGAACTCACAGAGCAAAATGGACATTGCCAACATATTCGCAGTGTTTTGCCAACATATTCGCAGTGTTTAGGTATGGTTAGGAGGGCAGTGACTTTTCTAGGCTGCCCTATCTATGTTTCCTGGCAAAGTACATGGAAAAATCCCATTGGAGGAAAATTCCACTTAGGGTTAGGGTTAGGTTACTATGAACTCATAGGGCAAAATGGACATCACCAACAAATTCGTAGTGCTTGGGTGTGGTTAGGAAGGCATTTACTTTTCTAGGCTGCTCTATCTATGTTTCCTGGTAAAATACATGGGAAAATCCCATTGGAAGAAAATCCCACTTAGGGTTAGGGTTAGGTCACCATGAACTCATAGAGCAAAATGGACATTGCCAACAAACTCAGAGTGCTTGGGTATGGTTAGGAGGGCACTGACTTTTCTAGGCTGCCCTATCTATGTTTCCTGGCAAAGTACATGGAAAAATCCCATTGGAAGAAAATTCCACTTAGGGTTAGGGTTAGGTCAGTATGAACTCATAGGGCAAAATGGACATCACCAACAAATTCGTAGTGCTTGGGTATGGTTAGGAAGGCATTTACTTTTCTAGGCTGCCTTATCTATGTTTCCTGGTAAAATACATGGGAAAATCCCATTGAAGAAAAATTCCTCTTAGGGTTAGAGTTAGGTCACCATGAACTCATAGAGCAAAATGGACATCGCCAACAAACTCAGAGTGCTTGGGTATGGTTAGGAGGGCACTTACTTTTCCAGGCTGCCCTATCTATGTTTCCTGGCAAAGTACATGGGAAAATCCCATTGGAGGAAAATCCCACTTAGGGTTAGGGTTAGGTCACCATGAACTCGGAGAGCAAAATGGACATCGCCAACAAACTCAGAGTGCTTGGGTATGGTTAGGAGGCCACTTACTTTTCCAGGCTACCCTATCTATGTTTCCTGGCAAAGTACATGGGAAAATCCCATTGGAGAAAAATTCCACTTAGGGTTAGGTCACCATGAACTCATAGGGCAAAATGGACATCGCCAACAGAGTGCTTGGGTATGGTTAGGAAGGCATTTACTTTTCTAGGCTGCCCTATCTATGTTTCCTGGTAAAATACATGGGAAAATCCCATTGGAGGAAAATCCCACTTAGGGTTAGGGTTAGGTCACCATGAACTCGGAGAGCAAAATGGACATCGCCAACAAACTCAGAGTGCTTGGGTATGGTTAGGAGGGCACTTACTTTTCCAGGCTGCCCTATCTATGTTTCCTGGCAAAGTACATGGGAAAATCCCATTGGAGAAAAATCCCACTTAGGGTTAGGGTTAGGCCACCATGAACTCATAGGGCAAAATGGACATCGCCAACAAACCCGGAGTGCTTGGGTATGGTTAGGAAGGCATTGACTTTTCTAGGCTGCCCTATCTATGTTTCCTGGTAAAATACATGGGAAAATCCCATTGGAGGAAAATCCTACTTAGGGTTAGGGTTAGGTCACCATGAACTCATAGGGCAAAATGGACATCGCCAACAAACTCAGAGTGCTTGGGTATGGTTAGGAAGGCATTGACTTTTCTAGGCTGCCATATCTATGTTTCCTGGTAAAATACATGGGAAAATCCCATTGGAGGAAAATCCTACTTAGGGTTAGGGTTAGGTCACCATGAACTCATAGGGCAAAATGGACATCGCCAACAAACTCAGAGTGCTTGGGTATGGTTAGGAAGGCATTGACTTTTCTAGGCTGCCATATCTATGTTTCCTAAGGCCTAGGACTGGGGCGATGGCGCAGGTGTCCATAGAGAGGGCTCTGCATGCCATCTGTGCCACACGTACCATAGGTTCTCCACCACGGTCCTAGGCTTTCACAGAAGGGTGATCACTTACTGAGAAAGTTGCCAGACCCACCTTGAATCTGGAAAAATGTAGTCCCAGAGTCAGATGTAGGTGAAAGGGACTTCTCAAAAATTGAAATTAAAAGTAAACAGGGTCAATTGTTGGGATCAAGCAAGAGGTAAGCAGTTGTCTCAGCAGATATGCTAGGACAAGACAGCCTGCTGAGAGAAGAAGCATCAAACCATATGTCATTCCATAAACATAGTGTTTGAATCCAGCGAAACAGTTGCTGATGGTCCCTCTGAAGCCTATTAATGGCACCAGTGTTTATGAAATGAAGATGTCTCTGTGGGGTGAACATTACAGCCTATAATCATCCAATTTGGAAGCTTAAGCCTCCCTGGGGAGCATGGTGCCTTGCTAGGCCCCAGTTTTCACCAACTTGCTGTTCTTCTAAAAGATCAGGGAGAAATGGAGAAAGGTCCTGGGTGTCATTTATCTGAGTTGGTGTTGTTGTTTTTTAAACCAAGGACCCCAGGGCAGAGTGAGAATGTGATGCAAGGACCTCTGAGCAAGTGACCATTAATTGCTTTGCTAATGTTAATTCAGAGGCAATGGGTCTTAATTGCAGTGCAATTAACAAGCACACCCGGGACTGGAATCGGAGCTGAAAATCCTGTTTACAAACGCATGGTTTTGGTCTCCTAGAAATTTCCATTTGCGTCTTTGATGACACATGAGCTTTTTTTTTTTTCTTTTCTTTCTCCCAATGTACCTTAAGTATGAATGAAGTCCCTTTTAAGCCTCCAGGGTTCCATACAGTAGTCTTACATGGGTTGAGGATAGGGGAGGCTACGGCCTCGTTAGAGGAAATTTTGAGACTGTCTTTTTCAAAAAATAACTCTTAAGTGCATTTGGCACACCGGATGTGTAATGCACTTATTCATTTCGTATTGAAAATTAGCACGACATCTTGCTCTTGTAGTTTGCTTGCACTATTGTAGGTGATACTTTCTTGCTGCCCAATTTTAGATGTTTCATTTTGCAAGACTCCCAGATGCGTCTTCATTCAAAGAACGGAAATTGCCCAGCCTTGCTCTTGATGATATTGACTTCAATTTAGTTGAGGTTGAGTTGGCTTTGGGTCACAGGCTGCCTGAGATGATGGCAGTCAAGAGACTGCTTACAGCTGGTAGTTGAGGCTCATTCTAATAACCTGGAAGTTGAGTCACCCTGGCAACTGGATTTACATTGGATCTATGGATTTTGTATTATTGTTGTTGTTTTGGGGGAAAAAAACACCTGCCTAATACCCTGTGTTTTTATTTCAGGGCTCTTGCACACGAGAAGTTCACAAAGTAAGTGCTTATTTGCTTGAAATAATCTCCTATAGTACAGCACAGAAGTTTCAAAAGCAATAAACTCTTAGTTATAAAGACTAAAAGAGAGCCCTGCCCAATACACCTCCTCCATTCATAAAAGTGGAGGAACACAGCCCAGGTGCTTTCTCTGCCACGCAAAAAAGGATCACACTTCCCTCAAGGGTCATTCTGTCAGTAGCTTATGATGCAGTAGCACCCAGTCTTGACGGTTGTAGTATTTTCTTAGCTGGACTGTTTTGACGCCCCAGTTCAGCAGGATCAAATTATGCTACCAGTCATTAGACAAAAACAGCCTTTCTTGGTAGCCATTCCCATGTGTCCAAGCAGGATGTTCAGAGTCAGGGGTCTTCAGACTTGACCCTGGCTGAGGAATTCTGGGAATTCTGAGTTGAACTCCGCAAATCATAAAAGGGCCAAGTTTGAAGACCCCTGTTCAAAATGATGATGGAAGGATGCTTTGTCGATCAGCTAGAGCAGGTGTCCAGGTTCTGACTGATGATCCCAACGAAGTAAGCACAGTTGAGACATTCAAATCTCTAATGCAAAACTTTATTGAGTACAGCATATCGGCACTGATGAATAGAAAAGCAGCTCTGGTTACATTGGCTCCAGAACAGTAAATTAAAAATATAGAAACTCCCCTTTCCCCTGACAGTGCAAGTCACATTCCCCAATTAAACCTCAGACAATTGTTATGAGAAAGTTCTTCAGTTCCCACTCATGTTCCCACCCGATGACCTTGATTCTCAGGCTGGACTGTTTACAGTTGTGCTGAGCACCCCAAACATCCTCCTCCCCCCCTGTGTCTGTAGGCAAGCTAAGAAACAACAATGGCTGAAGCAGAATAATGTTACTTTGATGCTTGACAGCAGGTCAGGAAGAGAGGTTCTAGCCATTGAACTGAAATGCTTGTTTTCTACATGCAAGAAATTGTGGAACCATAGGGCTGGAAGGGACGTTGATGGTCTTCTCGTCCAACTCCCTACCCAAGGCAGAAGTCCTTATCCCATCCTGGACAAACCAGTCGAGGATTCCAAACATCCTCCTTCCCACACATAGAATTCCCCCTTGGCTTGCATCCAAATTCCCCTTTGGCTTGCATCAAGGGGTCTCCAGCTGTGAATTTGTCTGGCTAGAAGAAGCTGCAGGATGGGGTAGGGATCTCCAGGCGAAACGTTTCCCAATCTCTGAGGATTAAAGTCCTTAACTATCATGGATTGTTTCAAGGCTGTCAGAAGACTTTTTCCCCACCGTGTAAAGTCCCAGTTCAGAAGAATCTAATCATTCCTCCACATTTCCTTGTAACTTTTCACTTAGCACATAATCAGAATGAAATGCAACAGCTGTATTCTGTATTTATTTGGAGATGACCAACTGCATACTTCTGTTTCTCTTTTTTTCCTTTCTTTTTTTCCTCTTTTGTCTGTTTCCAGGGAGCTGAAGTACGTCATTCAAAGATTTGCAGAAGACCCAAGACAAGAAGTAAGTTTTCCATCCAGCCTAGCACCACAAAAAGAGGGAGATGGGTTGTTTGGCAAAACCTGCAGGCTATAAATTGCTTGGAGTTCCATCATGCAAGTCAGCCTCTCGGCTTTGATATTTTTCCTGAAAAGACTTTTGGAGCCTGTTGCTGCCTTCTTATAAATGATTGCATGCCTTTTGTGTCAGCATGAAACACAGCTTGGATATCTCGGAAGCTTGGCTAGAATTGTTGCATCTGGAAATCGCAGGGCAAAATGAATGCTCCAGATAAATGCCCTTCATTTCCTGAATACCCAAGACTGAACGTTTGCTTGCATCACAGAAATGCTCATTGTTGTGACAGTGGCATGCACACAGTTATGTCTGTTTGTTGCAGATGCGGATGGATGGATGGATGGATAGGTGGCTGGGTGGGTGGGTGGGTGGGTGGACAGATGGATGGACAGACAGACAGACATATAGCTAGACATATAGTTAGACAGACAGTCAGATACAGTAGATAGATACGACAGACAGACAGACAGATATGATGGACGAATGGATGATTAATATAAGGGGGGTATTTGTGTTGAGCACCCAGGAAAGACTGCCAACATTTTAAAACATCTGGATGGAAAACCTGAATTCTTCAGAAATCCCAGGCCTACAACAGGTGCATAACTACAACAGATACATAAAACTTTCAGCTGCAGGAGACAAAGTCTTCTTCTCCTTCTTTCCCATCAGCTCCAGGGTTCAGATCAGAGGGCCCATTTGGCAGACTCCATGCCCTGCTGCAGATCCATTTCTCTTCCTTCTTTCTCTGCAGAATTATTTTGAAGACCACCGTCTCATGTGTCTTTCTTCTACCAGGTCCATTCCTGTTTGCTGAGCGTGCGGGCCGGCAAGGACGGCTGGTTCCAGCTCTACAGCCCTGGTGGTGTGGCATGTGATGATGATGGGGAACTGTTTGCCAGTATGGTATGTGTCAGTTCTTCACAGTCTTTTTTGCTCTCATGTTGTCACTTTTGCAAGGTGGCCCAGATAGGAAACACAATCATATAGGCTAATTCTATTTTATTGTAAAGCTACATTGACAGAAACTTGAAAGTACATCTCTTCCCCCACCCATCCTTTACAGCTCAAGAAGATAGGGAGGGTCCCTCCTGGAATGTTTGCCTGCTCCCATTCATTTTGTGGGCTGAATTGCCTTTAACTTGGAACATCTCTTCCCTAAATTATTTTCTAAAGATGTGACTCCAACACTTATCATCTCATGCTGAGTTGAGAGCAATAGATAATTCCATGTATCTGGAAGACAATAATTTAGGGAAGTCTGGACTGGAATTAAAATGCTCTTGCCAGATTTGGCCATTCGCCTTCCTGGCTACTTTGAAAGAAGGGCCAAAAGATGTTTCCTGAATTGTGTGTGTGTTGTGTGTCTCTTTCTCTTACCTCTCTCTTTCTCCTGCAGGTTCACATTTTAATGGGCTCCTGCTACAAGACAAAAAAGTTTCTGCTTTCCTTGGCTGAGAACAAACTGGGGCCTTGCATGTTGTTGGCATTGAGGGGCAACCAAACCATGGTGGAGGTAAGGCTGTCTTTTTTGTCTTTCTTATGGACAATGGTTAAATCTGGGGTGTCAGATGGCAAGTGCTTGTCTGTTTGAATTCTAGTTGTTATTATTATTATTTTAAAGTACAAAGTCTGTTTATAGTTCCTGATAGCAATAAAGGAGAATATTTGTAGTCCATGGTTAAAAAGAAGGGTCCATGGTGCTCTCTGAATTTGGTGATTTTCTTGCAGATGTTTCATTACCCAAACTAGGTAACCACATCAGTTCTAGTCACTAGTACTAGAGAACTCAGAGAGCACCAAGGGTTCTCCTCACCCCCTTCCTCCTCCTCCTCCTCCTCCTCCTCCTCCTCCTCCTCCTCCTCCTCCTCCTCCTCCTCCTCCTCCTCCTCCTCCTCCTCCTTTCTAGCACTAATGATGTTACCTAGTTTGGGGAATGAAACGTCTGCAAGAAAACCACCAAGCTCAGAGAGCAGTAAGGACCCCACAGTTGTCCTCCTCCCCCTGCCCCTCCTCTTCCTCTCCCTCTTCTCTTCCTCCCCTCCTCCTCCCCCCCCCAACCCCACTCCTTTATAGCACTAATGATGATACCTAATTTGGGGAATGAAACATCTGCAAGAAAACCACCAAGCTCAGAGAGCACCAAGGACCCCACAGTGGTCCTCCTCTCTGCAAAACCCACTCCCTTCTAGCACTGATGATGTTACCTAGTTTGGGGAATGAAACGTCTGTAAGAAAACCACCAAGCTCAGAGAGCACCAAGGACCCCTCACCATTCCTCACTTATGGGATCATGAAGAATTACAGTGTTTGCCATTTGGAAAGCAGACAAGAGACAAGTCTGGCCGATGCTGCTGCGAGTCTATCTCCAGTGACGGGGCCACCCTTTCTCTCTCCGTGTCACTCAGATCCTCTGCCTGATGCTGGAGTACAACATCATTGAGAACAAGGACACGCAGCTTCAGATCATCTCAACCCTGGAAAGCACAGAGGTGGGGAAGAAAATGTACGAGCAGCTTTGTGACCGGCAGAGGGAACTCAAAGAGCTGGTGAGCTTCTTGGATTTATATTCCACCTTTCTATTTCAGAGGAGCAGGCGTTATCGCGTTTTCTTCATGGGATCCTCCGAGACTTGGCTTGACATGTAGTTCTGGCCTACAGACTTGTGTGTTGAGATTCTCCCATCCAAGATTTGGCCAGGTGTGGTCCTGCTTAGCTTTCTCATGAGCCACCCAAATTAGCTAGATGCTGCCACCTGCTGGTTGGTCAGAAATTCCACACAATAAAAGAACAGAAAGCAGAAGTTTGGAGAGGACTTAAGCCACAGTTAGTTAGTTAGTTAGTTAGTTGGTTATTTGGTTGATTAGTTAGTTAGTTAGTTAGTTAGTTAGTTAGTTAGTTAGTTAGTTAGTTAGTTAGTTAGTTAGTTAGCTGGGGCAATTTTAAAAATCAGAAAGGGAGAGCAGTATGGATGTTGAATAGGGAAGCTATCATTCCAAACAGCAGGAAGCATCACGGAGAAGACATTTGATTATAATCCATTGAAGAATGTACTTTTATTTTTGCTTATACTATTTAGCACTGAATTGGGGCAATATCAACAGAGGTCATTACGTTTATCGGGGGGGGGGGAATGTCCAACCTTAGCAACTTTAAGACCTGGGGACTTCAACTCCCAGAATTCCCCAGCCAGCCTGGGAGTTGAAGTCCACAGGTCTTAAAGTTGTTGAGGTTGGACACTCCACTTGTAGAGAGAAGATGTGGACTTGAACTCTGGACTTTCTGCAGCCCCCAGCCTATGCTTTACTACTGTAGGTCCATGGTTGTCACATTTGTAAGCGATGAATCTGTTCTTTTACAGCAGAGGAAAGGCGGGCCCACCAGGCTAACACTGCCATCAAAATCCACGGTGAGTTCTCCTTCTGAATCTCAGTGTGACCCTGAGCCTGCAGAACGCGTCAATGTCTTCCTATCCTGCTTCCTCAAAGTCCAACATTTGCTTCCATGGAGTGTCACAGGGAATACCATTCCTTGGTATTGGCCGTTATATGGAAGGAATGTACAGTATAATTTATAGAATTAGAGACTGCCAATGAGGAGCACATATAGAGGGACGATCGAGAGCATCCTGTCCTACAGCATCACAGTCTGGTTTGGAAGCATCCCTGCTTTGGACAGGAAGGCGATGCAGAGAGTGGTGAGGACGGCAGAAAAAAATATTGGCAGTTCCCTCCCTTCCATCCAGGACATAGCACAGAAGCGTTGCTTGAGCAGGGTTTGTAAGATCGTCTGGGACACTACCCATCCTCTCCACGACCTGTTTTCCTCGTTACCTTCCTGGAGGTATCCGAAGCCGAACATCCAGATTCAGTCGTAGTTTTATTCCATACAGTATTAACCTTGTGAACTCTCAAGCTTCCTCTTTCTGCTATGTATTTCAAGATGGACAGTGATTAATATTTATTGGTATTTATATGTAAGGATGTAGGTATATACATATGTATGTATATATCATGACTATATGTGTCTTATGTATGTGTACACTTTGAGAGCAGGCAATAGAATTTCACTTTTAATGTATGCCAGTGTGCCCACAGTAAAAAATTACAATAAAGGTTATCTCTCTCTCTCTATCTCTCTCTCTCTATCTCTCTCTCTATCTATCTACCTATCATCTATCTATCTACCTATCATCTATCTATCAATCTATCTACCTATCATCTATCTATCAATCTATCTACCTATCATCTATCTATCAATCATCTATCTCCATATCTATCTATCAATCATCTATCTCCATATCTATCAATCATCTATCTCCATATCTATCTATCATCTATCTCCATATCTATCTATCTATCTATCTATCTATCTATCTATCTATCTATCTATCTATCTATCTATCTATCTATCTATCTATCTATCATCCATCCAACCATCCATCCAACTATGTTTCTCTCTCTAAAAAAAAAAAAAGGAGGGGGGGGAGAGTTTTCTTGACTGATCTCTGCAATCTTCTACTTTTCAGGATGCGGACCTGGCTCGGCTCTTAAGCTCGGGCTCTTTTGGAAATTTGGAGAACCTCAGCCTGGCCTTTACCAATGTCACAAGTGCCTGTGCAGAGCAACTCATTAAACTACCTTCCCTCAAGCAGCTGAACCTGTGGTCAACTCAGGTATGAGCTGTGCAAGCAGGGAAGTTTGCGCTCACTCAAACCGTGAGGGCCCAGTGCATCACCACAGGAAGAGCTGCTTTTGTTCTTTGCAAGCAATCCAGCCCTTTTAAGGAGATCTCAAAAGCGTGACTTCCTCTTTCAAAGTCCCTCTGTTCCACATATTACAGCAGTGGGCCCTAACCTTTTGGGCACCAGGGACCAGTTCCATGGGGAGACATTTTTCCATGGACTGGATGCTGTCTGCATCCCACAGATGGAGCTCTGCTTGTTTGTGTGGCCCGGTTTTTGGCATGTGGTGGGCCGGTGGTGGTCCACGGACTGGGGATTGGGGACCCCTGTATTACAGTCATTTTTTCTTGCACCTCAATCACACCCAGATATATTCTCATCATCTGCAATAAGCCTAGACTGTCTCGTGAACTGGAAGTTGTCTTCCATATCTTTTTTTTTATTTGTCTGTTTACAAATGTTATTAGTTTGTCAGAATATAAAATGCAAAGGAAATGAAATCAATGGGAAACTTGGGGAAGACAAAGAGAAGAAGAGACAGTTGTCAATGTTTGAAGACCCCTGGTTTAGAGCTTGTTTATTTTCCAGCCATTTACTGCTCCTTATAAACATTACTCTTTCCCCCCCCCCCTTCCCTGCAGTTCGGAGATGCGGGTTTGCGACTCTTGTCCGAACACCTCACGATGCTTCAAGTGCTCAACTTGTGTGAAACGCCCGTCACCGATGCTGGTCTCTTGGCCCTGAGCTGTAAGTGAAGAATCTAACTACTATGGTTTGTAAAGCACCTGTTACTACTTTTCCTGTTTTATGAACTCCGCAAAATGAGAGATTTTCCTATCAAGGACCAGCTGATTTTTGGCATCTCCAGATTCATTAAAAAAAAACCCAACAACACCAAGATTCTATAACGTGTGTTTAAGAGTCAATTCTAACTTGATAGCACCCAATCAAGGAAAACGTAAAATGTTGGATCAGCTTTCTGCTCTTAATTTTGGGGACAGGGTGATCCAAAATGCAAGGGTTGGGTGCTTTTTAAAGTCCAGATGTTGATCTGTGGGATGTCAGTTACCAGGCCTCAACCATTTCCCGTTTTTTATGCCATCCTTTGCAAGCTGTATACTGACGAACATCCTTATGTGTTTATTTTCTAGCCATGAAAAGCCTCTGTAGTTTAAATATGAACAGCACCAAGCTCTCAGCAGACACCTACGAAGACCTCAAGGTATGTTACATTTCTAAAGCATCCTTCAATGTGTTGAGGGCCAGAGTTTTTGACCAGTGTCAGGAGGATAAGATATTAGCTTGCAGAAATTAATGTATATATTCATTGCTGTTCTACAGAGGATTTATTGAGTCTGTCATTTGTACCTGTCTGGTTTGGCACAGCAACCAAACAGGACAGGGACAGATTTCAACGGGTAGATAGAACCGCAGAAAAAACAATTCTATTCCTCCAAATTGCAGTTGTGAGAAATTAAACTTCCCAACTTTTACTTACCAAGCATGTTTTTCATCGCCAATGCTCATGTGTCTTTCTGTTTTTACAAATTAGTTATGTCAAAAGCAGAATAATACAGGGAGTCCTTGACTCACAACCACAATTGAGCTCCAAATTTTAAAGTAGGGATCTTCAAACTTGGCCCTTTTATGACTTGTGGACTTCAGCATGCCTGGCTGAGGAATTCTGGGAGTTGAAGTCCACAAGTCATAAAAGGGCCAAGTTTGAAGACCCCTGCTTTGAAGAGTTTAAAGTGAAACTGAATAGATTTACACGGTAATCGTACGATGCATAACATAATAAGTTGCAGTAGAATCAAGGACTCCCTGTATTATTCTGTTTCGACAAAATTAAGTTGTCAGACCTGAACACACACTGGAAAACGTGCTTTGTAAGTAGAAGTTGGGAAGTTTCATTTCTCACAACTGCAACCACGCTCTTTGCCGGGATCTGGAATCAAGGCCTGTTCTACCCCAGTGGGAGAAATGTTCCTTTCCGTGCAGCAGATAAAAAAAGGCAAAGATGTAATCAATGCTCCATCATTCTCTCTATCTCACATCTATTGTTCTTTCCTTTCCTCCCCTGCCAGGCTAAACTGCCCAATTTGAAAGAAGTGGACGTCCGCTACACTGAAGCTTGGTGAAGATCCTTCCTGTCGCATTTGTAGATTTTTATTTTTATTTTTTTTTGGACGGGGAGAGAAGAGAGAGAATGCTTTCTAAACCATAAAAAAAAAAGCAGAGAACTTAAGACTTTTGGCATTTGCCTCTAGAGAGCAGATCCTGAGGACATCTCTTTTTAGGTGCTCTGTGTGTGAAGTAGTGAAGTATGATTTTTTTTTTCCAGGTGGATATTCACACCAGACCTAATTCTTTCAGCTTCATACTCTTGAATTCAACATCGTTTAAATTAAGGGGGTGGGAAGTGAAGAAGGCAAGACTGAAATAGCCTTGAAGAAGATGGGGTGGGGTGGGGTGGGGGGAGGAGGGGTCACCTCTCGTTCTTGTTTGCTCTTTTTTTGTACTTTTTTTAAACTGTGTGTCAGGGTTGTTGTGTTCTTTTTTTTTTTTTTTACACAAGAATATGCACCATATTTTTTTTTTCAGTTTTCTTTTAACCTTAGCCTTTTCTGTAGATGCTTTCCCATCTTTTCTATTCTCCGGCAAGAAAAAGAAAGAAAGAAAGAAAGAAAGAAAGAAAGAAAGAAAGAAAGAAAGAAAGAAAGAAAGAAAGAAAGAAAGAAAGAAGGTGAAAATCATGAGAAACAGCAGCAGCTCCTACGATTTCCTTCCTTCCCTCCCTCGTTTGTTCAGTCCTTTCGATCCTTAGGCAAAGTGATGTTCTTGTATATATACAATTTACATAATACGCCTATTTAAAAAAAGAAAAAAAGAAAAGAAATAAGTTCAGAAAGAACAGGTCTGGGACCTGTCTTTTATTTATGAATTGTTAATTCATTGTTTGTTTCATTTTTTGTTTTGTTTTGCGTAGAGTACCGTGTAAACAACTTTGGCGTCTTTCAGTTGTTGTTGCGCTTAAAAAGACAGAACAAAAGAGAATTGCCCTCCTGTATTATATACATCCTCGGTCCAGTTCATCTTAATCTTTTTGATTTATATACGCTTTGAATTTATTCAGCCAGGGGAAAAAGAATATACTTGCATATACCTGGTGCATGTGTGTGTGTGTGTGTGTGTTTGTGTGTAGACCCACGCACATGCATACACACATACATAAGAGCAGAACACTTGAGTGGCCTGTTAGGGAATACCTTTTGCAATTCCTTAAAGCCGCGTTTTTAGATTATACTAGGTGTAGGAATTAGGAGGGGGCAAATAAACCACTTCTGTTTGTGTTTATGATTATTTTTAAGGCTAGAGAAAATGCTTACGTTTTTACCCGGAAGTGAAGATTGAGCGGTCAACCATTTGAGTAAGGATTTGCCAAAGTTTGATTTCTGTTTTATGTCCAAAATTTCACCTTTCTGTGCATCCCCATTTAGGGAGATGCTTCCCACTGGTTCTCTCCCCAACTACGAGCATGTGTCATCCTCAGCACTCACTCATATTGGTCCACAGCTGACCAGCAGCCCCATAGAAACTGCTGGAAGCTGCTACGCCTGTTGGGCTACAGGGAGAAAAAAGTTGGTTTGCCCAGATGAAAGTGACCTTTTGAGACCCAGAAATTGACATTGAATTGTCTCTCCTGTGTTCGGTTTCCTGCTTGGTCTAGAGTAGCTAAAGGCACCAAGCTAGAGACCAGGCGATGGCAAGTTCTAGTTTCATCTTAGATATGAAAGATGGCTGGGTGACTTTGGGCTAGAGTGTCTTTCTTAGCCCAGCTCACCTCCCACGGTTCTTGTTTTTGGCAAAAAGAGGAGGAGAAAGGAGTATTATGTTCGCCAGGTTAAAACGGGATAAAAATATAATAAATAAATCCCCCCCCACCCGAAAGTATGACCACTATCTTACTTTTCTTCATCCTCTGATGCGATTACTCAGATACATGTAAAAGAGTTTTGTTTTGTTTTGTTTTTTTTAAAAAGTGGTATCTTTTATAAATAACGCTTTTGGGTTTGTTTGTTTTTTTTCCATGCTAAGCATTCTTTCAATGGAACAGCCGCTTCGTCTTTATTTAAAAAAAAATGAATAACAAGGCAAAGGTTTTGTCTTACGTTCTTTTTCAAAGTTAAACAGGTAAATATAAATAGTTCTTTCTCTGATGTAAGAGATTTCAAAACCAGGTGTGCGTATAAACACACATGCGCATAAATAAAAAAAACTTTGTTTTTTTTCTTTAATGTGGCTGGATAGTTTATTCGTGTTTGAATCCCTTGTGTTTCTGAACTCTCTGTTTTTATAACCATATCAACAACAACAACAAAATGCAATTGGTTTGAGTCTTAATTTGTATGTTATGGCCACACAAGTTGTGGGGGAGGACGTTCATTGTTTGTGTTATTTGCCCAAGGGTGGCAGGTGTGTTTAGAAAAACCAAGACAGTGCCCCCATTTTTTTTTTAATATGGGTCACAAGTACGATGGACTTAAAAGAGACTCGTTCTTTCAGTTGTGCAACCATCTTGATTCCCTTTCCTTCTTTTTTAACACAATCCTGCTTTTTTTGCCTTAGATCCCCCTAATCCTGTCAGATAAACTCAGTGAGGGAGGAAAGAGACAAAACTAATGCCAACATTTTAATCCTTAGCTGCTTTTACTGATGGATTACTACTACTGTTCTGTAGCCATGTTTAAAAGAGAAAATTTAAAAAAAAAAGATGTGAAATAATTTCAGGTGACAAAAAATAAATAAAATGTAACTGAATATGTTCTAGGAGTGTTCATTGCCTTTTCTTTTGAGTAGGAGAACCGGCCGTGCAGACGTTTTGAACCAGCCAGTCTGAAGGAATGTGGGACATTCAAGACATTCCTGACAAATTTAAGCAGAAGCTAGTCTAGTTAGAAGTCAAGTCTGAAGTAGAGAAGCTATACTCCCTTTTCCCATGGGTGATGTTCTCCCTATATTCTGGGTTGTGGAAATAAAATAACTGTAAATTGTGTTTCCTTGAAGAAGGGAAACTATGGAACTATTTCTGCATGGCTAGTCAAGTGAAAAGAAGGACTAGGGGGGTCTTCTAGCATATTCCAGTATTTGGGGGGCTGCCACAAAGAAGAGGGAGTCAACTTATTTTCCAAAGCACCAGAAGGCAAGACAAGAAACAGTGGATGGAAACTAATCGAGGAGAGAAGCAACCTGGAATTAAGGAGAGACTTTCTAACCATCAGTGGGACGACTTGCCTTCAGAAGTTGTGCTTCATCACTGGAGGGTTTGTAAGAAGAGACTGGATCCACTTGTCTGAAATACTATGGGGTCTCCTGCTTGAGCAGGGGTTAGGACTAGAAATTTTCTCTTCCAACTCTGTTCTGACTGATTGATTCTTAACAGCATCAGCTAGCACCTTGGCACTAAAGAAGATCATAGGAGCTTTCTCTGAGGTCTCTTAACTTCTTGGTCCTAAGTGTGCATGACAGAAGGATGGAAGATGGGAATTGATTTTGGAAACTTTTTTTCTGCAGAGTCATGCATTTCTGGTGGCCCAAGCTAACTTTCTTTAACTTGTTGCACTGAAGATATTGTTGGATAAGTTGGGCTGAGAATTTCCAGCTAAAGAAATGGAGGGAGGGAGGGAGGGAGGGAGGGAGAGAGAGAGAGAGAGAGAGAGAGATCTCAAACAGAATTATTACAATCACAGTTCCTTCCTTCCTTCCTTCCTTCCTTCCTTCCTTCCTTCCTTCCTTGTAGTGCTTCCAAATTTGGATTGGAAATATAGAATCCAAATGACCACTAGAGGGCAGCAAAACATAATCCTGCGTCCTCCTGCTGTCATTTAATGATTTGTTGAAGAGTTTTCTGCTCCCAATCTGGCCATCCCACTTTAAAGGAAATTGATTGTTTCATTTACTAGAGCAGGGATCCCCAATCCCCAGTCCATGGACCGGCACTGGTCTGCAGCATGGCAGCAAGTAGTCCGCACAAACAAGCAAAGCTCCATCCTCAGGATGCAGGCAATATTCAAAACCACACCCCCTCTGGTCCACGGAAAAAACCTTTTGACATGGCACCGGTCCCTGGTGCCCAAAAGGTTGGGGACCTCTGTACTAGAGCTCTATATCAGCCGGCTTTCATGCCTAAGGGGGGAGGGAATTAGAAGTTCCAGTCTCCTGGGGATTGGCCCAAAATCACCTACCCAGCTTTCATGCATAAAGTGGGACTAGAACTCACAGTCTCCTGGTTTTTCGCCCAAAGCCATTCATCCAGCTTTCATGCCAAAGATGGGACTAGAACTCACAGTTTCTTGGCTTTTAGCCTGGGATCTTAACCCCTAAACCGAACAGGCATCTCTTACCCACTTCTCAGTATGAAAGAAGACAGATAGAGTAAAATCATTTAAGCATTGACAGATATCAGTGCATTTTTCCTTCTTCCTTCTTTTACTATGAGACCCGATCTCAACCATAATTTGCTATTCAAAAGAGGAGCTGGCTGTTTAAGCAAATCTCCTCTGGGAAGGACGATGCGTCTTGTGAACATTCAAAATTCAAACAAAGACTGTGTGGGCAGGAGAGGCAAATGTTCACCCTTGGGCACGGTTCAGACTGTCTTGAGTTTAGTTCCTTTAAGCAAATAAATGTCTGCTTGAATGGGGAAGAACAACAATTTTCCTTCTCATCAACAAAATCAAAATGGCCAGGTTTTGCCTAGGAAACCCCTACAAGTTCCTTTCTCATCACAGCAACATAAAGGCACACAGCTGGTGTGATAGAGGGCTGATCTACAGTATATAGAATTGATGGGCAGATGGGCAATCTGATCCAGTTGAGAGCATCCGGTGTCCCACATGGATCCATGGTTCTCAAGTTCCTGATAGGATTAGCTCAGAGGTTGGCCTAAGTTTTGGGAGGAGAAGGAAGAAACTGAATGTCCCAGTAGTTAAACGGCAATCAAATCCCTATCAAGAGTATTAACACAACCACATTCCAATGGCAATGATAAATACCTTGAGTCAGTGATCTGGGACAGCCTTTCTTAACACGGCATTTTCCAGAAGTCTCGTGACTGAATCTCCTAGACTTTCCCAATACCTTAGACAAGATTTGGGTTTGTCTGGATTTCTGGAATGTTGAGAATGCATGGAGGCTGGAGGCAAAGGTTTTGGAGCTTCTGGAGTCTTCCAGAATGTCTGCCAAGAGGAGACCAAGGATCACCAAGAAAGTCTGTCTTTGGCCCTCTCAGTTTTCAAATCAGCCTTGTCCTTCTTTGGTTTCTCCAAAGTCAGAAGAATACTCTAGATTTGACACGAAGCTCCATCTGATAAAATTCATTCCCTCATGTCAGATGCAAAACCTGAAAGATTTATAAGGGTTAATACTCTAAGGCAGAGAGTGGACTGAAAAACAGTTAAGCAAATCTATGCAAATTTGAAGCATCGACAGCCTCAATATACCCACTGTTCTGGGAAGTCTTTGGCTGAAAAATTTGGTTGCTGGGAGTTGATTATTAAACAGATTGGAATTGTTAAAAATTTAGCGAGGGTGTGCAACCGACGACCTCAAAGTCCCAAGCTTGTCGTTTCAAAACTCGTTATTGCATTGGTATTTTTAATGGGAGAAAAGTGGAAAACGGTGACATTTAGCTAAATCTACAGATAGTCCTTTACTTATGACAGGCTGCTTAGCCATTATTTGCCACAGGGGAGGAAGTGTGCAACTATCCTAACATTCTTCCTCTGTTTTTCCAGGATTGATTTGAATACCTGTGCTGTTCTAGCAATTTCAAAAAATTATCCTGTTTTTTTTCACTCCTTCAAAAATCTAGATTGGCTTTTCTAAGGCAGACCCCTACCATGTAAAGAGCTTCATTTAATAATTTAGGGCTGTCCTCTCTCTTGATAGGGGAAAGCAGTTATTTTGGTTGAAAGTTTTTGATGTTGGAACAAGTGGAAAATTGTTAGTTATGCATTTGTTTTACGGGCTTTTTGCAGGCTCACTCTTACATTTTTACGGCACAGCCATTAAAATTAATGGGGCAAATAAACCAATTCATTAAATCTATTTGGTTTTGAATTAGTCCAGCCAGCTAATTGTGCTTGCCCAAGAAAACATAACTACATCTGTGCAGTTTTCTTGGTAGCGCTAGGGAAGTGGTTTGTCACCTGTTACTTCTGAAAACTTAAAAAGTCGCACCTCTCTAGCCAACGTCTTCTCAGGTCCAAGGAATAAACTTGGCTGGCTTTGTTTAATTTCTGAAATCAGCGAGGATCAGTCAAATGCTGCTACCTAAAATAGCATTGTGAGCATTAGGCTAGATTACAAAAGGGAGACTGTGAGTTCTAGTACCACCTTGGCACAAAGCCAACTGGGTGAACTTAGCCAGTCAGTTTTTCCTCAACCCTAGGTAAGCGGGAATGGCCAACCACTTCTGGAAAACCTGACCAAGAAAATTGCATGGACTTATCCAGGCAGTTTTCAACAACCGGACACGATCAACAGAAGAAGAAAAAAACCAAGTCGGGTGGCACTGTGCCTGACTGAATATGTGGAGAGAAGGATGTCAAATGGTAGGCACAACTAAGACAGTCAAACGTTCCAGCCCTTTTTAATGGGAATGACACCCCTTGTGCCAGATGTGTCTCCCAGAATTTCAGCGCCGATCACACTGGCTGGCAATTTAGGGTGTTGAATTTGACATGGTCTGAAAGGTCCCCAGTTTGGAAGAAAGCTGCTGTGAGATATACTCAGCTGAGCTCTCTTATCTGATCCTGTTTGCATTGCTGGGGATTGGAAGAAAGAAAAAAGCAGTGGGAGGTTTAATGCCTTGTAGCTTTCACTTGCACAACCTGAGGCGGTTTCCCGTCTGTTGCTTCTTGTCCTGCCCTCAGGTGCTTTGGAGACTAGGTCGATCCCCTGCCCCCCTTCTCCCTTCAAGTATTAGAAGATTGCTATCATGTCATCCCTAATCCTTCTCTTTGTTAGACTAGACCAAGAGTAGGCAACCTTGGCTCTTTTATGACTCGTGGACTTCAACTCCCAGAATTCCTGAGCCAGCCATCAGGCTACAGCAGATGTGTCCAACCTGGGCAACTGACAGTTAGAACAATTAACCTGTGGAACAACCTGCCTCCAGAAGTGGTGAACTTTTTTTTCCAGTGACTTCGAATGGTTGCTAAACAAATGGGGGTAAGTCGAGGACTACCAGTATAGAAATGTTACAGGGAATTGCTTTTTTTTCCTCCTTGCAAGGAAAAATGGAAAAGCTACATTTCTCTGAGCCTGGATGCTGAATAAAACCTGAGGAGCAGCGCCAGAGAGAAGGGGATATAGGGGAGACTTCAGCTCAGCTTCTTTATTTTGGAGGAAAGCCAGCATCCAAAATAAGAGGTGCTAAAATTCCAGAAGGGCAAGGCTTTTCTTCTCTAGAGAGAAGGGAAAGATGAAAAACAAACGATGCTTTTAATACACAACTGTCAGCATTTCCTAGCTGCTTCGGATGGCTGGTGTGGTGTAATCAAGGTGTGGCACACAAATTAATTAAATCCTGACCTAATTTTCCGATGCTAGTCATCCCAAGGAGGGGTCTATCGTGGATTTGCTTTTCTTCTCATTCCAAACTGAAGTTATTTCACTAACTGGGATCAGCAACCCTTATCCTAAGATCAGAGGTCTGACTCCTGAGGTATCTGAATCTGAAGTAACTGCTTAGTTTCAGAGCACCTCTGAGCACCTTCTAGGGGAGCCCCACAAGTATTTGGAGGTTGCTCAGAGTAAATGTAAAACCGTCGGAACTTGAGATCCGTGTCATAAGTCCTTCCTTCCTTCCTTCCTTCCTTCCTTCCTTCCTTCCTTCCTTCCTTCCTTCCTTTTTCTTTCTTTCTCTTTTTTTTCTCTTTCTTTCTTTCTCTTTCTTCTTTCTCCTTCCTTCCATCCTTCCTTTTTCTTTTCTTCATTCCTTCCTACCTTTTCCTTTCTTTCTCTTCTTTCTTTTTCTTTCTCCTTCCTTTCATCCTTCCTTCCTTCCTTCCTTCCTTCCTTCCTTCCTTCCTTCCTTCCTTCCTTCCTTCCTTCCTTCCTTTCCCTTCCTTTCCTTCCTATCACTAAGTAACTAGTGATAAGTCAAGGACTAGCTGTACTGAATAACCCATCCAGAATATTTAATATTTTCTGGTTTTCCCAGGAAAATCTCTTTGGGGGCAAAGGATGGCGAGCAAACTCGTTACTGGCTGATCCGATCTGCTCCCAAGTTCACCACCGGGCTCTCGTGTTTGAAAAGAGAAAAAAAAAAACACTACAAATTAATGGGCCACAGGTTTTATGGGTTTTCAAAAGGAACGGAAGCTTCTTGATCAGATGCCTACCTTTCCTGGGCTTTAAAATGCTTTTCAACATCTTGTACAACCTGTTTCAGGCTTTGCAAAAATAACTTTGACTTACAATCCAAGTCGGAATTCTCTTTGCCCTCTGCCTTTAATTCACGCTTAATTAAATCCTGAGGAGCTCCACCATTGGTTACAGGAACAAGAGTTCTTCTTTTTTAATGAGTTCCAAATCTCAGTTCTTCCTAGATCATCTGGAGCTCCCAGGGGCTTGGGATCGTGTTCATGGGAAAGGTGAACTAGGTGTACACCGTCAGTATTTCTGGCATGCAAAGGGCTGCTGAATCTATAAAAGTTTATGGCTGTTAACTTCGTAATCAGCCACGGCTGCCATTCAGGTACAATTTAGGTGACGTCCGCAAAGGGGGAGCTGAATAAGCACATTTGTATTAAGACAGGTAAGTATGGGGGCATGGCATCCGCGAAGCCAATCCAATCCAGATAAATGCAGCTTGGATTTTGAGAGTCGAACCTCTGTTGGAAGTCCTGGTTTTTATTTTTATTTTATTTTTCATTTTACGAACGGCAGGTTCGCTGTTGCTGAGCTTGCTCCCGAAAAATCTGCTGCTTCTGCCTGGGTGCATTTTAAACCCGACGTTGCTTTTCACCCAGATTGTGCAGGCTGATCTTGCAGCCTAAGAATCTCTTGCGTGTTTTGGCAATGGGCCGGGGCCGTTCCCCAGAAACCTGATCGGCTTCATTTTGTTGGGATGAGAAAGGAAGATTGTGTCTCTCCTTTCTTCGTTTTTCCTTCTTTCCTTTCTCCCCTCCCTCCCCTTCTCTCTCTTGTCTACCTTCCCTCCCTTCCGTCGTGCTTCAATCCCAAAGCGATTTGCTGCCCCAGGACCAGCCAGAAATAAACCAGGGCAGAGGTTTTATATAGTTATAAAACCGGGGGCTGCTCTAGCAAACAGCTTACACTCCAGCGCCCATGTGCCTCAGCCGCCGTGGTTGATGGAAAACAGGCCACCCCTGCAGGGCTCTTCTTCAGCGCAGGCCTTCTTTCCCTTAACAATGATCCTAGGACGCTGGGCTACAGCTCCAGCATCCTTTACTCAGGACCCTACACCGACTTGGAGCACAATTGGTGCTGGAGTCCAACACCCTGCCCGAACACTTTTATTAAATCCTGACCTAATTTTCCGATGCTAGTCATCCCAAGGAGGGGTCCATTGTGGATTTGCTTTTCTTCTCATTCCAAAATGAAGTTATTTCGCTAACTGGGATCAGCAACCCTTATCCTAAGATCAGAGGTCTGACTCCTCCTGAGGTATCTGAATCTGAAGTAACAGTTTCAGAGCACCTCTGAGCACCTTCTAGGGGAGCCCCACAAGTGTTTGGAGGTTGCTCAGAGCAAATGCAAAACCGTTAGAACTTCAGATCCGCGTCATAAGTCCTTCCTTCCTCTTTCTTTCTTTCTTTCTTTCTTTCTTTCTTTCTTTCTTTCTTTCTTTCTTTCTTTCTTTCTTTCTTCCTTCCTTCCTTCTCCTTCCTTTCCTTCCTTTTTCTTTCTTGTTTTCTTTCTTTTTCTTTCTTTCTTTCTCTCTCTCTCTCCCTTCCTTCCTTCCTTCCTTCCCTCTCTCCTGTTCTTTCTTTCTTTTCTTTCTTTCTTTCTTTCTTTCTTTCTTTCTTTCTTTCTTTCTTTCTTTCTTTCTTTCTTTCTTGTTTTCTTTCTTTCTTTCTCTCTCTCCCTTCCTTCCTTCCTTCCTTCCTTCCTTCCTTCCTTCCTTCCTTCCTTCCTTCCTTCCTTCCTTCCCTCTCTCCTGTTCTTTCTTTCTTTCTTTCTTTCTTTCTTTCTTTCTTTCTTTCTTTCTTTCTGGGCTGGCGGCGGCCGTTCCTGCGCTCTCCGCCGCGCGTCACGTGGCCTTCCCTCCGCCCGCCAGGCCAACCTCCGCTGCCGCCGCCGCCGCCGGAGGAGGAGGAGGAGGAGGAGAAGCAGAAGCAGAGCCCGGCGGCGGCGATCAGCGACCCAGCGGGTGGAGAGCCGGCGCCCCCGAGGCCAGTCCGCCGCCCCTCCGCGCGGTCCGCGCGCTCCGTCTGCAGGAACGGCCGCCCGCCCGCGGGCAGGAGCGCAGGTGAGGAGAGGTCCCGACCTGTCGGGGAAGGGCGCCCCCTGCTCCCCGCTCTCCCCCGCTGCGGCAGGTTGGGTGGCTTCGCCCGGCCGTTGAGTCGCCTTCTGGATCTGCCCCTCGGGGGTCTTCGCCGCCCACCCCGCATTCGGGAGGCTTTTGGGGTGGGTGGGGGTCCCGCCCGTTGTTGGGGATCCCCGTTGTTGGGGATCCAAGAGACGCTAAGTGGACCTTTTCTTTCTTTCTTTCTTTGGTCCCTGCTTCGACGGCTAACCTCGCTTGGCCGGGTTCACACGGCCGGAAAGGCGCACCTGCGGGTTCAACGCTCTTGCGGGACCCTGGCCCCGTTTGGGAAGGAAGAGGTGGGAGAAGGAACCCCTTCTGGATGGCGGCGCCGCGGTTGGGTTCACACGTTTCTGCAAAGGGCCCCTATGGGGGGAAGTGCACCCATTTCCGGGGTTTGACAGCCGGCTGCATGGAGCCTGCAGGGGTAGGGAAAGGCGCCAGCTGGGTTAGTTCGGCTAGGTGTGTTGTGTGAACCCGACCTCGGCTTGTGGGTGGTGAGACCTCGCTTTCATTTGATTCGGAAGTGTCTCTACCCAATGGGGATTGTTGCACAGTGGTGCAACCAGCCCCCTCCCCCTCCTTGTTGTGCAAAACCTGCTCACAATTCAAGCCAGCCTTGACTTCTCTGGGGTTGTGCACATCCGGGCAGTTGGGCTGTCGAAAAGAAACCATGGTTCAATAACCAGGCTACAAATATAGCCAGGATGAATGAAACCGAGACTTTGGCTCTTAAAAAAAACCTGAAAGCCTTTTGAGCAATTAAAAGTCCTGGAAGCAGTAAACTGTTGCACTGTACAATGTGTGTGTGTGTGTGTCTTTCTCTCTCTCTCTGTGCGTCTCTGTGTGTGGTTCTGGGGCTCAGCTTTGCACTTTGTCCAGTTGTGGTTAGTCCATTTCTTAATTTCTTTTTGCTGCCGACAGCGGCTGACAATGTTGCAGATGCTTTTCTTGGGGCTGGCTCTGCCCTGCAGGGCGTTCCACCAGCTTTTTTATCCGTGGAACCCACCCACCATCCTTCCTTCGATGTGGATACTTGCCATTTTTACCTCCTGGCCTCAGCCCGTCTTCTCTGCTTGCTTAATGGCAGGCAGTCCTCGACTTACAACCATTTGTTTATTAACTGTTTGCATTTATTTATTTAGCACGTAGCAAAAATGTTAAAAAGCCCATCACAATTCCGTTCTCGGTGAGCAAACATGAAAATGTGCCTGGCTGAGGAATTCTGGGAGTTGAAGTCCACAAATCATAAAAGGGCCAAGTTTGAAGACCTCCGATCTAGGCTGATCTGATCTGCTGGTGCCTGGGTCTTTTTGTTCCCTTTTGGGCTGGTTGATTGTCGCTTTGGCACAGTCTATAGATGTTGTTAATGTCTATGTGTCTAATATGAAACTATTTATAAATTCAAAAGTTGGCTATTGATATCATCAATACATGATATGCGCTCAGTTTGAAGTTACAATGGCTCCGAAAAAAGCGGCTTAGGGCCAGTTCTCATGGTCACACGATCAAAATCCACGTGCTTGGCAACTGGTGTGAATTTACGATGGTTGCCGTATCCTGGAGGGGGTCACGCGATCACCATTTCCGACCTTTCCAACTGGCTTCCGACAAACTGGGGAAGCTGGATTCGCTTCATGGCTCTGTGATTCATTTAACAACCACGGAGATTTGCTTAGCAACCGTGCTGGCTGGGGAATTCTGGGACTTGAAGTCCACCCATCTTAAAGTGGCGGAGGTTGAGAAACAATGGCCTAGACTAGAGAGTTTTCTTGCTCTGCTCTTTCCGCGGAGGCCCAACGCTTGCAAAAACAGGGAAGGAAGCTGGTTATCCACCCCACTTCCTTGCTGCATTTTCCTTCGATCCGATGGCGAGCAGGTTGGCAGCAACACCAGACGAGCTGAGAATTGGGCTAAAATAAAGAAAAGAAGTTGCTGGGCAAGAGAGCTGGAATCTGTAGCAGAAAAATGAACGCCAGTCAAGTTTGTTCGTTTGCTTGTCTGCTCATTTATCCCCTGCAAGATGGAAAAGCTGGAGTTTATTGCTCAAAGTCAACAGACAGGTGTCCAAAAATAGTACAGGTCATCCTTGGCTTAACAGCCACAACTGAGCCCAAAATTTCCATTCCTAAGTGAGACAGTTAAGCTGAGTTTTGCCCCACTTTATGCCCTTTATTGCCACAGTTGTTAAGTCAATCACTGTGAAGTTAGTAACGGGGTCATTAATTGAATCTTGCTTCCCCATTGACTTTGCTTGTCAGAAGGTCTCAAATGGGGATCACATGACCCCGGGACACTGCAGCCATCGTAAATATGAGTCAGTTGCCGAGGGTCTGAATTTTGATCGCATGACCATGGGGATGTGGCAATGGCCATGGGAAAAATGGTCATCAGACCACTTCTGTGGTCATGAGGCCGGCATGACTATTGCCCTGAGGTGCATGGAACCCTGTTACCTTCCCACCGAAGTGGTACCTATTTATCTACTTATGTTTGCATGCTTTGAACTGCCAGGTAAGCAGGAGCTGGAGCAAGTAACAGGAGCTCACCCCAGCCGTTGTGCGGTGCTCGGGTCTCAAACTCAGTCACTTTTGAACACCTGTGTCTGCCACTAATTGGAAGTTCCTGTAATTTCGACAATGCTGTTGTAACTTCGAACCATCATTAAACAAATGGTTGTAAGTCAAGGACTACCTGTAGTTTTTAAGGTAGAGCTTGTTACGTGGCTGGTTGGGGAATTTTGGAAGTTGAAGTTCGTACGTCTTAAAGTTACCAAGATTGAGAAACATGGTATTAGAGAGTTTGTAAGGGAAGATGGGTATGGTGGCTCAGTGGGTTAACAATGCTAAGCTTGTCAGCTTGAAAGCTGACAGCCCAAGTTTGAGACCTGAGCACCACACGACAGGGTGAGCTGCTGTTACTTGCTCCAACTCCTGCCAACCTGGCAGTTCAAAGCATGCAAACGTGAGTAGATAAATAGGTACCACTTTGGTGGGTTCTATGCACCTCAGGGTAATAGTCATGCCGGCCTCATGACCACAGGAATGTCTTCGGACAACGCTGGGTCCATGGCCAAGAAACAGAGATGAGCACCCCCCCCCCAGAGTCAGACACACAACTGGATAGGCTCACCCCTTTACCTTTATCTAAGGGAAGACAACCTTTTATAGTAGGAAAATTACACATTGAGATTATTCATTTCTTTCTTTAGGTGAGAGTGTGGCAGGTAAGCTTCTTTTACAGAATAAGTAGGAAAAGTGGTTCTATGTGTATGAGATCTGTCAGAATGTATTTGCTTGCTTCTTTATTGTCATTTGCGTGCTGCATTGTGCCAGACCTTTCCTTGTATCATCTCCAAGTTGTGTTGTTTTTAGATCATAATGCAAATGAACGAGACATTTGATAAAAGCAAATGTGATATTCTTTTGGGAGGCCCATAGCATCGAAGTGTCATATTTACTCAAAATGGCAGAGGGATGAAGAAAGAGACAAGTTATCCAAACTTTAGTAGAAAAATGGATTGAAAAATCGATTACTGCATGCAGCTGTTTAAATTCTCCCCAAGAATTTGTTTCATGCCCAACCATCAATATTCTGTTTTTCTCTTAATCTGTTTGGCTTAGAGTTGCCTCTTTTGAAGCTAAGGTGGTGTTGTGGCTCTCCAGTGGTTCTGTTTGCTGCTGGCAGATGTTCATCCTGTATAAGCAGTTAAGTTCACTCTGCATTTTCTGTTTAGAGCACAAATGGCTTTTCAGGTGCTGAGTAAATTTTTCTGGTGTGATTTCCAAGACACAGAGAAGCTAAAACTTTTGAGAGCAGGTGGCTGCTTCTATAGAAAATTGTACACACTATAGACCAGGGGTCTTCAAACTTGGCCCTTTTATGACTTGTGGACTTCAACTCACGGAATTCCTCAGCTGGCTGAGGAATTCTGGGAGTTGAAGTCCACAAGTCATAAAAGGGCCAAGTTTGAAGACCCCTGCTGTAGACTATAGTCACTATAAGGTGTTCTTTGTCCAGAGAGATTTAGAGAAGGCTGCACTGTGTTTTTTTCCTACTGGCCATTTGCAACGTAGAAGACAAAGATGAGTATTGTTGCGGTTTCCATTGTGTCTTCCCACCCCACAGGGATGGGAAGAACCAGCATCTGTGTTGGCTTATGTGTTGTCTTAAAGTCGTGAAAAGGTTCTGTCCAGAGCAACTATTTTGTGTGTCAGTTGTCAGTTTATTAATAAGGAAACTGAAACACGTTGATTGCAGGAAAGCATGAAGAGTGGTAGGCAAAGAAATGAAGAAAAAAAAGAAGGGAATGTTTTTATTACCTTATTGTATGGTCCAGTAAGGTGTGGACTGTGAGTGGCATAGTACCCTAGTGATGGAGATGCTCACCTCCCACTTGGAAGTTGACAGTTTAAACCTAGGTAGCAGTGGATAGTTGTCTCCGAGGGCGCAAAGAATTTTTTTTTTTTTGCTGTGAACTCCACATAGGCATCAGGAAGGGCAGCCAGCCAGTAAACGTTCAACTCCATCCAGTCGCCCTTATTCTACCCCAGATTAAGGGATGACAGGGTCATAAAAGGGAGTTTTATTGTAATGGTCCAGTAAGCAGGGCTTATGATTCTAGAACATGAATATTGCTAACACGAAGGGGAGCAGCTTTCTTAATACAGGTAGTCCTTGAGTTGATGACTGCAGTGGAGCTTGCCATCTTGGTTGTAACTCATGACAGCTGTAAATTGGGTCATTACTGATTGCAATGGGAATTCAACTTCTAAACGTTGGCCCATTTTAATGTAGATCATTTTTATAACATTGTTAAGCTTTACAATACTGCAATGAAATATGAACCGTATTTTGCATTTCACTTAATGCAGCTGCTTCTGAAAACAAATTCCTACTCTTTTAGATTTACAGTACTTCAATCTTCTGGGTTTACTTTAATCTCCCAGATTAAGTGATGTATAAATTAAGCTCCCAGTTAGCGATTCTTGTTTGATACGTTTAACTCATCTTCTGAAGCAGGTCATTTTCCTATAACCCTGTCTTCTCCTGTTTTTTAAAATGTACGATCCTTTACACAGACTTGTAATTCATGAAAGCATTTTGCTTACAGAGTGTGCAGATATAAATATAAATTAGATTGACTTGCAACATTCAAAGGCTCGTAAAGTTTTACAGCTAAATAAAAAAACCAGTATCTCAATTCTTTACTTATTTTCACATCAGCAGTCGTCATATCAGCAATCTAAAAAAAACCTCTTTTTACTTTTTATTAAAACTTTTTTAAAAAAGATTATAAATATAAAACTAATATAAAGAAGAAAAGAGAAAAAAAACCAAAGAGAACAAGGAAAAAATGAAAAGATATTAAAGAAAAGAAAGAGAAAAGATATGAAGCAGGGATTTCTGATATGCTTTACAGGAGTTATAAGTACAGTTATATTTTCATGTCTCTTTCTAAAATTTCATAAAGCTTAGAATCTACCTTAGCTAATAACCAAAACCATAAATCTCATATTCATATTTCTTTTCATTTTTCTGTAAAAGAAAAAAGTTTCCAGTCCTTAATTTATGTAGACCGTATCTTTTCTCTAATCAGAAAAGTTAGTTTATCCTTCTCAGCAAGATCTGTCGATTTTCACCAACTATTCCTCCATCGTGGATAGCGTTGAATCTAACTCTGTACATTTAATAATCTTGTTGCAGTAATCAGATATTGAAATAATCTTCAGTGGCTTTTTTTAATTGTATTTCCATCAATCCTAAAAGGAAAAGTTCCAGATTGAATTGAATATGAATATATAGAATCCTCTGTATCAAAGTATGTTTCAAATTTCAATAAAAATTTATACATTTTTAGCAATTACATGTTCATCATCAGGATATTTACTTTTAAAAAATTGCAGTTGTTATTATCTTGAGGTACCATTTTTTTTTCAGTTTAAAAATGTAATATACATTACTAATCAGCAAGGACAAGATAGATATTTTGTTGGATCGAGACAGATAAAAGGAAATATTAAGTACCTCTTTGCTCTCCCACTGCTATTTCCGAAATTAAATGAAGATAGATTTCTTTTCTCTGTTCTCAGATTTAATTTGGACTTTGCTGATATTTTAAAGACTGCTGGAGATGCAGAAAGCAGAACTTGTAAAAGTTTGATACATTTTCTTTTCCTAATTATTCCTCTTATCTTGATGAGTTAAGTACATTTCCCTTGCAAATTTTATTAAGATTATTAAAAGAGGAATGTCTGTGTAAGGCAATGATTAACTGAAGGAATGGAATATGATACATTAATATTCTTGCTATCTTCACATTATAGTATTTCAGCAACCTGTAGATATAGTTATTTATCATGTATTTGGTTTCTTGATAAGTTGGGCAAAACTAATGATTTTTTAAAAGGATTTTATTCAAACCTATATCAGCCTGAACGTAGATAAAGTCTAGAATTTATAGAGCAGTCTGGGTAATGTAGAATGTTCATTGACTTTGTGTATTAGTTCTGCAAAAATTGTTTATAAATCATGTAACATTCCATGTTTCTTTTTTTGTCTCAAAACAAAAGTAACAAAATAATGTTTTGTGTACCTCACAAAACTTGTTAATATAGGAAGTATAGTTCAAGTTGGAACCATCCATATGTAGGAGAAGGAGGGGCAGAACTTGGGGGAGGAGTTAAAAGAGGGATCAGCCTAGAATCCCTACATAATCCCTTGAATTTCCTGGACCCTTATCTTAACTCCAAACAGGTGCTAACTAACTAGTTGAGAAAAGTCCTGGGCATGGGCATAAGTAGCAATAAATCAATTTAATTGGACCTTCCCGGGTAGACCTTGTCTTTCACGTTTGACATCACATCAGTTTTGCCCTTCCAGAAAAGAAAGGCAACCTATAATCTTGCGGATCCATACTGTGACGTGAGATCTCTGAATTTTTGCTGAGGTTGATTTGTCTGTGATGGCTCAAGTTTTATCGGCTTCTATGACAACCCTGGGTCTGTCTGTCTCAAATTTTTATTTAGTCTGATTCATATTGCTGGGCGTACCCTTGATTGGTGTTTTTTTTTTTTTTTTTTTTTTGTGGTCTCCACATACTGTTGGTTTGGGTTTTATTCAGAGCCCTGCTGGGTTTAGGGACTTCTTGCATTCTTGGAATCTGTTGAACTTCAATGAAGGACTTCTGGCTAAGATAGACAGTAGTCTTGTTGGTGCCTGGAAATAAGGAAATGGAATGATAAAAATATACACTCCAAGGCTGAATATTCTCTTCCAAGCCACAGTAGAGTATACAGATAACTTCTTGATTTTCTGAAGAAATGGGGCTACAGGGTTCGAGAGAATGGATAGAATACAAGTAGTTGAAGAGTAGATGGAAGTAACCAAACATAGGCTATGGCCCATTTTAGGGCAGTGAATTTGGGGCCACAACATATTTTTTGCCCAGACATCTGCTCCAGGCTGACTAGTAGACCTCTTGTAAGTTGTAAGAGATCTGTTGCATTTAAGGAAACAATATCTTCATTGATTCTAAAGGTTAAGCCTACTCATCATTCTGCAAGGGGGAAGAGCCAAACATGATATCGTTGTACCAAATCTGGTATTACATTTTGAAAAAACACACCATCACCCTTAACTCTAGATCTGAGGTGTCCAACCATGGCAGTTTTAAGACCTGTGGGACTTCAACTTCCAAAATTGCCCAGTCAGCCATGACTTATGGGGAATTTTGGGAGTTGAAGTCCACAGGTCTTAAAGCTGCCATGGTTGGACGCTTCTGGTCTAGAATAAGAGTGATGGTATGCTTTTTCAAATTGTAATATTAATACTATGTCTTCCCTACCACCCCCAATCTTCTCTCAGATTGAACAAGTCCTCATAGTGCATGTCTAAAATCTCACAATCATTTTTGTTGGCCTTTTCTGAACCTGTTCTACTGCGTCAGTATATCCTTCTGGAAAAGAAGAGTCAGAATAAAACACAATTTTATACTTTTGCGCTCATCAGCACAAAAGTAAAGGTAAAGGTTTCCTTTGTCCAGTCAGGTCCAGTTTTAGGGGGTGGGGTTCATCTCTGTTTCTTAGCCGAGGGAGCCAGCATTGTCCAAAGACACTTCCATAGTCATGTGGCCAGCATGATTGTACGTCGTGGCGCACGGAATGCTGTTACCTTCCCACCGAAGTGGTACCTATTTATCTACTCGCATTTTGCGTGCTTTTGAACTGCTAGATGTGCAGTAATGGGAGCTCATCTCATTGCGCAGGGCTCTGGTCTTGAACGCGGGCTGCCAGCTTTTCAGCTCAGGCATCTTTAACCACTGAATCATAACACACACACACACACATCCAGCACATAGTAGAGGAGAATAAGAACTTTGTTTTTGATAACAGTGCTTCTTCAGATTTATTTTTAGATTGTGTTGGCTCTTTTAGCAGCTCTATCACACTACTGGCTCACTTTCAGCTTGTCGTCAATATCCAGGCTTCTTCTGTTTCACCCTAGGCATGGTTAGCCAGCATTAGAATTGTTTTATGTTATCTAGTAGTTTGCTCACTTCTGTTTATATAATAGCAAGGTGTTGGAGTAGAGATCCATGTACCTTGACCTCAGAAGCTGTTGGTTCATGCGAACCTAGTTTCACTTCTTGAAATTTTTTTTGTCTTTAAGCGGAAACTGCAGCAGAATCATTTGTAACCCAAGAAGGGCCAGGTTTAAAATAATATATCTCTCTCCCTCCCTGCTTCCCTTCCAGCCTTCTGAAGGTCTGCTCTCTTCAACCTGAAAATGTCCGGCCGAAGTATTGAGTATGGACAGCTCCCGGAGTATGAGAAGAGTCAGATCAAAAGGACTTTGGAGCTGGGGACGGTGATGACCGTATACAGCCTCAAGAAAAGTAACCCAGAGAGAAGAACCATTCAGGTCATTATGGAAACCAGGCAGGTGGCTTGGAGCAAAACGGCGGACAAGATAGAAGGATTTTGTGAGTATCCTATCTGCTTCACGGCATCCCTCTTCATATTGGAATTGATCCTGTCAGGCGGCGGGCAAATCAGAAAACCCAGGCAGTTTCTAATTTTTATCCATGGCTAGTAAAACGCAATAGTGAGAAATGATTGTGATATTTAATGGCGAATATATTTTACTAAGATGAAGGATATGCATTGATTAACTGATATTGTTCATGACTATTGTTTTTTATATTCACTATAGCTCAGTGTTTCTCCACCTTGACAATTTTAAGGCATGTGGACTTCAACTCCCAGAATTAAAATTGTCAAGGTTGAGAAACACTGCTATAGCTATTCACTACTATATTATTGTTATTGACCATATGTACCCGGACAATAGTCTGTTTGCTAAAGCGTGAAAATGGGGGGTAACCCCATTGTTGTCCCCATCCCTGTTGTAACCCCAACCCTGTCCCCTAACCTGAATCCCAACTCCCATACCTATCCCACCCCCTCCCTAATCCTATAAAATTCAATAAAATTCTCTCTCTCTCTCTCTCTCTCTCTCTCTCTCTCTCTCTCTCTCTCTCTCTCTGTGTGTGTGTGTGTGTGTGTATGTATGTGTATATATACATATATATAAAAGAAAACCCAGGCAGTTCAAATGAATATAAAGATTTATTGCAAGCTTAGGTTCTTCACAAGAATCTGAACGACTAACGATCAAAGCAAATTGGTGGGAGATAAGAGTCAAAGGAATTCAAGATGGGCTGGACTTAATTCTCTAGTGGGCGCGAAGGAACTCGAGACTGATGACGTGTTTGTCCCCTCCTTCTTGCAAGTGTTCTTGGAAAGGATGAGAAGAAGGCAATAGATGTTATTAGGTAGTCCTTGACTTATGATCTCAGTTGAGAGCAGAATTTCCGTTGTTAAGCAAGGCGATTTTTAAGGGAGCCATGCCCAATTTTATGTCCTTTTTTGCCACAGTTGTTAAATGAATCATGCGGTCGGTAAGCGAATCTGGCTTCTCCCATTGACGTGACTTGTTGGAAGTTGGCTGGGAAAGTCACAAATGACTATCATGTGACTCCTGAGATACTGCATGTGTTTGTAACGTACAGATATATTTTAAATACATGCCAGTTGCCAAGCATCTGAATTTTGATCACGTAAACTACATGAACTGGAAAGAACTTCCCTTTTCACAATTGCTAGCACGAGATAAGATCAGAATATGGACACATTGATAAGATATTCATCAGGTTTGCACAAATGCTTCAAAATCAGATGACATTTATATCTCGCTGGTTTGCTTAACCATCCCTCCCTCCCTCCCATTCAATTTTTAACCTGCCACAATAGCATGAAAGCATGTTAATTGGAGACTAGAAGTTATATCTCAGGGGCCTTCAAACTTGGCGCTTTTATGACTTCTGTGTTCGCACTCTGCTGTCTACTTTGTAGCCTATCTGTGTTTGTGTGGCACCATGCCTAACACCCCATGGCCTTCCTGCACTTGCACAGTGCTGGTCTGGGTTCCCCCAGCCTCTCCTACCCCACCTGCAACCTGCACAGGGCCTCCTCCATCCTTCCACGGCTCCCCTGTGCCACTTACTTGGGACTCCTGTCACTTCTCCCTTAAAAATTGGAGTATCTTGGGTTTATGATGGCAACCAAGACTGCTGCGATTGTTGTCACTAAGCAATGTGGTCACAGGACATTGCACGTTAAGACTCGCTTAGTGGTGGCAATTCAAGTCTTGATTGCCGTCATAAGCCGGGGACCATCTTTACCATTTCTAAATGAATATATTTCTTTTTGATTCAAGCGGACTAGAATTTAAGTGGATCTCAAAGAGAGCATTTCACACTGAACCAGGATTTTTTTCATGAGCAAGCCAGAAGATAGAGTTATCTGGGTTTCATGCGTGACTGCAGTTTAAAATAACTTTGTTTTTAAGTGTTAACGTATTAGTAAGAATGAAATTCCCTTTGCAAATGGGCTTACATTCATTTTTTAAAAATAGCGGTCTTAAAGCTAGTGTATATATGTTACATTAAAAAAATATTATTTTCTGTGGCAACAATAAAAAAAACATTGTATTGCTCATTTGGAAGTGTGTTTTTTACTTTTGTTGTTGAGTTTTTTTTTCTAAAATGCTTGTGGGAAACTATGGGGTTTTACATTTTTAACATACATAACTTTATCAATGTAAATCTGTTCGAAATTATTGGCTTAGAGTTAGGTAACTTCAGTGAAGTTGTAAATAGGAGCAAAAGCTTAAACTGATTACAGTAAGCTTTGTGGTTGAAAAATTTGCAGTTTTCATAGTGAAAGCATCTTGTTGCAAATCATACACTGTACAAATCAGAATGAAACCGCCTGTTAGAAAAATCACACGGAGATCTAATAAAAATTCAGCACACCTTTGAACAGGTGTGAGTAGAAAAAGAAAGAGAGCTTTATAACCTAACAGGCAAGTGTAACAGGGAAACGTGTATAAAATCCCATTCTTATTTTGCACATGTGTAAAATAATTAAACTTCAATAGATACAAAATCTTATTTTATGAGCATTCTATTTAATGGGCGCTCGTTCACTTTCATTATTCTTAAATTGATAGTCCACTGCAATGTTTCTCAAATGGGTGGACTTCAACTCCCAGGATTCCCTAGCCAGCTTAAAGTTGCCAACATTTTCAAGTTGCCAACTTTGAGAAACACTAGTCTAATTTATTAGCATCACTACCTTAAAGCTCTTTGACATATTATAAGTTATAGTTATAATTTATTAGAACAAAGCACATTTAATTTATACTATTGCTTACTGCTGCTTGATGTTCTTGTCCTTTTTTTGATTTCATTTGATTTTTCTGCATGATCCAATCTGTGATTGAAGTTAACCGCTACTACTTAATAGCCAGTTGAACTAACTGCTTCTAACTCCCAAGAAATGAGGCATGGTGTTGCATCCTAGACCTCTTTCAGATTTTTGATCTCTTTCAGGACCGACGTTCAGAATGCCCAGCATTTTGCAAAATGTGCAAAACATCTACCATCCCAGTTCGTGTGGTTTTTGCCTTCCTGCCACAAATATAGAGTTGGATTATGCCTTTTTTTTTCAAAGCAGACTGTTAACTGGTTAACTGCAAATTTTAGCTTGTCTTTTTTGTTCAAGCCAAAATGTAATTGTTTGTTATAGTTAATACAACTGTTTATGACAAACAGCTTTTGTGGGTGATCCATTCTGAACATACCTCAGGGCTTGTGCCTATAAATCCTCAATTTTGCAACATAAAAGGAAATGTTGACGGTTAATTATTCATTGGTTTTAAAAAAAGCAGCATGGTTTCCTTTAAGGAAAGTTAAATATACATTTTGCTGCTTTCCAGTATCTTGAAAACATGATGGCTTATTGAATAAAGTTGTACGTTATTCCCTTTCCTCTTTGTCTTAGATGCAAGTCTTACATCTAAACTGCTTGTAAATTTGCTCAGAATTTCTAAGTGTAACTTCTATTTTTAACACTAGTCCCATTTTTTTTTCTTCCTGTGTAAGCATTTTTGTTGAATCTATGTCAGGTTATTATTGGAGATGATGTAACAGAGCCCTTTGAAATGCAGAATTATCAGGCAGTCTTACAGTCTTGGCATGTCATGGCCGATTTGTATGATTGTAACGAAAAAGCGAGACAGATATGAAAATATCAGGTAAGGCAGCTAGGCTGTCCCTTTGCAAACTTGTTGGGTGTGCACCGAGGTTTGCACAAGAAATGTTTTGGCAATAACCATTTTGTACACCTCTGAGGACAGGTATCTGAACATCTGGGAACTCCACTTATTGCTTTCCTGGTGAAGTCCTTGGTGCTATCTCAGCTTGGTTGTTTGCTTGCAGACATTTATTACCTGACTAGATAACATCATCAGTACTAGTAGGAGTGGGGTTTGCTCTCTGTTTATATACAGTAGATTGCCCTGCCAATGTGTGGTTTTCTCCTTGGTAGTTCCTCGATTAGGTTTATTTTCTGCTTGACCGTTTGGTTGTTATTAAACCCCACACTGACCAGCACTGAAGATGTTACCTAGCTGGATAATGAAACATCTGCAAGGAAATAACCAAGTTCAGAGAGCACCAAGGACTCCAAAGTTCAACTTTGAACTTCTACAAATATTCTCTCCTACTGGTGCTTTTTCAATGTCTGGAATGATGCCACTTATAGATACCCAACGTTACCTATGTAGGGACTTGTCAATGCAAGGAATGACTTTACCCTCACCACTAAGTCACAGACCCTTATAATTCTACTGAGTAAACCTTTGTGTCCTCAGTGTAAAGATGACAAGTAGAAATCCTCCAGTAAGCTCCATAAAGCTCAGGGCCTCCAAAGCTAATCCCTTTTAGCAGCACAAGAGAAAGAAGAAGATGGCGTGACAAAATATCCTTGGGAGCTAGAGATCCTGTCCAGATCCAGGTAACACTGGGTCTGAAGGAACGAAAAGAGCTTTTCTTTAAACATGAAAGGGAAGATCAAAGGCAAGCAAAGGAAGCCAAAATTGCATGCTTATAGAAGCCACAGCTGTTAGGTCACTGGCATAGGACCACAAGCAAGACAGTTCTGGACCAGTTAAATAAAGCCTGCTGAGTTGACCAAGAGTCAGGATGTGGCAGTAGGGATGAGCAGAATTGGTTCTTCTTGTTCATTATACTAACAAAGTGATCTTGTGAAAGCTTTTCTGGAGCAGTCTTTAAAATGGTCTGTACTGGGGAAATGATAGCTAAACATTGTTAATTACTGTAGTCTAGGCGGCTGTGTTTCATGCAGAATTGCACGACAGAGAGCAATCCTTCAAACTTCATATATCCCATCACACGATGGTCCTGCTTGGATCCATCTTCACCAAACGATCAAATTATTTAACACTGGAACAGCAAGGTACAATTTCAGATTCTCTCTCCAGTTGCTGGTTCCCGAGAGGGAGAAAGCTGTTGATTTTCCTGCACTATCACTGAACAGTCACTTCTGCCTTCATGAGTGAATCATGACATAGCAAACCTACCCTCATTCGATTCATTGACGCTTCCTCTTTAGTGAGAAGGAGGAAGGCTGCAAAAGTGATTTTATCTCTTGCACTATTAAAAAAAAAGTTGCCATCCTCTTCGAAATTGCTTTTAGACCAGCATCAGGATGCATTTTTAAGCAAGTTTGGCTGCATAAAATGCAGCATTGGGCAGACTTTCTAGTTAATCAAACTGATCGGCCAAGCTGTGAGAGGCTGTATTCCCAACGCTGCCTTTTATGCAGCCCAACATGCCTAAAAATGCTGGTCTAAAAGCAATTTCAAAGAGAATTGCAACTTCTTCTGTTCCTAAAAGCAAGGCTGCCATTTCCCCCCCTCCTTTCAATTGTCTGCTGTGTCATTCATTGCTTAAAGCTCACTTCCTGACAGTGGGGGTCCAGAGGGTCCCCACCCATCTCGGGTTTTTTGGTTTATCTCTTTGGAAATAAGCCATGTAAACAGCTGTTGCTCCAGATGTGTACTTCGCTGTGTGCTCCCCGGGTGGGGCCGTTTAAATATAGTCTGTCTCTTGGCAAAAGTTAATGTTGTGTGCTAACACAGCACAAAACATCCAGTTCCTCTTTTCCCCACACAGCAGCCCTGCAGTGGCCCGCAAACGTAACTCAATATTTGCTGTTGTCTGGGCCACGTTGTAAAATTACGAAGAGCAAATTCAGGTGCATTTTCTGAATTCTGGTAGAGTCCTCTTACGTTGGTGCCCCTTGTTTAGACCTGACTTTAGGGAATATTTATTATACATAAGCCTAGTGTTTCTCAGCCTTAAGACAACTTTAAGATGGGGGGAGAGTATGTCAATTCCCCGAATTCCCCAGCTCGGAAGTTGATTCTCCTAACAGTTCATAACTAGTGTGTGGAGTCCCCTTTGTCAAGCTGTGAAGGTGAATTTGAAGAAGCGTCAAACACGCACCTTGGATAGCCTATTCATAGTTTGGTTCATATTTGGGGATTATGCCCCTCCTGTTTATCAGACATTCCCCAGCTGTAGCTTCTCTATCTATTAATTGCACTTCCCAAGTTTTATTTATGAGCTGTGGTGGCACAGTGGTTAGAAGGCTAATTCTGCAGGCTGATTCTGCCAACTGCCAACAGTTCGATTCTCACCAGCTCAAGTTTGACCTTCCGAGGTGAGTAAAATGAGGAGCCAGATTGTTGAGGGCAATATGCTGATTTTGTAAACCGCTTAAGGGGGTTGTAAAGTACTGTGAAGCGGTATATAAGTCTAAGTGCTATTGCTGTTATTTTGTATGGAACACTGGAACACCCACAATTTCTACAGGCAATTCATTCCATGATTAATTGTTCTCACCGCCAGGTTGCTTTTCTCCTTGATTAGTTTCTATCTATTGCTCCTTGTCCTGCCTTCATGTGCTTTGGAGAACAGCTTGACTCCCTCTTCTTTGGGGCAGCCCCTGAGATATTGGAAGACTGCTATCATGTCCCCCCTCGTCCTTCTTTTCATTAAACTAGACAGACCCAATTCCAGCAATGTTCTTTGTATGTTTAAATCACCATTAATAGCCACAATATCTTCAGCTACTTTCATTTTGGTAAATCTTGCTTTGTTCTTGCCCCTTTGGAAAAAAAATGTCACTTGGACTTGTGACCGACCCTTTATTTTCTCTCCTACACCCAAGTGAGAAGCTAAAATTAGTTAATTTTCACCTATATGGAAACACAGGTGAACATTTGCATAATTGGACTGCATGACAAAGGAAGTCACAAGTGCTTTTCCACCATCATCTGACTGCCTATTTTTACCAATTAATCTCCCCTTGTGCACCTCTCCAATTTAGAAGCGTAATCTGTTAAAAATCAGAGGAGGAAAAGAAAACAGTGGCATAATGACGATGGAGTAATCTAAAAGATATACCTTCCAGCACTCTTTTTCATGCAGCATGCATAAAACCTCTAGTTTCTTCATCATATGTGAATTGTAGATTTTTTTTTCTCGGTTTTATTTCATAGGCCATCGGAAGGAAGGAAGGAAAGGAAGGAAGGAAGGAAAAGGGAGAGAGGGAGAAGGGAAAGAAGGAAGAAGAAGGGAAGGGAAGGAAGGAAGGGGAAGGAGAGGGAAGAAAGTTCAGATATAGATTATAGATGGAATATATCCATAATAGGAAAAACATATTTCTAGAAACAAGCCATTCTACTGATTGATTGTTCTCATGGTCAGGAAATTTTTCCTTATTTTTTGGTTGGTTCTCTCCTTGATTAGTTTCCATTCTTGTCCTGCCTTCAGGTGCTTTGGAGAATAGGTTGAAACCCCCCCCCCTTCTTCTTTGTGACAGCCCCTCAAATACTGGAACACTGCTATCGTATCTCCCCAGTCCCCACTTTTGCGGGAAGGCATGCAAAAATAATGAAGCTGATACCCATAACTTAAAAAGTTTTTTTCCCCCGGATTGATGTACTAAGGCAGGGGTGTCAAACCGCCAACCCGCGGGCCGGTTGCATCGTAAGGAGGCCGTACCCACCCCAGCTCCAGCAAAGCGGGAAAAAAAAGTTGTGATACGTCACATCATGTGACGCGGTGAGTTTGACACCCGTGTACTAAGCTATCAGTTGTGTTTTCAGCTACATGAAACAGAATGCCAAGCCAGGTGAAACAAGAATTAAGCTATTGTTTTCTCTGTTTGGGGTCAGTGAGGCAAACTTGCAAAGGAAACAACGGCTTTTAAAATTTTTTCCATATCCAAGGCTGGTTAGTGAAAATACTGGTCATGTTGACTTCCCCCCCCCCCAAAAAAAAACAAAAAACAAAATCCCATTGTCCATGTTTGCATTCCGTTTTACACCTGTATTTTGTGAAGGGATGGAAAGAGTTTGAAAAAAAACCAGCTGTGTTTTTTGAAATATGGAATCAGACTTTCTTTGTTTCAGTAGATGTCTGTTTTATTTATTCAACAGGGTTTATATCTTGCTGCCATTGGTATTGACTCTGGGGAGGGTATGTAGTTAGACTTTCCCTAAATTTGATATAAAGGAGGGAAAAAATGGGTAGAGACTAATTTGAACACCTGCTCCTTCTTCCCATTTATAATCTTAATGTCAATTCTTGGCTTTAACTTGAGTCAGCTTTTTCCCTTTCCTTTCCCTTCTCCTTGTTACTGTAGTCACTGAAAGTTGGGCCAACGTTCTTCTACAAACAAAGATTTAATGTTATCTATCTACTTTGACTTTTACGTAAGTGCTCAAGTCAACAGTTTGATAGTAGTAGTAGTAGTAATGGAAGCTATTGTATTAGCCCGCGAGTATGAGGACGTTTCTGGAATCAGAACCGGCCCTCTTATGAACATGTTTTAAAAACATAAGACTCCTTGGTGATCTCTGAACTTGGTTGTTTTCTGGCAGATGTTTCATTACCCAACTAGACCCAAAATATCTGCACGAAAACAGCCATGCTCAGAGAATATTGAGCTACAATATTCTCTTCTATTGGTGAAAAAGCAAGAGCTGAACTGGATCAGACTACAAATCCAGAATTAATTGTGCCTTCTTTTAACTCATAGCAAGATACATTTACATGGATATCTTAAATTTCCATTGCTATCTCTCCTTCCCTATAAACTTGACCAGACAGAGGTAATCTTGAATATACTTATTTATCTCTTGTTAGAGAGAGGGGGACAAAGTGATTTTCTAAATGACTGAATAGCATTTTACAAAGATCCGTAAACAAAATATAGCTCTAAAACTTCTATATTATTCCTTACCTTTGTTTTTTGTACATTTGTTCCATTATTTCTAAAAGTAGTTGATAAGCCCGTGACCGTGTTACGCTGATTGCTTGTGAAGTCTGTAGCTAATTATTTTATTATTATATTATATTTATGTTGCTCAAAAATATTAAATCATGTAATTATGTTTTAATATAAATGTATGCACATTTATTTGTACAAAAGCATATCTACCCTTGTTTGCACCTACATTTTACACTTATTCAGTAAATTGCTTAGGACTATATCATGTAAATAGTACGAGAGATCATTCTGATTCTAGACTGAAACATTCAAATTTATTCCTCGCTCCTCAACTCTAACCTTTGACCTGTAGGAAAGTCTTGTCTCTTCTTACATCCAGTTTGCATAGTGGAATGAAACCACTTCCTCTCTTTTTGAGTCAGGGTTTTATCGAAAGAACGCATGCTCCTCGTGTTTCAAATAAAGTTGATTTTTTCTCTCTCTTCCTTTCTCTTCCATGTGATGTAATTACGTTAATAAAACCTTGCCATGAGGAAGCATTTTTGAACATTTCCCGACAAACTGTTTGGATGGCGTTTAGAATTCATTTTCTAAGAATGGGCACGTGGTCTAACATTGTTGGAAATAAACCTGTTATTTGAATCTGGTGCTCTGCTTATGTCATGTTAACTTCCCTTTCATTTTTTTTTTTTTTTTGTGGGGGAAAAGGATAATTTTGAATCCCAAAATGCTCACAGAAGCATCAGTCCTACAGAGATCATTTCACTATTGATGGGTCTCCACTTCAAATAACTTCTTTGGAAATTTATGAAGAGCTGTTCCAAATGAAAACAAGACTATCTGAATATAATGTACTCAAAGGAGAAGGTGTTTGGTCAGATATGAAAGAAAATGTAATAAAAATTTGATCATATAGTTTAGGATTCACTAGAACATTTTAAATTCTTGGGATAAATTGTCTTCAGTAGACAGAAGTGTTTGCAACAATACAAATATTCACACATATTTAGTCCATAACATGCAAAAGAGTTTGGAAATAGATGTAAATATATCAGTTGCGGTGCTCCATCACTGGAGGTTTTTAGGAAAAGATTGGACAACCATTTGTCCAGCATGGAATAAGGATTTCTACCTTGGGCTGGAAGACGTCCAAGGTCTCTTCCAGCCCTATGATTCTAAGATGATTGCCTAGTATAACTGGTAAATAAATCAATGTAGGGTTTGATCCAGTGGTAAGGTTCTACCTGTTTTATTTTCACTTAGCCAGGTTGAAGCTTCAGCCTTTCTTGTACTGTGACCTGTTTGTCCTTGATGGGATAGCATCTGTCAGAAAAAAAGCCCTTTTGTGTTCTGTAAACATTTTTTGAGATGTAGAATAGCTGGTGAATGAGAAGCAGCTTCCTGGTTTATTAAAGCAGGGCTGCTGCCTCAGGATTTCTGTGGTCAAGATGATGCTTTTGGAAAGGTGCAAAGCTAGACATCCCTGAAACCCTGGGTCACATCTAGCATAGGATCACCTTTCAAGACAAGAAGCACAGCTAGAAGTACTAGCCTTAAATCTATAGTAAGGTTAAATGTCTATGGAGATTCTCAGTCATGGTTGTCGCAAAGGTGTTTTATTTAGGAGGCAAATGGACTTTCTTGTTTTTCTTTGAAGACGTTTCGCTTCCCATCCAAGAAGCTTCTTCAGCTCTGACTGGATGGTGGGGAAAGGAAGGATTTATATTCTTTGCAAACAGCTGGTCATTTGCATTCCTTTAGAGCAGACATGTGAAACACAAGGCCCGGGGGCCGGATGCAGCCCGTGAAGTGGTTTCATGTGGCCCGCGAAGCCATCCTGGAAACAGTGAGGGAACGGCCCCTGCTGCCTTGGCCCTGGCCCAGGCCAGCCGGGAGCCAATGTACAATTTTGTGGTGGCCATCTATGCTGAAATGCATTCAGTCTTAGCTCCACAAGGCCGTCTAGAAACAGCGAGGAACCAGCCGCTGCTGTGTCGGCCCCGCCCCCTGGGTGCATGCTGGGGAGGTGTCACCCTTTGTGAGGAATGAAGAAATGGACCATGCCTTGGTGCTTGCCCCAGTCCCACCCCCTTCTGCCAGAGACCCTCAGATCTGTCCCAGTCCTGCCCAGGCCCCCACAGGCACCCTTGACACAAATGATGTAGAGCTGGCCATGCCCACCCAGTAGGCTACACCCACTCCATCCACACCCACCCAGTAGGTTGCACCCACTCTGGCCACACCCACCCGGTCCCCTGAGGACAACCGCAATGCTGATGTGGCCCTCAATGAAATTGAGTTTGACACCCCTGCTTTAGAGAATTGTTGAGATCACTTGGAGGTTTACCTGTGTCCTAAGGATGTGGAGCCTTCTTGGATTTAACATTGTGCTTCAGTTTTGAGATGCAGACAACACAGGTTCATCCCCAACAGCCTGCACCTGTCTTCAACAGTGAAGGGACACAGGGCAGAAAACATCCTGCAGCCAAGAAGGCTCCACACCCATTTGCACCACTCAGGTGACCCCCAGGACGCAGACAAACCTCCAAGTGGCCTCAACGACTCTCTAAAAGAATGCAAATGACCAGCTGTCTGCAAGGAGTATAAATCCTTCCATTCCCCACCATCCAGGCAGATCTGAAGAAGCTTCTTGGATGAGAAGTGAAAGGTCTTCAAAGAAAAACAAGAAAGTCCACTTGCCTCCTGAAAAAGCACCTGTGGGATATAGTAAGGTTGCAGTAAGAGAATTTTGCAAGTCTGGAGGTACATCTCTATTCCCTCCCCTTTACAGTCTAAGAAATTAGGGAGAATTTCTCCTTGAGATGTTTGCCGTTCCTTCTGCGGACTCACCTGGTCATTGTCTACTCTGGAGCAATTCCTCCTGTCTCCCAGGATCATCCCCATACACATAGTGACTTACTTATTATGTACCTACTTACTTAATAAGTGAATTTATATATCCGCACAGCCACCCGAGAAATTCTGGACAGCAAACAGAGTTTAAAAACAAAACTCAGATGTACAGACAGTTAAAAACTAGGTAGCCTCTTAAGAACTTTCCAGGCTAGACTCATTCACAACCACACCAGAGCCCCATTAAAATCCTGGCCTAGGGGGAAAGGTTTTTTCAGAAAACCAGCAAGGATAGGGTGGTCCTTATTTTGGGGGAGGGGGGAGCTATTCCACCAGGCTGCTGACATATCAGAGAAAAGGTCTAGACTTGTTTAACCTTTTGGTGCCCAAATGAAAGAAATATCATTTTGATGATGGTTGAGTAGATTCCTGGGAAGGTGCTCTTGAATTGCAAGCCCAAAAATCAAACCTTATTTACAAGTGCAAAATTCACCTTGCACCCTGGCGATCGAGGGAGAAATACAACTAATTAATTTGCTCTAGTTTTTTGTTGGTTAGATGGCAACATTTTTGTGCTCTTGTTCGAGACAATGAGTTTCCTGCACCAGTTTTACCCAAGTGTCTGATCGTGAACTAGGACTCAGTAGCCATCCTCTAGAAACTTGGCTTAAGCCGAAGCGACGTTTACATTTGAGATTTCTTTCGTTTTTCTTTCCAGTGGATTTAACGGAAATAAAGGAGCTCAGACCAGGAAAAAACGCAAAGGATTTTGAGCGTGGAAAAAGTGCACGTCAGAAGGAAGAACATTGCTTCACCATTTTTTATGGCTCTCAGTTTGTCCTCAACACTTTAAGTCTGGCAGGTAAAACCTATTTTGTCTGAATCTGTCCTTTAAAATCTGGGATTGCGACGTTGCTCCTTCCAGATGCTTGCTGTCGTCTTCTTAATTCTTATTCCCAACTGCAAATATTTTTTAAGCTGATGCAAGGAGACTGGTGCCGTCTGGAAGGATAACAAATAAATCAAACAAATACAGTTACATTTTTCATTTTAAGATGTGTGAATTTCAGCTTCCAGAATGCTGGGAGCTGAAGTCCACATATATTAAATTGGCCAAGTTTTTTTTGGGGGGGGGGGGGGGATCATGGTTCTAATTTTTTTTAATTCAAGGAATTCCTTTTAGGCATTTTGCTTTCCTTCAGAAGTATGCAATTTATTCTTGGCATCATGAAGCTGTGCGGTGGGATAACAGTTGTCCCCCCCTTTTTTGTTGCATCATCAAGTTTCTTAATTTGCATCTTTACATTTCCTTTCTGTTGCAGCTGACTCAAAGGAGGAGGCTGACAAATGGCTTTGTGGATTGAGCATTTTGCACCAGGAAGCTATAAATGCAGGCACCCCAGCAATTACAGAGAGGTATGTGGAAGAGCTGTTTCGTATTGATATATATTCTGGTAATAGAATAACAAGAGTTGGAAGGGACTTTGGAGGTCTTCTAGTCCAACCCCCTGCTCTAGCCTGTACCTTTCCAGACAAGTGGCTGTCCAGTCTATTCTTGAAAGCTTCCAGTGATGTTCCGCTGGTTAATTATTCTCACCGTTAGGAAACTTCTCCTTAGTTCTAAGCTGGTTCTCTCCTTGATTAGTTTCCATCCATTGCTTCTTGTCCTGCCTTCAAGCGCTTTGGAGAATAGCTTGACTCCCTCTTCTTTGGGGCAACCCCTCAAATATTGGAACACTGCTACCATGTTGCCCCTAGTCCTTCTTTTCACTAGACTAGACAAACCCAATTATGTACCGGTATTATATACCGGTATATATACAGTTCATTTAACTGTTCAGTCTCACCTGAATTGAGTTCAGTCTTCAGAAGTTCAAAAAGAGACCGCACAACCATTTGTCTGAAATGGTATAAGGTCTCCTGCTTCAGCAGGGGGTTGGACTAGAAGACCTCCGAAGTCCCTTCCAGCTCTTATTCTATGTTATATGTTCTCGTTAAGGTTGTTGCCTTCTGAATCACCTAAATTCAAATACATATATTTTGGAGCCCATTCAACCTCTTTGCAAATCTAGAAAAGCTCCTCGAATGAGCTGCTGATAGGTAGAGTGACGTCCTTCTAATGGATCTTAAGTATCTTCATCCCCTTTGGACTTAAATTCACATCTCACATCCTCCTCTTCCTTCCATTCTTCTCTTTCTCCATCCCTCCTCTTCCTCTACCTGGACTGATTGTCTATAAGTAATTCTAGTATGCTGTTGATGATACACTAGTCTTAGCTCCATGCTGAAAGTGACCAGAATGGTCTCCCTGCTCATAAATAAACATTTTTCACATTCATTTGTGTAATTCATGCCGTTTGATGCCGAAATGTTAGACAGGCTCTTCAGAATCTGTCCCAGAGTCACAGAAAAACTAAAAAGATACTTTGGTGCAGTTTGCGCTTCATAGAAAGTTATGTGTTGAAACAGGAGCATTCATTTCTGTTTTGATGTTTTATATGTTGAAATTACAACACATCATTAAGTTCGGTCTTCTGTTTACAAAACTAATCCTGGCTGTATTTTTATTGGCTCTTTAAAGCTGGCTGAGGAAGCTGATTTACTCGGTGGATCAATCCAGAAGAAACAGGTACTCATTCATTTCAGATTCTAAAGCTGTGCTCTGTTGTTTTTCTTTATTATGTATTTTTGTTGTAATTAAGTCACTTTAAAAAAAGTCTCCTAAAACCCCATGTGACTAGGCCTTATATATAGGAATAGGAATATGTGACTAGGCCTTATATATAGGAATAGGAATAGGAATAGGAATAGAATAGAATAGAATAGAATAGAATAGAATAGAATAGAATAGAATAGAATAGAATAGAATAGAATAGAATAGAATAGAATATAGAACAAAACAGAGTAGAGTAGAGTAGAGTAGAATAGAATAGAATAGAATAGAATAGAATAGAATAGAATAGAATAGAATAGAATAGAATAGAATAGAATAGAATAGAATAGAAAATAGAAAATAGAAAATAGAAAATAGAACAGAATAGAGTAGGGTAGGGTAGATTAGAGTAGAGTTGAGTAGAATAGAATAGAATAGAATAGAATAGAATAGAATAGAATAGAATAGAATAGAATAGAGCTGGAAGGGACCTTGGAGGTCTTCTAGTCCAGCCCCCTGCTCAAGCAAGAAACCTATACCCTTTCAGACAAGTGACTCTCTAGTCTCTTCTTAAAAGTCTCCAGTGATGGGGTGCCCACGATTTCTGGAGGCAAGCTGCTCCACTGGTTAATTGCTCTCACTGTTAGGAAGTTTCTCCTTAATTCCAGGTTGCTTCTCTCTTTGATCAGTTTCCAACCGTTGTTTCTTGTTCTGCCCTCTGGAGTTTTGGAGAATAGTTTGATGCCCTCTTCTTTGTGTCAGCCCCTCAAATACTGGAGTACTGCTATTGTATCTCCCCTATTTCTTCTTTTCTTTACACTAGCTGAACCCAATTCCTGCAGCTGTTCTTCATATGTTTTAGTCTCCAGTCAGGTTTTAGGACGGTGTTGCTGAAAATTGGTTGCCAATGGGCACCAGTGCTGGATTATTGTGCATCAGGTCATAAGATGTCAAGGCAGGTTTCCCCAGGAGCTGAACTGGTGGGACCAAGGTTGAGTTTTGAGTCTCCAGAGATGGCTGAAGGGCTCAGCCCATCCTGTTATTTGATCCTAGCCCACAACACCAAGCTGGCACCTTTGTTTAAATAAGAAACAACACAATGAAGAAAAAAGTGTGATGAATGAGAGGCCCAAGGAGTAGCAGGATCTTTTCTGCTGCCCTAAGTGTGCCTCGTCTGACCTTGACCGCCTCTTGATTGTGTTCACAATACAAAAACAGCAACACAGCTGGTGTTATCTTAAGGTCAGGGAAGTGCTTCATAACTTGCCAAACTGGATAATTATCTTGCATTTTGCAGAAGATTTTGGGAATCTTTGCTTCAGGTATTCTGAGGGATCTTTTGGGAAGATGCCATTGCGAAAGAGAAACAGGTCTAAAGATATTTTTGCAGTATGCTTCCAGGAGGGGGGAAAAATGACTCAACCGAATAGCCAGTGACTGTTTTCCTTATAAAATATGACCTCGTATAATGAAAAGACAGTTTATCAACATAGCAGCTGACATGAGTGAATTAGTCAAGTGTACCTTTCCTGCATATTGGAGTGCACTTCATCATTTCTCTTAAATAGAGTAACTGTCTGAGTTTAAGGCAGCATCTATCATTTCTCCTTGCACACGCTGTGCCACATAATGATAATGTAATAATTTAGCATGGCCTTCAGACTTTTGGATGCCTTGCTGGTGTTATTCCTTCACAGCGTAAAGGGCCAGACTGTGAGATCAGAAAAGCACACAAATGTCCACGGTCTTATAAAATCAAAACTTTCATTTAAGTAGGGATTTTTCCACAAATCGTTTCTCTAGCCACAAAGAATGGAGGCCTTTGAACTATGGTGCTAGAGAAGACTCCTGCGAGTCCCCTGGACTGCAAGGCGATCAAACTGGTCAGTCCTAGAGGAGATCAACCCCAACTGCTCTTTAGAAGGCCAGATCCTGAAGTTGAAACTCAAATACTCTGGCCACCTAATGAGAAGGAAGGACTCACTGGAGAAAGGCCTAATGCTGGGAAAGATTGAGGGCAATAGAAGAAGGGGACGACAGAGAATGAGATGGCTGGATGGAGTCACTGAAGCAGGAGGCGTGAGCTTAAAGGGATTCCAGAAGATGGTAGAGGACAGGAAGGCCTGGAGGAACGTTATCCATGGGGTCACAATGGGTTGGACACGACTTCACAACTAACAACAAGCCACAATATACTACAGCTGGCGGGTGGGAGTCAGCACTGCTTCTGACCAGTATTATAAACCTTTGAGCTGTGTTGCATTGATATTATGTTTTGTTGTTTTTAAATCATGGTGGTTCCATGATGGGGTTTTTTTTTTATCTTTATCTGTTTTGGTCCTGAAGGGTCATCAGCACAAGGCTGTCCTCTGTTGGTTTTTCATTCGGAAGGTCTGAGGGGCAGTAAGAGAGACTTTATAAACTGTGGGTGCTTGGTGCTCTCTGAGCTTTGTTGTTTTCTTGCAGACATTTCATTACCCAACTGGGTAACATCATCAGTGCTAGAAGGGAGTGGGTTTTGCTCTCTGTTTATATACAAGGAATCAAGGAACTACCAAGAACACTTCCACCAATACTCATAAGGCAAGCAGAGCATAAGACAAGCAGAGTATTTAAACAGAGCGCAAATCCCACTGCCTTCAATTACTGAAGCTGTTACCTAGTGGGGTGATGAAGCGTCTACAAGAAAACAAGCAAGCTCAGAGAGCATCAAGGACGCCACAGTTCAACCCTGATATGCAAATATTCTCGGCTGAAGACTATATTTTCAGTAGCGATATTTCATTTGTGAAATGTTCTCTTCACCAACCTGATTGGGGCAGACTCTATCCAGTCTCAAAAAGTCCTTCAGCTTCCTGAGGTTTTGGGGTTTTGTTTTTTTAGCATCCTCTGGACATCATTTCACAGCTAGTCCTCTTTTAGTAACCACAGTTGGGACCGACAGCCCCGTTGTTGAATAAAGAATGTTGAGTGAACATAAAAAGAATGATGTTCTTGGTATTTATTCTTATTCAGCATCAGCCTGAGAGAGTTGAAAACAATACTTCCCTCCATCAACTTCAAAGTGAACAGTGTGAAGTACTTGAAAGATAAGTTTGCGGTGAGTATTGGTTTAGGCGACATGTCCTGCAGCTTACTATTACCGTGCATTTTACGTAGTTCCAAAATAATCTGTCTTCTGGGTTTCATTGGGGAACAGTTTTTTTTTCCCCATCTTGGGAAAGATGTTGTTAATGGCAGAGGGTAGGAACTCTCATCTCCCTTTGCTGTTCCATGGGCATGGGGAAGGGGTGTAAATGTAGCTTTTCAGTGTGCACACCACAGTCACCCAGAAAATGGTTCCTTCTTCCTATGAAACCCATGTGGCATCTCTGGGAAAGAAGTAATGTCTTCTGTGTGTTTTCTTCCTGACTAGTGCTCTTGTTAGAACAGCAGGAACCTGGATGTTCATGTTCAAATTACAGTCAAAGACCAGAGACCGGAACAAATAAAAACACTCCCTAAATACCACAGTTAAAAATTCTAGAATAAATAATAAATAACACATAGAATCTATATTAAAATCACAATTTGGCATCCAGTCTGTCAGTTACACATGGCCTAACTATACTATAATATCAGTCCATAAGCTGTGGGGCTTGTAGACATTCACATTTAGGCGAGCAAATTAATAGAAGCCATATTCTCCAGCTGTGCACAAATGCAAAATCTTCACCAGAATAACAGAGTCAGACGGGACCTAGTCCAGGAGTCCCCAACCCCCAGTCCATGGACCGGTACTGGCCCACAGCATGCCAGCAACCAGTCCGCACAAACAAACAAAGCCCCATCCGTGGTATGCAGGCAGCACACAAACCCACGCACTCTTTGGTTCGTGGAAAAACCTTTCTCCACGGAACCGGTCCCTGGTGCCCAAAAGGTTGGGGACCTCTGTTCTAGTCCAGTCCCCTGCATAAGCAGGAGAGTGTATTTCATTTCAGACAAGTGTCCAATCTGTTCTTAAAAGTCTCCAGTGATGGAGCACCCACAACTTCTGAAGGCCAGAACTTCATCTCTGAAGCCCTAGTGCAGAACTGTCTTTTTGTTAGATTAGAGCAGGGCTTTTCAACCAGTGGTACGGGTACCACCTGTGGTACATGGGCACCTGGCAGGTGTTACGCGACCATCCTAGAAAAGTGGTAGCGGGGGAGGGGAATGAGCTGAACTGGTAGCAGCACCGCACAAGCCTGAGCGAGAGATGGCTGGAGCTGCAGGGCTGTCAGGTCTCAGTGGAAGTGCCAGGATCAGTGCCAGGCTCCAGCTGGAGCTCGGCGCTGATCCTGGCGCTTTTGCTGAGCCCAGAAGAAGCGCTGATCAGCCTCTCCAGGGTCTTGTGATTTCCATTCAGATGCTTGGCAACTGATTCATATTTATGACGGTCACAGTGTCCCAGGGTCATGTGAAGCGACCAAAACCTGCTGCAACCACCCAGCAGACGGGGGGAATAAAAACCAAACACCCCCACCCACCCACCCCCGCTGCCAATCCTCAACAGAAATGCTCACAACAATGAAAACCTCGGGCAGGAGGAAGAGTGCCACCGGGTGGGCAGGCAGGTGTCTTGCTCGGCTGTGGCTTGGGAGACACTTTTTTCAGTGCCATTGCAACTTCTAAGAGTCACTAAGCAAATTGTTGTAAGTTAAGGACTACCTGTACTTTATCACTTTTTTCCTTTTTTTTCTTTTTTGGTTATCACGTTTTTGACACCTTGCTAGGCGACGGGTGGTCCTCAGATGTTGCCATATCCTAAAAGTGGTACAATGGGTGAAAAGGTTGAAAAGCCCTGGATTAGAGGATACGTAACTGCCTTTCCTCTAATCCGGGACGGGATAAACGGCTTTGGGGTAGGTGTAGCTTTGGCAAAAATCTAAATTGCTGCCTCATTACTTAGGGATGGCTTATTTATTTATTTTTTACTCAGGAAATAAAAGCTGCTAAAGAAGAACTTAGCTTTGAGCAATTTCATCTTTTCTACAAGAAGATTATGTTTGACCAACAGAAATCGGTAAATGTTCTGCTCTTATCTGACTTCCTCTTAATGTGTAGAGTATCTTTCTGTGTTGTAACCTGACATGTAGTAATTAGTTAGTACATAGGTTTTCAGTCTTATATTTAATTCAGGCATGATACCAAAGTTCCTTGCTTTTAATTGAGTAGATTCAGAACTATAAGTCTATTATGCATACATACATATATACATATATACATATATAGAGAGATACAGATATACAGATATAGATATAGATAGAAATAAACCAAAGCTTTTGATGATTTTCACTTGTCTGAACACCTGTTTTTCTCCAGGCAATAACTGTTCTATGCAGAAGAAAATTATTTGTTCTTTATTCGTCATTTTTCTCTTCCCAGGTTCTGGATGAATTCAAAAAGGATTCTACCATGTTCCTCTTAGGGTGAGATATTGTGTGAAGCAATTTTATTCACAACCACATTTAAAGTGCTTCGATCAGAATCTTCCCTGCGATACAATTTTGTTGCTTACTCTTTTTGTCACAGTAGATTAATGAGATACATTTAACTGTATTTGTGTACTATTTTAAGCAAGAGACGCTGGCTTAGTAAACCACACTATCCACAAATCTCATCCTGCGTTCTGCATCCTGTTCATATTGATATAACCTTCATGAACTCCGGATTATGGTTTATTGAAACCAAACAAGCCATGATCTAAGTCAGAGTTTGTTGCTTCTCATTTATTTGAGCAGAAAAGCCCCATCTAATTCTAAGATGCAAAATTTACACAAAGCTTTTAATCTTTGGTCTAATTATCCGTTTATTGTACATAAGGGGTGGAAAGAAGTCATGCATTTCCGTTCTGTTTCTTTGTATAGTCATCTGATAAATCTGGATTAAGATTTAGGATTCTCTGGAAACTTAACGACAGTCAGGTGACTTACAGATACTCCTCGACTTAATGACCACAATTGGGATCACTGCAAGTATCATAAATAGGCGCAGTCCTTGACTTACAGCAGTTCATTTAGTGACTGAAGTTATAACGACACTGAAAAAAGTCACTTATAACCATTTTTCACACTTATGGCAGTTGTAGCATCCCCATGGTCACGTGATTTATATTTGGACGCTTGGCAACTGACTCATATTTATGACGGTGTCAGTGTTGAGGGGTCACGTGATCCCCTTTTGCGACCTTTTATTTCCAAGGTGTTGCACAGCCCTACTTTTATAGTGTTATTTAAAATTCAGGAAATGAAACATTCACGTCCTCAGATGCAATAATTCTTTTCTCTCTCTCTTCCTTTCCTGTCCGGTATTTTTGTTTAAACCTTTCTCATCTTTTCAGCCGATTTTGCTGTACGATTTTTCTTTTTTGACCTACCCTGCAATTTAGGAGGGAAAAAATCATTAAAGAAAATGATTCCAGAGGAAGATAATTGCTTTTAAATGATGATAATTAAATGCTTTTTTTTCCCAAGACCTTTGAACCGGTAGAGGGCTCAGATCTTAGCCTGCCTGCAGTTGTTTTTGGTTAAAGACAATGTTTCCCTTGTTCACCAAGGCTTAGTCTCAGCTTTGTCAGAATACATACTGGATATTGTGCGTTTTTTCCTCTAATCTGGCGTTTTCCAAATTGCTTTTAACTTTTTTTGTTGCAGAAACACAGATCGGCCAGATGCCTCAGCAGTACATTTACACGATTTTCAGAGGTTTCTGCTACATGAGCAGCAGGTGAGAAGATCCTAATGCTCTTGTTTTTCAATGTACATGTATGTATGACATCATGGTTAAATATGGTAGGATCCATTGGCTGAGTCCATGGCAAAGCAAAAGAGTCATGGTTAAAAGACTTCCTTATTCCAGAGACTGGTGCCGAATAATACAATTTTATGTCTGAAGGAATCAGCTTTAGGTCTTCCTGGTATAATATCGTTGCCAACCAGTACACTGTTTTTAGGCTGAGTCAGAATGCTATCATAGCTGGGGTGGGGGCAAGGTTTAGAACCTAGATCTTCCAGTTCCTGATCCAGTATCTTCACCAGCTACCACAGCATCCTGGATCTTGGTCAGAGAGGGAAGGATTCACCCCAAGTCTACCATGGACCTTCTCTTGATTGAATGGGAACTTGGGCCTACTCACTCCTAGTCCCAACATCTTAACCATTACACCACCCTTGGCAGTTATACTGTGGCATCACTGTTTCCTTTCAAAGATGATAATACTGGAGATGAACAGACATGTTGGATGATACTCTTTGTAATTTCAGGAATCTTGGGCACAGGATCTTAATAAAGTAAGAGAACGGATGTCCAAATTTATAGATGACACTATGAGGGAAACAGATGAACCTTTCCTCTACGTTGATGAGGTAAATGGGAGTGTTCTGATGAAAGAAAAAACAGTCATAATGTAGGCCAAGTATTTATTTATTGATTGATTAAATTAAGTATGTAATAGAATGCATTTGCATGGGGTCTCTCTCTCTCTCTTCTTGTCAAGCTACATCTTCTGAAATTCCTTCATTCTTGACCTGTTTCCCCGTTTTATTTCTTAAAACAACAACACATCCGCAAATGACAATGGGGAATGGCGGGGTGATCACTGAATTGATTCATCTTAGGTAAATGACATCTGTTTATATTTTTCCATCTCTCTCTCTCTCTCTTTCTCTCTGTGTTACTTTATTGTAGTTTCTTACCTACCTTTTTTCGAAAGAAAACACCATTTGGGACGAGAAGTATGCTTCAGTGGACCCACAAGACATGAATAATCCTTTGTCGCATTACTGGATTTCTTCTTCCCATAATACGTAAGTATTATGGTCTTTTATCTGACTGCGTTTTATGACTGTATTTTATGATTATGCTCATGATTTATCTCTTGTTGCTTGTATGTACACCGAGGGCTTATGCACCGGAGACAAATTCCTTGTGTGTCCAATCGTACTTGGCCAATAAAGAATTTCAACTGTTCTATCTGTTCACCCTTGATAATAATGGAAAGCTGCATTTCATTTTTCCGTGGTGTTCTTTCCGGCTTAGTTACCTCACTGGAGATCAGCTTCGTAGTGAATCTTCTCCAGAAGCCTACATCAGATGTCTCCGAATGGGGTGTCGATGTATTGAGTGTGAGTAATCTCTTTCTGCCTTTTCACCCCATACATAAAAATTCATCAGTAAAGGAGAATATTTGTAGTTCAGGGTTGACATGAGGGGTCCTTGATGCTCTCTGAGCTTGCTAGTTTTCTTGCAGACGTTTCATTACCCAAAACGGACTAGCACTGATGTTGTTACCTAGTTTGGGTAATGAAATGTCTGAAGCTCACAGAGCATCAAGGACTCCTCATAAAAAATGTATATCTTCTTAAATTATGGTAATAATGTAAAGTCTGAGGGGTCCTTGGTGCTTGTTTTCTTGCAGATGTTTCATTACCCAAGCTAGGTTAACATCAGCAGTGCAAGACAACAAGCAAGCTCAGAGAGCGCCAAGGACCCCTCACTTCAACCTTGAGCTAGAAATATTCTCTCTTTATTGGAATCTAAAATCTTTCTAGCTCAAGGTTGAAGTGAGGGGTCCTTGGCGCTCTCTGAGCTTGCTTGTTGTCTTGCACTGCTGATGTTAACCTAGCTTGGGTAATAATATTTTTAGAGGATCATCATAATCAAATCTCTGTTTATTAAACCAATTCTACTTTTGATGCCGAAATGCATCTGCAGTTTACCGAGGAAAGATAAAACTACAGGATACTAGAGTTACAAGTTAAAATAAACAATTGCCCTCAATTATTATGAATTTCCTGTTGAATTACTCCAGATTTCATTGTTCACAGCAGCCGCTGCAGTGAATGTTTATGCATTGTTTCTTCATCTGGCGTATTAAGGAACTAACCCTGGGATTTCTTGCTTTGATTTGTAAAACAAGTCGTACCGAAATGGTGACTCAAAAAAAAAAAAAAAAGCAGAATGTCAGGCACAGAAACTTGTCGCTCAAATCTGTGCAGCTCTCTTTTTGTTCTTCAAATAAGAAATCCTTCTTTTAATAAAGAGATTGGGCTGACAAGAAGAAGCAGAAAAGAAGTGATATGACGTTCCTTTCCGGGGTCTTTAGCTTCTGCTTTTTTTGATGTGTCAAGAATTGTATTATTGCCTTTCAAAATGAATAGCTGATAAGTATTTACACATGGAAGATGTCCCAGGATAATGTTGCAGGATCCAATCTGGATTCATCACGGGGACCAGAGGCTTAGTCTTCCAAGTGTTAGGGTTCATGCTGGAGATCATCTTCAGGGAAATTCTCTCAACAAAGTGTGTACTTTGGGCTGTTCTAAGTGTGGTATTTATACGTTGCCTCATGCATGTGGTTTTTTAGATGTTGATCGGGGTGTTAATGGCTGGCTATTTAGTCGTTGGCTATTGTTTCCTTGCCTCCTAAATATACGTATTTAATTTGTCACTCACACTTCTCATTTACTTATTGGGCAATTAAATATTTAACTTCAAAGTTCTTGGTGGTCTCTCTGAGCTTGGTGGTTTTCTTGCAGATGTTTTATTACCTAGCTAGATGGCATCATCAGTGCTGCCGATGTTACCTTGTTGGGTAATGAAATATCTGCAAAAAAACTACCAAACTTGGAGAGTACCAAAAGTCTCACAGTACAAGCCTGAGCTACAAATATGCTCTTATTTAACTTTATATTCCTTTGTTGCAATTAATTTTTTTCCTTTTTGTTGTCTGTATTAGTGGATTGCTGGGATGGTCCTGAGGGAAAGCCCATTATCTATCATGGATGGACACGAACGACCAAAATTAAATTTGATGATGTTGTGCAGGCAATCAAGGACTATGCATTTGTAGCATCTGAGTAAGTGCTGATTATTTTTAATTACCCCAAAGAATAATGCTTTTCACAGTTTTCTGCTCCAAAAATGTTTTGAATTCCACTATTCCCCTCTTTGTTCTTAAACTTTCCAAGCATGTTTACCATTTAAAACATTGTCTTACAGACTAGAAGAGACTTCACAAAATTCCTACTTGCAGCATCCAGGGTGACCCCCCTGACTATTGTAGAGTAGAGTAGAGTTGAGTTGAGTTGAGTTGGAAGGGACCTTGGAGATCTTCTGTTCAGTTTCTTGGAGGGGAACCAAAATGTTTTTTTTTTAAAAAAATAAAAAAAAATAAATTCAGAAAGTCCAGTTGCCTGTTGGAAAAAGCATGGCTGGGACAATCATGACTTGGATGATAGGGAATCTCCATCGACACTGGACTAAACTCTAATCTACCCCAGTCACGATGGATCCAAGGGGGTTCTTATCACCCTCTTCATGAGTATTTCTCTCTTTTACTGAAGATACCCAGTGATCTTGTCAATCGAGGAGCATTGTAGCGTAGAGCAGCAGCGTCACATAGCAAAGGTGTTCAGGGAAGTGTTTGGAGACCAGCTTCTAGCAAAGCCTGTTGAAGCCAGTGCTGATCAGCTCCCGTCCCCAACTCAGTTGAAAGGAAAAATCATCATCAAGGTAAGTTGGAGTTGGCAGTTAAAAAAAAATGTAATAAAATGCACGGATGCAATTTGCCTCCCTTTGCCTTGCTCTCTTGAAGGGAACTGAGACTTTCCCCCTGGATGGTAGAAAGTATGAGATTTAGGAAATGCACCAAGATGGTGGTGTGTGGGTTTTTTTTATTTCTCTTCCCCAGCTTTGGATTTGGTACAGTGCTGTCTTTCTACAACTCATCCATCTGTCCGTCCATTCTTTTAAACGTTCACTTAATGAAAAAGGAAAAAGAGAAAAAGAATAAAACAGTAATAGAAGAAAGGCAGTGCCACAGTAAGAAAGATTTTGTGAAAGGGCTTTTTATACTTTTATGAAGCTCTACAAAACAGTTTCAGCGAAGAATAACTATGTTTCATTATAACTATCCATCCACCTGTCTGTAAGTACAGGTGATCCTTGACTTACAATTGGTAGCTTAGTGACCATTTGAAGTTACAGTGGACCCCAGTTGCTACACACACACACACACACACACAATTGTGTTTGGGGCCCTCAGCTCATCTTTTCGTCCATTTGCAGCATCCCACCATCACCTGATCATGTTTTTGACACTTTTTGCTGGTTAGCATTATTAAGCTATGATAGATCTATGCACAGAGGCGGGGCTGAAATCTGTTATCTTTTTTTTCCCAGCAAATGCATTATTTTTTTAAATGATATTAATCTAATAATAGCACATAGTTGGCATTAAACAGAAGCAGTACGCCTTAAATTTACTACAGTTAAAAGCCAGCTTTCATCCAGATCAGAATTGGCCATTCATTAGAATAATTTCATTTCTAACCAACGCCTACCGTAAAACAATTCATCTGTGCTTAATAATTCCGAGCAATGAAGCAGGTGTCCATCTTGGCAGGCTTATCTTTCTCCTGAACAAATCCTGGAAATGCAGAAAATTTCACTGGGAGTAGCAAAGGAAACTGACTTTTGCATTTGTATGTTTCAAAGTCAAATTGTTGAGCATTCCGCACTATTATAATATTAAGCTTGAGCGCCAGAGATCCTTAATAATGGAAACTGGAATTTTCCAAAGCAAGTAAGCCATATACAATCAGGTTGTAGACAGAGACTTCAATTTTCAGTAAATTTATGTAAATTATGCTACAAATTGGACCAGCAAATAATGTCTTTGGACCAGCAAATAATGTCTTTGGACCAGCATAGATAATCAGAAGTTAGTCATTATCATGGGAAAGTGAAGAGAGGAAGCAGTTGGTCTTGGAGCAGAGGATGTTCATACGCTTTGAACAGAGCATTGACTTCTTTAAGGATGTTGTTTAGAGCAGAAGCTCAAGGGAAAAGTCCTGGAGAACTCATCCAAGGTGTTCGTTTCTCATAATTGCTTTCTTCGTTTACACCAGCATAAAAAATTGGGACCCAAAGGTGACGTAGATGTGAACACAGAAGATAAGAAGGAGGAAAAGAAACAACAAGGGGAACTATACATGTGGGACACAATTGACCAGGTAACCAAGGATTCTACTTCTCCCTTTGTAGCTGACATTCATCATGGAGAAATGAGAAGGGAGAGAGACGTTTTGAGGAGTTTATTGCTATCTTTTCCTGATTTGACAGCAAAGTTGTCTTTCAACCATTTTTGGCCTTGTAGAAATGGACTCGTCATTACTGTGCTGTAGCCAATGGAAAGCTCTCCTTCAGTGATGATATAGAACAGAATGCTGAGGAAGAACCCCCAAAGGTATGTAAACTGCTCATGTTATGTCTTTTACTTACTTATTTATTTTTTATTAAATTCACGTGCCACCTGTCACACAGCGACTCCGGAAGATTTAAATCAAAACTAAGTCAAAAGTTATATCAAAAAAGTTAAAATTAAATCTGAAATTTAAATAAAAATATTAAAATTGCATCAAAAATTAAATCCATCAAATGACATCAAAGCGAGCCATTAGCTACCCCACTGCTAAGGTGGGTGACATTTCAACTAGCACTGAAAATGATTGGTAAACTTATTACAGTCCTGTCAAATCTGGCCAAGCTGCTTATGAGTACAGGTAAGAAAGGCTGAGCGCCAAAGAATGGAGGCCTCATCCCCTGGACTGCAAGGCGATCAAACCGGTCAGTCCTAGAGGAGATCAACCCTGACTGCTCTTTAGAAGGCCAGATCCTGAAGTTGAAACTCAAGTACTTTGGCCACCAAATGAGAAGGAAGGACTCACTGGAGAAGAGCCTGATGCTGGGAAAGATGGAGGGCAATAGAAGAAGGGGACGACAGAGACTGAGGTGGCTGGATGGAGTCACTGAAGGTGTGAGCTTAAATGGACTCCAGAAGATGGTAAAGGACAGGAAGGCCTGGAGGAACATTGTCCATGGGGTTGTGATGGGTCGGACACGACTTCGCAACTAACAACAAAGTCAAGGACAAGTTGTATGTGATCCATTGCAATGACCAATTGAAGAAATATTTCTTGTTAATATTTTAGGAAGTGAAAAGCACGGAGCTACACTACGGTGAGAAATGGTTCCATGGGAAGATGGCAGAAGGGAGGACCACAGCCGAAAAGCTCCTGCAGGAATATTGTGCTGAAATGGGTGGCAAAGACGGGACCTTTTTGGTCAGGGAGAGCGAAGCCTACCCAAATGACTACACCCTCTCGTTCTGGTAAGAGCTAATTTGGAACGCGCTTTTCCTGTTTTGGTGCACGAATCAAGTTTTGTCACATTGGGGAGGAAGGCGCGTTTGAGGGAAAAAAATGTGCTAAAATTACTGTTGGTTACATGAGGCTGAATGGGGCTCAATGTAATTCACGAAGGGTCCCCCCACTGCCCAAATTCTGCTCTTTCTGTCGACCTGCTATGAAATGTAATACTTAATTGGAAGTGGAAAAACAAACTTCCTGATTTAGCTGAGTCAATTGTTTAGGAGCTAAGCAAGCTATTTCCTGAATTTGTTCTTATGTTTTGGCTGTCTTAGAAGCAAGACTAAGGGTGTAAAGCACTCTGGAGTGGCATTTTTCAAACTTGCCAAACTTAAAAAATCTGGACTTCAATTCAACCAGCTAGCCTACTTTTTTGCCGAAAATTGGCATTTTCTTGTTTTTGGCCCAAAGCAGCCCATAGCGAACCATGGTTTGTTTAACAATCTCCACACAAAAAAATCAGGTTGTGGCTCACCATCATGAGTTACAACCATGGTGGGCAGGTTCCATTACAGTCATAAGTCAAGGATTATCTATATATCATTAAAATCCTCGATGGGAATATTTGCATCTTGATTGAACGGTGGGGTCCTTGGTGCTCTCTGAGCTTGGTGGTTTTCTTGCAGATGTTTCATTACCAAACTAGGTAACATCATCAGTGCTAGAAGGCAGTGAGGTTTGCTCTCTTTTTATCTCAATCAAGGAATTACTGATCTCACACATATAATCAAAGCAATACACAGTCTAATCAAGGAACTACCAAGAAGAAAACAACATCCCCACCAAAACTGAGAAGACAAGCCACTAGTATATAAACAGAGAACAAACTGCATTTCCTTCTAACATTGATGGTGTTATCTAGTTTGGTAATGAAATGTCTGCAAGAAAACAACCAAGCTCAGAGAGCACCAAGGACCCTATAGTCGTCGTCGTCCTCCTCCTCCTCTTCCTCCTCCTCCTCCTCTCTGCATACCCCACTCCTTACTAGCATTGATGATATTACCTAGCTGAATAATGAAACGTCTGCACGAAAACAACCATGCTTAGGGAGCACCAAGGACCTCTCCATCTTATTCCTACTCTGCATAATTGAGGAGACCCAGTTTCCTTCAATTTTCCTTTCTCTTTCCAAATGCAAACAGTTGCAGTTCATAAATTGAAATAAGAATGAGACTTCTTTTTTTAAAAAAAAAAATAACTTTCTTTTTTTCTCACTTGTCCTAGGAGATCAGGTAGAGTCCAGCACTGCCACATCCGCTCTTCTTCCGATGGAGACAGCATAAAATATTACCTGACCAATAACCTCACCTTCGACAGCATTTCTGACCTAATCCAGCATTACAAAGAAGCCCACTTACGATGCGCTGAGTTTGAGCTGCGCTTGACTGACACCGTCCCGAATCCCAAACCTCACGAATCTAAGGCGTACGTAGAGCCAAAAAAAAAAAAAAAAATTCCAGGGTGGGGTGAAACGCTATTTTTAGTACTGAAGCTTGCTGTTCGTCTTTTGCTATGGTGGCAGAGGAAGAATTTGATTGAAAACAACAAGGAAAGTCAGCTAAACTGACAGACGGTGCTGAATTATGCCTTGAATATGCAACTTTAACCTCAGGAGTCTGGAAAGAGCTACAAACTTCTGGGGACAGTCTGAGCTCTTAAGAGATTTAATCATTTGGCCAAGAGAGAACAGGGAGATGTTAATTGAGGGGGATTCTCTTGCTTGACTTCCTCTCCTTTTAAAACCACAAGCTTTTTGCCCTTTATGGATTTTGTCTCCGTGGCAGTTTATCCAGCTTAGTTTTTGTTATTTTTTTTTTTCTTGGGATGGCTTTTCTCTCTGAGGAAAAATTTGAGAAATAGAGCTTGGTAGAGCCTCTTGGCACAGGCACATGAGCAGGAAGCCACAGCCTTGCCCGTCTGTCTCTCTTATATGTGTGTGGTGTCTGAGGGAGAGATATAACATTACAACACACCCGTGTCCTCTTGTTCAAAGGAAGATGTGGGTAATTGTCTGGCTCTGAGGTACCCACTTCATCCTTTATATCAGTCCAAGGAGTGGAATGGTTTAGATGGAGAAATGTTGTCTTAAGGCAGAGGATTACAGAATAATACAGAACAACAGAGTTGGAAGGGACTTTGGAGGTCTTCTAGTCCAACCCCCTGCTCAAGCAAGAGACCCTATACCATTATGGACAAATGGCCATCCAATCTCTTCTTAAAACTTTCAATGAAGGAGCATCCACAACTTCTGGAAGCAAGCTGTTCCACTGATTAATTGTTCTAGCTGTCAAGAAATTTCTCCTTAGTTCTGGTTGGTTCTGTCCTTGATTAGTTCCATCCATTATTTCTTGTCCTGCCTTCAGGAGAATAGGTCGTCCTCCTTTTCTGTACGATAGCCTCTTAAATATTGGAAGTCTCTTATCATGACACCCCTGGTCTTTCTCTCTCTTTTTCGACTAGAATAAACATTCATTTTGTTTTGGTTCCCCAAACCAGAATTAAACAGGTTGCAAAATTAGCTTGATCAGCTAAGTTTTGTAGCATTTGTTGGGACTTGTAGGGATGAACCAAGCAATCTGGATATAGCTTTCTAGCTCCCAGCCCCTAGTTTAAATCTTTACCTGCTCCAGTCCTGCGTGAAACAAGATCAGAGGATTTGATTTTAGGGAAAAGATGGACATTCTGAAGCTTCCCATCCTTGGGCAACTTACCTGCCCGCAGTTTAGTTGGAGTCCTTGAGTGGATTCACAAGCCAGTATCCTCCCAGAACTTATTTTCTAGCTGAATTCGAGTAAAACATGGTTCAAAGGCAAAACAATAAGATTAGAATGGTAGTTGAAGCTTACATCACCCTATGCTTGTCTTTCTGCTCAATCAGGTGTCTCTCAACTTGGCAACTTCAAGACTTGTGGACTTCAACTCACTGAATTCCTCAGTCAGCCATACTGGCTGGGGAATGCTGGGAGTTGAAGTCCAAAAGTCTTAAAAGTTGCCAAGTTTGGAGACCCCTGTGCTAAATCATACTATACTCTGGATAATGAGGATAGGTGTGATCTTCCAGGCTTGTGTCTTCATTTGGTCCTCTTTTTAAATCTGTAAATCAACTCTTACAGTTCTTCTGTCTATACCTTTGAAATTGGGTTTAAGGGGGTAGGTTTTGGTGAGGTTGTTTCTTTCTCCTCAGTCCACCTGGAATTGAGCTGGTAGAAAAACCTTATCGTTGTACCAGCTCCCCACCTATATTTGACCACTGGTTTGGAGGTCTAAAGGACTGGATTTAGATGGCAGGAAGGGAAAAAAGCCAACAATATCAACATCCAAGAGTAACTTGTTGATTTCAGAATGAAGGAATTCTGTGCTCCTTTCATCATCTGATGTCCCTCTTTGCTATTATTAATGAGATTAAGTTTGAAACTGCAACTACCTTTTTCTCTGTTAGTTGGTATTACAGCAACCTGAGTCGTGGAGAAGCAGAAGACATGTTGATGCGGATTCCAAGGGATGGAGCTTTCCTGATAAGGAAGAGAGATGAACTGGATTCCTATGCCATAACTTTCAGGTAAGATAAGACACATGGGATGATGATTAGATAAATTTTCAGAGCGGCCTTGTGGTTGACTTTACAGAAAAAACAATGAATATCAGGGATATCTGAAGCACTAATTCATCGATTACTGCATATGCTTCCAAAGAGTCTTCTCAAGCTTGTTAGATTAATTGGATGGCAATAGTGTCATGTTCCATGGGTTCTTGAGTTAGATAATGTGTTTAGTCAGCCCACAAAGTTGCAGAGATGAGTAAGTCTCAGGTTAAGCCCTAGCTGATTCTCTCTTTTTTTCTAAAAATGAAAGTAACAATAGCACTAGTGTTTAGACTTATATGCCACTTCATAGTGCTACATAGCCCTCTCTAAATGGTTTACAAAGTCAGCCTTTTGCCCCCCAACAATCTGGGTCCTCATTTTACCGACCTCGGAAGGATGGAAGGCTGAGTCAACCTTGAGCTGGTCTGGATCAAACTGCTGGCAGTCAACAGTATTAGCCTGCAATACTGCATTCCAACCACTGTGCCACCACGGCTCAAGTACTTCTGTTTTCACCTAGTTCAATCCAAGTCTGTTAAGATGGAACCTGAGAAACATGGCTAATTGTTACCCATCCAGGTTGTCCCAGCTGTCAGTAGGAAAAGAAGAGGGATGAACCTTATTGTCTCGTGTGGTAGGAGGCTGATTGGACAGCCAGGAGAATGGAAACATTTTTGAGAAGCTAGAAGATCTTATAATGGTCTGTGGGAATCACCTTGGGAGATGGAGGAAGAGTCTTAACCTAGACAACTGTCACGCAAATGGTGTCTTAGCCAACAGAAGGAAAAAGGACACAGGATGTCTCAGAAGGGAATGTCTGTAGTTTTTTGGAAAGTAAAGAGAAGGTCTTTCAGGCTTTCAAGATTCTGTTAATGTCACTTACAATAAGGATAGTGTTGATACTCATGGATGTGCTTCTTGTCTGGTCTACCTCAAAGGGTCAACAGATCCTCTAATACTCCCTTTGCAAATATTTCGTGCCTCTTCTCCTGTGGATGCCAGGAAATAGAGCCATCCATAAACAATTATCTCTGTTTGCAAAGGCTCTGCTAAATAGAGGTCCAGTTTGGTCTAATGGTTAAGGCATCAGGCTGGAAAGTGGGAGACGGTGAGTTCAAGTCCTGCCTTAGCTGTGAAAGACTGTTGGTTGACTTTGGGCCAATCACCAGGAGACGGTGAATTCTAGTCCTGCTTTAACCATGAAAGTCAGCTAGGTGACATTGGCCCAGTCCTTCTCTCTCAGCACAACCTGTCTCACAGGGTCGTCATAGGGATAATGGAAGGAGGAAGGTGTGTTGGATCTTCTCTGCCTTGAGTTATTTGTAAAAATAATAAAGACCGGATTTAAATTAAATACATAAATAATATGGAATTCTGAGGGCTATTCTGCTCACAAATAGATTGCTTTAAAAAAAAAAAGACCACCCTTGTTTCTTCTGCAGAGCGGAGGGGAAAGTGAAGCATTGTCGAATTAAACAAGAAGGCCGTCTCTTTGTCTTGGGAACCTCTGCTTATTTTGAGAGTTTAGTGGAGCTGGTGAACTACTATGAGAAGCATCCCCTGTACAGGAAGATGAGGCTGCGCTATCCAGTGACTGAGGAACTTCTGGAGCGTTATAGCATGGTAGGTCCCTCTTTTTTAAGATGGGTGCTAAAAGCCACTTATAGAAGCCTGGCATTTGGTCATACTTTCTAGCTAGCTCAAATATCAAAAAAGTTCCCCCCAAATTTTGCCAAAGTAGTTCTGGACTTTTTTGGGGGTGGGGGATATCCCAAAAGTGAGGAGAAAGGGAAAATCTGGTAGATTTTCCAATATTCAATTGCTGTATGCTAATGTAAGCAAGGTAAAATGCCTAAGACTCGAGACGTTGATGGTAACTCATTTTATTTTGATTTTCAACCTAGGAGAAAGATCCCAGCTCTTTATATGAAGTCAAGATGTACGTGGAGCCCACCGAAATAACGCCTTCTGTGGTGAGTGATATCCAAGTTCAAAAGAACGAGGAGCTAATTACTCTTTATCTTTAATTTTTCCATTCAAACATCAGAACGATTCATAGGATTTCTCAAAATTCAGCTGACTTGTTGGTCTGAAATGTTTTCCATTGTTTTTTTTTTCTCAAAGCCCCAGAGAACAGTTAAAGCCTTGTATGACTATCAAGCTAAGAGAGATGATGAGCTGACATTTTGTCGCGGAGCTTTAATTCATAACGTCTCCAAAGAAAGTGGTGGCTGGTAAGATTTGGATTATTATTATTTTTTGTACTTTTGTTGAATCTCCGTGGACTTTATTTTTCCTTGAAGATGTTTCACTTCTCATCTAAGAAGCTTCTTCAGTTTCAATTCTTCAGGCAACTGAAGAAGCTTCTTGGATGGGAAGCGAAATGTCTTCTGGGAAAAACAAAGAAAGTCCAATGGCCTTTTGAAAAAGCACCTTTGGGACATGTTTTTGTTGAGGCTGTTATCTACATTACTGGCAACGTGCAAAAAACTGGGATCATATAGAATGCCTAGGAAATCTTTAGAATGCGGACATTTTAAGGCAGAAATGTCTCTATTATTTCAATACGCCATATACTTTCCCTAGGCACTGTCTATAAGACCTAGGCATTATGCAGAATGACAAGAAGTGTTTAAGCCAAGTGTGAAAAGAGAGTCATGAAAGAGGTTAGGATTCAAGTTAGCCTAACTCTAACCCAGTGATGGCGAACCTTTTAGAGACCGAGTGCCCAAACTGCAACCCAAAATCCACTTATGCATCGTCAAGTGCCGGGTGGGTGTAGCCCATTGGCTGGGCGTGGCCATTGGCTAGGTGTGACTGCAGTGATAACAGCAGACTGGGTGGGACTAAAAAATTCAATCAATCAATTCCAACTTTGCAAGATCTTTTTTTTCCCACAAAAAGTTGAAATTGACTAATGGAACCTTTTTTTTTTTTTTTTTTGCATATGGCGGCGGAGGCCTAAAGCGAAAAGGTTTTATAAAACCCAGCTGAAGGCTTAGGACTGGGGCGATGGTGCCCGTGCCCACAGAGAGGGCTCTGAGTGCCACCTCTGGCACCCGTGCCATAAGTTCGCCACCACTGCTCTAACCCTTTATTGAAAAGACATATATGAAAATGAAAGAAGAAATGCAAAATAAAGCACAGGATTTTCTTACTGGAAAAAAAAACCGAGAGAAAAAGACCAGCATTAACCTCCTTGTTGCAACAAGGAAGGCTAAAATTGCATTTTAGCAGGGATATGTTATACTTTGCCGGTCTGCCTTTTGGCATTGTGTAGATACCTAGGAAATGTATGAAATATTAAGCACTTCATACTTTGACATCCCACTTTCGGCGTTCTCTAGATTTCGAAGGTGTTCTATAAAATGCCAAATTTCACACACTGACGGTAACATATAGACTACTGTTAGTCTATTCATTAGTTGAGGGCTACTTGCAAGCTGCTTTCCAACGGTAGATTTCTTCATATGATTTTTCTGTTGTTTCAAGTGGAAACCTGACTGAAAATGTGTGAACCAAAGCTCTAAAATGATGATGAGATGGTACAGAATGCTTTTATCGGAGTTGTAAAGTAGCCAACGTGATTTTGTTCAGTTTGGGGGAGGCCCGGAGCAGTGGTGTAGAGATAATTTTGTGTCATGTTGCATGAAGAATCACATTCTTTTGTTCATTTTCTTCTATATTGTTTTTCTCTACCAGCCCACTCAGTGTAATGTAATCCAAAACTACATAAGCTTCTGGTTTTCTTAAATTTCAGAGCATTTTAAAGTAACGAACAATGTAAAAAGCAATGTAGGTGGCACAATTTAAAATCAGTTATGCAGGATACTGAAATGATGCATAATTGTGGTGATGGCCCATAAATGCTATTGCATTAACCACGGCCTCTTTGAAATTGTTTTCCTCTGGTTAATAATCTTCTCCAAAAAATTTTCATACTTGATTTATTCTGATTACGTTGCACATCTCATTTCTGCTTGGGAGCAGGCCTTATGTTTTAGAGACTGCATATATTATTTTATGATTAGATGTGACGATTGCTAAAACCATCCTTGAGGGTTTTTTCCGAGATGGGCAGTTTTAAAAGATTCAGATCTAATAAGCAAATCGCTTGATGATTATAATTCAATTGATAATTTACACGTCGTTGTTCTTGTTAGTCAAATCCCACTCCTTAGTTCTTTCTCCTTTTTAACCAGGTGGAAAGGTGATTATGGATACAAAGTTCAGCGTTATTTTCCATCCAATTATGTTGAAGACATGTCATCTGACAATATGGAGGAGCTTGAGAATCAGGTAGGGAAAGCTTTTGTGGTGACCCACATGTCAGCATGTATTCTTGATTCTCAAGTCCATTAAAATGATTTATTAATATATAAATACTGCATCCAGTTTTAGTCACCACATTACAAAAAAGATGCTGAGACTTTGGGAAAACTGCAGAGAAGAGCAACTAGGATGATTAAAGGCTGGAGATTAAAAATCTTACCAACAATCAATATTTGAGTAACTAGAAAGTTATAACTGTGCCACTCTGATTATGCAACTATAGAATATAGTCAAAATCATTAGAATTAAATAATTACAGGTTGGTGGATAAGGTGGGCAATAAAGAGAGTTCTTTCTTTGTTCCTTGCTAATGTTATCAGTAATAGAAAAACTGTATATATTAGGAACTATTTTTATATTTATTTGTATGCTATTAATGATAAATGTACAGTAGGAAAACCAGGCACTATTGATAAGTATAAAATATAAGATGGATTTTTTTTCTTTTCTTTCTTAATTTGTGATTTTTAATTTTTAATTTTTTTTAAGATTGTAAAAACCTTACAGTTAACAAATTAACAGATGTCCATCTAAAATATGTGCCACCTCTCCTATTACAACTGTCTATTTAACAGAAAAAAATTGTTATTTTTTCTTCAAAGCCACAGTCAAAATTGTTGATAATTTCTCAGTGATGAAATTTCACGGTGGAAATTTATTATTCTAAAACGTTGCTTTTGGAATTTTTAACGGGTGCATGAGAATCGGATTTATTTATTGTACTCCTACTTGTGAAAATGAAAGGGGTTTTTTTATATAAACCCCCCATATAATAAAATACAAATCTTTTCTTTCCAGATCTTTGAGGACAATCCTTTAGGGTCACTATGTCGGGGAATTCTGGATCTCAATTTATATACAGTGGGTACGTAGATGCTGGGCTCCAATTTTTTTGTTTCTAAAATTAGAATTAATGTAGGTGACATGGAGGGGGGGAAAGATAGCTCTAACAAAAAACCTTAGGATCCTCCTCCTCCTCCTTCTTCATAAGGGCAATACTATGATTACTTTCTACCTAGCTTATGAAAGAGCGATCCAACCTAGAACCAGAGAAGTTTCTAATCAGTGGAATGACTTACCTCCAGAAATTGTGGGTGTTACATCACTGGAAGTTTTTAAAAGAGATTGGACAGCCATTTGTCCAGAATGATATAGGGCTTCCTGCTTGAGCAGGGGGTTGGACTAGATGACCTCTGAGTTCCCTTCCAACTCTGTTATTCTGTATTCTCTCAAGTCCCCATCTGCGTGGATCTTTGATCTGTTTAACTCAATATGATAGTTTTTCCTTAACCGTGTTTGCAGTCCCAGAGGGTGAACAGTGCTTCCAAGCTCATGAATGCGCTCCCCACGAAGAAACATTTGAAGGCATAATAGACAAGATGCAGTTGGCATTTTATGGCCTAAAAAAAAAAGGGAGGAGACCAGAGGCCCTGTAGAACATTCGGCTAGAAGACTGTTGAGTACATTCCTGTTTTCTCATCTCCAATAGTGAAAATGCCTCAAGGGAACCACGGGAAGGCTTTTGTCTTTGTCCTGGAGCCCAAGAATCTTGAAGACCCTCCCGTTGAGTTTGCCACCGATAAAGTAGAAGAGTGGTTTGAATGGTTTCAGAGCATCAGAGAAATCACCTGGAGAACTGCTGAAGAGGTAAGAGCCAAAAGGCTGAGTAGAGATTCAGAATATTTTCGGAATATTCTGTTGCGGAATATTTTCCTTAGAGGCAATCCTCGACTTAACAACTATAATTGGAACCAGAATTTCTGTTGTTAAGCAAGCTGGTCATTAAGTAACTTGTGCCTGATTTAACAGCCTTTTTTTGGGGGGCGAGCACAGTTGATAAGTGAATTATTGCAGATTAAATGAATCATACAGTTATTAAACAATTCTGGCTTCCCTGGCTGACTTTGCTTGTGGGAAGCCAGCTGAGAAGGATCACATGATTCCAGAATAGCAAGAGCAAGGGCACTTAGACTTATATACCGCTTCACAGGGCTTTACAGCTCTCTCTAAGCAGTTTATAGAGTCACCGTGTTGCCCCCTAACAATTTGGATCCTCATTTTACTGACCCTGGAAGGGTGGAACTTCTGAGTCCACCTTGAGCCTGTGAGGATCGAACTGCTGGTAGTTGGCAGAGTCAGTCTGCAATACTGCATTCTAACCACTGTGCATCATGGATGGATAGAAGGAAGGGCAATAGCAATAGCACTTAGACTTACATACTGCTTCACAGTGCCTCTCTAAGCGGTTTACATAGTCAGCCTTTTGCCCCCCAACAATCTGGGTCTTCATTTACCAACCTCGGAAGGATGTAAGGCTGAGTCCACCTTGAGCCAGTCAGGATCGAACTGCCAAAGTGCTGGCAGCTGGCAGTCAGCAGAAGTAGCCTGCAGTACTACATTCTAACCACTGCGCCACCAGGGCTCTTGAGCAGCCTGCAATTATCATAAATCCATGCTGGTTGGCGAGCGTCCAAATTTTGATCATGTGACCTTGGGCATGCTGTGAGGGTTGTAAGTGTGAGTACCGGATATACGTCGCTTCTGTTCAGTGCCAATGTAACTTTCAGTGGTTGCTGAATGAGTGGTTGTAAGTCAAGGATTACCAGCATCACACAACTGTTCCTTAAATTATTCTTCTAAATTGGCTTTTACCCCCAATTGTCATTCTCTTGACAGTAAAGTAGCTAGGTTACCTGGAAATGAAATGGTATTAAACACTTCTATGTTTTGAGATGATTCAGAGGGAATTGTTCTTTTTTTTGGGAGGGGTGGGGGTAAAAAGGCTGTCTTTAGCGAGATTTCATAGTTGGAAGTACTAGTTAAAATATTTGAAGATCTTCTGGTGACAGAATTTCTGTAGAAGCCAGCCTAAAGTTGACATCTGATGTGTGATTTTGTGAGGTTTCTTTTCCTATTGGTTAACTGCCATGATCTAATGTATACTTTCTGAACTTTGCTTTTTTTCCCCTTTCTTTTTCTTAAATCTTAAAACAGAAAACTTTAAAAGGATACTTGGAAAAGAAGCAGTTAATTGCCATGGAGTTGTCTGACTTGGTAATCTACTGCATACCCACGAGCAAAACCAAAGACAGCCTCGGTAAACCATTGTTTTAATCCAACGGTTAGCTTGCTAAACCAAAAAAGAATATTTGTTGTTTGTCCGGGAAGTCTCTTCAAACCAAGCTATTTGGTATTTGCATATTTTCCAATATTGCACACCTGGGAGATCTGCAACGTAAGGGTTTTGGAAGATCCTTCTTTCTGGCTATGATGTCTAAAAGTTGATGCCACGATTTCTCTCTATTTGAAGTGAGATACAGATGGAAATTGCTATCTGTCTCTTTCCTGCCTCTAGTTTGCAACTTCCGCCATCAGCATACTCCTTCACCAAAACAGAGGACAATTACTTCTTTGATTCCCACATTGGCCTTGTAGCATGTACCACACAGCGATGGCGTTCAGAAATTGTCCTCAGATTTATTTTGCAGTAGGTTATGTAGGGTATATATTTATGAAATAGCTTCTTCCTGCACTTTCTTTTTGTAGATAATCCCAGTTTCAAAGAAATTCGCTCTTTTGTGGAAACCAAGGCAGACAGCATTATCAAGCAGAAACCGTTTGACCTCCTGAAGTACAATCAGAAGGGGCTGACTCGAATTTATCCCAAAGGGCAAAGAGTGGATTCCTCAAATTATGATCCTTTTCGCTTCTGGTTTTGTGGGGTGCAGATGGTGGCTCTCAATTTCCAGACACCAGGTGAAACAAAAAAGCAGCTTTCTCATTCACTTCACTGAAATGATCTTGCTGAATGTTGAGAGAGAGAGAGAGAGAGAGAGAGAGAGAGAGATTGGCAGCTAAATATGTACACGCTATATATATATAAATATTCTGTATATGTTTGTTCATAGATATATATATATATATACACACACATATATTCTGTATATATATATATATACACACACACACAAACATACATATATACTGTATATATTTAGTTGTATATACTGTATACATATTCTGTATATATTTAGCTATGTGTACACACACACACACACACACATATATATATTCTGCATATATTTAGCTGTATATAGATATATAGATATAGATAGATAGATGATAGATAGACAGACAGACAGACAGACAGACAGACAGACAGATAGATTGTGTGTATGTGTGTGTATTTTAACTTCAGTTTGCTAATCTGTGTTTCTATGAAATACAAAGTATGTCTTCTCTATGCAATTTTGAAAAGTCATTTTCTTCTCAAAATGAGAAGCTGGATCAGTATTTTTGTGGTTTCTCTATAATCAGTTTTTTGAAGACTGAATTCTATGTTATACTGCAGTATGTAGATTTTCCCTACAGGTTCATTTTTCCTTATCATTAGGTTTTCTTTCCTTCAGTGTTTACTTTAATCATTGACATCTATATGATGTATTTTACTACACATTTGTAACAAACGCATTCCCCCCCCTATAATTCCAAACAATACTGTTACGGTTTCAGTAAGTGGCAAAAAAAATAATAATAATCCACAGTCCCATTTGCCATATTTTGCTGGAATTTAATATTTCAGGATACAAAGGAGCACAATATCTCAAGTTTTATTCCCAGGTTAACCAGCTAATCTTTTTTTTTTCCCCTGCCATTCCAAATATTCTCCTCAGATAAATACATGCAAATGAATCAAGCTTTGTTCGCACTGAACGGTTGGACCGGTTACGTGCTGCAGCCAGAAGGCATGAGAAATGAAGCTTATGATCCGGTGCTAAGTGAATGCAAGAAGAAGCTGCAAATGATTTTGACCGTGAGGGTAAATGTTTTTCCCCTCCATTATTGACAAACAAGGAAAGTTTGGAAAGGGGGGGGAGGGCGTTCCATAAGAGGTTTTTCCTTTGAATTATACTTGGCAGCCTTGTTAGTGTCATGGTTGCGATAGACGAAAACCAATCAAGAACTTCAAGGCAAGGATTCTTCCTCATTTTATTCAGGAGACAGAGTATCGGCACTACGTAGTTGAACCCAAAACTAGTTTCCCTTCCCCTCAATACCAAATAACAATTTGCAATTCCCAACCGCTAATAAGTAGTCATAAATCACATCCTCCAATTAGCCTGAAACATGGGCTTTCGCTCCAGCTCCTCAGCTGTCAAAACGTTATCAAATCGTCCTTGGGTTCCCATAAAGCAGTTATTATTATGGCTAGCTGAGCTCAAGCATTCATTCTAACACACACACACACACACACACACACACACACACCCATTCTACACCTGTTTCTAAATAGGAGAAAGATCATGAAAAAGTAAAAGCAAAGTTGAGTACTTAGCTAAACTGGAATGGGTGTGATTGAATCTTTTCTATTGGATTAGTTGTGCCTTATGTAATTGGAGGAAGAAGCTGCTAAATTATGATCTTGTTTGAGTAATAGCTTCTGGATCTGCACCAGTAATTCAGCATTTGAAATAATTTGAATATTGGGGGAATGTCTTAAAACAGGTCATTGCTGCTCGACATCTTCCCAAGTCTGGCAGGAGTATCGCCTGCCCATTTGTAGAGGTGGAGATCTGTGGGGCGGAATATGACAACAATAAGTTCAAGACAACTGTCGTGAGTAAGTACTATTCTTTAAAAGTTGGGTTGTACCTTTCAATGAGGAGAGGACCCATATGGTGTAAATCGAGGTGTCCAACGTTGGCAACTTTAAAACTTGTGGACTTCAACTTCCAGAATTCACCAGCCAGCATGGCCTCTGCTAAGAATTGTGGGAGTTGAAGCCCACACAACTGAAGACTGCCAAGGTTTAGAAACAGCGACCTATAGATAACGCTGTGTTACTTCTTCTTCCATCTTTCTGTTGTGAGCAAGAGAAGAATGTTCATGTCTCCAGATTATTCAGTGTACCTGAGGCTACATACAATCCTATGCTACAATAAATTGGGAAACCTTTAAAGGGCCACAAAACCATTCCTTCTTTTTTATAAAAATAAGAGGCACTTAAAACTCTCAAAAGATCACAAGACATGGCTTCATTTGGTGTTCAGATTTTCAGGTCTTGCTTCCAGCCACTGTGCGGGATTCGAGGATGTAACAAAACACTCATTTTGTTGCAGATGACAATGGTCTTAACCCCGTTTGGCCGCTTCAGGAGCAAGTGAAATTTGAAATTTATGACCCTAACATAGCATTTCTACGCTTTGTTGTCTATGAAGAAGACATGTTCAGTGACCCCAATTTCTTAGCACATGCGACTTTTCCAATCAAAGGAGTCAAATCAGGTAGGTATCAAATATTACCAGATCAAACACGGAATTTTGTATACAGGTAGTCATTGACCTACAATCTTTCATTTAGTGGCCATTTGAACTTACGGCGACACTGAAAAAAGTGATTTATGACCATTTGTCACACTGTTGAGGCACCCCCATTCTCACATGATCGAAATTCAGATGTGTGGCCCCTGGCTTATAATTTATGACACTTGCAGAGTCCCGAGCTTCTGTGATTACACTTTGCGACCTTTTGACAAGTTAATGGGCAAGCCGCATTCACTTGACAGCCCTGTTGTTATCTGTGGCAGAAAAGTCATAAAGTGGGGCAAAACTCGCTTAACCAACCGTCTCACTCAGCAACGGAAATTTTGGGCTCAGTTGTGGTTGAAGACTACCTGCGTTATATTGATCTTCAGATTTCTATAACGTGTTTGACTGAGGCAGAGAGAATGAGTTTGCGCTCTTAGCTCAGGTGTTTGGACTGAAAGTGACAATAGAATTAAATTGAAATGTTTGCTCTCCAAGTTTTATTTGTGACACTTCAAACCCTTTCTCAAATCTTTGATCTGTCGGGTACGCACTTTCCTAACACTTGACTATTTTCTTTTCAGCTGATTAATCAGGATGCGAGTCTTAAATGCGAACTTGATCGTTCTTGCTTGGGAGGTTTTAATACAGCCAAGTGGCATAGGCCAGCTACAAAAGGAATTTGGGGGGGGGAGAGGGGGGTATTCCACATCTAGGAGCCTAGAAGCTAAAACGCGATTGCAGGAACTGGGAATACCTAGTCTAGTGAAAAGAAGGACCAGGGGGTGACATGACAGCAGTCTTTCAGTATTGGAGGGGCTGCCACAAGGAAGAGGGGGCCAACGTATTGACCAACGTACCAGAAGGCAAGACAAGAAACAGTGGATGGAAACAAACTAAGGAGAAAAGCAACCTAGAACTAAGGAGAAAATTCTTAACAGTGAGAACAATTAACCAGTGGAACAAATGGCCTTCGGAATTTATGGGTGCCCCATCATTGGAGGCTTTTAAGAAGAGACTGGATAGCCACTTGTCTATCAGCAATAGTACAGGTCTTCTGAGAGAGCAGGGGTTTAGACAAGATGACCTCCAAAGTCCCTTCCAACTGTGCTACTCTTACATCTGAACTTGCCTCCTGCTAAAAGAAATATAATTATCTGGATAGCTTCGATTCTTCTTTTGCTTTTGACCTGTTGCAGAAGTGCAGATCTCTTGTGGCTGCTTGTGGTTTTTTTCCAGCTGTGGGGCATGTGATTGTCTTGCCATCCTTCACGATGCCTTCTCTTTCCTGCTGCTTCCTAGTAAAAACTCTGTCCTTTCAAGATAAGAACAGGTGAGCCTCGGTTTGTCCCTTCAGGTGCGCAAGTCCGAGACTGCCTCGAAGTGGCAATTAACGCTTTTAATCCCGCCCCTTTAGGGTATCGGTCAGTCCCCCTCAAAAACGGATATAGCGAAGACATGGAGCTGGCTTCTCTTCTGATATATTGTGAGATGCAGCAGATCTTGGTAAGTGAATATCTTAAGTTCACCTTTCACAAAATGGTACAAGCAAATGACATTTTGATGAAGCGTTGGTGTGTTCACCACCTTGAGTTAAAAATAGGAAAGGTGCGATATGAATCAATAAAATAAACAAATAATAAACATTTGGCTGACAGGATCCAGCAGAGTCTTTTCTTTTGTGGCTCCCACCTTCCAGAATATTCTCCGGTTGGAGGTGAGGTCGGCTCTCACACTCCTGTCATTGCGAGAGCCTGAACATCTGGCTTTGTCAGCTGGCCAGGGAGCCTGATAGGGGGGTGGAGAAGATCCCTGTCCCCTACATCATCCATTGTTTTGACTTTTAGCTTTCTATTTAATTCTCCTAATTTTAATTGATGTAAAAGGAGTAGCATAACCTGGGGGGGGGTTAAAAGAGGAATCAGCCTAAAATCCCTACATAGCCACAAGTGAATTAAGTCCAACTTTCCCTTGAATTCCTAACTCCAAACAGGTGCTCACAGTTAGTTGAGCAGATTCCTCTGTATAGGCTGTTTAGCCATAAATTAGTGTAATTGGGCCTGATCTTTCATGCCTGACAATTGCTTCGTATTACCTTTTTTAAAACTTTTAACTTGTCATTATATTGTAAGCCGCCTAGCTACATCAACAAGATGGGCGACATAAAAATTTAAAAAATAAACAAACACGTGTCACAATAGAACCTTACTATTAGTGAGTTGCAGTTTTCTTCTCTTACAAAATCTCCTGTGGGATTTGTTGGGATGCAGTGAGCACCTCTACGCCATAAAGGGACTTTGATCCCCACGTTATCAAAACTTGACAACAAGACTAAAGGCGAGAAAACTTGAGCGAAGACAATTTGAGGAGAAACACCATACTCTTTTCTTAAGCAAAAAGCTTTGGAACCATTTTGCTCAACCGTTTCCAGAACTGAGTTTTTTTCTGCATGTGATTCCATCAGGTTTGGCTTCTTTCCTGAAGAGTTTGTGAAGCCAGGACTGCTGAGGCGGTTTTCCTTTCTTCCATATCCCACATTTCCTGGAAGGAGCTTGCGGAGGGGTGTAGATTAAGACAAGGATTCTTCTTCACTCATACTTGTAAAGCAGCATTTGCTGCAGGAGCTTCTGAGTTATAAAGTTTTTTGTTCGTTTTGTTGATTTCTAACCTTGCTTTTTCACTCCTTATGAGGAGCACTTAGGCTTAGAACAGTTTAAACCAGTGCTTCTCAACCTTGGCCACTTTCAGATGTGTGGCCTCCAATTCCCAGAATTCCCCAGCCAGCAAAGCTATAAACACGTATGAAGAACTACACGTGTTTTCACATTTGATGTGGTTTAAAATAAAAGGTTCCCATCTTTCCAGGACTGACTCAATCTGGCCAATGTCTGGCATAACGTAACGGCAAAAATTTAGACAACTTAAAAATTTGCTTTCAGTTACATGCGCATAACTCTTCAAACGACCTCTGGCTGGTCCATCCAATCCTTATTTCGCTTCTCTATCAGTTTGTGTTCTAAGATCCCTTTCCTTTTTTCCTCTAAAGGAAAGTGAGGAAGATCTGTACTCCTCCTTTCGGCAGCTGCGTCAACGGCAAGCAGAACTGAACAATCAGCTGTACGACACTCGGCGAAACACCCGGAGTCCCAGTCGGGATGCTTTGCTGAGAGAGTTCAGCGCAAACGAGGGCCAGCTGCAGGTCTATCAGGAAACCTGCAACAAGAGGTATGTGCCAGACCCGAGGAACCAAGAACGACATCAGAAGTTCCTTCACAGTAGGTTCTTGACTGTTGCCAAAACTGGGTGCAGTATGTCAAGTGGGGTCTTTGTAAAGCAATAGTAATACTTCCTGTGATGAATGCACAAGAAGTATAAACGAATCTACTCATAGAACAGCTTGGAACTTCCAAAGCATACAGTGCCATCTGCAAATGTATCACCTACACCAGTGGTGGCGAACCTATGGCACTAGTGGGCACACATGCCGTCTCTGTGGGCATGCATGCCGTTGCTCCAGCCCCGCCTCCCGCATGCCGTCGCTCCAGCCCCGCCTCCCCCCGTAGCTCCCTCCTCACCAACAGCCCCTCCGGAGGAGAATCACCCCTGGGTGTGGCCCGTGCGGAGCTGCACAGCCAAGCACATGGCAGCTGGGCAGCAGATGATGCTGCGGAGTGCGGGCGGAAGGCGTGGCCACCATAGCGCTGCAGGGCCGCCTGGGCGATCTGCGGCGTGCTGTGGATGGCCCAGAGGGTGGGCAGGGTGAGGGCGGAGCAGGGTGGGCGGAACGGGGGCGAGCCGGTTTGGGGGCACTCGGTCTCCAAAAGGTTTGCCATCACTGACCTACACATTTATTATCCCTTCTGTTTATTATTGAATTATTTGCTTCCCCCCCGTGAGCATTTACAGTAAATACATATAGTTAAGAAATCACTATGCTAGGGAAGAAGAAAACTCGGGCATGTAATGTTGCAGCTGAATTCTTTCCCCCCCTTTGCTTTCTTTCAGATTGAAAGAGAAACGAGTCAGCAACAGCAAATTCTATTCCTAGCAATCTGAGTTTCCTTGGGTGGGTGATTTTGAAAGCCACCTGGTGAGAGCTGTTACCTTGCACTGAAAACATTGCTTTGATTAGAAGTTCTGTGTGGTTTTCCAACAGGTTTTCCAAGTTGCAGGAAGAAGAGATGCTGGCTTTGTTATCTGATGTTCCGAGCAAAACATGGTCTGTATGGTGCGTAGAGAAAAATGTCCCTCAGACCCCAAACATGGCCTATTCGTGGCCAATCCAAGTTTGTTTTAAACTGGAGGCAGTCCTCAACTTATAATCATTTGCTTAGTGACCAGTCAAAGCTACAACGGTGCTGAAAAAAGGGACTTATGGGCATTTTTCACGCTTAGGAGCATTGGAGCATACCCAGGGTCATGTGATTTATATTTGGATGCTTGACAACTGGTTCATATTTACAACGGTCGCAGTATCCCGGGGTCATGTGATCACCTTTTGCGGCCTTCTAGCAAACAGAATCCATGGGGGAAGCCAGATGTTAGTAATTTAACATCTGCAGTGATTCACTTAACAAACGCGGCAAGAAAAGTCAAAACTCACTTAATAAATGTCTCACTTAGCAACATCAATTTTGGGCTCAAGGACTATCTATATCAGGGGTAGGCAACCTTGGCTCCTTTATAACTTGTGGACCTCAACTCCCAGAATTCCTGAGCCAGCCACGCTGAGGGGAAAGGGAGAGGTTTCCAAGCTAAGCCACGCTGGCTCAGGAATTCTGGGAGTTGAAGCCCACGAGTCATAAAAGCAGGGCTTTTTTTCTCATAGAACGCCCAGAACGGCGTTCCAGCACCTTTTTTGGATGGAACCTTGTAGGGTAGGCAAGGCGGGGTTGTATGATGTGTGTGAGTTCTGGCACTTTTTTTTTTTTTTTTTAGAAAAAAGGCACTGCCTAAAAGAGCCAAGGTTGCCTACCCCTGATCTATATCAACTCCAGTGTTAAACTTTTCCGAAACCTAAAAACACAACTTTATCCTGTCTTGTGTCTTTGCTAGGTGAAACTGTGTTTGCTTGCCTAATGTTCTCTGGAACAGCGTGCCTCAACCGGATTAAATTTTTTGAAATGGCATCCTAACGAGCAAAAGCAAAAACCGAGCCGCATTATGGACCGTGCCTGGTTATACCTATGCAACAGCTAGAAAAATGTCAGAAAAGGAAAAAACCAACACCTTTTTGTGTGTGCATGTTTTTTAAAAAAGCTGTAAGATCCATTTCTCTTTATGAGGCAGGAGCATTATTTATTTTTAAATGTACGTGTACGTCAAAGGAATGAGTGTATGTATAAGGCTGAATGGCACTAAATTTGCAAGAGATTTGTACAATTTTAGGAGATTAAAAAAGGGGCGACTATAAATGTATATATTTTGTCTAGGTGACTTTGTAAAATGGCTCTTTCTGTGGCAAGTTTGAAGGCCCTGGCGCATATTAAAAATGATTATCCTGTTTTATTACTGAATTCACTTTTTTTCTTCGCGCACCAACTTCGAAGGGCATTACAGGATACAAAGAAATTAAAAGCTTCATATCAAATATAGGTAATCCTCGCTTAGTGACTACTCATAGAGCATTACTTTTAGTGTTTGCAGTACCTCCTGGTCATGTGATCATGATTTTTGGCAGGTTTTGCTAGCATTTATTTCTGTTTCCCGCAGAAAAACACCCATTGAAGAAAATAAAATTGAATTTCCTTAACCACCAGTGCAAAAAAAGGTCATAACATTGGTGGGCACAGTCAAGTGGCTTAATAACTGCCACGATTTATGACTGTAGTGCCAGGATCAATTATGGTCATTACGTCAAGGACGACCTGCACATCCCTGTGATGTACACATATACACACACACACACACAAACATATAATAAATATTCTTGAAGAGGCCCGTATAGTTAATTCAATCTTTCTGGTTGGTTTTATTATTAAGTGATTAATAATAAAACCAAACAGAAAGATTGAATAGCTAATCAGGTGCCCTCAACTCTGTGGTCCAAAGATGCTTTTGAGCACAGTCCCCATGTCTTCTAGGCAAAGGGAATTACACAACAGTTTAGGTATAGGACAAGCCTTTGAGAAAGGCTAACTTTAGCCCAATCATCTCCATAGCGAACTGCATCCCACGTAGTAGTAGTAGTAGTAGTAGTAGTAGTAGTAGTAGTAGTAGTAGTAATAATAATAATAATAATAATAATAATAATAATAATAATAATAATAAAGTTGGAAGGGACCTTGGAAGTCATCTAGTCCACCCCCTGCTCAGGCAGGAAACCTATACCATTTCGAACAAATGGCTGTCCAGTCTCTTCTTAAAAACTTCCAGTTTCAGAGCATTCACCGCTTCTGGAGGCAGGTTGTTCCACTGGTTAATTGTTCTGTCACTAAGTTTCTCCTTAGTTCCAGGTTGCTTCTCTCCTTGACTAGTTTCCATCCGTTGCTTCTTGTCCAGCCTTCAGGCGTTTTGGAGAGTAGCTTGACTCCCTCTTCTTTGGGGCAGCCCCTGAGACACTGGAGCACTGCTATCATGTCTCCCCTCATCCTTCTCTTCATTAAACTAGACATACCCAATTCCAGCAACCGTTCCTTATGTGCTTTAGCCTCCAGTCCCCTAATCATCTTTGTTGCTCTTCTCTGCACTCTTTCTAGTCTACTCTTACAGCTTTTATCAAACGGGCTGTACCCTCTTCTGGAGACGTCAAACTAGCTGGAAAAAAGGTCAAGATAAATCATATGGCAGAAATACTTACCTTAATCATGATTAAACAGTTCTATTTACTTCAGGTCATCCAATACAGATTCAAAAGTATGCAATGTTTTATTGGAAAAAAGAGAAAGATACAGACCTGTACAATAAGTACAAATGAACGGATGTGAAAACTAATTTTAAAAAACTACGTTTCGAGTACAAAATGTCCTTTCCTTAATGTTTACCACTCTTCGAACTGTAGCGAGCATATTGTGTACTTAACAAGTTTAGATAAGTGTGACCTATATATTTGCCTGCAGTTTGGAAGAGGACAAAGATAGCAGTAAATCTTTAAAAAATACCCTTAAAAAAAAAATACCCCTAGTTGACAGTTGCAAATTTAGCTGCCAGCAGGCTCTCTTATTGCAGCAACACAACTTTAACAAATTACTCTAGGTGATATTTTTATTGCCACTGATTCTAATCAATAAATAGGAAAAAAATAAATAGGTCATAGAGGGTCTATTTCAATCTGAGACCCCCAGTTTTGTATGTAACACTGCAAGAAACCGTAATGTTATAATTTAAAACTGGTGAAGTATAAATTCTTATCCAACACTGAAATTGTGGCTGTGGTGGGTTTACAAAAACTATACACACACACACGCACACACACCTTTTAAAAACAATGCAGGGTTCTTTTCACGTAAAAAATATTGAGCAGAAAAAAAACTAGCAGTTCTATAAAAGCCCCCCTGAAATCCTAACAAAGAATTGATTTGTTTTCAAATCCTGTTACCTAATAACCAAATTCAGTCCTCCTTTAGCAATGTACACACCTTAAAATTTCGTACTTGTTTTTTTTGGGAAAAAAAAAAATACATGGAAAGCTTCTGCATTGAAACTGCACAGAAATCTATCAGAATAGAAAAGCAGAAGCGAACTGGCACCCCAGCTTTGTGATTAAACGCGTGTCCCTGGCGGAAATACTCAGATACATGGCCAATGGAAGAATTCACTGGAATTCGAATTCACATCTGTAGTGTATTGGTGCGCACGTGTGAAAACCGAGGAACAGAAAGCAAGAGAAGTCGGAATCCTCTCCATCTGGAATGTCTTTTCTCGCCAAGCAGGTAGAAAAGTAACTAGAGCGAATCTTTTTGGATCAGGAGTAAATAGTAATGACTTCTCGCCCTCCACCTCGAACCAGCAACACACGCTCCAAACCTTCAGTTAAAACTTCAAGAAATTCCATGTCTGGATCACAGGATTTAAGGAGAAGAAATGTCAGCGTAATACGGGACTGCTACGGGATGTCAAACATATGTGCCAAACATATATTCTAGGACTGCAAATACATTTAAAACATTGGCAGATATACAGGTAGTTCATTTAGAGACTGTTCCAAGTTACAACGGTCCTGAAAAAGGTGACTTACGACCATTTTTCATACTTACGACCATTGCAGTATCAAAATTCAGACTGACTCATATTTATGACCACTGCAATGACCCGGGGAGGTGCGATCCACCTTGAGTGACTTTCTGACAAGCCAAGTCAATGGGGAAGCCAGATTCACTTAACAACTGGGGCAAAACTCACCTAACAAATGTCTTGCTTAATAACATAAGTTTTGGGCTCAATGGTGGTCGTACGTGAAGGATATCCTGTATTCATAAAATACGCCCATGAAAAGCATTTGGAGGTGCTGTGGCAGGAACTTTTTTTTTTTTTTTTTGCCTTTTTTGGAACTCCGTGAAGATCCAGTCTGCTGGATCTCAATAACATCAAGCTTTGTAACAGTGCAATGACACACAGCTTGTTGTATTTGACAACTAGTCTTTGCAAGCTGTGAGACCGATTGTTATTAAACTGCTACACAGACCTGAAACCAACAATTCACTTGGAAAATCAGCCTCTAGCAAGAACAAGCCACACAACAATTGCTGTTAACAGAATTCTGGAATCAGTATCTGATCAAATATAACTTTAAAAATTTTCCCCTGGCCTAAATTTCATTTCTGAGAAACATTTTCTTACGTGGCTGTTGGGGCCACATGTTGTTCCTGTGAACCTCAAATTCATTTTTGGATATATACCCGTGCAATGAAATGGAAAAAAAAAACAACCCAAATCTAGTGCAACGTTAAGTTGAATTGCAATTAAAATTTACTGCATGGCATTTTTATATCTAGAATGACGCTTTCCTGGAGTAGCTTTAAGTGTGTAAATCAGATTGTAAGAAATAAATAACAATTACCAAGGAAAGTTTACACCACACTATGGTCTATATATCATTGAGAAAATGAATCATTTTTCTTAGAAAAGTGTATTTGGGCTATAAGGAGTCATATTGCTTGCTAGCAGCTAGTGGAGACCTAACTAAATTTAGATGAATCCATCAGAAGGTTCTACACATTTTACGTGGAATCATGGATTGCATTGAAAAGGATACAGTTTTCATCCCCCTCTGTGTTTTTGGGTGGACCAGGCATGTTGAGAAGAACAAGTCGAGCATCATGGGACCGATTGACAATGACTTCATTCAGCTTCACAGCAGTGTGCATCCTTCGGACATTTGACTGGTCACTAAAGGGGTCAAAATGACATAGAAATCAACAAGTCGAAAACAGCTTACTCCCCAGAAATATTGTTGGGATCCAGTTTGGTGTAGCAGCTAAAGGTACCAGGTTAGAAACCAGGAGACTGTGAATTCTAGTCCTGCTGTAGGCACAAAGTCAGCTGGGTGACTTTGGGCTGGTTACTTCATTCAGCCCACAGTAGAAGAAGACAAGAGCAAACCACTTTTGAAAAATGTTGCTAAGAAAACTTTAGGAACTTGTCCAGGCTTTTACTGCCAAGAATCAAGATTGTCTTGAAAGCAACACACACACACACACACACACACACACACACACACTTTGTTTTGGAATGCCTCCCTGCCACAAGTGTTACCCTTTCGTCATCTTGAGACTGATGTTCATGTGTGTGTGTATGTGTGAGTTCCATCCCCTTAAAAAAAAAATACTTGTTCAAATGTCAAGAGTTGTGCATTCAAAACAAAATGCAAAAAAAAATGGTGGCAATGATAATTACAATAACGTATTGCGTCTCTATTTACATAATCAAAATGGATTTGGGAATAGCAACAAGCTTAAAGAAACTCTACACTTCCTGATTTGGGGGGGGTACCTTTCAGCCTTCTGTTTGCAAAATAAAATACGTAAGGTAGACCAAAATGGAGACTCAAGAGTTGATTTGTAGCTCTGTTGCTACCAAAAATTAAGATTTATCTAAGGAGGGAGAGAGCTTCCACTTACAGCTGCTTCCTCATCAAAAAGTTTCCTGTTTCTATTTATCAAAAGGGTGGTGGTGTTTCATTGAACAATGCCACATATTTTTGGATCTTTGGGGAACTTCCTACCAATTTAACCAGGGGAGGACAGTATGCATCACTCCTTAATTAAGATTTTTTTGTTCTTGGCAATAGTAGTGATTTCGTACAGCTGTACCTTTTTTGTCCAGGACAAAATAATGACAATATTTTAGATAGTATCAAACAAAAACAAAAGCATCAGGATGAGCACAGAGCTAACCCAAACAAGATTTTCTGCAATATTACTGACCTAAAGGATTTGGGTCAAAGTAAAAACAGCAGAGTTTTCATTCGAGCAAAGATCTCGGATACTTACGGTTTAAGACTAATAAGTTCTTTGAAGTGCTCCACCACACTATTTCCGATCTGATTCTCAGAGTCGTGTTTAGCTTTCGTCCAAGTCATCTGGATCTTTTCTGGGATTGCTTCCCCTTCATCCTCCTCGTCGGAGTAAAGGCTCTCTAATCTTATGATTGAGTGTCTATCTTTCACCAGCTGAGCCTAGAAGAACAAACGATGGGAAATATGTCATGGCCTCATCGGAGCCCAGCCTGGAGAAGGCGTTGGAATCGGGACCGTCAGACAGGGATTGGCATGTTTGGAGAGACCAGGGGCTGAGGATGATGCTGTCCCAGGCCCCTCAGGCAGGTGGTCAACCAGATGGAGAGCTGCTCCCTTCACAGACGTGGGAGGATTGGCTGCTGAGAGGCAGTGGTGCTGAGAGGCAGCAGATCCCTTTTGATGAGGAACAGTTGCCTCCTCTATTTGATCCAACGACACAGAGAGTAGAGCACAGGCAAGCTCAGAGAAGGTTGGTAAGGCTACTAGGGAGAAGATTGCCCCATCTCCTCACAAAGAACATTTACTGTGAGCAAATAAACTGGACAGTTGACAGGGTCTCTAGAGCAGAGACCAGTTCCGTGGAGAGAGGTTTTCCCATGGACCGGAGGGGGGGGTGGTTTTGTGTGCTGCCTACATCCCACAGATGGGGCTTTGCTAGTTTGTGCAGCCCGACTGCTAGTATGCTGCAGCCCAGTAATGATCTACGGACAGGTGGTGGGGGACCCCTGCTCTAGAGGCCTGCCTTGCCTTGCCCGCCTGGGTCATAACAAAATGGTTGTTCTCCAAAGGACAGTGTCGCGCTATTCCAATGAGAAATATCATTGGTTGTGTGCTTGGAAAATGGGACACAGATTGGAAGTATCTTGGATGAGCAAAATATCACGACTGATTGGCAGTGTAACCAGGGCAGACAGATAGAACTTCATTTCAGTCATTGACCAATAAAAATACAATCAATAAAATGAAGAAGAATTACTAGCAACCATTTACACGTAGCATAGCCAAATTTTGCTACTTTTAGAGAAATCCATTTATCTTGATTATTTAAATAAAAGCTATGAGAGTGCCCTGGAAATTTAAATAAAAGAAGGGAAATCAACTGAAGATGAATGTCCTTATAGAACCAGCAATACAGAAGAACGTGGGCTGTGGTTTCTACGGTACCCATACCACAGGGGCAGGATTGGGTTTCATACGGGATTTTGCAACCAGGTCAGAGTGACTTATGGTTATATTCAATTCTGTACAAGGATTTACAACATCTCACAATGCAGGACCTCCTTTTGACTCCTCCATGGCTTGTCCTGGCTGCCTAAAGAAATCTTAACAGCCTGAACATTTTGCCATCCTTGTTTTAAACATAACATAACCAACCCAACTGTTGGTCACTGCACCCTCATTTTGCATTGGCAATTTGAAGACATACCTCCCTCTCTCTTTCCGTTTTGGTCAGCCGCATCTGCCTTAACATCTGCGATCTCTGTTCCATCATCAAGGTCCGCTCGTAAGTGTAGGCCGAGATGTCACTGTTTTGCTAAAGAAAGGGAAAAGACCATGTTGGAACCAAGCCCACAAGACATAGACCACCCCCTGAAGGAGTCTCTTACCATTTCCACCACTTCTACTTCAGCCTCAATTCGGAGGTGGTAAAGGAAGACGGCCAGGTCTTTCTTCATTTGGATGCTGTTGTCGTCCATTTGGGCCACGGTGAAAATTCGCATTTTGCATTTTCGCCAAACCTATAGAGGGAGAAACTTTTTATCTTCTCAAAAACATTCGGTCCTCTCTACAGAGTTCAATGAATTTGGTAAAGCACACCTTTATACAAGGGTTATTTGACAGGTTCATACAACTATGCTCAGAACTGGGAAACTGGCTGTATCTTTCACAGGGGTCTGTTGTAACTTTGAACAGCTACTAAGTCATTGGTTGTTAACTCGAGGACTACCGGTACAACAACCCATTAAATTAAACTCCTTACCTGATACAGGTCACCATACAGTTAACCTCCGATATACATCATCTAATATTTTAGGGAGATTTTTTTTAAAAAAAAAAACTATGCATTGACGTTGCCCAATACATCGATGTTGTCTGATTAAATGTTGCTTCTAAAAAAAAGAGGGGAGGGAACATCCTGGAAAAGTTGTGAATTTTCTCAATTGTATCAGGCAACATCAATCAATAAAGACTACTGACGGTTCACCTGGTTCAGCCCAGGGCAGGCCTTGTAAACTCTCAACAAGTTCTTGACATTCTTACTTTATGCTGTTTAAGGAGAAACGGAAGCAGCATCAACATGCCTCCATCGTGCACGATCCACCACACATCAATGGTCCCTTCATTGTAACGCTCGTGATTGCTGGGATAGAAGGACACATTTTTCGGCACAAGCAAGGCAAGGTGGGCTGCAGTTGTGCAACGGACAGTGTCTGAAGTTAAAAAGAGGAAAGACATGGTTGCTGAGAGTTAAATCTGGTTGCCTATAGAACTGGGCTTTAAATGTATCTCATACTAGACAACTTGTCATGCATTGGATCATTGTTTCAGAGATATTTCTTTTTATATACAGATAAACAGAATCACCGTGAATGGGTGGGCAAAAATACAGTGGAATGAAGAGCAGCTTCTGACTTCCTGCTGGCTTCCCCATTGTTCCTTATAGGAAGCTAGTAGGGAACATTGGAAATGATTGGCACTAATTGTGACAGTGCAGTAGCAGAACTGGAAGGAAATGGTCAACACCAAGTCTCTGTTGAGTACTGAGTGACATGTAGGCTGCACAAAGTTAAAAGATAGGTAAAAGGACTGAAGAATTTTGGAGCATTGCCTCCAAACAAACAGAACAAAAAACAGTATAGTAGGTAAACTTAACTAATATTTTAAAGACACAAAAACAATGTTGCGTGAATTTCAAAGTGGCAATGCTATTAATCAGGAAGACTATAATTCTAGAACTAATAATAATAATAATAATTCGCATGCAGAACACCTTGGCTCTGCTAGGAAGATGTAAACAAAGTCCTTGACTGGAACCCCAAAGAAACTCTGATCTATCATTGCAGTCAATCCATGTTGACAAATCTGAGTTACTCAAAATAATATCCTAACTTGATAAACGGTAGTTCCCACAGTTCTTAAAAATAAAATTGTAAACGCTCACATAAACTGATAATAAGGGTCATAGGCTGAAACTGAGAACAGCCCTTCATTGAATTTTAGCCATACATTCTGTGCCCCCTTGTTCCTTGAGAAATATAAAATTATCAAGAAATGATGAAATAAGAAAGGATATAGAAAACTTAGGAAGAATTCCACATACAGAAACTCTTTACAGGCAGACAGAAATTTTTAGTGAGGTTAAAGTCCATCCAGTTTTCAACTCACCACAACATCATAGTTCTTCTTTTGAGCAGCAGGTTAACAGCCTTATTTTGAATTCTAAATAGGTAGTTTTACACACTCTACTATTCACCATAGAAAACGATGCTTGAATCATGCTTGGGAAGAAAAAAAAACCCAAGAAGGATGCTAATCATTCTTTGAACTTACCTATAAAGGTCTTCCAAGCTCTAGGATCTTCACTCTGCCTCCAGCCATAAGGCCACCCCAAAACCACTGTGTTGTGCTTCATGCCACCCAATCCACAGGACTGTATCAAGTGGGCAATGCCATCACGGACCTTATTAGCTACAACAACCTGGCAAAATCCTTTGACTTTCTCAATCTCAATCATATTCTTGATGGCCTGGAAGATAGCCAAGGAGATCCAAGGGTCATAATTAGGGGAAACTGGCTAGCAGACCATTAAAAACAGAAAGATCTGTCCCTTTTATAGATGAAAAATCAAACTGCATCCAGGTGGCCACTGGTGCAGAGATTTTAAACCGATGTATGTTAAAGAAAAGACTATTTAATCACAATAGGGTGGAAAGAGACTACACTGAATGCTAATTACCCAAAGATCCCTCAGTGAACTGTACTCATGATATTAGAATGGGGGTCCCCAACCCCTGGTCCGTGGATCAGTACCAGGTTGCAGCATGCCACCAAGTGGGCTGCACAAACGTATCCTGTTACACCGATTAATTGTTCTCACTGTCATGAAATTTCTCCTTAATTCTAGGTTGGATCTCTTTAATGATCTTCCATCCATTACTTCTTATCCTGCCTAGAAGTATTTTGGAGAATAAGTTGACCCCTCTCTTCTCTGTGACAGCCCTTCAGTTACTGAAAGGATTGCTATCACATCACCCCTCGTCCTTCCCTTTGTTAAACTAAACGTATTTAGTTCCCTCAATCATTCATTGTATGGTTTAGCTTCCAATCCCCTCATAGTCTTTGTTGCTCTTCCCTGCAGTCTTTCTAGAGCAGTGGTTCTCAACCTGTGGGTCAGGACCCCATTTGGGGTTGAACGACCATTTCACGGGGGTCGCCAAACAACGCAGTCTGCCATTTCCCCCCCCCCCTTTTCCTTAGCTGTGCTACTCCCTTTTATTCTATTGGCTTTTGAAAGCCAATAGAATAGACTCTCTTGAATAGAGTCTAATTCTATTGGCTTTCAAAAGCCAATAGGAATTGTCCAGGCTGTCTCTGCCCTGCTGAGCCCGCCAAAAGTCCCATTCTGCAAACGGTGCTGCACCAGTTGAGTAGTCCTCGACTTACGACCGGTTGAGTAGTCCTCGACTTACGACCGGTTGGGGGGTCGCGGCATTAAAAAGGTTGAGAACCACTGTTCTAGAGTCTCAACATTATTTCTATCATGCTGACAGAACTGGATGCAGTATTCCAAGTGTGGTAGCAGAATCAATCAATTAATAGAAGCCTGTCTCTTGTCTGCCTCTTAAAATCATATCACAGATAATATACCTAGATGAGCTTAAAATACTCAGCTTAGGATATTAATAAATCCGGCTGCAGTAGCTTTGACTGGCCAGTAAAAACTATATATCTCCTACAATTAATTAGTTAAGATGTGTTTAACCAATTACATCTTGCTTTCACACCTGGTTTCTGCCAGGCCTTACCTGCTCAGCTGCCTGGGCTTCTCCGTAACTTTCCAGAAAGTTGCCTTGTATTGCAGTTCCAACAATGGTCAACCCCTTCCCGGCCTTCAGTTGCGAAGCAAATGTCAAGAGCCTGGGGTATTTCACATGCAAATCCTCATCCAGTTTCAGCAATACCAACAATTGGGGCCTAAGAAAGGGAGAAAAGGAAGAGAATGTTGAGTGACAGAGGTCATTCTCCCCCCAACAAGAAACTGGAATAAATTAAGCCACTTTAAAGCTGGACTGGCCACCTTTAGTTCTCTTCTGGCTGTTCCCAAGAGACTTTTAGCTATTTCAGTGTTTTGCCCCAGGCTCATTTTGGCTCATTGCCATTTGTTTCATGCAGACAGTTGGGTCCCAGCCAAATCCAATGCAAAGAGGGATCTGGTTTGATTTTTTTTTTTTTTTAAGGACCCCGAGACACCACGAAAGGTATCATATTTGTGCTGCAAATATTCTGTGATTCCGGCAATCCCCTTTCCATATTTATGTTTTTAGGACTTCAGGGTGCCTCAAGGTTTAGCAACTGGAGGAGAACTGGTCCCCAAAGAGAGTTTGAATGCCTAATTTTAAATCACGGAGAAGTGGTAACAAAGTCTTCCCCATTGAAAAAAAAACTACACAAAATTTACATCAAATTGAAAGAACCCACCTCCAGTTCTTGGTATGGGGAGGACCTTCTTCCAATCTCAGCAAAGCATACCGGGCAGCGCTTAGAGATAGGCCCCGGATACCATCACCCCATTCCTTCTCTGCCCTAGAAAAGAGAACGTCAGAATTGTAGAAGAGCAAGCAGAGCTGGAGGAGGCAGAGTTAAAAGCATCACCAGCTTAGAATCCTTACATTGCCATAAACAGTCCTAGTCCAAGCTTCCTGAATTCCATTGACCTTTATCTGGAGCCAATTTAGTACTGAAGTTTAGTTGACCAGATTCTTGTTGAATAAACTTATGCTGCAACATGAGAGATTATTCTGATCCTTTGCATTGACAGAATCGAGTCAATTCAGAACACTATTCTTTTTCAGAGACCCAATATAGGTAGTCCTCAACTTATAGCTGGTCACTTAGTGACCAGTCAGATTCTGATATACCTACCTTGGGAATTCTAATGTTTCTTATCTTCACTCCCCTCCCCCGTAGATACAGTATTTCCAGGGAAGCGCCTATTAAATCAAATGTCTTCTTGACCCCCCCCCCAATGCTGGCAGGGCAAACTACTATATATAAACAAGGAGAAAACCTCACACTCATTCACACTGTTTATGTCGGGTAATGAAATGTCTGTAAGACAACAGGCAAGTTCAGAGAGCACCAAGGACTTTACAAATGTCGTCTTCTTTCAGTGTTGCTGTCTAGATATAAATCTTACAATGCCCTTTTGCTGGCAACATCTTGAGGAAGCTGGGGTCTCAAAATGTCTAGACCAGGGGTGTCCAACCTTGACAACTTTAAGACCCATGGACTAAAACTCCATATTTGCTGGGGAATTCTGGGAGTTGAAGTCCACAAGTCTTAAAAGTTGCCAAGGTTGGACACCCTTGGTCTAGATAGAAACAGGTTGGGGCTTAAAGGCCCAATTTTATAATTCTATCCCTCCCATCTATCTTAAATCAGGTTACTTTCATTACAAATTCACTTACCCCTGATATTCAATGTACTTATAGATCATGCCGGCAATGAGCATGGCCACTAAAGCGTAATACCAAGAGGAGATGAACATCAGGGCAAGGCAGATACTCATCCCTAAGAAGGACAGGGCCCTAAGAAAATAAAACACAACATATCAATAGGTTATGATGGCTGGTTTCATGCATACAAGTATTTCTTGAAGGAAGACAGCTTGAAGGATGAAAAGATTCCAGAGAACCTTTGTTGGTGATTTTGCAGTCTCTACAGCAGTTTATTTACATATTCCAACTTGCAGATATTATCAGTATGACACAACAAGATGTGAACCAGGCCATAATAGGCTAAGAGACATTTTCCAAGCACTTCTGGTTTCCCAGACTTCACAAACTCTCAAGTGTTTTGGGCTTTTGACTCTTAACACGGTGACAAAGACAATTTTAGAAGCAATTGCCCTCCTAGTTCATTCATTCAAAAAAATTCTTACCAATGGTAATACTTAAATCTGGGACGCCAGTTAGGAGTTCTTAAGAGAGTCTGCACTGCACAGGCCAGGTTGACAAACAGGTAACACATTAGGAAAAACCTATTTTTGAGTGGCAAAGAGGAAGAAAGAGGAGAGAGGAATATCATTAAGAAAGTTGGCAGTTGCCCATGTCTTCCTTGTGAGTTTCATTTGAACACCTTTTTGCTTTCTGCGGCATCCTATTGTTGCAACAGCTCGTTACACTGCTTGCCATCAGGATCTCTGCAGGGTGTTGTCAGAAATGCCAAGATGGCTATAAAGATGTGATGAGAGCTCCACTTATTTTCCATGTGCGATGCACGTAAAACCCAACGAAGTCTCAATCACCCCACTGCGATCCCCTCTTGACTTTCATTAACACACCCTGCATATGTTCCTGACTCGCTGTGGAAATGCAGGAAAGGAAAACAACAGAAGAATGGAAAAGTCTTCTAAGTGGCTAAATATTAGATTTGTTCAAAGACTGACACAGCAGTCATGAGTAATAACTGCATGAGAAATAACTGCAGTAATAGACGGATTCCTTTTGTTTAACACCGATGTATCAGAATCGACGCTAGGTGGCAGTCAAAAATTGTCTTTAAAAATACACAATCGACTTCTTCTTTTGACTGCAACACTTTTAAAGTGTATCCCAGGAAACACTCAGAAATGTACTGAGAATGTCCCTAGTTGTTTCTTCAATATAACTGATGTTCCTTCGCGATGCGCAACCACTACCAGGGGTGGGGAACCTTGGCTCTTTTATGACTTGTGGACTTCAACTCCCAGAATTCCTCAGCCAATCATGCTGAGGGGAAAGGGAGAGGTTTCCAAGCTGAGCCATGCTGGCTCAGGAATTCTGGGAGTTGAAGTCCACGAGTCATAAAAGAGCCAAGGTTCCCCACCCTTGCACTAGACCAAGTGACTCTTCCAGAACAGCCTGTGTACCATAGATGTTAAGCAATGTTTGTTTTTAATAAAGCAACATCTAGTAATAAGGTCTGAAATCTAACAAGGCTGCTACATCTCACAAACATCAGAGTTCTGGCATGAGCTGCGAAGAGATTTTATGTGAGAAGGCTGACATCTAACGAAATGTTGGCCTTCACTCAAGTTCTCAGTCATTTTTAAATCCCAGTTTTTTTATTTTTTGAGCTGCTGACAGCAAAAAGTTTCTTAGTGTTTATATCAGGTTCCTTCGACCTGGATCAGGGGTCTTCAAACTTGGCCCTTTTATGACTTGTGGACTTCAACTCCCAAAATTCCTCAGCCGGCGTGCCTGACTGAAGAATTCTGGGAGTTGAAGTCCACAAGTCATAAGAGGGCCAAGTTTGAAGACCCCAACCTAGATTCTTCCAGATGTATTGGTTCAAACTCCATCATTCCTATTCTATATGAGTAGAAACGGTAAAGAAATAGCTGAAAGAATGAGCAATTCTCTAGATGTCTATGGAGATTCTTAATCATCCACGTCATGGTTGGCACAAAGGTGCTTTTCCAAATCCAACTGGACTTTCTTTTCTTTTTTCATTCAAGGAAAAAAAACCTCAAGGAAGTCCAGTTATCTTTGGGAAAGCACCTTTGCAACCAATTTTCTAGGTATCTCCTAAGAGTGGGGAATTTGAAATCTCGCCAACGGTCTCCTTGCAGCATATTCTCATCTTTAATTTCCTATTATACTCCAAAAATTAGGCTACATCATCCCATAAAAACATTCTGAGCTTCTCCAAGAATGAAAAAAAAGAGGCCATTGGAGCTTCTTCCCTCCACTCATCCAGGACAAACCTTCGACATTTCCAACTCAACTCAACGGAGAAAGCTTCCAGAGAAGTACAAATGTTGCACTTTGTCAGAAGGCCCAAAATCTCCCCTACCTCTAAAACCAACATCCTGCAAACTTACATAGAAAGGATTGGGGCCACCATATCAAGGGAGGCAATGAGAATGCCGAGTTCGGCAATCAGGGCTGTGAGCAGAAGAGCCCAGGTGGGTTCTCCATTTGCCTTTCCATGACCAAACACCTGTTTAAAAAAAAGGACAAGAGAGAGAGAAGAACAAAAATATTTTGTACATGCACCCTTTCACAATGAGTCACTGAGCACCGTTCATAAGGAACTGATAGGGTTCGTCTCCTGTTTGGGCAAAACAGTTGCTTCTTCCTCACTTCTGAGAGAAACATCTGTGTTTTCTAGTTTTCATTTGGTATCTCTGGCATATGAGAATTAGTTTCATACCCAGGAGTATGACGATTTCCCTTGGCTTCAGTTTCAGAAATTATTCTCTCTCAGCCTCAGTGAGAACTTAGTCTAGCAAAGCCACTTAAATCCAGCATATGGTGCTGATGTTTTGAGAGAAAATCGACCCAAATTACAGAGAAGCAGCTTCTGATTGCAAGGGATCAGCATTTTCTCCATTCACACAATGGCTTCCAACACATATCTGGGAGTCAGGGCAAGTAGTGGAAAAGAAGTTCAGAACTAAAGCTGTTGTAAGTCAAAAGGTCAATAACTGTGTAGAACCCATAACAGCTTCGAGGGCAAGTAGTGGAAAAGAAGTTCAGAACTAAAGCTGTTGTAAGTCAGAAGGTCAATAACTGTGTAGAACCCATAACAGCTTCGTGGAGATTGATGTTGAAGTGCCTTCAAGTCAAAAATACACTATATTGCAGAATCTGGTATTGGATGTCTAGTTACAAAATTAATTTGGGCTCGGAAGAATCCTGAAGCGTTTCCTGCAAACGGGCTTCCCAGTTTGCTATCTGTTCAGCATTTGGGTTATTTTTATGCCGGTTACATGCTTGCTTTTTCAAAAGTAATGGAAACACAAATTATCAAGATCAAACATTCTAGGAATCTCTTTTTTTCCAGGGAGTTTTCGCATCCCCCAGTTCTACGCATCAAATGATTCCAACTTTTGCTCTTAAAAAAAAAAAAAAACAACCAGACTGACCCTGAGGAATGGAATAATGTTGTCCTTGGCAATGGCTTGAAGGAGACGTGGAGCTCCAGTGAGGCTTTGCAAACCTGCTCCACATGTAGAGAAGAAGGACCCAATCACTATGACCCATGGTGTGGGCCAGGCCAGCGTGCCCACCACTAAGTTCTTATTCACGGCATCACCATACCTGTGAGGAGGGGGAGGAAAGAATTTGTCATTCAATAAGAAACTTGAATTTGTTTGGTATTTCCATCTGATTTTCAATTATCTTTTCAAGGACAGGTCAACTTACTCTTCATATCAAGCAAGCAACCCGACAGCAATTGTAGTGTCTAAGAGTTCCTATTCTCCCCATTTAAGAATGTAAGATAATACCAGCGTAGTTCAGCCACATTTTTTTTCCCTTTTCCCACATCTGTTTCCTGGATTCTAACCATATTATCTGACAACAATTTCTTGGAAACGTAAAAGTCTACTACTATTTTGCAAAGCTTCGGTTAAATAATAAAAGTGAAATGGCTCAAACAAATGCTTCTAATGCAATAATTAGAAAGCAATTCATAGCAATTCTGGGAGTTCCAGGTGAAACACATCTGGATGTGCCAGGTGCAAAATATAAATAATGCGTGCAAAATAAGTGTGAATTATTTGCATGGATTATTTTGCTATGAGCTATCGACCCAGACACTGGGACACAGTAAGGCAGTGTTTTTCAACTGTGGCAACTTTAAGATGGGAGAACTTCAATTTCCAGAATTCCTCAGCTAGCCATTTTCTTGGAATTGAAGTCTTCCCATCTCAGAGTTGTCAAGATTGAGAAACACTGCACTAGGATGTGGCGAGTTCAGTCTCGGATCAATTCAGAAGGAACAGTGCAAATTCCTACTCATCTTTGGACAGTTCTGGGTGATTTCATGCCAATCGGGGTCTTTTGGCTTCACCTACCCTAAGGTGTAACAATGCTCCCTTTGAGAAAGGGCATAATTATTTTTTAAAAGGCTAAATAAATACACAAAGGGGAAGACTAGAAAACTGCCTTAAAAAAAAGGAAAGTGGGGTTTTACATGCTCTGCATGTGCAGGTAATCCTCACTTTATGTCCACAACTGAGCCCAGAATTTATGTTGCTAAGTAAGAAATTTATTAAGTTTTTTTTTGCCTCATTCGTTAAGTGAATCACTGCAATTGTTAAATTACTATCACAATTGTTAAGTGAATCTGGTTTCCCCACTAACTTTGCTTGTCGTGGAAGATGATCCCTTGACCCCCCAGGAGGCTGCAATTGTCATAAATGTGAGTCAGTTGTCAAGCACCCAAATCACATGACCACGGGGAATGCTGCAATGGTCATAAAAGTGAAAAATGGTCGTAAGTCACTTTTTTCAGTGCCGTTGTAACTCTGAACAGTCACTAAATGAACTGTTGTAAGGCAAGGACTACCTGTAATAATCCTGTGTGTTTGCAGCTAGTAATGGTTATTAGGGAAAAAAAATGCATTCTGCGTAGTGTGTTAAAAAGAAAAATCCGGTGTCTTCACTGCAAAGGAAATCAGCAAGAGCAATCAAAGAAAACAAAATGGATTCCTTTCCGTGAAAGGAAAATCTGAAATAATTACTTACTTATCTCGAAGAACAACGCCTTCAATGCAAGCTCCAAACAACAATACACAGCTGAAATCTGTGAGGTGCAAATCCAGTTAAGGAAGCCAGAATTTTGATGCAACAAATGTCTACATTCGCAGTAATCAGCCACAAATATTCCTGCTAAGTTGCAAAAAATAGTCAGATTCTGCCAATGCAATTTGCACAGTAAAATATTCCATTCCATTCTATTCTATTCTATTCTATTCTATTCTATTCTATTCTATTCTATTCTATTCTATTCTATTCTATTCTCTTTGAGAGAAACAAGAAATACCTTGGAGGTACAAGAACAGGTAAATGAAAAGCACACCTGCAACCTGCAAGAAGACCATCCTTTATTTCAAAGGAATCTTCATGGCTATTTTAATTTTCTCTTTCGTTTCCAGGATTCATAGAGTCAGGGCAGATGTTACTGCTTCAAAGGCCACAGTCAGACCCCTAACATAAAAGTTTCTGAAGCACTAAAACCATAGCATGGACACTCTTATGTTTAAAGGATACAGACAAGAGATGTGGTGGCAATAGCAAGAATGGTTCCCACTGGAATAGACTTTTGGGCATCCTTGAGGTCTCCTGATCGGTTGGAGCCGGCCATGATGCCTTAAAAAGAAAACAAAAAGGCAGATAAGACAGATACTCCCCCCCCCAAAAAAAACAAACCCACAATATATCAAAATACACCCAGAGATTTCAGCCTTTGTATCTTCTCACCAGTCACAGAGGGGAAAAAGATGCCAACAAGGATAGTGAAAGAAGTTGCAATGTCTGCATAGACGTACAAGTGGAGGTTGTTCTTATTTCCAGCTACGTCAACAGATGGACAGCTCGCTCTTTCCAGGATCTCGCCTTTCTCCAAGTAATTACTCCAGACATTATCTGGGGTGGTGGAAACGAGACTCATCAGGAATGTAGAATAAATGAAAAACTATATACAGTATAGCTTGCTAGGTTTACCAAGGGCTATGCATAGTTTACACACAGGAGCTGAACTTAGCCAAGAGAGGCTGGTCTCCTTGGATGTCCAGCAATGAGGAAATTCTTTATTGAACAGAATAGCTAACCACAGCTGCTTTCAGCTGTTTGATGTTCATCTTTGTATTAGTCTTGATGTTATCAGGCCCGCCTGCTCTTAGCTTGCCCCTTCTTCTTGTTCCACTAACCATTCCTAGCATCATTGGGGTCTCCAATGAGTTTGGTTCTAAATAAAGGACTGATTTAATTAGGAAAACAGATCCACCCTATCTCCTATCCTATTTAGTCCAGAGGATTATGCATCAGTGTTTCTCAGCCTTGACAACTGTCCAATGTGTGGACTTCAGCTCCCAGAATTCCCCAACCAGGCATGCTGGCTGAGGAATTCTGGGATTTGAAGTCCACACATCTTAAAATTGCCAAGGTTGAGAAACAGTGGTGTACACTGGCTAGCAGGCTCTCTCCAAGGTTTCAGATTCAATTTTCTCCCTTGTAGCTGCCACAGATCCCCCATACAGAGACTGCACATGGAATTGATGATATGCAAGCCTTGATGTGTTCATCAATGCTCTTTACTTCTTCATCCCAAAGTTACGCCACGGTCTTAAGATTACCTTTCAAAATTCCACTTGCAGCTCCCGGGATACCAACAATCTCAGTTACGTTATTTAAATGAAAATATTCATCGCAGTGGCCAGAGGTTATGTTGTAATCCGGGCAAAAGAGGTTGGCGAGATCGGTGGGCACCGTCACATTGTTGACCACCATCGTTTTGGCGCAAATATCAAACTGGTCCCTGGAAAGAGTCCGGTTGCCCAGCATGCACACCCTAGGAAGGAAGGACATCAACATTTTCACCAGGTAAAAGTTTGCATATTTCTACCCCGACTTTTCTTAAAAAAACTGCCAAAAGTGGTTCTTCAAGACTGCTAACATCAGATGTTCTTGCTTGCCATATATGAAGAAGCAAACATGTTTTATTTAGCCTGCATATCACTTCTAGAGTTAAAGCACACAATACTAGCCTAGTGGATGGGAAAATATGCTAGCTAACCATCACAATATCTCAGCACAGCATTGTCAAGGTCAGCTGTAATGGGAGGGACAATTCACACTTCATATTAATTGGAGAATGTGATTGATGACTATAAAATGAAGGAGTGAGTTATGCTTCGTTAAGGGTGATTGGGGGAGGGAGGATTCAGTTTTTGGCTTAACTTTGTATGTGCCGAAGCTACACAGAAATAAAAGGATTCTTTAAGGTAAATAAGCCTCAAAGTTCTTTGAAAAGCTGCTTCTTTTCGGAACCATGACAGGTTCATTAAAAATATGCAAGGGTATGTCTTTATTTTTAATCTTATTAGACCTCCTTTTGATAAACACCACGAAGGCAGCAGGAGTGAGACTAAATCCAGCATCTGGCTTTCCAAAATATGTAGCCAGGCATGTAAAACCGAGGGTGAAAACAGCACCATTTGGTGATATATGAAAATAATTTTTTCTCTTAGCTCTGCTAAATTTATCAACTTAATCAGTTTTCAGAGGAAGTTCCCAAGTTCTAATATTAGCAGTGAGGGATGAAAAACATTCTTCCACCCTTTTTTTTACAAGTTGCATTCTATTCCATTAAAGTCCCAATTCTGGTTTATGAATTCAAACATTTTTTCTGTTCCAACTCATCTGAAAGTTACCAGCTTGGAGATATAAATAACAACAATACATGTCAAGACACAGAGGAGGAAAGACAAAGATTAAACAGACCACAGACTCTATTTTGCATTCTTCCACCAGAGCACAAAACAACATTGAACATTTGTATATGTGAGAACTTAAAACAAGCAAAACAAAGAGAAACAAATGCAAATGTCGAACCGTTTCTATGTCCTTCCTTTTTGTGTTAATATTGTTTTACTATATTATTATAAAAAAACAAGGTGTACATTATCTGGGTACAGTGATATTTATACAGTATATAAATATACCACTGTAAATAAATAAAAATGCACAAATAATGGAAGATTCCTTTTGGACCTTACTGCTTGTACATTTTGCCCTGAGAAACAGATTCTAAGCAGATGCCTTAATAATCTAGTAACTTTCCAAGATTCAGAATCTTTATGGTTTTTACTGCAATAAACCTAGAAATAACTCTATTTTAATTTAGTGCAAGAAAAACAAAGAAGTCCAGTGACATCTTAGTTTTCTAAAAGAAACCAAAGGGCAACTAATGACAAAAACAAAACCATCAAAGGACCCCAAAATAAGTAATATATTTAGTAGGGAGTGGAATGCCATTGATAAAGAGTCATTGTAGGAGCTTCTGCCATTATAGGCAGTCCTTAACTTATGCTCACAATTGACTCTTAGCAATTTCCATTTCCATTGCTAAGTGGAGCAGTTGTTAAGTGAATTTTGCCCCATTTTATGACCTCCCTGGCCACAGTTGTTGAGTGAATCACTGCAGTCAAGTTAGTAACACAGTTGTAAAGTGAATCTGGCTTCCCCATTGACTTGGCTTGTCGAAGGTCGAAAAAGGGGATCAAATGATCCTGGGATACAGCAACCGTCATAAATGTGAGTCAGTTGCCAAATGTCCAAATTTTGACCCACGTGACCCTGGGGATGTGTGAAAAATGGTCATAAGAAACTTTTTTTCAGTGCCATTGTAACTCTGAATGGTCACTAAATGAACTGTTATAAGTCAAGGACTGCCTGCATAGTTAACATCTTCACTTGCCAGGTGCAAGCAGCTCGGAGAACGGGTCAAATAGGGTCCTTTATTGTTGACAATCATTTTAAGAAGAATTCACCATGTAGTCTTCCCTTGGGGAAACCATATATTGTGCTAAGGGCTTGACCTCAAAGGTTTCCTCCCCTGAATGGTTTCCTCCTTCAATGGACTCTCAAGCTGGAATGTCTTTTAACCCTCCCACTACAGTGGTCTTTCCTTCGTCCATGGCTTCTGTCAGGCACAAGCAATCCGAAAGTCTCAAACAGAAGCTTTATTGTTACTCACCTATAACTGCAAGAATCTTGCCAGTCTGACTGCAATTCCTGGGTAATGGTCAGATAAGACTTCAAGGATTCTAATTCTTCAGGTGTCTGCTACTTTCTGCAGTGCAAGAACTCTAAGCTCGCCCTCCCCCACTCCCCAACATCTCCCTCCAAGCTAGCTAGAGATTTTATCAGAGTTTCCATAACTGGCATTATGAGTTGGCATTCTCAGGTACTTTTACTTACGGGAAAAAAGGTGGACTGAAGATGGATTTAATTGACCCAGCATAGATGGATAAGATGGAAATGATGACGCAAGCCAAAAAGAGTGAAGCAAACTTGTTAACATATTTTACACCCACAAAGACTACAAGAGCCATGAAGGTGAGAAATAAGGTCCCATAGACTCGCATGTTATTCAGGGTGGCATTGGAAGTATCATGGGCCCCAGTTGGATGGAAAATGGCAGCCTGGGGAGCAATATAGGTCTGAAAGAGGAAGAACATGACTTTAGTGTTGGTAACAAAAACGAGCTGTCCAAGACACACATTGGGAAGTCAAGACGTGCACAATGTCCAAAATTAAGTCAGACACCACAGCCCTCCCCTCCAATTAAGCAGCCACCAGATGATTTTGAGATTGAAGCTTCCAGAATTTCAACCAAGAAGACTTCTGAACCATGCTGGACCTGGGAAACCTGGGAACCATCATCCCAACACAGTGCTCTTCAACCTTGGTAGATTTAATGTGTTGGCAATATATTGGTTAACTACTTACTAGTAGGATCTCAATGGCTCCCAGGATGTACATGGCACCTGCAAATGTGGTTCCCAAGTAGAAACACAGTCCCACTGCACCTCCAAATTCAGGACCCAATGATCTTGAAATCATGAAGTAGGAACCACCAGCTACCACACAAAGAACAAATAAAAGCGAAAAGTCTACAAATGTCCAAAATAAGGATGCTCTGAAAAAGCAAAATCTAAATCAGCTAGTTTGGTCTAGTGGTGAAGGCGTCAGGCTAGAAAGTGGGAGACCATAAATTCTAGTTCCACCTTAGCCATGAAAGCCGGCTGGTTGATTCTGGGCCAGTCACCAGGAGATGGGGAGTTCTAGTCCCACCTCAGCCCTGAAAGCCAACTGGGTGACTTTGGGCCAGGAAAAATGGACAGAAAGAAAAGAAAAGGAAGAACAGAAGCAGGGTGAATGAATTCAGAGCAGTGGTGGATATACCTGTTGAAAGACCTAGAGGGCCAGGTTGGCAATAGCAATAGTGATAGCACTTATATACTGCCCCACAGTGCTTTACAGCCCTCTCTAAGCGGTTTACAGAATCAACATATTGCCCCCAATAATCCGGGTCCTCATTTTACCAATCTCAGAAAGATGGAAGGCTGAATTAACTTTGAGCTGGTGAGGATCGAACTTCTGGCAGTGGGCACAGTTAGCCTGCAATACTGCATTCTAACCACCCACCATGGTTCTGTTCTAGGTAGTTGACATCAACTTGATAGCAAGTCAGTCAATAAAGCAATCAATCATTCATTCAAGTATCTCTTTCCCAGTGGGACTCAAGAGCTTCAAAATCACAGTCATGACAAATAAATCACAGTGTACCTGGAACGACACCATTTGTGGCAATTGCACTCATTGATATAGCTGTCAGCATGGTCTGTGAATGACAATAACAGAGTTTAAACATATAGGAACACAGGAACCATCCAATTTAAATATACCACATGTATGCCACGAGATATAACCAAATCCTTCAATTGTTTGTCTTTCCAGCTCAAAAGAATGTTATTGTGCAACGGGGGTTTGGGATTCTGTCTGTCCATCCAATACGAAGATAAATCCCTGAAAACTGAACAGAACTAGACCAAATTTGGTAAGGATGAAATCACATGAAAATAGAAAAAGAAGCATGCTCAGTATTACAGGGAATTCTAGCAATGTTAGGGATCAACAGCTATTTCCTCCTCTGATATGATTTAGTTTGGGTAATGAATCATCTCCAACAAAACAGCCAAGCTTAGTGAGCACCAAGGACCCCATAGTTCAAGCATGAGCTACAAATAGTTTCTTTTAATGTTTCCTTCACTTGCATCAAATGGGCTTATTTTCCATTTGGAATGGAAAAAGCACTGAATTAGAAGAGTATGCCAACGGAACGTCAAATTCAGTTTCAGATATAGAATTCCTTGATTCTAAGTACATGTTTACCCAACCAATTTGTTGAGTCCTAGTTTGCATCTGGCAAGCCTTGAGGTTTCTAGTAAAAAAAGGAAAATGTAGGGAGGAAATCCAACCAGCTGGAATCCGTCCAGCCATAAATTTGGACACTGAGATATGCCGATCGGGAAGATTCGGGATAAAAACCCACGGCATGGGTGGAAGACAAGAAAGTAGGTGGCATCTAAAGGATGTTGAAGCCATGTACTCACACAGCAGCAGCAGATTAAGACAATAAGGAAGGCCTGGACGACACCTGCCATTCCCACTATCCACGTCAGCCGAAGAAAGAGGATAACCCCAAAAATATTCTGCATGCATGGCAGGTAGACACCCATCAGGGTTCCCATGCTGGGAGACTGAAAAAGAGAAGAAGTCATCTCAGCAAAGTAGAATGATGTAGCAATAGCAGTTAGACTTATATACCACTTCAGTGCTTTACAGCCCTCTATAAGCACTTTAAAGAGTCAACCTATTTGTCCCCAACAATCTGGGTCCTCATTTTACTGACCTCAGAAGGATGGAAGGTTGAGTCAACCTTGAGCTGGTGAGAATCGAACTACTAACCACTGCACCACCAGGGTTCTTTCAAGACTGTGGCCCAAGCACCATTCCCCTCTGTCCAGAGATGTCTCTTGGCCTAGCAGTCACCCCTTGTGATAAAAATTAATCCTTTAAGTCCAAACCGTGTTCTTGTCTTCTAAAGGTCACATGTAAACCCCTGTGGATTCAACCAAGGGACTGGTCCCAATTCATGGGATTCCTCAGAGACTGTCCATCCAAATGACTGGCTGGGCCTTGCAAAGTTGACTCCTCACAAACACAAACTGAACACAAACACAAGCTGAAGAAAGCGACATACTTTTGAAACTTTACTTCTCGAGCCTTCGGCATTTTCTGCTTCTTCGTGTTCCTTGGCTCCTTGAGTGAGGTTTGTGTAGCTGACCAATTTGCCCAATAAAGAAGACACTTTGGGGCGAATATCCAGTTCTTCCTACAAAGGGAAAAGTGCAAGGATACATTGGTCAACAGTAAAATTTCAGCATTTCGGTCCTGGAAAGCTTACACTGCTTCACCTGTAGGCATCTTACATGGCGCTCTCTCAAGGAAAACCTAAAAGCCACCGACTGCCGTTGTACAAGGTCGGCCTCCTTTCTTGGCATTTCCCACAAAATAGGCAAAATCAAAACCAAAAGTTGAGGGGGGCTTGACCGCCCAGAGGAAGAGGGACATTCCATGTTGACACCAAGCCAACTTCTGAAAAGACTAACTAACCAAGCAGACCTGCTGGGCAACAGCAGCATGTCTCTGTAGCCATCTCTATGGAAATGAATTCACAAAATGGAGCATCTCATTGCTACCCACAAAGTAACCAGGCTGCCTAGCATCTTGTTGTTTTTTAAAAAATGCCATGAGACAGGATAGACACACCGTTTGAGAGAGAGAGAGAGAGAGAGAGAGAGAGAGAGAGAGAGAGAGAGAGAGAGAGAGAGAATTATGCTGAATTTGGGCAGTTTTCTATCATTCTAGCTGGCCAGCCAGAAAAGCAACTGAAAACATCCGTCTTAGGTTTATATATTTTTCTTTCTATAAATGCCTTCATATCAACTAACAGTTTGTTTATTTTTAATCCTCGCCTGGGCAGTTCCAGCCTAAGAATCAGAGTTTAAATATGATCTGTTACCCCAGGAGTCCTCAACCTTGGCAACTTTTAAGACATTGGACTTCAACTCCCAGAATTCTGCTCTGGAGCCTTGGATCATGTCCAATATAGCAGCTTCCTCTCCTTCCATATTAAGCTACACCTACAATCCTCTATTTCAGTCAGCTAGGATAACATCAAGAGTCAAATCCCAAACCTGTGAGCAGCCATCTTCCCAGGAGTTTTTGTAAGACATGCTCATCTCATCCCATGGATAACCCAATTCTCTTTTCTGAGCTCGTATCCAGGCACTGATGCTCTACTATGATGCGAACCAAAGTTCCACAACAAAACACTGGAGCAGTGTTTCTCAAGCTTGGCAACATGAAGATGGGTATATGTCAACTCCCAGAATCCCCCAGCCAGCTGAGATATTAAATCCATTTATCTTCAGCTTGCTAAGCTCGACAAGTACTGCCCGAGATTCAAGAAGACGACAAAGGAACCACAGAGCTGAAATACAGTCTATCTTCTTCTACAAACAGATATAACCATAAAACTGATTCATGGATCACACCACATCCCTTTAAAATGACACGGTATACTTTGAACATTTTCTAGCCTGTTTCAGAGGGATTACAATCAAATTGGTATATTTATAACTGCCAGGGTAAACTAGTTCCTCGTGGTGAGTCATTATTTTTAGGAAATTTAAAAAAAAATCAATCACGGATCTTTGGTGATCCATTCTACTGCAGATTTATTGCCAACATTCCTCATGATTACATTTTTCCAATATAAAATATTTTTTCATGCGTAGCTACCAGGAGACCATGAGCCGTGGTCTCATTTTAGCCACAAAGCCAACTCGGTGGCCTTGAGCCAGTCTCTTTTTCTCAGCCCTAGGAAGGAGGCAATGGCAAACAATTTTGAAAAACCTTGGCAACAGTACTGCAGGGACTTGACTAGAAGAAAAAACAACTAGTAGATGTACCAACTGTACAAGTTTCCACCTAGTCTTTAAAGGTAGCCTTGTGTAGAGCACATTATAGTAAAGAGTACTACCAAGTAATGATAAGAACATGAGTTACACATTATTTCCTAATTTATATGCACATGCAATGCACATAAAGAGCAGGCCTTCAATCGCAGAGTTGTGACCCTAGCCTTGATTTTTTTTTTAATTTAGATCAATATTTTTTGTTTTAGATCATTTTTTTTTTCTGAAAACATTTATTATGGATGCTGAGAGTATATGCACATCTTTGTACGATTAGTTAAGGAACTGAAAGCACGAGAGAAAAAGCTCTACGGTTTGAAGGGATCAGGACCTCCTTGATGTCCTTCAAACTCGTTGGACAAGGGCCAAACTGAGCATTCTAGAAAGCTGAAAAATTGACCAAAAATGAAATTTCAAGCGTCATCGTTACCTCAAATAAAGCCAAGTTTCGGTCATAGTAATCTCCTTTGCCTTGATCTGGCGTGTTGAGGAAGGGGCTACTTTCCTTATGATTTCCATGTCCTGTAGAAAGAGGAATAAGAGTGGACGTCATTTCAGGAGGGAAGTTCAGGAGAATTCTGAGAAAGGGGAGCCAAGGGAACAATCCCTCCGCTGCATTTTACAGTGCTGTAAATTGGATTATCACCGATCATTTTGGGATTATTGGTGGCTTCCCTGCTTGTTTATAAGGCATGGCTTGACAGCCAACTTAAAGTGTCAAAAAAGGATTTGCCTTTATATAACCCAAATCATTTCTGGTTTTCTATTTGATGGCTATTAGAAAATTTATTTATTAAAAGCTTCTAGGTCTCTTCAATCATAAAACTCCAAAAAGCTTACTAGCGTTACATTCAATACATATCGTACATTTGCAATAAATCAAAATTTATCCATTGAAATGTTATCAGTAAAAATAAAAATAAACAGTAATACAAAGAATTAATAATACTATTATAAAGTTATGGTATAATATCAAGCCAATTAATATCAAAATATAAAATGTTTATTTTCAGGAACTGTCTGGAGTTCTTGGTGCTCTGTGAAGTTGGTTGTTTGCTTGCAAACATTTCTTTACCTGATTTTATCTATCTTTACCTTTATCTTCTTCTCCTCTTCCTCCTCCTCCTCCTCCTCCCCCTCCTCCTCTTCCTCCTCCTCCTCCTTTCTTTTCCACTGAATTTTCAGAAACTCTGAGCAGTTCTCCATCCCACCCTCCACCCCCAGCAACTCTGGAGATGCTCTCTAGAATTTCAGTTCCTGAAGAAGACCAGCATTCCATGAAGAACCATCAAGTGGTCTAATGAATTATGAAAATAGCAGGAGGTAGCCATTGCAACATTAGAAGAACTGTGATCGTCCCTGCGAAAAATAGAGTATCAAAGCAGTGATGCTTTTTCTTTCCTAAGATCACCTTCATTTAAAATTCCAAGAACTCTGGGCTCTTCATATTGTTCCAGCTCATTAACTTTCTACTGTCCAGATGGCTGCCTCTGTGCCTTCCAAAACTCAAATTCCATGGTCAGCAACTGGCCTGGGGATTCTTCTAAGTTGTAGTCTTCGAATACTTTGAGCAAGGCTTTTCAACCAGTGGTACGGGTACCACCTGTGGTACATGGGCACCTGGCAGGTGGTACACGACCATCCTAGAAAAGTGGTAGCAGGGGAGGGGAATGAGCTGAACCGGTGGCAGCACCACACAAGCCTGAGCGAGAGATGGCTGGAGCTGCAGGGCTGTCAGGACTCAGCAGAAATGCCAGGATCAGCCCCAGGCTCCAGCTGGAGCTCGGCACTGATCCTGGCGCTTCTGCTGAGCCCAGAAGAAGCGCTGATCAGCCTCTCCAGGGTCTTGTGATTTCCATTCAGATGCTTGGCAACTGATTCATATTTATGATGGTCACAGTGTCCCAGGGTCATGTGAAGTGACCAAAACCTGCTGCAACCACCCAGCAGACGGGGGGAATAAAAACCAAACACCCTCCCACTCAACAGAAATGTTCACAACAATGAAAACCTCGGACAGGAGGAAGAGCGCCGCTGAGTGGGCAGGCAGGTGATTTGCTGGGCTGTGGCTTGGGAGGCACTTTTTTCAGTGCCATTGTAACTTCGAATAGTCACTAAGCGAACTATTGTAAGTCGAGGACTACCTGTAGTTTATCACTTTTTTTTTTTTTTTGGTCATCAAGTTTTTGACACTTTGGTAGGCGACTGGTGGTACTCGGATACTGCCATATCCTAAAAGTGGTACAATGGGTGAAAAGGTTGAAAAGCCCTGACTTTGAGAACACTGAGTTGGGAAAATGTGGTACCCAAGTTTTCATTTCTTTCGAAATGCATTCCCCCCCCCCTCTCTAATTTATTTGTTCACAGTGCTATGGACAATTGCAACTTGGGCAAAAAAAAGGAAGGTTTACAACCATTAGGGTTACCAGGCATATTTCACTGCCAACAGGAAAGCATTTGACTAATGAAATAGAAACACATCTCTTTGTACCTTTTAGCATCTTCTGCTCAATTCTAACATACACCTGAGAGTTTGGAATAAGGAGAAAAAAAATTAGCCAGGTACACTTTGCCAACCCTGTTGGCGAAGGCCAAGAACCCTTTTTGTAGGGTACCTTCCAATTTTCGGGAGAATTGGAAAGCCTTGGAAGCAGAGAGCTAAAGGCAACACCTTCCTCGTGGAAGTCAAACCAATGATTTCAACAGCAAAGTTTGTATTTCTGCCAAGTCAGACGAGGTCAAGAACTTTATCACGAACCATATTGAATTTTGTCAACCGGAAGAGGCCAATCAATTCCCAACAGCTCCAGGCTTTTGTCCTAAACTTGATAATCGAAAACTCAGTTAACACCCCCATGAACAAATCCTCTGCTCCTTCCAACACTGTTTTTAACAAAAATGGATTATTACAATGGAATATTAATATATTCTTAAAATTTCACATGGACTAAGAGGGAGGGTACAACCTGTCCCACCAGCCACGATGTGTCACAAGCAACCTTCTAACATACATATCGCCTCTTCCCTCAGTCTCTCATTCAATATTCTGGCTTCCTCTTTTCCTCCCACTGCTTCCAGACAAATCATCACATTACTTGCCAATTCAAACTGCAACCAAACACAAGCCGTATATTGTCTTAATAAGCTGTTGTCCTAATAAACTGTCACAGCAAGTTCCAATTTGCCCCAGACAAAAGATGAGGAAGGAATTATTGTTTGATTTCACACATATGTATAACTGGATCCATTCCAAACTAGTTTATTTGATCTTGGTTTTATGATTTTATATCACAGAGAACTATATCCCAGAGTCATGTTCAAAAAAAGTTTTAGCTTTATTTTACATAACACTGGGCTTTCTTCTTTCACATAATTTGCACCAAAGCACTTGTACATATTTTGATGGATTAACAGTACGTATCTTTCCTATAATATTTTTGTCTTAAGGGAAAAATACACAGGGCGTTTCCAATTTAGCAGCATTTTTAACTCTGTTGAAAACTTGTATGCATTCATCTTATTTCTCAGCAAAACTAAAAAAAAGTAGTTCTGGTTTTAGATCTGGCTCACAGTTCATCCACCAACATTTGCTTTGCCTAGACAGAATCCATTTATTTGGTTATTGCCTAACTTCATGAAATTAAACATTCCTAAAAGATGGAAAGGCAATTAAAAAGAACGTCCAGTCTATTCACTTTATAGGTTGTCCATTTTAGGTCCTACCTAAAATGCAAGGGGAGCCTCAAAATTATGATGGGAAGTCAAGGAATAACCTTACCTGTTAATAGGAATTCCTTCCTATTCTCTGACATTCTATCTTATTCACCCAGCCCTTGAAATCACGTTGTATGTAGATATGTAAAACGCCATCGTGTTGCTGAGAACAAGGAAGACAGACGTAATTGGGTACTTCCCCTGGATAATCTATTCTGCTCTCTGGTGCTACAGCTTCACTGTATTGATCAGTAAATGGGAATACAACAAGCTAATGGAGCTGGGAAATAGATTTTCATAGGCCTGGAATGAATCTCAAAGGTCTTCTAGTCCAACCATTCTCAAGGCAGGAGCCTTACGCCATCCCAGTTAAATGGCTGTCCCTTCTGTTTTTAAAAACCTCCAGTGATGGGGCACCCACAACACTAGTAGACAAGCTGTTCCATCCATTGTTCTCACTGTCAGAAAAGTTCTCCTTACTTCTAGTTTGAATCTCCCTTTAACAAGTTTCCACCTGTCGCTTCTTGTCCTGTCCTCTGGTGCTTTGGAGAACACGTCCACCCCCATCCTTCTCTACAACAGCTATTGTGTCCCATCCACCCCCATCCTTTTTAATAGGCTACTACACAAACCTATCTCCCTCAACCATTCATCATTTGATGATGGGAAGCAACTCTGTTTTTATGGGGAAGCAGAATTTTTTTTCATAGCATTAAAGAGGGCAGCTGGAGTTAGTTCCGGCACCCTTTTTAGTAGATATCCCAAAGCTGCTTTTTTTTTTAAAGGCAACTGGACTTTCTTTGTTTTTTTCCTTGAAGATGTTTGATTTCTCATTGAAGAAGCTTTTTTTCATTTTTGGATGAGAAGTGAAACATCTTCAAGAAAAAAGCATACGAAGCCCAGCTGCCTTTTGAAAAAGTACCTTTGGGACAACCATGATCTGGATGACTGAGAATTTCCATAGGCACTTTTGGTAGACACCAGTCTCAGTCTCCTATTTCAACAAACAGCAATTTGAAATATGCCACAGCAAGCCTCAACAAGTCAGCCCTCTGAAAGAATTAACAGGGCACAGTAAAACAATTGGCGCCCATTCCCTGCTTTTTCAAATGTAAATATGAAGTGGAACCTTGATCCTTCAGATCTAGGAAAAGAAGGGGAGTATGCTGTTCTGGGACTACCTGTATAATTACAACTCCTGGAGGACTAAGAATTTAAAATGTAGACACTCAGTCACAAAAAGTAAAGCATTTCAATTCAAACGATATGAATTATAACTACAGTTGATATTGAGGCGAAGATAAACAATGAACAAAGGAGTGTAGAATACAGGTAATCCTGGACTTAAAACCATTTGTTTAGCAACCATTTGAGGTTGCAACAGGATGGGAGAAAGATGACTTATGACTAGTCCTCTTATTTACAACCATTGAGACATCCCCCGGATCACAGGATCAAAATTCAAGCACTCAGCAATCGGTATGTATTTAGGATGGTTGCAATGTCATGTGATCAACATTTGTGATATTCTCAATAAGTTTCCGACAAATAAAATCAATGGGAGAAGCCACATTTGATTAATGACCACCCAATTCACTTAACAGCCATGGGAAAAAAGATAAAACAGAGCGTGACTCGCTTAATAACCGCCTTGCTCAGCCACATAAATTTTGGTGATAGGTCAAGGACTAGAGGCTAAAACATTTGAAGAATGGTGGTAGGAACTGGGTATGTCTTATCAGTGAAAAGAAGGACCAGGGGTGACATGATAGCAGTTTTTCAATATTTGAGGGGCTGCCACAAAGAAGGGGGAGTGACCTATTTTCCAAAGCACCTGAATGCAGGACAAGAAGCAACGGATGGAAACTAATCAAGGAGAGAAGCAATTTAGAGCTAAGGAGAAATTTCCTGACAGTGGGAACAATTAGCCAGTAGAATGTGTTGTCTCCAGAAGTTGTGGGTAATCCCACACTGGAGGTTTTCAAGAAGAGATTGGAAGGTCATTTGTCTGAAATGGCAATAGGATCTCCTGCTAGAACAGGTGGTTGGACTAGAACAGGGCTTTTCAACCTTTTCACCCATTGTACCACTTTTAGGATATGGCAACATCTAGTACCACCAGTCGCCTAGCAAGGTGTCAAAAACGTGATGACCAAAAAAAAAAAAAAGGAAAAAAGTGATAAAGTACAGGTAGTCCTTGACTTAGTGACTATTCGAAGTTACAATGACACTGAAAAAAGTTCCCCCCAAGCCACAACTGAGCAAGACACCTGCCTGCCCGCCCGGCCGCGCTCTTCCTCCTGTCCGAGGTTTTCATTGTTGTGACCATTTCTGTTGAGGATTGGCAGCGGGAGTGAGATGGAGGGGTGTTTGGTTTTTATCCCCCCCCCATCTGCTGGGTGGTTGCAGCAGGTTTTGGTCACTTCACATGACCCTGGGACAGTGTGACCGTCATAAATATGAATCAGTTGCCAAGCATCTGAATGTAAATCACAAGACCCTGGAGATGCTGAAACATTCCAGCTGATCGGCACTTCTGGGCTCAGCAGAAGCGCCAGGATCAGCGCCAAGCTCCAGCTGGAGACTGGCACTGATCCTAGCGCTTCCGCTGAGTCCTGACAGCCCTGCAGCTCCAGCCATCTCTCGCTGGTGCGGTGGTGCCAACGGTTCAGCTCATTCCCCTCCCCTGCTACCACTTTTCTAGGATGGTCACGTACCACCTGCCGGGTGCCAGTGTGCCACAGGTGGTACCCGTACCACTGGTTGAAAAGCCCTGGACTAGAAAGTCTCCACCGGTCCCTTCCAACTCGATTATTCTGACTACATTTAAATGAAAATCTTGGAGCTGGAGGCTCTTCTTCCTGCCTTAAAAGGAGGAACTACTTCACATTCTTAAAAGCAAGACGTGAAGGAGATTGAACCAGGACTTGGTTCATTTTTTGCTTCTCTCTTCCAAATGCCAACTTCAAGGAAGGCAGTAGATCCAAATCGTATAAAGGCATCAAATTGGGAAGGGCTGTCCCGGCCAAATCCAAAGATGAAAAGACCAAGAATTCTGGATCAGATTCCCTGTCATGTATCTAGCAGACTCTTGCAAGTAAACCCCGTGCAGTAAAACGAGGAAACGTTTGAAAATCTGTTGCCAAGATTTCTCGCCTGTTCGCTCAATCCCAGCATCTGAAAAGCACTTACCACTACTTGGAATTATTGTGCTGGACTTCCCCTGGGTCTCCCATCCTGCTGCATTTCGGTTATCAAAGGAAATAATGAATATTAAAGGGGAGGAGAACAGGAAATTAACTGGTGAAGAGGGGAAAGAAATTAGAAGAATAACTTTATGGTGCGTCCAGCCATATTTTGCAGATTGGCAAAGGGCCTTAATTTCCACTTAGCCTTGGGTTTATTGCTGCAAATCTCCAGGTTTAAGCTATTCATTAAAAAGTAATCACCTCCCTTTGTGTATGTTGGTGCGCATATGGACTGTGCAATTTTTTTGGGAGCATGAACTCTGGTTGCTGCTACAAGAGACCAACCTGTACAGCAAAGGCTCGGAGTTTAAATCTTGTCTCTTGCCCAGACAGGGCTCTTTGGGTCAACCACGCCTGTGTTAACCTGCCCCCTTTTCAAAATTTTAACTTATTTTTTTTATCTTTATTTGTACATTTTAATCTGTTTTTAATCTGTGATTTTGTTCATGCATTTATATGGTTCTATTGTGATGTTGTAAACTGCCCAGAGTCACTTAGATGAGAGGGTAGTATAGAAATTGATTGAATGAAGGGGAGAAAGAAAGAAAGAAGAATGAAAGAAAGAAAGAAAAAAGAAAGGAAGGAAGGAAGGAAGGAAGGAAAGAGAAGAGGGAGGGAGGGAAGGAGGGAGGGAGGGAAGAAGGAGGGAAGGAAGGAAGGAAGGAAGGAAGGAAGGAAGGAAGCAGGGAGGGGGAGGGAGAGAAGGAAAATGAGGGAGAGAAGGAGGAAGGAAGGAGGGAAGATGAGGGAGGGAGGGAGATGTATCTCATTCCAGTTATATTAAAGGAACATAAAACCAGCTTTCCGATCTAAGTGTCCTCATTAACTTCCACTTAAGTTTTAGTTCTGAGTACACCAATGCTCAACAGCCCAACACTGTTTGTAGGCAGATTCTGCCAACTATGTCCTCGGAATAAGAAACTGGCGCCTTTTAATCACTTGTAAACAGCAGCCCAGACTAATAAAAATTGATTAAAGGACAAGGAAATCTGATTCCACTTGACCTCCATGCTGACAAGGCCAGCCTTCCATCTCTTGTCAGCCCAGACCTGATTACGCCAATGCCAGCACTTTGGCAAGCACCAGCCAAATTACAGAGCTGCAATCAACCAGGGAGACAAAATCAACAGCGGCTGCCTCCCAAATCAGATTAATAACATCCCCGCCTCGCTTGTGGTTTCTGAGAGAAAGATTGCCTGAAGATACACGATTTTCTGCAGAATACCAGAAGCTTTACATTTCTATCAAAAAATTTCACACGTAGGAACTCTTAACTTTCTCCATCCTTTCTGCAGGAAGACTTAACACCAGGCTGTGGTGCTGGCTTCTGAATTTTGTTGGTTGGCCATGCACTTGGAATGGAGTTTGGGCCATTCCTTGGGATGGAGTAGATTTTAGAGTGGGAATTGCAGATTTTATCATATTTTCTCCCTTAACTCTCCGGCCAAAGCAGGCTCTAAGTTTCAGGCCTGCCTCTTTCACTGGAAAGTTTAAAAAGTCCCTACAGGAGATTTGTACAGGTAGGCAAATAATTTTGCCACATTTATCCATTCTCAAACTTCTCTCCGTCCTGTTTCTGCCACAATGTGCAATCCACAGCCAAAATGCAAGTGTACTCTCCTGCACATTTATCCTCCGTGTTTTATGCCTTCTTTGCTGTTTTCCTCCCCTAATAATGCACATCTTTTGGCAAGCAATTTTCTTCCTAGTATACAATTTTGATCAAGGGTGCACATTTAGAGAAACACATTCCTCCATTAGGTACATTTTCAGTTCAGAATACTATGATACAAAACAGAGAAAAGAACAGAGGGGGATAATTGCAAAAAACAGGTTTAAGATGAGAATGTTACTTATGTCTGCATTACAAATGATAAACAACGTTTGTTTTTCCTAAGTCGAAAACAGCTTTTGAGTTACGTAAAACTTAGGACCTGTATCATACAAAACTGTTTTATATAAAGACCTTTTTTGTGCTGCAGAATGGAATCATGAGCTTGGGAAAATAAAAACGGCAAACCAACATGTTTAAAAATAGCTGCCAGCAAATTCAGAATATTCTCAAGCCTTTTCGAAAATGCTTAAAACTATGCCAGGCATCTTGTTTCAGAATAACCACAATGAAAAAATGACTAATTCCAGATTGTTCATTATCTGGCTGGACTGTTCTACTAGTTCTCTTTTCAGTGACAAGACGGAATTTGCCTTTGAAAAGTTTTAAAGGAGGGGAAAGAAATGTCCTCTTGCAGTTCTTTTGTGTGATGAGTTAGTTGGCCAAGGGCTGTGTGAAGGCCTTTTATTGAGGACAGTAATCTCTCCAGCCTTCAGCTGTCTCCCACTTTTCCAGTAAATCTCAAAAGAAACAACAGGAAACTCCTAAGGGCTTTTATGGGTCTTGTTAGGTCCCACACTGTTTCTCAACCTTGACAATTTTAAGGCATGTGGACTTCAACTCCCAGAATTCCACAGCCAGCAATGCTGGCTGTGAAATTCTGGGAGTTGAAGTCCACATGCCTTAAAATTGTCAAGGTTGACAAACACTGTAAAAAAAGGAGAAAGTTTCTCGTTGTCCTTTTCTGTAGAATTTCGCTCTCCAATCTCTCTGACCCCCCCCCCCCAGGTTTGCTGGAGAACTTTGTAAATTCATTGACCCTCAACTCTATAAAGTCCTTCTCTGGGGCTTCTTCTGCATTAAAAAAGCAACATTAAGCTGTTGTGATCCATCAGGTGGAAAGCAAATCCATGCTCTAGTTACCCAACCACCGGGAAATGAGCATTTGCAGCCTGGAAATTACATGTTACCTTTTCCATTTAGACAAAACTATGTCATTATTAAGCACCACCACTTCCATCCTTCAACAAACACACAGGCTGTTCTTCACCCTAAGCCAAAAGTCTGGCAGAAAGAAGAAGGATAAGTTTGGTGGAACATATATTGCTCTATCCTGTAACTAGGATGTGCTGAGTAAATCACTAATGGCTGAATCTGCGTAACGTTCATAAGTCATGATCTGCAAAGAAAGAACCAAGATTTACACCTTCTGGCCTAACATAAATGGATCCATACTTCAATGCAGTGTGACTTATGAATTAAATCTGGTATTTCTGCTCCATTTTCATAAATATCATTAAAATTGGTAGCTTTCATATTCCGTTTCTCCAAGGAACTCTAGGCAGTTCACGTCTCATTCATAATTTACTAATGAAATGGCAGGATATGAAGTGAATAAATATTGTATGAAGGTTGGAGTTTCTAGGAATTCTCCATGAAGAACAATGGCTGGAAATTGGACAAAGGAAGGGCCAAAAAAGAATATAGCTGGTGTTTACTGCTGATGTCAGGAACAGGTAAACTGTTCCCCATAAATAACTACCAGTAAACTATAGCTTCTTGTATCCCTTAACACTATCTTTCTGATTAAGACGTGGAAATTGTCATTCAGTAATAGATTTTCCCAACTCTGGTTTAGACCAGAGTAAGTGAGGACAAGCAGAATCTCCAGGCATGCAAATAAGGTGCAGATAAGATATACTTTGATTTAGCTTGGCGGACCATTAAAAAAAACACCAACCTTTATATGGAAGCAATGGGTGGAAACTAATCAAGGAGAGAAGCAACCTGGAATCAAGGAGAAATTTCCTAACAGTGAGAACAGTTAACCAGTGGAACAACCTGCCTTCAGAAGTTGTGGATGCTTCATCACTGGAGGCTTTTAAGAAGAGACTGGACAGCTCCTGTCTGAAATACTATGGGGTCTCCTGCTTGAGCAGGAGGTTGGACTAGCAGATCCCCAAGGTCCTTTCCAATGTTGTTCTTCTGTTAATTTTTATAGATAGTGTAAGTTTGAAATGGGAAAGGAAAGGTTTGGAAATTTGTATGCTAAAGAAAAAAAAATAGCTTTGGAGAATGATTTTTCTTGTCCTGCTGTTGAAGAAAAACAAGTTCAGACATTGACAAAGAGAACACATCAGCAATTCAGTGCTGGAGATAAATTGATTTCTCCAGTGTTGTATAATCATTTGATGATGCCTCTCCCTGTCTAAATTGGCCTTAGGTCTTGTTGTGTTCTTGCATTCCAAATACTGGAGATGGAGCCAAGAAGAACACGAGGTTCTGATAAGTGAGCAAAAGGGGTTGAGAATCCAATGTATTTCAGATCAAAATGTAGCAACGGTAGGACACGGCTCTTCATGCATTCCAAATATTGGCGTTGGAGCCAAGAAAAACACGAGTTCTTGATAAGTGGCTAAAAGGGGTTGATAATTCTGTGAATTTCAGACCACAGTGTAGCAATGGTAGAACGTCACTTAACGGAAAAAAAATATGTCATCTGTTTATCTATCTACCATCTGTATCTATCATCTATCTATCTATCTATCTATCTATCTATCTATCTATCTATCTATCTCTATCTATCTATCTATCTATCTATCTATCTATCTATCTATCTATCTATCTATCATCTATCTATCTGCCATCTGTCTGTCTATCTATTATCTGTATCTATCTATCATCTATCTGTCATCTGTCTATCTATCTATCTATCTATCTATCTATCTATCTATCATCTGTCTATCCATCCATCCATCCATCCATCCATCCATCCATCCATCCATAATGGGTACAGTACACTGGTTCTTTCGAATTTTGCCACAAAAGACTAAGGACCGTTCAAAGTTACAACAGCAGTGAAAAAAGCGACTTACAGCCATCCTCACACTTACAATCGTCACCGCATCCTCACAGTCACGTGATCAAAACTGGGGCACTTGGCAACGGGCATGTATTTATGACAGTTGCGGCATCCCAAGGGTCACGTGATCACCCTTTGCAATTTCCCCAATCTGTTTCCAACATGCAAAGTCAACGGGTGAGACCGGATTCGCTTAACAATGACACGGCTCATAACAACTGCAGTGATTTGCACAACAACCAGGGCACACCCCAAAAAAAGGTTACAGAATTGGGCACGACTCACTTAAGAGCCTCATTGCTTAGCAATGGAGATTCTGGTCCCAAGTCAAGGACTACCCGTACTGGGTATGGTCTAACTCAAGATTTTCTTTTAGGGTTGTGTAAAATTCAGACGATTTATAACCAAAAAATGCCCCAAACAGCATGGCTTGGAAACAAAACAAACAAACAAAAAAATCAGTCAATTTAGCAGATCCCTAATGTCTTTCATTAATGAGGAAAGAAAGATGGGGGAACTCTCCCCCCTTTGGGATTATCTACTTTAAGGCACACAATACACAGGAAGTTCACAACCTACCACCACAACTTTTGTTGCTAAGTGAGAAATCCATTAGGTGAGTTTTGCCTCATTTTACGACTTTCCCTGCCATATTTGTTCAGTGAATCACTGCAGTTGTTAAAATAGTCACATGGTGGTTAAGCAGATCCAGCTTCCCTGTTGACTTTGCTTGTCAGACGGTCACAAAAGGGGATCACGTGACCCCCCAGGACGCTGTGACCGTCATAAATGTGAGTCAGTTGACAAGCATCTGAATGTAAATCACGTGACCCTGGGGAGGCTGCATAAGGGTGGAAAATTGTTGTAAGTCCCTGTTTTCAGTGCTGTTGTTCACTTCCGACGGTGACTAAACGAACTGTTGTAAGTCGAGGACTACCTACAGTTTGCATAACTGGGGCAGAATTTTGTAACCCCTGCTTTTTCCGTATCCGTGATTTAAATGGGGTGTCCAACCTTGACAACTTGGAAGACTTGTGGAGTTCAATTCCCAGAATTCCCCAGCCAGCTTGAAGACTTGTGAACTTCAGATTGGGGAATCCTGGGAGTTGAAGTCCACAAGTCTTCCAAGTTGCCAAGGTTGGACACCCCTGGTTTAAACAAAGCACCGTTTAGTGCAATCTGTGAACCCAGCCACTTCCTGTGTCATATCCACCTCCTCACTCCTCCTCCTCTTCTCCTTCTCCTCTTCTTCTCCTTCCTCCTCCTCCTCCTCCTCCTCCTCCTCCTCCTCCTCCTCCTCTTCTCCTTCTCTTCTTCTCCTTCTCCTCTTCTTCTCCTTCCTCCTTCTCCTCCTCCTCCTTCTCCCCCTCTCTCACCACAAATGTTAAATTCAAAACTATAAGCATTCAACTTTTAAGCAAGCAAGCAAACAAAACGCAGTACCCGGAGCAACCCCTATTCCTTCCAAACAGCTTCCTAAGACCAGAATCCCCTCCAGGTAGGGATCGGGCGACTCTACCCACCCAGCATCTCCCAAAGGGATGGGAACTGTAGTCCAAGCCCTTAGCCCTCCGGGGGAAAGGGCAGGACTGCCACTTTCGAAAAGAGTTGGCCTGAGTGAGTCCTAGAAGGCGAAGCGCTCTCTCAACGCTGCTTAGGGAACTCCGCGCCATCCTTAAAAGTTCTCCGGAACGCCACCAAGCGCCTCCCCGCCTTTGCAGCTGGGGCCACTTCTAAAACTCCGCGTACGCTCAGAGACCTCTTGCCCCCCGGTGACCAGCCGGGCTCCGGCGCTTCAGCGCCCCGCGAGCCCCCTCGGGCATCACTTCCAAGCGTTGGCCAAAGCGCCTCTCCAAGCGGAGCCGCGCCTCTCCAAGCGCCCGCCGAGAGCGCAGCGCCCGGGGCGCTAAGAAGCCAACCCCGCCGCTTCCCCGCCACTCACCGTCGGAGCTGACCGAGTCGTAGGGGTCGCGCTGGCGGGGCGCCCCGTCCTCTCCGGGCTGCCTGTAGTCCACCCAGCTCAGCCCCTCCAAGTCGTCGTAGCCGGCCCGCGCCTTGTCCTCCACCGGCACCACCGTGAAGTGCGGCATGGCCGCGGCGGGCCGTCGGGAGAGAAGCCCCCGCCTGGCTGAAGCGCCTGGCTGAAGCGCCGCCGCCGCCGCGCCCGGGGCTTGGCTGGAGCAGCAGCCGCGCGACGAGGCGAGCGGGAGACGCGGCGCGGCAGCCTCGGCCGAGCCAGGCTGGCATTCCAGCCGCCTTGGGTCACTTCCTCCCAGGAAGCGCGGCTCGGCGACGCCCCCGCTCCCGCTCCCCGGGACTGCAGGGCAGGCAGAGCGCGCGGCCGAGAGGGGAGGGCAGGGTCGGGCCGGCGCTGGGCAGGGGGCTCCGGATGGCCTCGGCCGCTGGGCTCCGGCGCGCATCCCTCCAGCTCCGGGAGAAAGTTTGCCGCCTTTCAAAGTCGCCCCCCCCGGGGTGCTCTCTGGGCTTGAGGGTTTCCTTGCACACGTTTCCTTAGCCAAAGTTGGGAAAGTTGCCCCGGCCTGCCTCTTCTCCACCTTGCGCGTTGGAGTCACACGTTCCCCTTTGCCTGACTTGCTCGCTTTTGGAGCGCGACCCTGAACCTAGCCCGGCGAGCCCGGGGTGAAAGTTGCACACGCCCCTGCCTCAAAGGCAACCCTGGCTCGGTTGAGGGGTTGTGTGAGTGGACTTGATTGGGGTTTATGTGTGGCTTATTCCAGGGTGTGAGGGATTGTGTGATTGCAACTGACTGCGGTTTACTCAGCACACCGTGGCATATTGTAGAGTGGGAACTCAGCCTCTGTGTTTGAGGTGTGTGTGAATGCAAGTCATTGGGGGTTTTATTCGGCACACCATGGCTTACTCCAGAGGGTGAACTCAGCAGCTACAGCTGCCAATAATTCTGTTATAGTAACAACATCCTCTTTATTTAGACATTTCCATGTCTTCACACCAACCTCTAGGTAAATATTTATCTGAGAGATCTGTTTGCTAGCTTTATGCTGGTGTCGCACGCCTTACCTGTGATTTGTTAAACCAAACATAGATGGGTTCACACATTGCATGGAGGTTAATGGTTTTGGCTCAGCAGGCTATATGAGCAGAATCATGGTAAATCATGATTTATGCATTTACAAAAGCAGCCCAGTGTGATTTATTAAAAAAAAAACCCAGGATATAGTGTAATGTGTGAGCCAAGATATAGTCTCCGGGCTGAATTGGACTGGGGAGAGGAATGCAAAAGGATTTCTGCTCATCCACGTTCATTCTAAATATCCCTTTGAGCTATACAGCTAATGACAAATGCTGTGAATTGCAGTTTGATGGACTGTGGGGTCCTTGGTGCTCTCTGAGCTTGGTTGTTTTGTTGCAGATGTTTCATGAACCAACTAAGTAACATTATCAAACCCAACATGTTGAGTGGCACCACTTTGGCTGGATTGTTGCACTGATGATGTTACCTTGTTGGGTAATGAGACGTCTGCAAGAAAACAATCAAACTCAGAGAGGACCAAGGACCCCTCATTTGCTTTATGTGCATAACAGTAAGCCAAGATTATGGAGGGATGATTCAGGAAACAGGTCATAGTTGTTTGCTTTGCATAAAATATTAATGCAGATTAAATGTTTTATTTGGCCTGCAAGATAAATCATTGCTTATCATTTTGCCTTGCCTGGAAGAGATGTGAGAATAAATGAGGATGATTTAACCTACTGAGTTAACAGTTATCTCAACAATTCAGGTAAGACACAAGCAAAGGTGTGTTGACAACAGGCCAGACCTGAGTAATTTTTAACCTTGTGTTGTTTCACTGTGGTTCTTTTTGTTGTGCAAACCCAGATGATGAGATTGTGTTGTGGAAATGCAGTAACATTTGGGATATTTTGGTAAACAGAGCTTAAAGTTACTAAGTTTAATGTGTTCTGCAAATGCAGTCCCAGACCAGCAAATAAAAGAAAGACCTGGTGTGTGTGTGTGTGAAGAAAATGGATGGAAAATTCAAAGGGAGACTTTCAGAAAAGAGTTATGAGCATGGAATTATGAGAGGCTGTTCAGAAACATTCAAGCTTCTAGAAATTAAACAGAAAACCAAGACAATGCCTAGGCCATAAAGAATTCTCAAGCCTTTCACTTATCCTTCCTCAAATAAAACATAAAACAAAGGGCAGATAACTTTTTCTTACTCTGTATTCCTCCATCCTGCTGTTTTCCTTACATGCAAAAGCGAAAATAAAAATATTATGGCTTTTCTGGGCACAGGAATACTGAACGGCGTGGAGATTTCCAGAAAGGTCCACATCTGATTCTAGCTTTTTTTGGGGGGGGGGTAAGGACTCTCATCTTCCACTTCAAGAGTTCACGAGATTTCTCTGAAACATAAACTTTCCATGAAATTTGGCTGAAAGTGATGAAATCCTTAAGAACAATTCCTCTGGTTTTCCCCAGACCATTGATGTAACTGATAAGTAGCATAACCGTAGCTCCATTCCTACACAAGTGGTCCTCAACCTATGAGAACATTTGAGCCCAAAATTTCTGTTCCTAAGCAGACAGTTTTTAAATGTGTTTGGCCCCGTTTTACAACCTTTTTTTGCCACAGTTATTAAGGGAATCGCCGCAGTAGTTAAGTTAGTAACATGGTTGTTAAATGAATCCACCTTTCCCATTGACTTTGCTTTGGCAGAAGATTGCCACAGGGGATCACATGACCCCGGGACAGTGCAATCGTCGTAAGTATGAACCAGTTGCCAAACATTTCGAATTCCGATCATGTGATCAAGGAGCTGCTGAAAACCTGTCAGAAGTCACTTTTTTCAGCGCTGTTACAACTTAGAACGTCACTAAACGAATGATTGTAAGTTGAGGACAACCTATAGTTTTAAAAAAATGTATATATTTGAATTGGGAAGGAATATGCTCTTTAAAAGGGGAACGAATGTGGGGAAAACCTGACCCTATCCCATGTGCAGAGGTTTCTCACGCTTTTTGAGAACATCCCCTTTAAAAAAAGCACAAGCGAAAGCTGAGCGTTTGGATTACATTTGATCTGAATCTAATTTTACCTTTCCTCCTTCGCAAACGAATTGGCAAGGGCTTCCTGGACATAATGGCTTCCTCTTTCCAGATGCATGACTAAAGATTGATTTCCGGCTCTTAGTTAAGGCTAATTTTGATTTATGGGGTAAATTAGATCAAACGTGGAGGTTGATACAATTATTTTCAACCTGCTTTTGACGGGAACCCCCTCTTGATTTATGTTTGGTACTGGATTCTGTCTCCTGGTCTCGTTCCTCTGTGATCTATTTTTCTGTTCTAGTCTTTATCACCCGTGTGGGCAACTATTAGCCACTTTATGACTTCTGGACTTCAATGCCTAGAATTCCTGAGCCAGTCCTGAATTCTGGGAGTTGAAATCCAGAGGCCATAAAGTGGCTACAGCTGCCCACTCCTGCCTCATCACAGTTACAGGTAGTCCTCGACTTACAAACACAATTTCTGTGGCTCAGTGAGACAATTGTTATGTGAATTTTGTCCTATTTTACGACCTTTCTTTCTTTCCAGCTGACAAGCCCAGCATCTTTAACCTCTGAGCCATTGCACACACACACACACACACACACACACACACCAGGCAAGCCATAATAATGCACCAAATCCTGCATCAATGCAGCCATCATATAGAACTCAACTTGAAAGAGGTTTTTCTTAATACTTTGAGGGAAACAAGTTTGGGATAGGTTGGAATGGGGAGGTTTGGGGTGTCTTGGCTCCTATTCCCTTTTTCTGGGAGGGAGGCAGTGCTTCTAATAAATGTCATTAACAGGAACAGGATGGATGGCTTAGCCAAACTGAGCGAACAATGCAAGATTTTTTTGTTGTTGTTGTTCAGCTGGGCTGTTTCAAGAGCAGCAGCCTGGTTTTTATTAAGAAACGAAAAAGGAAGCTGAATACAACTTTCCTTCCTCATCCTGTAAATCGCCAAGGCAGACTGTGCAGGGACTCTGAATGTGAGTAATGTCTTAAGACCTTGGCAGAGTTTGCCTGACCATTGTTAATCCAATTACTCCAAATGTTCTGGGTTCACACAATTAAACAGGCTGAAATGGCATTGACTCTTCCCTTCAGGAAGGTAATTTTTACCGCTCACCATAAAATGATGCAACACGTTTCCCACTGGCTTATATTTCATTGGATTTGACAACCACAAAGCCTTATTTTTGTTGCACATCCTGAATTTTTCATGTTTGGTTGAGCACTTGTTCCAGATAGGTTTAGACGGCAGGTTTTCCCCCCCTCCCCTTTTGTTGTTATTGATTCGTATGCATTTTATATTTTTTTTCCTCCATTGTGTTGTGGTTTTCTTTGTAGTTCTTTGTACCCATTTGATTTAGTTTTGCATTTTTCTGTTTTGTTTTTCAAACTTGTAAAAGTATGTAAGTTGAAAGAAAGAAAGAAAGAAAGAAAGAAAGAAAGAAAGAAAGAAAGAAAGAAAGAAAGAAAGAAAGAAAAGATTTTTGGAATACGTTCATTGGCCCATGGGCTTCAGTGCTGGATTAAATTTAGGAAAGAAGGCTAAAAAGTATCTTGCCTTAGGGCAGGGGTCTTCAAACTTGGCCCTTTTATGACTTGTGGACTTCAGCTCCCAGAATTCCTCAGCTAGTGTTGGTCCACAAGTTGAAGTCCACAAGTCATAAAAGGGCCAAGTTTGAAGACCCCTGTCTTAAAGCATCCTGGCTGAGGAATTCTGGGAGTTGAAGACCCCTGGTTTAAGGCTTTAATGTTGAAACCACACTCTGATTTGAATCTGGAGACAGAGGCAGCCAACACAGAGAATGGAGAGCTGACAAAACCCCACAAGCTTTGATTGAACAACACGTAGGGAGTTCCTTCTTTCTAAAGAGGAGAGAGAAAAACAAGAACTTGACCACACATACTGCTGGCTTTTCCCCAGAGAGTCAGCTGAAGGTCTCCCTAACAATAGGTCATCGCTCAATGCAGAAATAAACTTTGCAATGTAGCAACTCCGTGTTATCGCCCAAATGAGGAACTTTCTCAAAAAGGATTGAGCAAGACGTTCTCCTCCCAGCTTCAACGTGAGCTCTGGCAGAAACTGGGGTGGGGGTGGGGGGTAAGGATACTTGCGCTATGAATCTTCTGTCCCTCCACTTTTATTATGCCGGGAAGGAGCTGAGATAAATATAAAGAAAACTATTGCTGAGACTCTAGAAAGATTACAGAGAAGAGCAGCAAAGATGATTAGGGGACTGGAGGCTACAGCATATAAGGAAAGGCTGTTGGAATTGGGTATGTCTAGTTTAATGAAGAGAAGAACGAGGGGGGACATGATAGCAGTGTTCCAATATTTCAGGGCTGCCACAAAGAGGAGGGAATGAAGCTGTTCTCCAAAGCGCCTGAAGGCAGGACAAGAAGCAACAGATGGAAACTAATCAAGGAGAGAAGCAACCTAGAACTAAGGAGAAACTTCCTAACAGTTAGAACAATTAACCAATGGAACAACCTGCCTCCAGAAGCGGTGACTGCTCCAACACTGGAAGTTTTTAAGAAGAGACTGGACAGCCATTTGTCTGAAATGGTATAGGGTTTCCTGCCTGAGCAGGGGGGTTGGACTAGATGACCTCCAAGGTCCCTTCCATCATCATCATCATCATCATCATCATCATCATCATCATCATTATTATTATTATTATCCAAAGCATCGGAAGGCAAGACAAAAAACAATGGATCGAAGCTAATCAAGGAGAGAACCAAGCTAGAAATTAGGAGAAATTTTCTGACAATGGAAGTTGTGGGAGCTTCATCACTGGAGATTTTTAAGAAGAGATTGCACAGCCATCTGTCTAGAATAGAATAGAATAGAATAGAATAGAATAGAATAGAATAGAATAGAATAGAATAGAATAGAATAGAATAGAATAGAATAGAACAATTCTTTAGTAAAATCCACGAGAGGGCGCTACCATCCAGTATATGACTTTCAGACTAATTAAATCAATGAATCATTATGGGTTTTTTTCAGCCCTGCTGGACTGCATTAGCAAAAGGAGTGTCCTATATGTCACTTTTTGCAAAAGTTTCTACTACTTACACTATATTAAACTAAGACCCGACTAGGGGCATTTTCACACCTACAATGTTCCCATTTCCAAACATTAACAAGAAAAGTGAAGCTGGCCCCTGATCCTCCTATTTGTTCCCAGTGAACATTGTAATGTCTCTAGATAAATGAATTGTTAAGCATTGATTAATACTCATGGAGAGACCCCTATGCCAACACATGGAGTAACCAAAGAATAAGAAATTCACAGTACTAACCCATTCATATTTACTTGGAGAAGGAAGTTCCACAGGATTTAACAGGAATTAAATATCACCGGAGTGTGCTGGGAGTTATTGAATGTGACTGAATTTCATTCCGAACTGAGCATGTCGGTACCATAGGTGATGTTTATGGAAATGATGGCTCTGTTTGGGCAGCTTTTCCTTTGGCATTCCAAAACTCTTCTCGTTCTGTGAAGATTCTCAATCTTCCAGGTCACGGTTGTCCCAAAAGGTGCTTTTCCAAAAGGCAGTTGGGCTTTCTTAGTTTTTTTCCTTTGAAAACATTCCACTTCTCATCCGTGAACGGAAGAAGAGAAGTGAAACCGTTTTCAAGGGGAAAACCCAAGAAAGTCCAGTTGCCTCTTGGGAAAGCAGCTTTGTGCAAATGAAGCAGGAACCATTGGCCGTTCCAGACTTTGTGATCATGAGTAGTATTGTTCTTCGTTTCTATTTTAACTTTGGAAGAATCCGTCCTTGGCGCCGTTGTCAGAATCAAGTTCAGGGCAACATCATGTACATTCCTACGGTGAATACAAGGCTTTTGAGTAGCCCCATGCAAAGCAGTCTGCAGGAGCCGTTCCTTGGCGAAGTTGGAGGCTTCAGCTCCAGGCGACAGGTTTGATCCACCTGCTCAAGTGGGATTTCCACTTCACTTGCCTTCTCTTGCCAGCTCTTCTTCACCTAGTTCAGAAGTTCAGAGTTAGGGCCAAACTCACAAATCCCTTTGTGTGAAATGCAAACATCTGAAATCGTATTTATTAAATTGGTATACCACCCATCTTGCTGTTTGGGGTCACTCTAGGTCTAGGTTCAGGTCAAGCTCCTGGCCATCTTTGAACCAAGAGAAGTAGCTGTCAGGATCTCCATCATCAGCCTGGCGCCTTGCTGGCATCATACCATCAAAGGGGAAGGGAGGGGGAAGCAATTGGGGCAACCCACACCTGTGTATCTAATGGTGGGAAATGGGGAGGGGACCTGACGTGAAGAAGACCAGAGTTGTCTGTACCGCTTACACCAGGCATCTTCAAGGCTGCTTGACCTGGGTGTGAAATTCCAGCAGCCTAAACAACCCAGAGTTTCCCACATTGGGGTGATCCTGGATTGGGTGGCAATGGACCGGACATTGGGGGGAAGGATGGGTAAACATTGGGTTTGCTCTTTGTATCAGTGAGCAGGAACTCCAGTTTCCGCCTCACCTTCCTGCAAGCAACAACTTTAGTAAAAGTTCTTTTCACTTCAATCAATTGGAGTTGAGTGTCTGCTTTCCTAAATGATCATTTTGGGCGCTCTGACAGCAGCGTTTTATGATGTTGATCGACAATTTAAAATTGTCACCCTGGACTCCAAGATCCGTAGGGGTGTCTGCCATCAGTCATTAATATTACTAAAGAGCAAAGCTAAAAATCAGTTGTCACAGAACGGGAAACCCTTACATTTTCTACTTCTTTGAAAACACGAAGTAAGTTCTCCCTCAGAATCCCACGAAGTTCTTCCTTGCTCCAGCCTCTCCTCAGCAGTTCTTCAATTACGTCTGGATATTTTGAAACATCTTCCAGTCCCTGAGGGAATCTGTCAGTCAAGACAGAAGTGGCACAAACTAAATGTCTATTAGCAAAACCACAGCCAGATTAGGAACTAAGAAAATTCATTGTCAGCTTTTGCTACCAGTAAAATGGCTGCTCACGAGAGACTCACAAGATTTTTATAAATGTTTTTTTTAAAAAAAGAACTGGGAAATTCCAAGAATTTCACCCAATTGTACTGCTTGGTATGTTTCTTTATAGAATGGTTTATTAGACCTAAATGATTTTTAGAAAGATTAGACCAAATATGAAGGGTCCCTTATTCTGAGTTCAAAACACTTCTCAAATGATTGAAACAGCCTGTTTTGAATATGAAATACATTTCAAGTCCTAACAGTTTGAAATGGAAAAGTTTGCACGTCACCAAATAATAACGTATCCACATACTAACCGTGATTCTCCGTCATAGTCACCGCCAATTCCTATTGAAAATGAACCTGCAATTTTCTTTATGTGGTCAAAGTGATCTGGAATTATTTTTTTTTTTGTCAAAAAAGAAGAAGATGAGATAGCATCAGTACACAGCCAGGAGAAAGGGGAAATGCTTATAAGAGAGGGCCAGGCAGAGCTGGAGGGCAGAATAAAACATGTCATCAGTTTAGACTCCATGGTGACGCAGTGGTCAGAATGCAGTATTGCAGGCTAACTCACTACTCACTGACAGCAGTTCGATCCTAACCAGCTCAAGGCTGACTCAGCCTTCCCTCCTTCTGCGATTGATAAAATGAGGACCCAGATTGTTGTGGGCAAGATGCTGACTCTGTAAACCACTTAGAGAGGGCTGTAAAAGCACTATGAAGAGATATATAAGTCTAAGTGCTATTGCTATCTCCATTTTCCCCAAAGTTTTCTTCCCCTACTGTAGGGACGACCTTGAAAAAGGAATTCAACAGGTATTAGGTTAACCACTAGTTTAGCTCCAGAAGAGAGAAGGGAATGAGAAAAAAGCTTAAAATTGCCTCACCTTCATTCTTTTTGGTATAAGGGAGAGATAGAACCTCTGTCAGGCTTTCAAAGTTCTGTTATAAAACCCTTCAAAAAACAAACTGAGTTCCAATAATCCTGGTGGAGCCTGTTTCCTGAACTGGCCTATCTTGAAGGGCTGACAGCTAGAAAAGGTGGCCTTCTCTCCATGAGGTACTTTCAAAAGAGGACCATCCCGTTTGCTTGTAAGTCACTTTTTTGCTAAATGAACGGTTGTATATAGGAACAGCACAATGTTTGCAAACCTGCAACAGTTGAGATGTTAACTGACTTATTTCCACAGGCCAAAAACTTCACAGGGAACGTCACCATTATAATTCCATGGTTCTCTTTCTAAAACAAGGAAAAAAATTAAATCAGTCAAACATCCAGTTCTGAGGGCTGTGTCAGAAGGCCCCTGCCCCACCTCATTAGAGAAGTAAGCATGTTGCAAAGCAAACCACTTCTCTCTACCATACGTGTCTCCAAACGTGGCAACTTGTGGACTTCAATTACAGCCAGCCATGGGAATTGAAGTCCACAAGTCTTAAAGTTGCCAACTTTGGAGATCCCTGCTCTACTATCAGCCATCTTAGTAGGGATGCCTTTTAGTCTTGCATCAACCTTGGGCATTATCTGAAATTAAAAAGACCAAGTGGTTGTAACCCTATGTTTGGGTTGAAAAACAAGTGGTTGTAATCTAATGTAACCCATTGGGTTGTAACCCAAATTGTTGTAACTCACTGGGTTGTAACCAATGTAACCCATCTAATGCAAATTAGGTGACCAGGAATAATGGGAGTCCGGGACATTAAAGGGTCTCTGGTTGAGGGAGACCTTCTTTTAGTGCATGATGATCTGGAAAACAAGACTCACAAGCTTTAGGAGAATGTCATCTGGAACATTCCTGGAGTGGTGGCAGACCGAATAGGCAGAAGAATGGCTGAAAATGACAGGTGCTCTGGAAACCCTAAGAACAGCTTTTGCTGTCTCATGAGAGGTGTGAGATAGGTCTACCATCATCCCCAGGCGATTCATCTCCTTCACCACTTCCTGGAGAAAATACAGTAGATATTGTGGTACACAGACAAAGAGACACCCTCGCACACAAAGCTGGGGTCCTGACCAGCCTCCCCAAAATCACAGTAAAATGTTCATTTCTTGAGTGCTGTTCAAAGCTTTCTCCCAACTAACCAACACATCTCCAACTCAGGTCTTCCATTTTCTTGTTGGGAAGCATGTTCAATCAAGATGGTCAAGATTGGCATGTTCTGCCAATCTGCAGATCTTCTTCTACAAGAAAAAATGCTGATGGAATCAAATATTTCTGGAGACTAGAAGGTTGGGGAAGACTGAGTTAGGATAAAGTTTGCTAAGGAATATAGAAGAAATTGGAATGAATGAATATTAACTTTCAGTTATTAAGAACAATTTTTTAAAGCAGGAGTGTCCAACCTTGGCAACTTTAAGACTTGTGGACTGCAACTCCCAGAATTCCCCAGTCAACCAACAAACCATCAAACAAATCAACTGGGAGTTCTTGAGGCACAAATAACCAGGGTCACAGAGACAAAGCTTATTTCAGACATATTATACAAAGACCTAGTTCTCTGGAGAAAGCTTTGATGCTGGCATAGATGGAAGGAAAGAGGAAGAAGAGGACACCTGGCAGTAATGTGGTGAAAGATGCACTGTTGGAAGTCTTGAAGACCAGATTATGGATAGATCTTCATGGAGAAGATCTATTTATGTACTCTCTAAGACTCAAAACTTGATGGCATATACCACCACAATCACCATCATCACACAATCTTCATCGTAATTAAATACTGATTATGGTGGATTCTCATCAAGATACAAGAAAAGACCCTTGTAGATTAATTCTCAGATCTCCCTTACATAAAAGAACCTCAGATCTCAATATCAATTCAAGTCACTTTCTAAGTTTCACTTAGAACTTTCTCTTACGATGCCAAAAGGAGTCAAGCTGTTAACATCAGGATAGAAATTGTGTCTGCCTTTCGTTGAAGTTTCTGCCCTGAAAATAAACAAAAAAGAAGGACTTTTATTCAATGAAAGGTGAAAGGTTGAAAGGTATTCAAATTAAAGGTATTCAAACCATCCAGTCAGAGCTGAAGAAGCTTCTTGGATGAGAAGCAAAACATCTTCAGAGAAAAAGCAGAAAATCCAGTTGCTTCTTGAAAAAGCATCTTTAAGACAAGGGATCTAAGTGCAGCCCACCTTGAATTCCGTTGACTGTTATTTACCATCAATTTGTTTTGAGCATTAGTAATTCTGTTGCTACCAGCCTCCCTTCCATTGAGGACTTGTATATTGCAGGAGCAAAAAAGAGGGCTGTAAAAATATCTACAGAACCCTCACATCCTGGACGCAATTCTATTCCATTCCATTCCGATTCTTGTAGAGCAGTGGTTCTCAACCTGTGGGTCGGGACCCCATTTGGGGTCGAACGACCATTTCACGGGGGTCGCCAAACAAGGCTGTCTGCCATTTTTCCCCCTTTTCTTTGGCCAAGTCCCTGGCACCCGGTGATGTATAAGTGGTTGAGGGTCACCACAACATGGGGAACTGTATTATGGGGTCGCGGCATTAGAAAGGTTGAGAACCACTGTTGCAGAGAGCTTTAGCATACAATAAACTCATATACTCATATGAGCTGCCTGGACTTCCTGATTTCCCAGTCTTGGCCAAAGACTGGCCATATGTCCCATTTTTCAGTGCCATTCTAACTTCAAATGGTCACCAAAAAAGAATGGTTGCAAGTCAAGGATTACCTGCCATTCATCTTCTTAAACTACACATGCACGCCCATATTATTATTCTAAAGCAACTGTGGCTGCTGTCATAACAATCCGTCTCCGAGAGAAACTTGGTTTGTTGATTACCAGGGAGTGTTGCAAGTGTGGGTCAAAGACATGTACCGAACACCCAGCTCATAGAACATCCTCAAGGTGGCCAGGCTGCTGTCAATGGAATGGCCTCCTTCAATGCCGATCAAGCAGGCAATCTTATTGTTGCTGAGATTCTCTATGCCTGGAGTTGAAACAGAAAGAGAGCCCTCTAGTAAAGACAGAGCATCAGAGGAAACCTACAGTTTAGAGCAGGTGTATCTCACTTTGACAACTTTAAGACTTGGGGACTTCAACTCCCAGAATTTCTCAGCCAGTCAGTCTACAGGTAGTCTTCGGCTTACGACCACAACTGAGCCCAGCATTAATGTGGCTAAGCCAGACACGTGTTAAATGAGTTTTGCCACAGTTGTTAAGCAAATCCCTGCAGTTGTTAAGTTAGCAACACAGTTGTTAAGTGAATCTGGCTTCCCCCATTGACTTGGCTTGTCAGAAAGATGCAAAAGAGATCACGTGACCCCAGGGGGCACAGCGACCGTCATACGTATGAACCACTTGTTGAACACCCAAATACAAATCACATGACCATGGAGATGCTGCAACGGTTATAAGTATGAAAAATTCTCACAAGTCACTTTTTTTCAGGTTGTAACTTAGAATAGACACTAGACAAACGTAAGTTGAGGACTATCTGTATAAAAACTAGCACAACAATTTCAGCTTATGTACGGCCCAATAAGCGTTGACTGGAACATAAGACTATGTAAGAAGATATTCCTCACCCCTGGAATTTAAACACATGGATAAGGAACATAGTAATAGTAATAATAATAGTAATAGTAAAGATGGAAGGGACCTTGGAGGTCATCTAGTCCAACCCCCTGCTCAGGCAGGAAACCCTATACCATTTCGGAAAAATGGCTGTTCAGTCTCTTCTTAAAAACCTCCAGTGTTGGAAGCATTCACTGCTTCTGGAGGCAGGTTGTTCCACTGGTTAATTGTTCTGTCAGTTTCTCCTTAGTTCTAGGTTGCTTCTCTCCTTGATGAGTTTCTACCCGTTGCATAGGTAGAGTTGCATGTTTCTCATCTCTTATACTTTTGTCTAATGTTTCTTTCATTAGCAAAGGAAACAAAATTTACCCTTTGAAGATGTCAGCAGTTCCAATTCTTCATAGTCTTCACACATCCGTCTGACAACATCAATTTGTTCTAGTGTCAAACGTACAGCATCTTTGTTCTGTGCACCGCAGAGAACATATACTGACCAAAACTGGGAAAATTTAGAAAATAGGAGGCAGAATGAGTATAATCTATGTTTCCCACCTTGAGTTATTTATAAAAGTCATAAAGGCAGGGTAAAAAAAATCTAATAAGCAAGTAAAATAAAGATGGCAATTGCTATATCAATTCAATGAAGTACTTCAATCCTTGTATCATGTGAAGCATCAATTTTTTTCACCACTGCTCTCACCATTGTTGACCAATCCCCATTCCGGCATGTATCTTAGCTCCTAGTTTTTCCTTGGGACTCAGGTAGCACTTACCTGTGCCCCAACATGGCCAGCCTGGAGCTTCTCAATGTTTGTGTTGGTGTTTTTGAGTTTCTTCAAGTCAATTGTGCTTAGCTTGTTCTGGTGTAACCATCTTAATTTCAGGGGCAGATCATTGTGTCTGAAAGATAAGACAGGAGAATTAGAACAATGAATCAGTGGAATAGAACAATTAATCAGTGGAACAACCTGCCTCCAGAAGCTGTGAATGCTCCAACACTGGAAGTTTTAAGGAAGAGACTGGAAAGCCATTTGTCTGAAATGATATAGGGTTTCCTTCTTAAGCAGGGGGTTGGACTAGATGACCTCTAAGGTCCCTATTCTGATGCAGCCCTGATGATCCCAACACCCCAAATGCTGGGAAAACTCCGAGCTGCTCAGAATGTTCCCAAGCTCCAGAGAATTGTATTAATTAGCAGAATACAAGATTTATTTTATTTTATTTTTTTTGTACCTTTCAGCTAGTCTATATTCCTGGCAACTGCTGGAAAAGTCCCTGCAGTTTTCTTTGCAAGTTTTTTTCAGAAATAGTTTGCCATTGCTTCCTTCCAAGAGCTGAGAGAAAGTGACCAGTCAAAGATCATCCAGTTGGCTTTGTGTCTAAGGCTTGACTAGAACTCACAGTCTCCCGGTTTTTGCTCGGTACCTTACCCACTACTCCAAACTGGCTCTCAGTACGATTATTGCCATTTATGTCACCCTATACAAACCGATTGACATGCGTAGCCTTCAGTAAAAGCCAAGTATTAAAGAGAGTCAGTTTGCAGTAACCAGCTGAGTGACCTTGGGCCAGTCCCTCATCCTCAGCCCTAGGAAGGAAGCAGTAGCAGACCACTTCTGAAAAAAGCTGCCCAGAAATCTGCAGGGACTTCTCCAGGCCTCACCAGGAGCCAGTGCTTACTTACTACTTAACACTGACACAAAGAAGCAAAAAAAGAGAAAGCAAACAGAAAGTCATCAGAATATGCTGACTATAAGGGGCCATACTTATCTCCATTTCAAGGCCATTGACCAGCGCTGTCCAAAGACATTTCTGCGGTCATGTGGTCTGCTTGACATCACAGAGCACTGTTACTTTCCCATCAAAGTGATACCTATTAATCTACTCACATTTGCATGCCTTTGAACTGCTCGGTGGGCAGGAACTGGGGCAAGGGATGGGAGCTCACCCCGTCGTGTGGTGCTGGGGTCTTGAACCTGGGCTGCCAGCTTTCCAGCTGACAAGCCCAGCACCTTAACCACTGAACCGCTGCACCACCCTGCCAGAATAGAATTCTAGTCAAATCATAGCTTTGCTGTTTTATGTCTGCAAGGAAGGAAACCCACATACCCGTCTATTAGCCGAGATGCCGCCATGAGGTCAAGAACTTCAGTTCTCAAGGATTCTTTAGTTGCTCTGGATCCCCAAATGTCCACCAGCAGGCAGAGTAGCCCCAGAAGCACCACCATCACTGGATCCCAAGGAAGTCCACGAGCTAAATGAGATGCCTCCAAATATATCTATATATATATTCTTGGATAAAAAAAGGAGCACTGTTTTCATCCACGTTTGAGGAGACTCTTCACGGAAAGGGTTTCAAACCCAGTGAAAAGACGTAATCAATCTCTGAAAATCTTTACGCAGTCAGCCTGCTGTTGACAAAGGAAGAAAAAGAGGAGACGTAATGGGGACGCTCTCATCATGCTGCATTAAAAAAAACATTATACGTTTCTCTCAGGCTTTTCAACACCAAGAGCTCCTATCCCAAATAGCATTACACAGAAACCTCTGGGAATTTCTCTCAGATAGAAAATATGCACTCACGTCTTCCCAAAACTTTGCCAGAATAGATTTTTCTTACTGAAGACCAGATTTGCCTCTGGGCAGCCCTAATATTTACAACATACAAACCGAAGAGGCACCAGACCCAACAAAATGTCAAGGAAAGACATTTTAATTTTCATACATTCGAAGCCAGGATTGGCCGAGCGTAGGAAGAACATTTGTTTGGGTATATTTTTTTTTCCAATCCCGCCCATGCACAAACGTGGGTAAAGATCAGGGCTAAAAAAAGAATTGCTGACAATAAAAAATGTTCTTTGTTCTTAAAACAGAAAGCAACGCTTTCTTCCCTTTGCGGTATCAAAGACAAGTTTTTCTCCATCGCGTAATTTATTAAGAGCCCCGTCTCAGAAATTCCCACCTGTGCTTGTTGCTGAGAATTCTGGGCATCAAAACCCATCTACACTAAAGGGTTCGTTTAGGGACCGTTCAAAGTTATAACATCCCTGAAAAAATTATGACCCTTTTTCACACTTATAACCGTCGCGGTGTTCCCCTTGGTCACGGGATCCAAATTCGAATGCTGTGCAACTGGCTCATACTTATGATGATCGCGGTGTCCCCGGGGTCACGTGACCCACTTTTGTGACCTTCTGACAAGCAGCGCCAATGGGGCAGCCAGATTCACTTAACAACCCTGTTAGTAACTTAACAACTGCCATGATTCACTTAACAACTATGGCAAGAAAAGTCGTAAAATGGGGCAAAACTTGCTTAACAAAAGTTTCGCTTAGCAACATAAATTTTGGGCTCAGTTGTGGTCATATGTCCGGAACTACCTGTATCTGAAAGTTCATAAGACTGAGGAACCTTGTAAAAAATTCTCTTTTTGGAGGCAAGCCAGACTTTCCCTAGCTGGAGTGAGTTCTGTTGGGGAGCCAAAAATTGGAGGATTTCTTCAATGGATTGAGAGGATATTTATTTGTAGAAAGTTAAATTAAGAAACAATGCAAAATAAGAATCTGAAACAGCCTTAGAATCCTTAAGGGCTTGACATCCTACAATGCTAGCTAAATGAAAAACAGATTGTGCAGCGTGACTAAAATCTATAAAAGGAAAAGAGGGGGTGGGTGTGTTTAAATCATTTTGCCGTGGCATTAAATAAGGATTTCCTCAGAAGAGTTTAGGTAAGGTGATTGGGCAGCCAACATATATGTTAAATAGTCATTTCTTCTAGAGGATTTTCCTGACCTGTAGTTCTTCTGCAGGGTTTTAATTCACACCAGTGTCTCCCACATTCATTATCCTGTCTCTGAGCCATCTTCAATCTGTCCTCCAATTGTGTTTGAGATTACACTCCCCAAAATTGTGTCAACAAACATCTGAAGGGCAGAAGGCTGGAGAAAGCTGCTACAGTTCCTTGAAAGCACATCACACAACATTCATCTAAAGCTTATTTCTGAACAGAGGATTGTGTTATGGACAAAGAGAAGATGGGGTGACTGGAAGTTGAGAAATGCATAAGTCTAGTTGTGTGAATGAGATCCAGGTACCTCTTTCAGACATTTAAAACCTGAACAAATGGCAAATTTAGAGGATAGAGGGACAAAATCTCTCCTGAACCATTGTTTGCAATTCAGTGGAGTGTCCCCTTGCACCACAAAGTTTCATATAGTAAAAGCTGTGGTTTTCCAGTAGTAAAGCATGGCTGTGGGAGCTGGACCATAAGGAAGGCTGAGTGTCAAAAGAATTGATGCTTTGCATTTATGATGATGGAGAAGACTCTTGAGAGACCCTTGGAGATCAAATCAAAAGACCCCGATGTTGGGGAAGATGGAAGAAGAAGGCGACAGCAGAGGATGAGATGGTTAGATAGTGTCATTGATGCAATGAAGGTGAATTTGGGCAAACTCTGGCAGATGGGGAAGACAGGGAAACAGGCTGTGGTCCATGGAGTTGCGAAGAGTCAGACACAACTTAGTGTCTGAAGAAAAATCCCAAACAATACATATGAGAAAAGAAAGGGGCTTCGGTTGTGTCTATGGAGCTTCTCAGATATCCAGTTTTTCAAGAAGCAACTGGACTTTCTTTGTTTTTCCTTGAAGACGTTTCACTTCTCATTCAAGAAGCTTCTTCAATTCTGATTTAATAACTGAACAGCAACAAGTGCAATCTTTCAAGCTCGCTTTCAAAGATTTGGCAGTTTGTAACTAGGAAAGCAGCTCTCCGATTTCCCTTGGTTTAGCTTGGTTAAAACCTGCACAGGAATTGCTTTAATCATAATAATGCAATATCTGCTACTTAGCTACAGGTTGTCCCTCGACTTACAACCGTTCACGCAGAGACTGTTCGAAGTTACAACAACGCTGAAAAGAGTGACTTATGACTGGTCCTTGCCCATACGACCATCTCAGCTTCTCCACTGTCACGTGACTGAAATTTGGGTGATTGTCAACCAGGATGTGTTTATAGCATCCCGGGGTCAGGTGATCACCATTTGCAATCATCCCAGTTGGCTTCCGAAAAGCAATGACAATGGGGGGGAGCTGGATTCGCTTTATGACCACATGATTCACTTAACAACCCTGGCAAGATGGTCATAAAACCAGGCACATGCTTAGCAATGGAAATTCTGATCCCAACTGTGATCATAAATCGAGGACTATCTGCATTGCATAGGATACATAGATGAGCAGGTGTTCAACCACTGATCTGCTTGATGGATTCTGATAAGACAGTACATAATGAACCACATGATATTTATATAAAAACAATGGATTCTCGTGATACTTTTAAATCCAAGTTTAATGTGGCATAAACATCAGTTGAAATACTGTAGACATTGGCTCACAAAAGCCTGCATTGTGATAAATGAGCTAGTGTTTTAAGAGTCACCAAACTTTCTGTTGTGCTTTTTTTTTTTTTTTTACAAAGGCTGCAAATGTCATGTTTCCTTAGGCATCTATTTGGGACAGGTGATTTATTTTTGGAAAAGGCACTTCTTTTCTATCCATCAAAGGAGGCAGCAATATGTGTTACTACTGCAGAGAGGTTTGTGATATTCTACAATAATATTCTGAACTGATTATATTGGAGGAGTAATTGATTATATTACAGGTGTAATTTATTGGCAAACCAGGGACTGTTGATAAGTATAAAATATAAGATTTTTTTTCTTTTCAGTTTGTATTTTTAGAATAAGGTGGTCTCTTTTATAATTTGGGTTAAGGTTTTTTTTTTTTTAGATTATACTCATTGTTGCCTATATAACATTTTTGGAAAAAGAAAAATTAAAGTGAATGTGTATAAAACTGGAAAAAAAAACATACATTGGGGATATTTTTCCATCTCTGCTTGGATTTTGCTAATGGAAAACCTGGAAAACTCAAAAGGAGCCACACGAGCTATGTCAATCTGATGCATCAAACACACAAAAGATTCTTGTAATACTTTTAGCATACACATTATACCATAGGAGCTTCCTTAAAAGGCAAAATAGTCCATTAATTCATCCATGTTGCACATCACCAGAAACAAATAAGACTGTCCTTAATAGGAATTGTTGGAGGTGCCTATGACAAAAGCTTCTGAAGGCAGGACAAGACGTATTGTGTGAAATAATCATTAAAGAGAGATTCAACATAGAACTAAGGAGAAATTGCCTGACACTGAAAACAATTAATCAATGGAAACTCTTGCCTCCAGAAGTTGTGGATTCTCCATCACTGGAGGTTTTTTACTACTACTACTACTACTACTACTACTACTACTACTACTACTACTACTACTACCTTGGAGGTCTTCTAGTCCAACCCCTTGCTCAGGCAGGAAACCCTATACCATTTCAGACAAATGGCTGTCCAGTCTCCTCTTAAAAACTTCCAGTGTTGGAGCATTCACCACTTGTTCTAACTGTCAGGAAGTTTCTCCTTAGTTCTAGGTTGCTTCTCTCCTTGATTAGTTTCCATCCGTTGCTTCTTGTCCTGTCTTCAGGGGCTTTGGAGAATAGCTTGACTCCCTCTTCTTTGTGGCAGCCCCTGAGATACTGGAAGACTGCTATCATGTCACCCCTGGTCCTTCTTTTCATCAGACTAGACATACCCAATTGCTGCAACCGTTCCTTGTATGTTTTAGCCTCCAGTCCCCTAATCATCTTTTTTGCTCTTCTCTGTACTCTTTCTAGAGTCTCAACATCTTTTTTACATCGTGGTGACCAATACTGGATGCATGCTGTGGTCCAGTACCGGTCCACGGAACAGGGATTGGAGACCCCTGCTGTAGACTATTCATTAGGTTCTCCAAGACAGATACATCAATAGAGGATAACAGAGCAAAGTTCCTACCTTCAGAAGATCCCGTTTGCTCTTCACAGCACCTCTAACACAGATTAGTGAATGGGAAGTGCTCTCCTTTTTCTGAAATCTAACCATTCCATTTGAACACGTCTATGTAATCAAAATGTAGCTCCCTAATGCTTTCGGTAAGTTATCCAGGAGTCTACCCACAGGCCTGATCTATTTTCTGACCACTTCCATTTTCCATCGCACAAAACAGAGGACTTCTTTCAAAACTCATCGTTGTTTTGGCTCCGTGCTTCATTTGTTCATCTATCTACAGTACGGAAATTTAGGATGTGGTTCATATATCCTTCTTTTCCTCTCTGTTATTTCTCAGTAATGGCTGATCTCCAGGTCCTCCCAAACATGAATGCATTGGTATTGCCACCCACAGAATACATATTTTCCTTTCCCACACGCAGAAGGGGGAAAATCTCAGGGTTTGTATCTTACCAAACTGCAATGGTCATCGTCAGCATCACCACGACGTGCAGCGCAAGCTGAACGCATGGCGTTTCTGAAGGAGCTGCATGTGATCATGAGAACAGATGATGGGTTGGTGATTATGAGGGAGTTCCCCAATTTCTCTCCTATCTGGTTCCTCACATTTCAGCTCGCCAGAAAAGGAGAAGTAGTAAGATAGCACTCAGCAGCAAGGTGATTATTTTACTCTCTCAATAAAAGCAGAGAAATGATATCGAAAGGGCACGCCAGGGCAGGAGGGGGAATCTGCAATTGAATTTCCATTTTTTTTTTTTTTTTACAAAAGCAATGTTTTCCTTCTTATTAGTCCACTGGATATTGGCAGGGTGGGGAGACACAAAGGCATTCCTACTCTGACAATTTTGATCATGCGAGCACGGGGATGGCGCAGTGGTGAAAAACGGTCATAACTGACCTTTTCAGTGCCTTTGTAACTTCAAACGGACACTAAGGGAACTGTTGTAAACTGAGGACTACCTCAACTACACTTTCCCTCTTTGTATATACCCTCATGGAGGAAGAGGTTGAAATCCAGAAAGCGGGTTCTCAAGCTTCATCTCCAGATGTTTGGGGGACCAGCAGTTTATGGCAGCAGTAGGGAAGAGTCATATTGATCAGTCTTTCTGTTACAAAGATTAAAAGTACAACGTGTCTCCCGATTTTGCACACAGCTGAAAGTTAGCAGCATAGCAAGAGCAGAGAATTTTTGTACCTCAGGGCTGAACTGTGGAGTCTTTGGTGCTCTCTGAATTTGGATGTTTTCTTGAAGAATACAGGGTCTACATTCGTGGCATTCAGTTTCCCTCCCTCCCAGTTTAGACTTGCATCTAAAGGAATTAATTCAGTGGCCAAGAGATTACAGTTACCTAATTTCCTTAGAAGAGCAGAATTGAAGTTCCGTATTTCTTTTAAAAAAAAACAATCGCAACAGAAATCCTTAACAAAAGAGGAGAATACTGAGGTAGAAAGTCTAAACAAATATTTATTCATTATTACCTTTAACAGGTTCAGTTTCTGTCCCTTTCAAGATACGCCTATCTTCTGCAATCTAAGGCTGCTTACAAGCAAAGTCTTGCTTTGTTTTATATCGGTGGCTTCAATGGAATTGCAGAAAAGGTTGTGTGGAGAGACACACCACGCTTATCATTTGCCTACATTCCTTTAACCATTAATCCATGTAGGTGGGACATTTCCCCCCTCCCCCCAAGCAAGTTATCTGACTAATTCTTCCCTTCTCATTTATTCATGCTAGTCTGGAAATAACTCAAATAAAACAAGGGTAAAACTAGATGACATGTAGCCCCTCCAACGTATGGCCACAGTTAAGCGCAATATTTCTGTTGCAAAGCGAGATAGCAGTAAAGTTAATTTTGCTCCACTTTATGATCTTTCTTTCCACAGTTGTTAAGTGAATCGCTGCAGTTGTTAAGTTAGTAACATGGTTGTTAAGTGAGTCTGGCTTCCCCGTTGACTTTGCTTGTTGGAAGGTTGCAAAAAGGGATCACATGACCCTGGGACACTGCATAACCGTCATACATAGGAGTCAGTTGCCAAGCAATCGGTTTTGATCACATGACCAGGGGGATGTAGGTGTGAAAAACGGTCATAAGTCGCTTTTTTCAATGCCGTTATAACTTTGAATAGTCACCAAATCAGCGGTTGTAAGTCAACGACTGCCTGTAGAAGCAGAGCCTGAATCTAATTGCTTCATAAAAATGGACTAAAAATCTTTATGGTCTATTTTTTTGTGCACAAATGGATTCAGAGCTACAGCTTTCTATTCATCTCTGGAGATTTTCAGTCATCCAGGATAATGGTTGTCCCAAAAGTGCTTTTTTTCAAAAGGCAACTGGACTTTCTTTGTTTACTTTGAAGATGTTTCGCTTCTCATCCAAGAAACAGAACTGAAGAAGCTTCTTGGATGAGAAGCAGTTTTGGTCACCACGATGTAAAAAAGATGCTGAGACTCTAGAAAGAGTACAGAGAAGAGCAACAAGGATGATTAGGGGACTGGAGGCTAAAGCATATAAGAAAAGGCTGCTGGAATTGGGTATGTCTAGTTTAACAAAGAGAAGGACGAGGGGGGACATGATAGCAGAGTTCCAATATCTCAGGGGCTGCCCCAAAGAAGAGGGAGTCAAGCTATTCTCCAAAGCGCCTGAAGGCAGGACAAGAAGCAATGGGTGGAAACTCATCAAGGAGAGAAGCAACCTAGAACTAAGGAGAAACTTCCTGACAGTTAGAACAATTAACCAATGGAACAACCTGCCTCCAGAAGAGGTGAATGCTCCAACACTGGAAGTTTTTAAGAAAAGACTGGACAGCCATTTATCCGAAATGGTCTAGGGTTTCCTGCCTGAGCAGGGGGTTGGATTAGAAGACCTCCAAGGTCCCTTCCAACTCTATTATTATTATAAAAACGAAAAAAAGTCCAGTTGCCTCTTGAAAAAGAAAAAAAGCACCTTTGGGAGCCTTTGTGCTCAACCCTTAGAATATCTACTGTTAAGCTCTTGCTTACTTTTCTGTTATTGTCCCCCTCCTTGGGGTGGGGAGGGCACTTACAGCCCATTTACATTGTTGAGAAATACTGTTTGGAACCTCGTGGCATTCTCTGGAAATAAAGATGACTCTGCAAGTAGTCAGAGATCTGTATTTCTCAGAAACTCACCCCCCTTGAAAACATTTTTGGCTGAACCTCCTGAACTGTGTGATGCTCTGTCTTTCTATCTTGTCAGGGCCGAACTATGGGAAAAAGGGGGTTCGGTATTGGTCCAAGCATTGATAAAACATTAACCTTTCATCGGCTTGTGTTATAGCAGTGGTTCTCAACCTGTGGGTCGGGACCCCATTTGGGGTCAAAGAACCATTTCACAGGGGTCGCCAAACAATGCAGTCCGCCATTTTTTCCCCCTTTTCCTTAGCTGTGCTACTCCCTTTTATTCTGTTGGCTTTTGAAAGCCAATAGAATAGACTCTCTTGAATAGAGTCTAATTCTATTGGCTTTCAAAAGCCAATAGGAATTGTCCAGGCTGTCTCTGCCCTGCTGAGCCCGCCAAAAGTCCCATTCTGCAAACGGTGCTGCACCAGTTGAGTAGTCCTCGACTTACGACTGGTTGGGGGTCGCGGCATTAAAAAGGTTGAGAACCACTGTGTTATAGAATAAGTTAATTGTGAGAAAGTAAAGATTAGGCAGAGAAGAAATCTGCAAAACACGCTTGAGCAAGATGTTCCAAATTATGAAGGGAGAGTGAAATCCTGAACATGTTTTTTTTTCTGATAAAATTCTTGTGGGCAAGGAACATTTGTGGAAAAGAAAACCTTGATCAGATGGACAACCACTAGACCTTGATAAAACGGTCATGGCACGTTCTATGACTCCGAGACATCAAAGGGTACCGGAGCATTCTAGACCAGGTTAAGTTTAAAAATTCTTGAGAATTGCTGCAAGCTTGACATTCAGGCAAATGGGCCATTAACAGGCACACAGAGATAAACAACATCTCCCTACCATTCAAAAGATACAGTCAAAAATATTCAAACATATACAGTTATATATGTGCAAGAACCTCTGTGTGTACAATTTATTTTCTTATAATTGCATCAGGATTTTCTCTCTCTCATTCTTCTTTTTGTTTTTCTTCTCTCTCTCTCTCTCTCTGTAACTGTTTCAATAAAACATTATTGTACTTCAATGTAATTGTCCATATATAATCTTGGCCTATAAGTAACTCATTCACAGGGCATAAATAACATCAGGTCTCCAATCCATTAGATAAATGAATTGTAATGTAAACCATTATATTTGCTTCCAACTGTTGAGGAACTATTTTGTGAATAATAAGAGTCTGGAGAACCGATTTCCATTGTTCAACTGTCAGTGTCAACATAATAAGCATGTAATAATTGATTTAAGAGAAAAAATGCAATGATTTTGGTTTTGTTCTAATGTAAATTTAGAAAGAAACCGCTCTTCCCAGCTCTGTTATGCCAGAGACATTTGAATTTCTATTTTCATTCAGGAATGTTTCTTCTTCTGCAGAAAGTATACATGATTGTTTATTAGGAACCAGAGGCCAAAGATGAAACCAACATGTTATTTTATCTCCTTCCAACTCTAATGCTTTTCCCAAGAAGGAAGTATAAACTGCACTCTTTAGATAATACAATGTGCGTAACAGGATTGGTTTTGCAATCTTCAAACCAGGATAGACAGATTTTCTGATGCTGGAGACCACTGTTTTTAAAAAGGATTTTTTTAAATCTCTGAGTTGCATTGAAAGGGAATAATAACAGCAGAAACATACTATCAAAAAAAAAAAAGCAAGTATTTATGGAGTCTTATTTACTTGCAAAAACATTGGAGTGTTTCTTAGTCTTTCTACTGATGCATGGGTCAATACATCGTCGGTTCTTTGTTTTTCCATTTATTTCCTGTAGAAAATTGATGCGAATCTTAGCAAATGTTGGGATAGAATGTTAGTTGAAGATGTGTAGACTTCACCTTCCAGAACTCCGAAGCCAGCATTGCTATCATCTAGTGAATGACTGCCTGGGGAATTACAGCAGATGTTAGATGTTCTTCTAAAGTCACGGTTGGCACAGAAAGGTTTGAACTGCCAACCTCAAGAGAAAGATCCCACATGGAACAGCAGCAGGAGAGGAAAGTATTGAATATTCAGTTTCAAATCAGTGGCAAATCTTTTGTTTCCACATCCTCTGAACCTGCAGTCAGGCTGCAAAAAACAGGCTGCTCTTCGCAGTTGTTGTGGATTTCAAACATCGCTTGTCAGGTTTCGCTACGAAATGCTTGATAAAACTGGGAAAAGAGCCATCGGCAAACTGCTTCTTAATGTGTCACGTTCCTCTCCTGTTTGGAAAGTAAAAGATTTGTGCCCTAAAAAATATGTATCTATACGTGGGTATATGCATAATGGTATTTTTTGAGAGCTGAATGCAATCAAATTTCATTTTAATGTATGCTGATTAGTGTACATTTAAAGTGACAATAAAGTTATTATTCCATTCTGTTCTGTTCTATTCTATTCTAGTCTATTTTCAATAATTCTGTTCTATTCTATTCTATTCTATTTCCAATAATTCTATTTTATTTCCAATAATTCTATTCTATTCTATTCTATTCTATTCTATTCTATTCTATTCTATTCTATTCTATTCTATTCTATTCTATTCTTCCCTTGCCCCTGTTTGCAAGGAAATAAATGAACTTTGGGGGAAGAAAATCTATGGGGTCTTTGCAAAATCTCTGTTTAAGGCTGGGCAAAGATCTTGGCTACTCAAAAACCACTCAGAGATGACAACGACAACGACAACGATGATTTGTACAGTCAGCTGGGTGACTCTGGGCCAATCATCAAAAGACTGTGAGTTCTAATTCTGCTTTAGACATGAAAGCTGGCTGGGTCACTTTGGGCCAATCACCAGGAGATGGTGAGTTCTAGTCCCACCTTAGACATAAAAGTCAGCTGGATGCCTTTGGGCATCTCTCCCAGCCCAACTCCCCTCACAGGAATATTGTTGTGGTGAAAAGGAAGAAGGTGCATTAAGTAGGTTTATCACCATGAGTTATTTATTGGGAAAAAATAATAAAGGCAGGATATCAACAAACAACCACTTCATGTATGTTCTCTACGACGGAGTTCATTTATAGAATACATTTTATAGAATACAGAATAATAGACTTGGAAGGGACTTTGGAGTTTTCTAGTCCAACCCCCTGCTCAGGCAGGAGACCCTATGCCATTCCAGACAAATGGTTGTCCAATCTCTTCTCAAAAACCTCCAACGATGGAGCATCCACAACTTCTGGAGGGAAGCTGTTCCACTGGTTAATTGTTCTCATAGGAAATTTCTCCTTATTTCTAGGTTGCTTCTCTCTTTAATGGTCTCCCACCCATTACTTCTTACTTCTTCTCCTACCCTCAGGTGCTTTGGAGAATAGATCGATCCCTTCTTCTCTTTTATTGCCTCTTAAGTCCTGGAGGAATGCTATCACGTCATCACAACCCTTCTCTTCGTGAGACTAGACATTCCCAAGTCCCTCAACCATTGGATTTAGCCTCCAGGCACCTAATCATCTTTGTTGCGCTTCTCTGCACTCTTATTTATTTGCCCATAGAAAAATAAATATTGTTATACAAAAAAGAAAGAAAAAGAAATTTTGTTCATCAGCAAACGGTAAGCAATGTGCTCCAAGGAGACAAAGTACATGGATGAGTAAGCGTAGTGGATGAAATATAGATTCTTTTCCAAGAGGGCAAATACAGTTTTGCAGTGAAATGGAAGGAGAAGTTTTGTAGAGGCAAAAAATGTGTTTGTGTGTGTGTGTGTGAAGCCAGAGGAATAACTGTTTTCTCTCACTTTCAGGACTGTTCTAGGACATAGTGTCTTGTGCCTAAGGATATTTAGTCATGTATTATTATTATCCTTCTCATCTTTACTATTACCTACTCCTATTGGTACCTTATGATTATATCACTTTGTTGTTTATATGTACACTAAGAGCTTGTGCATCGGAGATAAATTTCTTGTGTGAGGGTGGAAGTTCATTCTCCAAGCTTGTGGGTTGGTTTCCGAACATTTTGTTACCAGGTTAGGTAACGTCGCAAGCCCCCCCCACACACACAACCAGCACTTCACCTCCCAATGACCCTCACCTGACATACCCTCCATCACAAGGCCCATCACAAGACTCTCACTGGTGACCCACACCTGACCCATCACAAGACCCTCACTTGACATACACACACCTGGCCCATCACGAGATCCATCACAAGACCCTGTTCTGAGGTTATCCTCATCTGACGTGACCTCACCATCACAGGACCTACTGACCAGATGAAGCCCTTGTAAACAGAAGGAAACTGACACTGACATCCCCTAAATTCTTCTGAAGATGTTACCTTGCCTGGTAACAAACATTGGGAAACCAACCCACAAGCTTGGACAACGCACCTACACCCTCATCTTACACCTGATCTACAGATATTTGCCACTATCACAAATTCCTTGGGTGTCCAATCACTCTTGGCCAATATTCTATTCTATTCTATTCTAGTCTATTCTAGTCTAGTCTAGTCTAGTCTAGTCTAGTCCAGTCTCTATTCTATTTTCTATTTTCTATTCTATTCTATTCTATTCTATTCTATTCTATTCTATTCTATTCTATTCTATTCTATTCTATTCTATTCTATTCTATTCCTATATTCTATTCTATACCTATATCTATACCTATACCTATTCTATACCTATATCTACATTTATTCTATCCCTATATTCTATCCCTATACCTATATCTTTACCTGTACCTGTACCTACACCTACACCTACACTACACCTACTTCTATTCTATTCTATTCTATTCTATTCTATTCTATTCTATTCTATTCTATTCTATTCTATTCTATTCTATTCTACTCTACTCTACTCTACTCTACTCTACCCTACCCTACCCTACCCTACCCTATCCTAGTTTCTACATATCTTCTTCTGGAGCCTTCTGAAAATTGACCTTCTGCCAGGAGAATCCACCTGACCGTTTCCCCATCTCCCCAACAACTATACTCCAAGTCGCTTCTTCACTCAAGCCCTGTGATTTTAACAGGTATTTGAGCAAGCCTGATGCTACTTTGCAAAGCCCATAATCAAATTCAGGGAAAGGAAGAAAAGCTTTGCAGAAACAAAAGCTCTTGGCACTCAGGCACTCAGGCATATAAATAATATCTAAAAGACTCTTGCAGAGGTGTGTAACTCTCTAATTGACATTTGTTTTGGAAACTGTAGGTTGACCCACCCAAAAAAACCTGCCTTGATGTTCTGTCAAAGAGCTGTGTGATGTCCTTGACAAAATCCGGACTTTGTCCCCTTAACCTTCGGGTGATTAATGTTAAGGAGCTGTTTTATTATAAACTACACAGGAAGCTTTGTTGAAAGGTAGTGTAGAAAAAAAAGGCAAAGGTGTGAAGTGGAATTAAGAGGACAATTATTTCCCTTTTCAGGGATCTCTTCTGAAAGCCTTTGTGGACCAAGATTACAATTGCTCCCTACAGACCATCTCCTCAGGGCAAAACAGCCTGGAATTTTGTTTTGTCTGCCCTGAATATTGTGTCAATCAGCTTGTTGGGTGAGTCAAGCACTTGCAGCTTAAAATTACTTGGAGTTTGTTTTCTTTTTTAAAAAACAATTTTTATTAGTTTTCCATTTTGTACTAACAGAAGCTTAAGAGCCAACGTGAAGATATGGTGATCAATTAAAAAAAAAAAACAATAGCATTATCAATATACAGTTCATACAATATTTCTTAAAATTTCCCTCTCTATCTATCTATAATATTATAATCAAATGGATTCGAATAAAATCATTCATTAATATATCTAAATATAAATTCTCTTAATCAATCAAAACTTTCAACCGCTCAATGTCTGTTCTATACAAATCTATAATTTCTCACATATTTAAACTTAAACTGAAACTCTCCATTTATTTAAGATATATTATAATCTGCTTAATACATTTCTAAAACAAATTTTCATTTATATTGCTGCATATGAATTTCATTAATCAATAAACGTTTAGAAGAGCTCATTATCTCATCCCAAAAATCCTGTTGTACACTTTATTAATTTTTCAAATGTTAAAATTTAAACTTACTTATATATTTACTATTCAGGTACCCCAAGTTTCTCTTATTTAAATCTATTCTTTTTCAATAATTCTCTTGGAGTTTGTTTTCTGTTGATCTGCTACGGGAACTCCATCTTCTGGTGGAGGACTAGACATGAAATGCAAGCTAAAATGGTTAGATGACTCCTGGAACAAAGCAAAGTTATCCCAGTAATCGGGACTAATGGTAGAGATGCTGGAGAGCTTAAGTAGATTTTCCCGTAGCATTTTTTTTTCAGCCATCTCCACAAAATTGTCCAGGGAGATAAACTGTATATTATTTCATGGCTACCAGCTACCAACTGCTGTTCCAAAAGTTATTCCCATGCCACACAGTGCATCAGTAATCAATGCAAACAAAAAATATCAAGCAATATGAAGATAAGAATCTGCCATTTTCATCTTTTTTCTATATTACAGATTTCAATGTCTCTGCTGTTGCTTTGTTGATAGGTGTATCACATGTGTGAGTTCATGTGTGCACTTTGGCTTCCAGATTTCTTGTCCTCTGATTTCCTGAACAATTTTTTTGAGGAGAAGGTGGATCAACATTGTGCCTGACAAAATAAATGTTTAGAAGGGATGTCCTGTCTGGCCAAGCCTTCCACCCCCCACCCCGCATTTTGGCCAATCTACATCTCCATTTTTTTTTCCTTGGGTCAGCTGAATTTTGAGATCTGCATACACAACACTGCTAACCACGGTTGAGGAGATTGGCTCATGATTATCCCAAAACAGTTGGGATAAGAGCCCTGGTGACGCAGTGGTTAGAAGACAGTATTGCAGGCTAACTCACTGCTCACTCTAGTTCAATCCTGACAGACTCAAGGTTGACGCAGCCTTCCACGATCCTTCTGAGGTCAGTAAAATGAGAACCCAGATTGTTGGGGGCAACATGCTGACTCTGTAAACTGCTTAGAGAAGGCTGTAAAGCACTGTGAAACAGTGTATTATTGTAAGTGCTATTGCTATTAAACTGCCTGTCTCTTGTCCCAGCACTGACTGGTGATCCGTTTCAACTATATAATGTCTGGATCAGAGATGACTAATGATTGAGAGCAGCTTAATGCTCTATATCAGTGATGGCGAACCTTTTAGAGACCGAGTGCCCAAACTGTAACCCAAAACCCACTTATGTATTGTCATGTGCCGGGTGGGCATGGCCCATTGGCTGGGCGTGGCTGCGGTGGTAACGGCAGACTGGGTGGGACTAAAAAGTTCAATCAATCAATTCCAACTTTGCAAGATTTTTTTTCCCGCGAGAAGTTGAAATTGACTGATTGAACCTTTTTTTTTTTTTTTTTGCACACGGCAGTGGAGGCCTAAAGCGAAAAGGTTTTATAAAACTCAGCTGAAGGCCTCAGACTGGGGCAACAGCATGCGTGCCCACAGAAAGGGCTCTGAGTGCCGCCTCTGGCACCCGTGCCATAGGTTCGCCACCACTGCTCTATATGATTTCAGGAAGCTTTATTTCATTGAAAGCATTTATCTCTTGCTACCCCCTGCAAGTGGACTACATAAGACAAACCTTCCTAGTCTTGAACTTCCCTCCCAAGACTACCCTGTTGCTTTCTTGGCCACAATCCAGAAATATCTGGCCATCCTCTTTACACTAGGAAGAAAAGCATGCATAAAGACACAGGATGAAACCTAGAAGAGTAACACATCTTTATCTTCTCAGGCTACATCTGTTTGTTTGGTTGTTGTTGGGTTGGGTTTTTTTTTTTGGAGATGCTCTTTCACCATGGCAACTCACCACAGCCAACGTGCCGTGGGACAACCCGGTGCAGGATAAGAGTTACACTAATATCAAAGAAATAGTAGAAGAGAATCATGAAAGAAAGGGTGCAAAAGGAGGAACAAAGTGAAATGTGAATGACAAAAACTGAAATAATTACGGATTTTAAAATTAAGTTGAATTGTCCCACAGCAAGTTGGCCATGATGAGTTGGCTGTGGTAAATTGTCCCATTCCAGCTCCAGGAGCTCTTTTGGTGGACAATAAAGGAAGAAAAGGCCCTGGCCTCTATTGGCTACAATAGGTCACAAACCTGCACAGAACGCAGTTGTTAGCTCCCCATAGCTACAGTTCTGTTTGGAGGTTTGCATATTTTCAGACTGTTTATCCCCTCCTTGCAAACTGAATTAGAGCCCACGGTTTCAGCTAAGTTTAGCATCAGGTGGAAAATATTGTCAGCAGATGCCCACCCCCCTTTTCTGTCCTAGCAGAATAAACAGATTGAGCCATCATTGCACAAAGTTTATTTCCCAAGACTTGATGGCAAAGAGTGGGGGGACCGTTAACCCCCCCCATTCACCACCACTCAGGAGAAAAACTACCAGTATCTTGCCATCATTTCAGACTTTCTGCTTAGGAAAAAAAAGAGAGAGCTCTTGGGACACAGAAGACCTGTACAATGCCAACTTATGAATAAATACAGACTGAGGATCGCAGTAAGCTGAGACATAAAGCTTTTCCTTAAGGTGGCATCTTTCTCTGGCAGTACACTCATTATTCCATGTGCCAGCTTGCAAACACTTCTTGCCTACTAGATGAAGGAGAAAGGCTTTTATACTCCACTAGCTGAAATATTTTTCTCCAGTATCCAGCTAAGGGGACTGTGTTGTTCCTCCATATCAACTTCCTTGTTAGCAGCCTCCAGCTTTATAAAACCATCAAGCAGACTGGACAGGAGCATTGGGGATCGTCAGTTTATACGTCTTAACCTAGAGGAGCACATCCCTAGAGTGAGGCGAGCCTCCCGCAGATTCCAGGGTAGTCCTTTCCCCCCCCCCCTTCCAAAAGTGACCATTGAATTGTAACTGCACACCAATCCAAGGTCATTTAAACCACATTTGGCTTAATGTGTGAATCCAGTCACAGGATCAAGGCATTCAGATCCTGGGCAACCCACCCTTCTTGAGCTCCACTAAATAAACAGGTTGGGGCAGGAGAAGAAGTAACGGATGGAAACTCACCAAGGAGAGAAGCAACCTAGAACTAAGAAGAAATTTCCTGACAGTTAGAACAATTAAGCAGTGGAACGACTTGCCTCCAGAAGTTGTGAATGCTTCAACACTGGAAGTTTTTAAGAAGAGATTGGACAACCATTTGTCTGAAAGGGTATAGAGTTTCCTGCCTGTGCAGGGGGTTGGACTAGAAGACCTCCAATGTCCCTTCCCACTCTATTATTTTAATCTATTTTAAAGGATGCATATGGCAGGGCAGAACAAAGTTTTAGCAGTGGGTTTTGATTTGCACCAGAGACCCGGAAGCACGGGGAGAAAACAAGGCTTTCAAGCATCTTGTGTGAAAACTCATGTGTTGTGTTTGCTTAGAAAAAGCCGTCTCCCCCCCCTCAAGCTAGAGAGTGAAAAAAGGAGGAGCTGGAAATCTCAGCCAGCTGCTCTCAGCCCAGCTCACAAGCTTTCTCGGCAGCATTGCTGGAAGCAGCTTAAAGCAGCCCTCTCTCTATCTCCAAGGCTTGATCAACAGAGAGACTCCAGTTGATGGATCTTGGCAACAACCAGAGGAAAGCAAGTCTTCAAGATGCCTACTCAGTTGCTGGGAACGTTTGAATGAAATGCTTCTACTGATCACCATGGAGAAGATCTTTCAAGACAGAGCCAGCATATAGAACCCATCAGATCTCCATCCAGGGGGTGGGTGGGTGGAGAAGCTTGGATCAACAACTTTCACAATTTGTAGGCGAAACATACAGGTCCATTGTTTTCCTGGAAACATCCCCCCAAAGTGGGGCCACCTCCCCTGGAGAGAGCCCCTATGGAGGAGGTAGCCACCAATGTCACCTTTTGCACCACTGATATGGTTTTCAAGCAAGCCAATGCTTCTACTTGTTGGCCAAGCATGACGGGAGCTGGACCAGAGACAGTGATTATCCCCGTGCTGTTTGGACTGATCTTTCTACTGGGGATGGTGGGGAACACACTGGTGCTGGTGGTGCTTGGCCGTCTCCCACCAGGTGGACGCCCATCCCGCAGTGCCACCAACATTTTCATCCTCAACTTGAGCATTGCAGACTTCTCCTTCCTTCTCTTCTGTGTCCCATTCCAGGCCACCATCTACTCCCTGCCAGAGTGGATCTTTGGAGCCTTTTTCTGTAAGTGGGTGCACTATCTCGTCATGGCCACCATGCTTGTCAGCATCTTCACCTTGGTGGCCATGTCAGTGGACCGGTACATTGCTGTGGTGCACGCCAAGCGCTCCCTGTGCATTCGGAGCAAACGTAATGCCACTCTTGGGGTGGGCGCCATCTGGTTCCTCTCTCTCCTCTTTGCCATCCCGGTGGCTGAGCACCAGGAACTTTTAAGCGGGCACCAGCAGGCACCCAACAGCTCCTTCTGCTGGGAACACTGGCCTGGCAATCCAGGAGCCAAGCAGATATACAAGGTGACCATCTTCGTGGTGGGTTATCTGCTACCTCTGGTGCTCATCACATGCTGCTACACCAAGGTGGGTACCAATGGGGCAAGAGGGGATGGAGATGGGAGGTAGGCATTTTCAAGTTGGCACAGCCAGGCTCTCAGTTTAAGCCAGCCCGGCTCAATTCCAGGAGTTCTTTGTTTGCTAGAGAAAGATTTGGAGCACAATGGTATACTTCTCCCAGGCATGCACATAAGATACTCTCTTGTCATTAATTGATACCTGAGCATCCATACATGACTTGAACTAAGAGGAAAGCAAGGATGAGTTAAATCCTCTGGTCATTTGACACAAGAAGCCCACCGTCAAATCACTTTAGAATAGAATAGAATAACAGAGATGGAAGGGACATTGGAGGTCTTTCAGTCTAACCTTCTGCTCAGGCAGGAAGCCCTATACCATTTCAGGCAAATGGTTGTCCAATCTCTTCTTAAAAACCTCCAATCTTGGAGCACCCACAACTTCTGAAGGCAAGCTATTCCACTGGTTAATTGTTCTCACTGTTAGAAAATTTCTTATTAGTTCTAGGTTGCTTCTCCTTATTTTCCATCCATTGCTTCTTGTCCTGCCCTAAGGTGCTTTGGACAATAGCTTGACTCCCTCTTCTCTGTGGCAACCCCTGAGATATTGGAACAGTGCTATCATATCATTCCTAGTCCATCTTTTCATTAAACTAGATATACCCAATTCCAGCAGCTGTTCTTTATATATTTTAGCCTCCAGCCCCCTGATAATCTTTCTTGCTCTTCTTTCAGGTCGGGTCATACCTTAAGCTAAGCCAGATCATTACTCATAACATTGGGCTTGAATTGAGTGCATCTCACCTCTTGTGGATTGTAAACATATAGCTTAGTGTACTGTGTAGCCCCAGCCAAAGTGGTTATTTCCAACACTGTTTAAACTAAACTTGGGTATAGTATGATGTACAAATCTAATCATTAACATAGGCCATTCATCTATGCATATGAATGATAGATGACAGTCTGGGGGTTTCATATCCACTGAATCTGGGAATTTCCACATGATATGAAATCTATTCTACCGCTGAGCTACACACTCACCTCACTCCAATGGTCTTGCTAGGTTTGTGCTGAAAACTAGACAAATTCACAAGTCTAAACTGACCTTGGTAACAGACAGGCAGCTTCTGAATCTAAATTCCATCTTTCCTTTCCTAAATGTCTTGCCAGAATTTCACCACTATGATTTCTTCTTACATCTACGCCCATACATACACACCAAAGTAACAGAATTAAAGCCAGAAAGAGCAAAAGAGACCCCTTCTTAGTTTTAAAATCCAGAATCATATTATCCAAGAAACAATTTTTAACATTTGGAAACCTGGGGAAAGAAAATCTGAACATACCCAGATGATAAGCAGATGATGGAAATAATGCTATTTGTTCATGTGATTATCATTTGATGAAATGCAAACCCGTCCTTCTCATTTTACTCTAATTCCCTCTAATTGATTTTCTTCTTCTTCTTGTGATCAAGGTTAATATTTAATTTGTGGGAATGGGTTGTTTTAGGCTAATACAGATGTTTACTTGACACAGTTCCAATAGTTCTTGATAGAGGCCTCATTTTCTCTAAAAAGTGGAACTTATTTCTTTGCAAATGGTTGTAAGCCGTTTTCTAAGCAACATAAGTAGCCACTCATGGAGAGGGAGTTTCTCTTCTTGATACTGGCACCTGCTCTTTCCCAGACTAAGATGCCATGAATGTCTATTGGTATGAATCATGTAGGAAAAGTGGATACTTCCTTGCTTAAGAAATTTGTTAGTGCTAGAACAGTGGTTCTCAACCTGTGGGTCGGGACCCCATTTGGGGTCGAACGACCATTTCACGGGGGTCGCTAAACAATGCAGTCCGCCATTTTCCACCTCTTTTTCCTTAGCTGTGCTACTCCCTTTTATTCTATTGGCTTTTGAAAGCCAATAGAATAGATTCTCTTGAATAGAGTCTAATTCTATTGGCTTTCAAAAGCCAATAGGAATTGTCCAGGCTGTCTCTGCCCTGCTGAGCCCGCCAAAAGCCCCAGTCTGCAAACGGTGCTGCACCAGTTGAGTAGTCCTCAACTTATGACCAGTTGAATAGTCCTCGACTTACGACCGGTTGGGGGGTCACGGCATTAAAAAGATTGAGAACCACTGTGCTAGAACAAGGGTCTTCAAACTTGGCCAGATGTTCAGAATTCTGGGAGTTGAAGTCCACAAGTCTTAAAGTTGCTAAGCTTGGAGAGCAGTGCTAGAAGAAAGGAAAAGACATTAAACTTACTCCACTTCTCACTTACCTCCCTACCATGTCTGTTTTTTGACCTGGCCAAGCGTTGAAGAGCTGATACCAATCTTGAAAAGTTCTTCAAGTTTATCTTCTCTTAAACTAGCAGAATCAAGGTGGGGTTATTTTGACTTTCTTTCTCACCTTTGCTTCTCCCTCTGGATTATGGAATTGTTTCTCCAACTGTCTCCTTAATGATTCTTTCATATTAAGGTTGTCTCTCATTCCTTTTGCAGTTGATGGCTTTGCTTCAGCTTCTCTTCCTGCCTCAGTCCTTCCTAATACTCAGGAAAATTGGCAGGGTAGACTATATAAGCATTGTCCTTCCCTCTTGGTGAAAGGTTGAATGTAAATCTAATAAGCAACATGCTGTTCTATCAATCTTCTCCATAAGCCCAAGAGCACCTAACTACTTTATAAATCAATTTCGCGATCATCAAACTGTAAAGCCTGTTTCCAAAGTGTGTTCAAACAATCAAATCTCTGAATGTAACACAGCACACACTGTTGTTAACTAGGTCAAAGGTCTTCTTTATGGGAGTTCCTGTCCATTTTCTCCAGGAAGTGCCTGGTATCCCCTTGTTCCAGGATACCATTGGTCTTAAACTCCCATCAATTTTAACCTGTTGGTTTATCTGGATCATGGGGGCAGGGAAGTCTGCAAAGCTATCAAATCAGTATTCCATTAATGGAACCTGCAGTTCATAAACCAGAAGGAAGGAAGGAAGGAAGGACGGAAGGGAGGGAGGGAGGAATAAAGGGAGGGAGGAATAAAGGGAGGGAGAAAGGAGATGGGAAGGAGAAGGGAGACAGGCAGGTAGGAAGGAAGGAAAGAAGGAAGGGAAGAAGAGAGAGAGGAAGGAAGGGAGGGAAGGAGGAAGGGAGGAAGGAAGGAAAGAATAAAGGGAGAGGGAGGAAGAAAGGAGATGGGAAGAAGAAGGGAGATAGGCAGGCAGGAAGGAAAGAAGGAAGGAAGGAAAGAAGAGAGAGGGGAAAGGAGGAAGGGAGGAAGGGAGGAAGAAAGAAAGAAAGGAAGGAAGAAAGAAAGGAAGGAAGGAAGGAATAAAGGGAGGGAGGGAGAAAGAAAGGAGATGGGAAGGAGAAGGGAGACAGGTAGGCAGGAAGGAAGTAGGGAAGGAAAGAAAGAAGAGAGAGAAGAAGGGAGGGAGGGAAGGAGGAAGGGAAGAAGGAAGGAAGGGTTCCCTCCAACAGGAAACCAAGGTGGAAAACCTCCCCCCTTCCCCTCAAACAGAAAAAGTAAATCAGTTTTGGAGCATTCAATCACATGGCCACTGAGACAGAAATAAATCAGCTCAGTTTTTCAGTGGTCAAGACTGTAACACCAACACTCCTGATTTGGTAATAGCTTCAGTGATGTCAGATGCATCATGATAACACTACATCAATCGTATGGATTATGTGTTTCCATAATGACATGATTTGTGTCATTTGCTTGATGACATTATGGCATATACGACATCATTCCTTCCCTCCTTGCTTTCCCAGGCCAGGGTTGGCTCTGTATCTAAAGGAAAGGGATGGTTTAGGAAAAATGGCCTCTATGAACCCTTCTTTAGCAGAGGGCCTTAAACTAAATGCAGTAAACTTCCAATTTCCTTCCAGCCTCAGTAGTAACTTAGGAATTCAAATGTTTTCCTTCTGCGTCACAGTTTTGAGTCAGCCCGCCAGCAAGGGAGATAACAAATGCTATCGTTAATAGATGCATTTTCTTTTAATTAACTGACATAAGTACTTTAGTCTCCGAGATTTAATGGTTAAGTACATTCATTGCTTGGTTACAGTAGTGCAGTAACTCTGTTTTCAAAAGGTTAATCTAAATTTCGTTAGAGAACAGGATACACTTTTTCTCCTCTTAATAGTTTTACCGATTTTTTTTAAAAAAAATAGATAAAATATTGCCTACAGAATTAGACAATCTTACGTAAATTACAAACTCCTGAAAATAAATGCTCAACTGGTGTTTACAATAACAGAGAAAAAAAGTTGCATATGGCAAGGGCCACTGATGCTGCTGATGTCGGCTGTATTCCTATAACATACTTAATAGGACCAATGAGTGGTTAACGCAAGAGAACCATCAAAAAGACGTCAATTAACCTTAAATTAGATTCCTAAATCTTACCCAGATCCAGGCTCACTCAGGCACCTGTTTAAATTATTTTCATGTAGTCACCTACATCGTTTCTCAAGTCACTTAGAGAACTTTCACACCAAAAACAGTACTGGGGTAAAAAGAAGGACATTGATAAGAACTCATGCAAAGGATTCTTGGACAAGGTTTCAAGACTTTTTCAAGATTTTAACATCTTTTAAACGTCTTGTCTTTCTGTTTTTTTAAGATTACTTACTTTAAGTTCAACAATAGAGGCCATTTCAAGGGGCAGTGTTGTCTCCATGCTGAAGTTTGGGAATAGCTTTTTAAGACAGGATTGACACTGGACATTGACATAAACAAAAGCAAATTCTCCATATGTAGTATTGCTAAAGGTATCATATCTAGGCTACAAAATCAAACTTTTCTCTTTGCTGCTAGCTAGTGTGGGGTTTTGCCCTGTCCAGAAAAGGTAGCACTGAAAAAATAAGAAGCTTGCAAAACTAAATATTTGAGGCATGACATATCCATTTCAAAATAAGATGTAAAGATGTAAAATTTTCCAGAAATGCTAAATCAACATTTAGAAAAACATAAAATTGGGGGAAACCAGTCATATATGCAATAGCTTGATGTCTGGAAGGAGAAAGCAGCAGCATCCTTTCACAAGTCTACAATTTCAATTTTTTTTTTTTTTTAAAAAAGGAGCCATCCTTTTTCCATTCTACTGGTGACCTTGTGTAAAAAATAAATAACAGTTGAGCGTGGGTGAACAAGTCTGGAATTACAGTGCACAAAAAATGATCAGTGGTCCTCATTTACACAGGAGAAAGATGGTCCTGCAGATCAACTATTTGGTGTTATGGGCCATCAAGTCACCAATGTCTAAGAATTTAGTGCAGCATGTTAAGAAATGTAACACTAAGCATTGTGGGTAAAAAGAAGGACATTGATGAAAACTCATGTAAGATTTTAGGATTCTTGGACCCAGGAATCTTTCAGGATTTGAACATCATTTAAATGTTTTGTCTTTCTGTTTTTTTCGGATCATTTTAACTTAAGTACAACAATGGGGCTCCTTGACTCCTATCAGCTGCATGGACAAGTCCCTGCAGTTGTCTTGGTAAGAGCTCGGAGGTGGTTCTATTCACTTCTTTATTTAATTTATATCCCACCATCATTATTTTTATCAACAACTCAAGGCAGCGAACCTATCTAATACTCCTTCGTCCTCCGATTTTCCTCACAACAATCCTGCTTGTTGAGTTGGGCTGAGACAGAGAAAGAGAGTGATCCAAAATCAGCCAGCTGGCTCTCACGGCTAAGCTCTCATGAACTCACTTTCTCCTAGTGATTGGCCCAAGTCAACCGACCGGCTTTCAGGGCTAAGGCAGAACTGGAGCATACAATCTCCTACAAAGTTTCTTAGCTTGATGCCTTCACCATTAGACCAAGCTGGTTTGCCTAGGACAGGGGTCCCCAACCCCCAATCTGTGGACCAGCACTGGTCCGCAGCATGCCCAAAACTATGCAAACAAAGGAGGCCTCATTAATCACGTGAAGTATTAATACCACTCTTCAATGCCTTGGTAAGGCCACACTTGGAATCCTGCATCCAGTTTTGGTCACCACGATGTAAAAAAGATGTTGAGACTCTAGAAAGAGTCACAGAGAAGAGCAACAAAGTTGATTAGGGGACTGGAGGCTAAAACATATAAGGGACGGTTGCTAGAATTGGGTATGTCTAGTTTAAAGAAGAGAAGGACGAGGGGGGACATGATAGCAGTCTTCCAATATCTCAGGGGCTGCCATAAAGAAGAGGGAATCAAGCTATTCTCCAAAGCACCTGAGGGCAGGACAAGAAGCAACGGGTGGAAACTAACCAAGGAGAGAAGCAACCTGGAACTAAGGAAGAATTTCCTGACACTGAGAACAATTAACCAGTGGAACCACCTGCCTCCAGAAGCGGTGAATGCTCCAACACTGGAAGTTTTTAAGAAGAGACTGGACAGCCATTTGTACGAAATGGTATAGGGTTAATTGCCTGAGGAGGGGGTTGGACTAGATGACCTCCAAGGTCCCTTCCAACTTTACTACTATTACTATCTGTGGGATGCAGGCAACACACGAAACCACATCCCTTCCAATCCGTGAAAAAACCACTGAACCGGTCCCTGGTGCCCAAAAGGTTGGGGCTAGGGCCAAGAAAGAGGGCGTGGCCCAAAGTCACCCAGCTGGCTTCTGGGCTTAAGCAGGGCTAACTCCTGTGGCCTCCTACGTTCTAATCCAGCACTTTTAACCCTTACACCAAGCTGGTTCTTGGCTGGTCCCCTAACTAAGTAGCCTTTACCATCTGCAAGCGTCAAATCCCAGGCAAGATCTCTTTGCTTGTGGTTGCTTCTCAGCAACGGATCATTTAGGCCTAAATGGTATTAATTACCTGAATGCAGTTAATGTTTTCACTGTGCTTCTTCAAATGTAAATAGCAGATTGGAGGTTGAGGGAGTCAGCACTGGAGAGAGAGAGAGAGAAAGAGAGAGAGAGAGATCAACTTGCTTTTTTCTCACTTATACACAAACAACCCTACTTTTTAAAAACTTCCATGATTTTAACGAGCAGCAAAATGCCCTAACAAACACCATTTAGAAAGGTGACATAGAGCTAAGTTTGAAGTAATAGAGAGTAATTTTATTTTATTTTTTGCTTTTGCTTTTCAAGGCCAGACTTCACTGCAGAGGCCTCTTTTGCAAATGGAGGTAGGGAGAAGCATCCCTTTGCATAAACAAAACAGATGCAGGTTAATTAGCGCAATGTTATGTCAACCCTGAGTCACAGAAATACGATGCCTTTCAAACAGGAGATAAAACAATTCCATTAAGATTAGTGGCTCTTGACAGATGTAACTTCCCTGAAGCTGAACAGTGATCTAAGGTGACGGCCATCAACTTGTTAGATGGATTTACACAAAATGTTGAACTAATGTGGTCCAAGATTTAGTGGTTGTATTTGCCCAGCTTCAAAATTTCCCTTCCCTTCCCTTCTCTTCCTTTCTCCTGTACAATTAGCATTTTAATTAAGCATTTAGTATATTGTGTAGTTTGCTGTAATGGATAAAGCATCAGGCTACAAAACCAGGAGACCATAAGACCATGGGTCAATCACTTTCTTTCAGCTCTAGGAAGAATACAATGGCCAACCACTTCCAACAAACCTTGCCAAGAAAACTGCAGGTCTAGTCCAGGCAATCTGTGAGAATCAGACATGACTGAACAGAAGAAAAGTATGTATATTCCAGACAACCTATGAACAGTTTGTTCATTGTTTCAGAAATATTTCCTTACCTAAACCAATAAACAGAATGATGATGAGCAGGCAAAAAAGGAGGCGCAATGGGAACAAGTTTTGACTTCCTGCTGGCTTCCCCAATGATTTTGCTTGTGGGAAGGTGGCAGGGAGTGTCATAAATCATGATCCCATGACCATGGCTGACTACATTGGCATGGCGGGGCTGCAGGGTGGCGTGGTAGTGCTTCAACGGCCATAATTTTGTCAGTACTGTAGAAGTGGTCTGAAGATTCCTGAAATTTCAATCCCACAAAATGGGGCCTGGATTTCGAACATGTAAGCTAGTATCAGGCACGATGGATCAGGTCCACGTGTGAAGGTCCAATTAAACTAATTTACTGTTATCCATGCCTATGCACGAGAATATTCTTAACCAACCTGCTATAAATTAGATAAAGGTCAACAGAATTCAAGAGGGGTTGAAGTTAGTTCATTTGTGGCTATGTAGAGATTCTAGGTTGATTTGAAATATCGATAGCTCAGGTATAGAATGAGGGTGAAGTTCATTCTCTGAGCTTATGGAAAAACACCAACACATTATACATGAACAAAAAAACCATATGCCTCAACTCCATAGGACAGACAGACACTTCAGAATGCACAATCCACAGGAATGCCAACAAAATACAAATCCAAAAACGCAACTCACTACAACAGAAACTAATACCATCACCCCAAAATCACAAGACGGCAATTCAAAACTATGGATCAGAAATCTATCCAGCAGACTTTTATCTAGAAGGCAGGACAAGAAACAACGGATGAAAACTACTCAAGGAGAGAAGCAACCTGGAATTAAGGAGAAACTTCCAAACAGTGAGGATAATCAACCAGTGGAACAGCTTGCCTTCAGAAGTTGTGGGAGTTCCATCACTGGAGGTTTTTAAGAAGAGACTGGACAGCCACTTGCCTGAAATGATATAGGGACTCCTGCTTGAGCAGGGGGCTGGACTGGAAGACCTCCAATGTCCCTTCCAAATGTATTCTGATTGATTGATGGTGAAAAGACCGTCCTCACACACGGCCTCAATTTCAACCGCAAAGATGCTGAATTCCTCGCCAGTCTCAAACCCATTCTAAAAACATACAATCCGGACCACGAAACACAAGAAGACATCAGACAAAGAATCATCTCCAACGTGCAGTGCAACAGACAAAACGAAATTGAGCCAGAAGGAGAAAAGAGCACTAAAGATACTGAAAAAGGTCACAAACTCGGAGGTCAAACCTTCACCCTCATTTTAGGATGACCCCTCTTTCAACTCCACCCTCCAAGTTCTGCTATTTCTTCCCCTACATTAGCCCATTACAGCGACCTGTTTTTTTTTTTTTTTAAAAAAAAAAGGTTGCCCTATGAGGCTCCATTTTGCCCAGGTGAAGGTTACAGACAGACAAACAGACAGAAGAGTTCTAGTAATATATAGATAGCTATTATGGAGTGCCGTTTCTTAAAAACACCCAAGAGGCTATAAAAAAAAAAAAGCAAGGGGTTGCAATGATCTCATTTGAAGCCCGATCAAATTAAGGGAGAAGATTCGTTGTTCTCTTGCAAACACCAGCAATGGGCTGAGGAAAACTGATATTTTCTGAAATGAGGTAACAGTTTCTTTTGTTCTTTCTCGTTGTAGGTTTTATATCACCTTCATAAAAAAGTGAAGAATATTTCCAGGAAGTCAGAAAGATCAAAGAGAAAGGTAAATGCCCAACAGCAATTACTAAGCATTGTAGACGGAGAAGATATGTTGTGTTTTACAAAAGTAATCAAAATGTGGTACATCTGTTTCTATGAGAGATGATGCCCGCGGGGGTGGGGGGAGCTGGTGTGAAGGACAACAATGAGGTGGCAGTTTCCCAGAAAGGAGGGAACATATTCTAGAAAGAGGGAGGGGGAGACAAGAGAGAGACCAGCCCAGAGATGGATAGGAGATAAAGAAGATTCAAATAGCCACCCCCTAGGATAGATTCATTAGGGTGAGAGTAGTAAGCATTTAGTCCGGCAAGATTCTGTCTGTTATATGTCAGCATATAAAAAAATTGAACCCTGGTTGAACCAATCTGATTTAGTGATTAACGCACCAGACCTGAAAGCAGAAGACCATGAGTTCAAGTCCTGCCTTAAGCCGTGAAAGCCAGCTGGGTGACTTTGGACCCTTCCCTCTCTCTTGCAACAAAACCCACCTAACAAGATTGTTGTTGTAGGGAAAATAACAAGAGGAAGGTGTGTTGGATATGTTTGCCACTTTGCGTTATTTGCAAAAAATAATTAAAGCGGGATAGAAACAAAGAAACAAACAAATAAATGCGTAACTCCCTTTTCGGAAGGTGGTAGAACTGAATTTCATGTAAGAAACTCATGGAGGGCGATAACTAGCAATATTTTTTTTTTCCTGACAGCAAGCCAACGGTCTTGCAGGCATTTAAGGTTGAGCGTTTTCATGCTGTGCATATTTAAAATTTCTGTGAACTGCTGTTTTGCTGTTTCACAACCAATTAGCAAGATGACCGTGTTTGATCAAAGTTCTTAGCCCAGGCAAATGTGTTTCCAAATAAGGGTTTTTTTAAAATCAGTTTATCATCCTTTATTCACCAAATGTTACAAGGAAACCCAGTGTTAATTTGAAATACTGCCATAAGGAAGACAAACATACAGTTATAAATAATAGTACAGTTCCAAATTAATTTTTTTGATTTTTAAAATTGCAAGGAGTTGAGTGGAGGACGTATTTGTTGGTTGCTTCAGACTAACAATTTTAGGAACTGAGAGCAACTTTTAATATGCATCGCGCTTGAAGGAATATATTAAAAAGATACAGAGCTTTGTTTGCATGTTTATAATCTCTATCTTAACTTTTTAAACATGTACACCCTTCCCACAAGTATTCCTGTTGGGTAAAATGATTCCAAAAGCAGTTTTTGTACTTCTGAAAGCCATACAGGACTATCTGTATCCGTAGATAGAAAGCTAGAAACAGTTTTATTATTAAAATTACATGCAGATGCTGTTTCTTTGTCTCCCTTATCTTAATTTACCTTTTTTCTGTTAAAAACTCTAATGAAGAATTACTTCAAAACTTGCTCTACCTTGTGGCCTTTTGTGGACTTGGTAATGGTCTTACTCTTATTCCAGTCCTTTCTGATGTCATGATACATTTTACTACATATATAGAATGTACGTTTACCCAGATTCTGTAGATGAGGATAGTCTGTGGACCCAGGATTTGTAAGTTGGTTGTTAAGTAACATGGTTGTTAAGTGAATCTGGCTTCTCCATTGACTTTGCATGTTAGACGGTTGCCAAAGGTGATCACATGACCTGGGACATGGCAACCGTCATAAATATGAGCCAGTTATCAAGTATCCAGATTTTGATCACATAACTAACTGTGGGGATGCTACAATGGTCATCAGTGTGGAAAAGGGTCATAGGGCGATAAACAAGTGGTTGTAAGTCAAGGACTACTTCTATCTCATCTGCAAAATGATGATTAGAGTGCACAGTAGCAGCTGCCTTGAGTCTGTTTCTCACCAAGAACAAAATTACTGAAAGTCCAAAACACCCGTCAAAGTGACCGAGGCAGGCGATAATTCCAAGGAGATCTCCTTCTTCCAGTCTGGATTTCTTCGGCTGCCAGACATACTTTTTTTTTTTTTTTTTTAAGAAAAACAGGAAACTCAGATACTCCTGCTATTTGACGACTGATATAATTTAAAATAATTTGCTCTTGTATATGTATTAGAGAGCAAATCAGTTTTCCATCAAAAGCATTATTATTTTTTTGGCTGAAATACTGTACTTTCCTTGGGCCATTAGCTGTTTAGTTCCTGCTTCTATAATATTATGCTCAGCCATAGGATAATTATATCATATTGATGGATATAAATGGGGCTTAATGCTGGGTTTTTACATTTAACTCTAACAGGTATAATTGTGACTAGATTGGCTCACCCAAGTAGTTGTCTGTGGAGATTGTCAGTCCTCCAGCTCGTGGTTGGCCCAGAGGTGATTCCTTCATAAGGCAACTGCGCTTTGTTTTTCCTTGAAAACGTTTCACTTCTCGTCGAAGAAGCTTCTTCAGTTCTGACTTGAATGATGGAGGATGGAAGGGTTTGTGTTCCTTGCAGTCATCTCGTCGTTAGCACTCTTTCTGAGAGTCATTAAAGCCACAGGGAAGCTTATCTGGGCCCTGGGGGGGCGGTCACCTGAATCAGAGTGCAAAATGGATATGGAACATCCATCCTCACAACACACACTTTTCAGCAGTTCCAAGAAGGTGTCTGCCATTGGAGAGCTTCACATTATGGTCTCCTTCATTTCCCATTCAGAGTGCCTAAAAATTAAAAAGCCAGTGAGAATTATGCTTGTGTGTGTATGTGCGTGTAACAGAAAAACAACAGTGATCTTTGCTAATTGGAAAAGATGTTGGCTGGTGAATTTGGCAAGAAATGTTTCACTCTGATTGGTGCAGCACGAGGTCGGAGGGTTGCAGAGCTACTGTTTGAACGGACAGCTTTCAAACCTGACTGGCTGTTTAGTCCAGGGGTAGGCCACCTTGGCTCTTTTATGACTCGTGGACTTCAACTCCCAGAATTCCTGAGGGGAAAGAAAGAGGTTTCCAAGCTGAGCCATGCTGGCTCAGGAATTCTGGGAGTTGAAGTCCACGAATCATAAAAGAGCCAAGGTTGCCTATCCCTGGTTTAGACCAACAGCTTCATTCCCAGTGTTGTTTTATCTACAGGCTAGGATCAGGAGGTATTGTGGGGAAAAGCCCACATGATCATTTTGGCTTGTGCGGGGACGAGAGTGGGTCTGTAGGCCATGTTGAGTAGTAAAACCTTTCCATTTTCTTTGTCTGAAATCACTCAGGCAGGAAGGGCTGATACAGAGAGTAGATCAGGTTGAGGACAAAAGGGGGAAAAACCAATCTTTTCTTCCAAAACTTCTTTTCTTTTTTGCATCTTTTCTCCCTCCCCAATAACAAACTGCAGGGAAGTTTTTAAGAAGAGACTGGACAGCCATTTGTCCGAAATGGTGTAGGGTTTCCTGCCTGAGCAGGGGGTTGGACTGGATGACCTCCAAGGTCCCTTCCAACTTTACTACTACTACTACTACTACTACTACTACTACTATTATTATTATTATAACCCGTGTTTTCTTTCCAAAAGTTTAAATTCATCATTGCAGGGGCTGAAGATAGAAACCTGGGCTGGCTGGTTCTATTACGGAGTGCTTATATGCAGTGGTGGGATTCCGATAGGTGAACAACCGGTTCTCTGTGTGGATGCTGCTTCCGGACATCCATTCTGGGCCTGGGCAACAAAAAAATTAGCTACCGGTTGTGCCAAAGTGGTGCAAACTGGCTGAATCCCACCACAGGAAGGAAGGAAGGAAGGAAGGAAGGAAGGAAGGAAGGAAGGAAGGAAGGAAGGAAGGAAGGAAGGAAGGAAGGAAGGAGTGGTGGGATTTAAATTCAAATATGTGAACAACCGGATCTCTGTGTGGATGCCACTTCTGGACGTCCGTTCTGAGCCTGGGCAACAAAAAAATTAGCTACCGGTTCTGCCGAAGCAAACCGGCTTAATCCTACCACTGCTTATATGGCATAAACAGATGGCCTCCCTTGGACAATGCTGTCATCTTCCAGGGCAGGATTGTGGCCTATGAATTCCAAATCACTAACAAGGAAGGGATTTACAAACATCAGATAATGTTTGCCCTTTAGTCTAGTATTGCATATTCTGGCTGGCAGTTTGATTTAAAGATTTTTAGGGACGGAAGGCTCTTTCACAGGCATGTCTAAAAGGTTGAAACAGTGGCCAAGAGGAGTGAATGAATAGTCATAATTTGAGGAGTAATCACAGCGGACGCCAGCTTGGTTTGTCTGTTAGCCAAGATTACACTTTGATTTGGCCCAAGATGCTGCTGTGTCTTGATTCTCTTCCAAAGGGTGCCCTTTCTCCATCACCTCCCACCCTTCCTCTTTGTCATTTGTGTGGCAATTATTTAGTCAGAGTTTCCAAAACAAATCTCAGGGCAGAGCCATTGAAAGCTACTCAACAAATGACTCAGAGGTTCTGGGGCTTTTTCACCCCTCCAGCCAACCACTGAGTGCATTCAGGACAAAATACTTTGCTTTCTGGACATAACCAAGAGCCATGTAATTAGAGCATTTTCAATAGCACTTTAGTCCTGGAAGTGCTAATGTAGGGCTGGTAGCTCCACGGTAAAGTTTGGGTGATGAATCAAATCAAGACCTGACCATAATTGTGAGCTCCCAGAAAGTAAGCAATGTTAAAAAGGACATTGCAGATAATAGCTTTCTATTGAACAGGGATGTTCAATTTCTCCCCTCTCCAAATTGTCGAGGGCTATATGTGTGCAGCACGTGCGTGAGCCGCAAATGAGCTCACCACATTTTCATCTAACATACGACACAAATGCAAATGGGGGATGAGCTCCAAGCAGGCAATGGGGTTACTCTAAATAAACCGCAATTGGGTTCATTTAACTTTGCACGGTGTGGGTGAATGCAGTCAGTTCCATCTGAATGTATGGATAGTGCTCTTCCAGTAGCCATAGCAACAGTCCTTAGACTTATATACCGCTTCACAGTGCTTTACAGCCCTCTCTAAGTGACTTGCAAAGTCAGTGTAGTGCACCCAACAATGTGGGTCCTCATTTTACTGACCTCGGAAAATGAAAGGCTAAATCAACCTTGAACCAGTCAGGATCAAACTCCAGATTGTGGACAGAGTTAGCCTGCAATACTGCATTCTAACCACTGCGCCACCAGGGCTCCTTTTAGTAATTTAGTTTGGAGCATTATTTAGCCCAGTAAGCCCATTTTTTCCTCTCTCTTAGTAATCCTTTTGGTAGAAGTGGGAATGTGAACTCTCCAAGGTCCTGATAACTTACTTTAGAGTCTTGGTTAATAAATGAGTCCATTTGGGGGAAACCATATCATACATTAAACCAGTGTTTCTGATATTCAGCAACTTTAAGATGTGTGGATTTCAGTTCCCAGAATTCCACACTCAGCATCCTGTCTACACATCTTAAAGTTGCAGGGGAGGTTGAGAAATGTTGCATTAAACAATAAGCGAACAGCTTGGATTCACACCCAGAAGTAAAAAAAAACTAACCCAAGTTATCAGTAATTGAATTTATCACACTGTGAGAGTCTGCTAGATGTGAAACCAACCTGCTTAAGCATGTTGCATGAACCCAATCTTAGTAAGCGACTGTCCATAACTTTTTAAGGTTTTTATCCTACCTCTCATTAATTCAGGGTTTTAAGGCTGTGGTACCCAACATTCTCTCCTATTTTTCCTTACAATGTAATAAAATAGGTGGATTTGTGAGGGAGTGACTGGCCCAAAATCACCCAGTGAAATTCTTTGGTTGAGGAGGAATTAAAACTGGAGTCTCCTCAATTCTAATCCAACACCATTACTACTGCACAACACTCAATTTTTCTCTCTTTCTCTGTATGTGTGTGTGAGAGAGAAAGAGAGGGAGGGAGAATGACACAGAGATTGTGATTTCTTGATTACCTCATGTCAGGACTGTAAGCATTGCCAGGAATACAATTAAAATAGCAGAAGAACAATTAAAACAAATCCCGAAAGAAAAAAAGAGTGTTTGTTCAAAATGAAAACATTCAAGCTCATTTGAGGGGTGAGATCATTTGCAAGATTAATCTCCAAATTCTCTGTAGCAGAAATAAAATTAGGTTTGTTGTCAAGCTGTCCTAAGCCCCGTTTAAGGACTACATTTTTTAAAATTAACTTTTAAAAAAAGTTAATTACCCCCTTGATAGCTGCCAGGTTGCCAATAGTTGAATATCAGAAATCCGACTCTTGTCCATCGCTTGACGTATAGTTAAACACAACTTGGCATGTGGCATCTTTGTAAAAAAATAAAATAAAACGATGCCGCACAAGCTGCAGTTCACCCAGTTTGTCTCTCCAAAATTTCTCTTTCTTTCTTGCAGACGGCCCAGACCGTCCTGCTGGTTGTTGCCGTCTTTCTGATCTCCTGGCTCCCCCACCACATCATCACAATGTGGGCAGAATTTGGGCAGTTCCCCCTGAACAATATCTCCTTCACCTTCCGCATCATCTCCCATTGCTTGGCCTACGGGAACTCCTGCATCAACCCCATCATCTACGCTTTCCTCTCGGAGAATTTCCGCAATGCCTGCCGTCAAGTCTTCACGTGCAAGTTCCTCCTTCAGCCAGCCCCTGCTGACAAGCTGGTGAGAGTTCGCATGGAGAATTTCTCCACTACTCACTCCACAACCAATGTATAAAAGGGAAGACTTGAAGTAGGACAGGAAGAACAGCAAATGGGCGACTATACAAAAATGTTCAGAAATGGTTCATCTTGGAAAAGCTGGCCTGAACATTCGTTATGTTCACCAAGGCGATATTACCCAGCTCTCTTTTTTACCCATCCATCATATTTACTATGGGTGATATTATTCATGAGTCATGTTCGTCATAATTAAGTGACCCATGTCTCATATTTACATGGCTATTTGACCCATCTCTGATGTTCACCATGGTGATATTACCCATCCACCATGGGTAATATGTTCACCAGGGTTCGCCAGCGTTCTATTACCCATCTCTGATGTTTACCGTAGTTATATTATCCATTTATGATGTTCAACATGGTTATATTGCCCATCTCTCATCTTCACCATGGTTATATTTCCTATCCATCATGCACACCATGGTTATGTTACCCATTCTTTGTTGGCACCACTTTGACTTTTTCAGCACTAGTCCATTCATGGCTTAGGAGAGACAATGAGTGTTTCTCATAATGCCTAAAGGGAAAGTTCCAATTTTCTGGAAGGTACAAATTTTTATTTGCTGCTTGCTACTGAAAAAGGCAGTGAAAAGGAGACACCAGTACAGCAAGCTGTCTCAAGTATTGCTGCTACCAAGCCCTAACCTTTCAACTCGCAGAAAGCATTTCGATGTTTAGTGTGACAGTTGGTGCTTTGTGTGTAGGTCTCAAGAAGTTTGTGCCAAAGCAAAAACCCTCAGTGCATTATGCAAGGTTGCAAAATTTATCTTCCTTGGTAAAATTGATTTCACCCTTCTTAGTGATATGTGTTAATTTATTCTTCGGTTGTGGAAAGCAAAAGGATGGGCAATCGGCAACTTTTTTTTTTGCTGACTATCTGAAATTCTTTCGGCCATCTCTCTTTTCTTTGCCTGAACATTTTCAAAGATTTCTTTGCAACCAGAAGATCTAGAAACATTAAGGAGCATTGTAGGTTCAGGAATAGTGTAGTCCCAAGCTAACTTAAATTGGAAAAAGTACATTATGTTGTTTTTATTGTGAAAGAAATAACTTTTACTTACTGCTTTCTAATTTGCAACTATCCTCTCTCTCTGTCTCTCTCTATTCATTGGAATATAAACAAAATATAGAGAAACACCCTCAATAAAAGAGGCACTGCAGGGTACTCTGAAATTAGGAACTGCTGGAAATCTGTCAATTTATGCAGCACAAAGGACACAATTTGAGGTTTTCCACACCAAATGCAGTCCCTCCATGCCCTGAAAGTGGTCTATCCAGTAGCCCTTCAAAAGCTGGGCAGCTGCTACCTTGATGTGTGGAGCACAATTCACAGAACCCTCCAGCAAATAATGTCTTTATAGACATCTCATAGAGATGAGATTCACGTATCTGCGGGAACATCCAGACTTGGAAAAGAAAGAAGGCACGATTGGAAGAGATGGTACTAATTGGGTTATTTCATTTTAATTAACTGTCAAAGTCAATGAAATAAAATGGTTTAGATCCTGGGTCCGCCACCTTTTGGAAAAGAATGCTTGGCACATCGCTGGAAGTCCACAAGGAGATCTTCTGTGGAAGAACATAGATGATCTGTAGTTGCTCAGTTGCTGGGCAAGATGGACCATAGCAAGCTATGATGAATCAGATTCCATATTTCCTTTTTTTTCACCACTAGACCACACAAGCCTTCAGATTGGATCCAACAACCTGGAAAGGAGACATGTTCTTTTTTTCCAGCATTTAAACTCCAGGGTGTCCACATGTGGCCGAACCATCATCTGTCTGTAAAGGAAAGCCATCTGGGAAAACTGAGGTTCCAACTCAGCTTCAAATACGCTTTAACTTGAATGTGGCAGCTGGGAAAATCTCCCCAAAGAGCGTGGCAGGTTCCCACACTTCAAGTTCCATCTGTAACAGCAGAAAGATGTGAGAATTTGCTTTCATACATAACATACACACTTCATTTTGGCCAGATTTAGAACTGCAGTTGTTTTATTATAGTATTATCTTTGAAACACTGAAGAGGTCAGATGTATTTTTTTGTTCAAAGCAATGTGCTGAACACTGCCGTGTTGGTGAATGTTTGTGTCCACATATGGTGTCCAGATTTGCTTGGTTGTCAAAAGTTTATATAACTGTGCGTTACTGGAATCCTTAGTTTAGAAGCCAATGGGTATCCATTGTTGTTGTATTGCACTACAGATGTAAAAATGCTTTACTGTACTGATTACTTTTATTGTGGTGGAAAAGAACGATGTGCCTCACCTATCTTTGCAAATTGGAACACACTGCATTAAAACATTCTGTTTTTCAGTTGCTAAATGGTTACTAATCTGCTCGCTTGGCAATGCTAGCTGTGGACTGGTCCAGCTGAGATATTGGTCTGATTCACATGGCAGTCCAAGTCATAATGTGGTTTATTTTTGGTTTATCGTGCTAAGTGAATCCAGTCATTATGGCTTGTAAATTGTGTTTTATCTTACATTAAGTCCAGTCAATTGCAGAGTTCCCTCCCCCAGCAAACAAATTGTAACTGGATCAGCATTGTGAAAATCAAGACACGGGTATTCCTCAATTTTATGACTATATAGAACATAGAATAGGGCTGGACGGGACCTTAAGTTTTCTATTTCCTTCCCGTGGCAGGAAATCCTATACCATCTCAGAAAAACAGCTGTGCAATCTCTTCTTAAAAACCTCCCGTGATTAAAACCCCACAACTTCTGGAGGAAAGCTGTTCCATTGATTAATTGCCCTCACTATCAGGAAATTTCTCCTTAGTTTCAGGTTAGATCTCTCTTTAATAAGCTTCTACCAGTTACTTCCTGTCCTGCCCTCAAGTGCTTTGGAGAATAGGTTGATCCCTTCTTCTCTCCGAAAGCCCCCTCAAGTAAAACCAGAATAAGAATGATAATATTTGTTGTTAAGTGATGAAATCTTTAAGCAAGGCATCACATGACCCCCCCCCCACAACTTTACGACCTTTTCCCCACAGGTGTTAAGTGAGACAGAGACGAGACTGTGACTTCTGATCTTTCTTGCTGGCTTCCCCATTGACTGCGCTTGTCAGAAGCCAGCTGAGAAGTTGCAGATGGCAGTTAGGTGACCTTAGGGATGCTGCAACAGATAAGTGCAATGAGCCGTTGTAAGCCACTTTCTCAGCACTGCTGTAACTTCAAATGGTTATCAAACACATGGCTGCAAGTTGAAGATTACCAGCTAAAAGAATTTCTAACCTGCTCGGGCAAGTGTAAAATAATTATTTAGAAATGTTTAGATTTCAAAACATTGAAGACATAGGATATATATTTATATGCTAAGCCAGTGGTTCTCAACCTTTTACTTCATCACAAACCCCCTTTAAATACTTTTTGTGGCCATGCAGCATGGCCACAGACCCCCGAGACTTAAGATTTAAATAATAACATTTCTTCAAGCCTTTATGGACTCTGTAGCAACATCATGCCCCCCCAATGGGGCCCAGGGACTACAGGTTGAAAACAACTGTGCTAAGCTATAAAGACTGATCTTGATTGGAAAATAAGGTTCAACAACAACAAATAAATCAGATGCTTAGCTTGAAGTGAATTGTAGCTCCTGAAAGCTGATGTGCTTTAATAAATTTTGGTAGCCAGAAGGTTAACAGTCTCCAGATTTTTTTTCCTATAACAAACTAGTATGGTTTTGCTCCCACAATGTTTGACCAAAAATAAAGTGAGCTTTTGATATATGGTTTCCTTGGTTTATGGTCTGCGTAAATCACAAGTTCAGCTTGACTTGAACAAGACTTGACCTTGTGCTAGTTTAAAAAGGAATCAAGGGTGTGATTGTTGTTGTTGTTTTGCAATATTGTTACTTTTATGATCTAAATAACATGGAGTTCTTGCTTCTAATTGGGGAAATGGCAAATGTGGAAAGTTAGGGTTAATCCCAATCAGTATTAAAAATGCCCTTTAGTTTACATAGATTTTATGAACACAGAGGTTTTCTTAAGCCAAACTTTCATTGCTGCTTCAAAAAAGTCTTTTTATCCCATGCAGCAGGCATATCAAACTGCCAGCCTACAGGCTGGATGCGTCACGCCGAGAACGCACCCACCCCATTGCTGGCAATGGGGAAAGTCGTGATACGTCGCATGATGTCACGTGATGTCGTGAGTTTGACATGCCTGCCATACAGGATAGATTCCATTAAGATTACTCCAAAAACCCTACAGGATACATCTTTGAATCTTCTCAAGTATTGCTTTCTGCTTTTATTTCTGTACCTTTAATAGTAGCCAAACACAGCGGCTTTATTTGCACATTATGCTCTGCAGGAAATTAAGTTTGCATGCATATTCACAAGCCTATTTTTAAATACAAGCCCAGCAACTTGCTGACTTTCAACTGAGATTCCACGTCACCCTTCATCCCTTTAAGTCAGATGTTGCAGTTCAGATTCGCTATAGGTTGTGGCATCTGAATAAAAATGATGCAAGAATTTGCCAACTCTGATTGCTATGGGTGGAGTAAACATGCTTGCTGTGTGAAAGTACCACTATGCCTGGATATCAGGTGAAACCACAGACCAGAACGTACGCATTGCTCTTTTATACCTTCTCAACTCACTTTTCCAGTTAATTGGAAATAGCAGCTGCTTTGACATAGATCACATGCAGCCAAACCATTGTTAAAGAGACAATGATGATTCTACTCTAACAGCTCCTGCACTTTGTTTTAACATGCTCTCTAAATATGCACCGAGATCTTGGATATTACTGCTCACAGTTCTGCCGTGTCTGCCTCTGTACTCTTCAAGGTAAGCTGGATGACTGCAAATGTTCACAGCACGTCCTCAAAAGCTCTCTATACATGCCCAAGGGCACTTCTTTCACTTATTAACATGTGTGTTCTGGCACTGAAAGCAGAAACCTGACCAAATATGCAATTAGTATATGACAGTCCAATGAGTTTGCAAACAATATTAAGGATGTACAGATAGTCAATCAATAAATCAGAGTAGAGCTGAAAGGGACCTTGGAGGTCTTCTAGTCCAACCCCCTGCTCAAGCCATACCATTTCGACTTATGAACTGAGCCAAAAATTTCTGTTGCTAAGTGAGATGTTAGTTTTGCCTCACTTTATGACTTTTCTTGCCACAGTTAAGCGAATCACTACAGTTGTTAAGTTAGTAACATGGTTATTAAGTGGACTGGGTTTCCTGGTTGACTTTGCTCGTCAGTTTCAAAAGCATTCACATAACCCTGGGACTCTGCAACCACCATAAATATGAGTCAGTTGCCAAGCATCTGAATTCTGATCACGTAACCATGAGATTGCCGCAATAGTAATTAAGTGTGAAAAATTGATGTTAAGTCACTGTTTTCAGTGCCTTTGTAATTTTGAATGGCCACTACATGAACCGTTTTAAGTTGAGGACTAGCTGCACACTATTTTTTGAATTCAGAATGTAATAACCAGAATGCATTAAGCTGCTTTTGGTACATGCAATGTATTTCCAGGAAACTACCAAATTGTACCTGGAATGGCAGAGCCCAGAGGAAGTCTGGCATGGCTGAGGGCTATGCCGTTTGGCATCTGAACTGCTGGATTTTACCATTTGTAGAATAATATATAAAGTCAATTTGGACAATACAAAACATATGTAAATATGTTGAATAAATATGATGGATGCAATATCCTCCATGTTTTTATAGGATAGATGAAGTCTCTGACTGTTCCATGTCAGCATCAATGTATTAGCACAGTTTTATTAAGGAACTGAGTGGTCAAAAATCAAATACACAAAATGTCAGAAATACATCAGGAACTGCTGCAAACATTAGATTGATTCTAGGTCCTCCAGGCAAATTCAGAATTTCTTCTTTTTTGGCAAAGACTCCTTAACAACTATATCTAGCCCTGGGAGCGGACCCCTTTTGCGAGCTGCCGTTTCTATTTTGCGAACAAGATCTACATCCCACTTATGGGTTACAAAACTGACCGCAGTCCCAGGGAATTTACTGCCGATGCGACCAACACGTCCCACACGATGCAGATAATCTGGCAATGTTAAAGGGAAGTCATAATTAACGATGAGCTCAACATGAATGGTGTCCAATCCACGGGAAGCGATATCAGTACACAACAGAATGTCAGACTCGCCTCTTCTAAAGGCATTAAATATGCCAGCTCGCGTATCAGCTGCTATTTCTCCCTGCAGGCGTAAATGTTTGATCTTATGGTCTTCTAAAATGTAACTCAGCCAGTTCACAGTGCTGGCTCTGTTGCAGAAAATAATAACGGCTCCAGAGGAGGGCCCTCGCTCTTTGAGGAGTTGTAGCAGCTCTGCTACTTTGTCGCAGCCCTTCAAACGTACGAACCTTTGCTCCACGTGAGGCTGAAGACAATGCAAACTTGAACCGGTCAATACGGTGAAGCTGGAGAGATCGGCAGACTCACTCAACATCTGACTCAGCCCCTTTGGAATGGTAGCACCCATAGCCACCAGCTGAGCTTTGGGATCCCAAGCCTCATCCCTGTCTTCAGAATGCGGGTCCAGAAAAGCTTGCTGAACGGCATCCTTCAAGAAAGCATGCTGAACGATGTCTTTCACCAGATCTATGAACGAGGCATCCAGGAGAGTATCCGCTTCATCCAACACCAAGAAGAGCAGTTTCTCCAAGGACAACATCTTCCTCTTCAGGACCTTGCTCAGAGCACCGGGCGTGGCAATCAAGAGGTCAGTGGGACCCTCACGGATCCGGCGCCGAAGCACAGCCGTGCCCCGGCCACCACCGACCTCCTTCACCTGCAAGTCCAAAGGACCGGCCAAGGAGGCAGCAACTCTACGCACCTGCCCCGCGAGTTCTCGGGAGGGTACCACCACCAAGGAGCGGGGAGAGGTCGCATAAGCGTCCTTCTCGGGGAGCTTCGGGGCCTGCAAGAGCCGCTGGAAGAGGGGCAGCAGGTAGGCCAGGGTTTTGCCGCTGCCGGTTTCCGCCCCGCACAGCGCGTGGCCCCCCTTCAGCAGGGCCGGGATGGTGCGCTGCTGCACCGGCGTGGGCCGCGAGACGCCCAGCACCTCCTGCAAGGGGGCCGCCACGCGAGGCTCCAGCCCCAGCTCGAGGAAGGTGGACGGGGCCTCCCCGCCGGCCGGCTCCGAAATAGGCTCCTTCCGCGTCCGCTCCAGCTGGAAATAATCCCCCCGGGACAAGCGGTGCTTCCAGCCGTCCGACACCAAGCGCGGCCTCTCCAGGCGGCCCACCGTGTGCCGGGCCGCCTGGCTCAGCTCGCGTCTCCGGGTCCGCAGCAGCAGCTTTTCCCCAAAGGACGCGCTACCGTCCCTCTCGGGGCTCCCGCCTCGCTCCCGCTTGGACGCCGGCCGCTCCAGCCGCAGCTTCCAAGCGTGGGGGATCCGCACCACGCGGTCGTCAGGCGGGGACGCTCCGGAGGCCTGGCGCAGCGTCCAGACCCGCACGGCCGGCCGCAGCCACGAGGGGAATCGGGCGGCCGCCGCCGATCCACGAATCCCCCAAAGCGAGAGCGCCATGATGGAGCGGTAAGGGAGAACGCGACGGTCGCCAAAAGATGACGTAAACGGCGGGCGCGGCTTTAGGCCTCGCGGGGGAGGCGTTCCACGATGACGTCACTGAGGCCCTCGCCTCCTGGCGCTTAAAAAACATAGACCATAAAAATGTAGAGGAGCCTCTCTTTAGGATCGTATATATTTTATAATGTTTCATTAATGAAGGCGATAGTACAATGTTTCTCTGTGGGGCATTAGGATCGTTTTCATAAGGTTTATGATTGTTCTCATAAGAGGATGGCTTGACATTTAGAGTAAACATAGAGATCAGCTGAGAGCGTGGGTTAGACCAGGGGTCTTCAAACTTGGCCCTTTTAATGACTTGTGGACTTCAACTCCCAGAATTCCTCAGCCAGGCACGCTGGCTGAGGAATTCTGGGAGTTGAAATCCACAAGTGATAAAAGGGCCAAGTTTGAAGACCCCTGGGTTAGACTATAGTAATAAACTTGCGGTTTATCAAATCTGGGCCGCAAACATTTGAACGGGTGGTTTATAGGCATGTCATAAAAATTCTTTCCGGCCAACCGGATTTTATCAATTCGGTCAGTAATCTTAAGAATTTTTGACGCATGGGGCATTCCCTATAACCATTATAAGGGCGAGCCAGCCACGGAGGCATGATTTCATTGATATGAGATCCACTGAACGTTTATGGAAATAAAATTGTACAATTGTAATTCGAAAAACCTAACTTTGGCATTTGTTTACATCTGGGCATCTCTACCCTTTCCTATCTCTGCTTCGAATGTGTGTGTGTGTGTGTGTGTGTGGGAAGATAAGGCAGTGACGTCATATCTCGTCGCCTGGCGCATGCGCGGCAGCGGGCCCGAAGGTGAGTTGCGGTGGGAGCCGCTTCCGAGCTGAGCCTCGCCTGGCGTCCCCCGGCCGGCCCACTTCACGCGGTTGTTGTAGTAGGGGAAACAGGAGGTGGGAGTGTTAAATAGGTTCGTTATCTAGACTAGAACAGAGGTCTCCAACCTTGGCAGCTTTAAGACTTGTGGACTTCAACTCCCAGAATTCCTCAGCCAGCTTTGCATGGATATGGCTATTTTATCAGAATCAAACCTTAACTTGGTTGGAGTAAGTTCTTTTGTATATGGCAACACATTAAACCAGGATTGGATGCTGTGTCTGACTGTGATAGTTATAAGTGCAATGGATGGGATTTTAATAATAAAGTTGGAAGGGACCTTGGAGGTCACCTAGTCCAACCCCCTGCTCAGGCAGGAAACCCTATACCATTTCAGACAAATAGTTGTCCAATCTCTTCTTTAAAGCTTCCAGTGTTGGAGCATCCACAACTTCTGGAGGCAGGTTGTTCCACTGATTAATTGTTCTAACTGTCAGAAAATTTCTCCTTAGTTCTAGGTTGCTTCTCTCCTTGATTAATTTCCATCTGTTGCTTCTTGTCCTGCCTTCAGGTGCCTTGGAGAATAGCTTGACTCCCTTTTCTTTTTGGCAACCCCTGAGATATTGGAACACTTTTATCATGTCCCCTCTCGTCCTTCTCTTCCTTAAACTAGACCTACCCAATTCCAGCAACTGTTCCTTATATGTTTTAGCCTCCAGTCCCCTAATCATCTTTGTTGCTGATTTTCCTTATTTATGCAAAGAATAATTTAATTGGTCAGTTTTTACAACACTTCAATTCAATGGGACTCTCTAATTTTTGAACATGTTTTCTTTCTTTCAGCTGATTCCAAAGACATCATGCCAATGAACCACATAGCCCTCAGTTTCACAAATAAAGCAATACTGGCTCCCATGGTACGGGTTGGGACACTGCCGATGAGACTGCTGGCTTTGGATTATGGTGCTGACATTGTGTATTGTGAGGTAGGGGACAAGGGTGTTTCCATCTCTTTCAGACTGTTTTCAGGAGATAATGGAATAGAATAGATGGCTTTATTGGCCATGTGTGATTGGACAAAAGTAATTTGCCTCAGGTGTATAAGCTCTCAGTGTACACACAAACAACAAAGTATAATCATAGGATACCAACAGGAGAAAGTAGTAGAAAAGATGAGAAGGGTAATAGTAATACAGCCATACTATGTGGGTAAATATACTTAGATATAAGACAGTAGTATGGTAAAACCTGTTTTTGTATCTGGTTGTTTTGGCATGCAATGCCCTATCGTGGCGTCTTGAGGGGAGCAGTTGAAATATTGTTGCTAAGAAAACAGCCTGGGTGTCTTTCACCTCTTCTGTATATTAAAGGGAAAGGGGGTTACTTTTTAAAAATATTTTTTTTTCTATTGGGATGAAATTCTTTGGTAACCTTTACCTTGTTCTTTCAGGAGCTGATTGACATAAAGATGCTTCAGTGCAAAAGAGTTGTAAATGGCAAGTATTTATTTGATTTTTGAGCGACAAATAAAATGAAAAAGTTCTGTTTTTCCTAACTGGTAGCTTAAGACAATGATTAATGTGGCCTGTTTTCTTTAGATAAAGTGCTTGTTAAAGAAATTAAAACGTCTTGATGATACTGAAATTTACAGTGGCAAAAAAATGGTAATAATTGGCTGGTACATATTTGAATATGTAACTCATAAACCTTAGATCAAATTATAGTGTAGATAATTAATCATTGCAGCTGTAAACTAAGCTAAACATGTATATGATATAATGACCTGTTCTTGCTTATGGCTCATCTTATAAATTGCTGACATGTTTAACTTTATTTATCGATGATTAAATATATTGTTTTTGACACTAATGTAAAGGATGCTCTTTTCTTCGGAAGCATTCAGAGCTTATTAAAAGTGCCATATCCAGCAAATTTAATAAACACAATTACAAACTGAACTTTCAGTATTGATATTGTGACTTAATCTTTGGCTATAATCAGTGGTGAAGATCTAAGAAGTGAAATCTTGAATGGCACTATGGGTTGTGTTAATTAATAATTAACTATCTGTTAATTGAGTCCTTAAGTAAAGACTTCTTCCCTTCTGTGTCCCACAGATATTCTTGGAACTGTGGACTTTGTTGCCCCCAATGAAAGAGTGGTGTTCAGGACTTGTGCAAGAGAAAAAAACCACGTTGTTTTTCAAATGGTATGAAACTAAGATTTACAAAAGCAAAACTAACTGCTCAGGTGAAACAGCTGCCACAAAAAGGTCATAAAATCGGGGTGGTCACGTGGGGAGAGAAAGGAAAGCTATTTCTGTAGGCAATCTCTTGTTTGTCTGGCCTCCCCCACCCTTCTCACAGAGTGGAGAGATTGAGAGAAAGAGATTTCAAGAAATTGATATTATTATTATTATTATTACTATTATTATTACTACTACTAGTACTACTACTATTAAAATGTTCAGAAACCAACCCACAAGCTCGGAGAACAAACCTTCACCCTCATCCTACACCAGAGCTATAGATATTTGCCACCATTGCAATAAATCTTTATTGCAACTGCACATGTGCTCGTGAATCTTTGCACCTGACAATAGTCTTGTCTCTTTCCAGCCAGAAAGTGCAGTTCACTTCCCACAATGGCTGCTTTACTTAACGATAGAGTTGCCAGTCCTATCTAGAGTACCTCTATTTTTTTTAATGTATATGTGAGCAATTCTGGGAGCTGTGGAGCTGAAGAATGAACTAATAATCTTTCTAGAAAAATAATCCTATATGTTTTTTCCCCTCGCTTTTGTTCAGGGCACGGCTGATGCTGAGAGAGCCTTGGCGGTAGCCAAACTTGTGTAAGTATCTGTCAGTATATATATTTACATGCATGTTACTTATGTGTTGTACTTCTTTCACGTTATGTTCAAACAATTCTCATGAGCTTATATGCTATATAAACAAAAGTGAAAGCATTCAGCCACTGGCTAGTTACTCTGAAAATGAATTGCTTAATAGTGTTTGTGTGTGTCTAAATGTTAAAAAAATCTCCTTATGCCTTTGTGATTGTCTTTTTGTCTTGTCGTTTCAGAGAGGATGACATCGCTGGCATCGATGTCAACATGGGATGCCCCAAAGAATATTCCACAAAGGTAAGGTTGATCTTGCTCATCCATTTTTTAACCTCCAAAGTATGAAAGGCTGAGTCAACCTTGAGCCAGTCAGCATCGAATCCCTGGCAGTGGGCAGACTTAGCTTGCAATATTGCATTCTAACCACTGTGCATGATGGATGGATGGATGGATGGATGGGAAGGAAGGAAGGAAGGAAGGAAGGAAGGAAGGAAGGAAGGAAGGACAATAGTAACAGCACTTAGGCTTACATACTGCCCCATAGTGCTTTACAGCCCTCTCTTTATGCGGTTCACAGAGCCAGCCCCTAACAATCTGGGTCCTCATTTTACCTCCAGAGGATGGAAGGCCAAGTCAACAACTTTATAACCTTTTCCCCACAATTGTTAAGCAAATCACTGCAGTGGTTAATTGAATCATGTGGTCATTAAGCAAATCTGCCTTTCCTTCCCCCCCCCCCCTTGACTTTGTCGGAAGCTGGCTGAGAAAGTTTAAAAATGGTGATCAGATGATCCCGGGACAGTGCAACTGTCATAAGTCCATGCCAGTTGCCAAGCACCTGGGTTTTGATCACATGACTTGTGGAGATGCCGCAACAGTCACGGGTCGCTTTTTCCGAATGCCGTTGTAACTTCCAGCGGTCCCTAAATGAGAGATTGCAAATTGAGGACTACCTGTAGAACCTCCTGGGGATATTTTGGGCTGCTGAGATGAACGAAGGCCTGTTTTGTGTGTGTTTTCCCAGGGTGGAATGGGAGCAGCGCTCTTGTCTGATCCGGACAGAATAGAATCCGTGAGTATGCCGAGTGCCCGGCTTGTCGTGTTCTGTGGCTGTTTGTAAAAATAAGAGCAGGTGGAGACTGGAGGAACTGGAGGGGTGTGTGAAAAGGCAGCAGGGCAGGAATACGTTGAGTGGAGCTCTACCAAAAGTGTGCAGGGGTCACAACTAGGCAGTTTGCAATAGTGGCGAATAACTGTAGCTCATGTGGGAAGTCAGCCCCCCAGAGAAGGAAATATTAAAAGGGCAGAAAAATATATTTCCTCCAAGGATCTTAAAGAGACAGAAAGGCATGCCCAGTTTTCCTTAATAGCCCCAAGTCTGCTTTCCCCAAGCAGAAGCCAGCTCTGTCCAAATGCAGATATAAACCATCAGAAAGGCCCCAGCTAGGAGATCAAGAGGACAAAGACACCTAAAATCTGCATACCCCACCCAAACTCTGAGAGTCAGTAGCCCCAGCACCAGGAAGCAGGATATGACCTTTGGTCATAATAGGATTAACCCACCACCCTCAAGAATACCAGAAAGGCACACCCAGACTCAGGTCAGAATAGGTGACACAGGAAATACAAAGCCTAAAACAGGAACAGGAAACTACTTCAGACGGTATAAAAACCCACTACCCACATGTGCTCAGTCCTTTTTTTTTTTTCACTTCTCTTACTGCCAGAACCATCTTCCTGTCTGGCTGTCCTCTCCAATAAACCACAACCTTCTTCCCAAAGCAGTTGCCATGTTTATTCCCAGGTTGGTTGAGCCACGATGAAGACCTTTCTTCCAACACTCAGATGTAGGATAGGGGTGAAGGCACGTTCTCCGAGCTTGCGGGTTGGTTTCCGAACGTTTCGTTACCAGGCTAGGCAACATCTTCAGCGGAGTTGAGGGGATGTCCGTGTCAGTGTTCTTTTGGTTCTTAGGGCACTTGGCACACCCGCACCTGAAGCCTTTATAAGTAAAAGAACACCGACATTGACATCCCCTCAACTTCGCTGAAGATGTTATCTAGCCCGGTAACGAAATGTTCGGAAACCAACCCACAAGCTCGGAGCACGAACCTTCACCCTCATAACTCTGGTTTTTTTGCTAGCTTTTTGTTACTTCCTGCCTGTCCCAAAGTCGCTTTTTCAAGAGGCAACTGGATTTTCTCATTTTTAATCATCATCATCATCATAATATTGTTGGAAGGGACCTTGGGTGTTATCTAGTCCAATCCCCTGCTCTTGGAAGAATTTCATCTCTCATCCAAAAGGCTTCTTCAGGTCTGACCAGCTGTTGGGGAATGGAAGTACCGTATATTCCGGCGTATAAGACGACTTTTGAGAACGATGAAACAGCCTCCGAACTCGGCGGTCGTCTTATACGCCGAGTCATAACATTTATTTATTATTTCCGGCGTATAAGATGACTTTCTAGGCATGCGACTCGGTGTCGATCATCTTATACGCCGGAAATGACGTTATTTCCGGCGTATAAGATGATCGACACCGAGTCGCATGCCTAGAAAGTCATCTTATACGCCGGAAATGACATCATTTCCGGCGTATAAGATGATCGACGCCGAGTCGCATGCCTAGAAAGTCGTCTTATATGCGACTCGGCGTCGATTGTCTTGCGACCCGGCGTCGAACTCGGGGGTCGTCTTATACGCCGGGTCGCCTAATACGCCGGAATATACGGTATTTATATTCCTTGCAGACAGCTCTCTTTTCCCCCCACCCTCCTTTCTTCATTTCCTTTCTTTCTCCTCCTTCCTCCCCCCCTCAATCCCCGGGGGCACGTATAAATTTCTTTTTCAAAATAATTCTTGATGCATCTGAAGAAAGTGGGCAATGTTCCCTATGAAAACTCTTAGTATTTTCCTTTGCAGAGTGATGCGTTGTTAGTTTTTTGTGTTTGTTTTTTTGCTTGGCAGTAACACTTAATGGAGTTTGGGAACCTATTCAGGCTTCCCGTATTCCTAGTTCAGAGCTTGCCTGGAGGATCAGGCTGAGAGCAGGAAGACTTTTTTAATGTGCAGCTTACAGGCAGAGCTGTGGACCTTGTTCATGAAAAGCCGGCGATAGGAAGTCATTAAGAGTCCATTTAGCTTGTTTATTGTTTGGTGGAGAACTTGAGGAGACCATGAGGGAAGAGCCTTTTGCAGCACTGGCCTACATTTCCAAAGCCTTCTGCCTCTCTTGTTCTTAAAAGACTGCTGTTGTTTCTTCTCCTTTAGATTTTGACTACACTTGTCAAGGGTGTGTCTAAGCCGGTAACTTGCAAAATCCGAATTTTGTCATCGGTAAGGATATATTACAATATTTCAGATATTACGTGTCTGGGGAAAAAAAGAACCGGTCTAGTGTTTCGATGCAAAAATATTTATTTGCTGTAATTCTTGTAATCTCATCCCAATAAATCTCATTAAGGACTTGTACTTGGCAAAATGAATCCTTTTGGGTTTAAGGCAGCTGCCAAGAACCTGGCGCGTGTTGTAATGGGTTGGGCAAGTCCAACCTATGGGGGACACCAACTGACCACCACCCTAAAGCCTTTTTCCTAAAAAAAAAAAAAAGATTATGCATACTTGTGTGGAATCTCATCCACATTTAGTTTCAGGAAAGTTAAGTAGTAAACCTGGGTGAGTGTTGATTTTTTTTCCCCCACCATTTTCAGGAAGAAGAAACTGTAAGATTAGTGAAGAGGATAGAGCAGGCAGGAGTTGCTGCTATTGCTGTTCATGGAAGGTAAACTAATCCTCCATCTGAAAAGATGGATTCTTCTAATCATAAAACCCTTCGAGGTTGGAATTGGCTCTGCTGCTCAAAAGCCATGGTGGCACAGTGGTTACAATACAGTATTGCAGTCTGACTCCGCCCAGTGCTAACAGTTCGATGCTGACCAGCTCAAGGTTGACTCAGCCTTCCATCCTTCTGAGGTCAGTCAAATGAGCCCCCAGATTGTTGGGGGCAATAGGCTGACTCTGTGAACTGCTTAGAGAGGGCTGTAAAAGCACTGTGAAGCGGTATCTAAGTCAAAGTGCTATTGCTATTGCCCTTCCTTCTATCCATCCATCCATGATCCCGCAGTGGTTAGAATGCAGTATTGCAGGCTAATTCTGTTGACTGCCAAGAGATCGATCTTGACCGACTCAAGGTTGACTCAGCCTTTCATCTTTCCAAGGTCGGTCAAATGAGGACCCAGATTGTTGGGGGCAAATAGGCTGACTCTGTAAACCGCTTAGAGAGGGCTGTAAAGCACTGTGAAGCGGTGTCTAAGTGCTGTTGCTAATCTCTGGTCTTTCTCTTTTGAAGGAAGAAAGAGGAGAGGCCTCAGCATCCTGTCCATTGCGATGTGATCAAAGCCATCTCTGAGGTAGTTTCCATCCCAGTAATAGCCAAGTAAGTAGAACGAATTCACTCTCAGGCCGGAGCGTCCAGCCTTGGCACAAACAAGCTGACCTGGTGGATGAAAGTGCATTGTGAACATAAATGTTGCCTCCCCTGCAGTCAGCAGAGCTTCAGACATCTACTATACACTAGGCCAGGGGTAGGCAACCTTGGCTCTTTTATGACTAGTGGACTTCAACTCCCAGAATCCCTGAGCCAGCCACACTGAGGGGAAAGGGAGAGGTTTCCAAGCTGAGCCATGCTGGCTCAGGAATTCTGGAAGTTGGTCCACAAGTGATAAAAGAGCCAAGGTTGCCTACCCCTGCCCTAGTCTTTGACTTATGACCACAACTGAGGTGTGGAATCACCATCCTATCAGAACCAGTCATTCCCCCCTCTCATCAACTAATCTCAACTTGTCAATAACTCTCCATCTCCCACATGCAACTGATGAAATATCAGTCCAGTCGCCTTTTCAAAATAAAAACCATTTTTGATGCAACTAGGACCTGGATAACTGAGAATCCAGTCACCTTTTCAAAATAAAAACCATTTTTGATGCAACTAGGACCTGGATAACTGAGAATCCAGTCACCTTTTCAAAATAAAAACCACTTTTGATGCAACTAGGACCTGGATAACTGAGAATCCTCATAAGACACCACATCTAACCTACACCAGGTTCATGCACCACTGCTGGTAATGCAAACAATGTTCTCCTTTCAGTGGAGGATCCTACGATTTCATCAAAGAATATTCTGACCTCCGGATCTTCCAGGAAGCAACTTCAGCATCTTCTGTAATGGTCGCCCGGGCTGCCATGTGGAACCCCTCCATCTTCAGGAAGGAAGGCTCTTTGCCTCTGAAGGACGTCATGCAGGAATACATCAAATACGTAGGCATTCTTGATAGCAGTCTCTTGGTGTGTGGGGGGAAGGATTCATTATATCTGCAGGAACGTGAAACCGTGATCTCCCATTTTTTTGGGTTTCATAACTGCAGGTTTCTGCAGTTCTATACAGTTGAAGTTGTCAGGTGTGGAGACCCCCTGCTATAGGGAAAAGAGGAGAAGAAGCACTGTTTAAGTCTTCCTGAGGTCCTGTAGGAAAAGCGGGATATAAATCTAATAATATATTGTATTGAAAGGAAGTCTGCCCTTAATGGAGTAACTGTTATCCATCTGTAAACTACACAGTTTGTTCAGTCTAGATGTCTGCTACAAGAGAAAGATGGGGTTTTTTTTAGTACCAGGTTTCTGACACATTTGGATATTTGAAGGCGTTTGTTTCTCCTTTGTCAAAGTGTTACTCATCTTGTTTTCCTTAGGCAGTGAGATATGATAATCACTACACCAATACAAAATATTGCTTGTGCCAGATGTTAAGGGAGCAATTAGAAAACGCACAAGGAAAGAAGCTGCACGCCGCACAATCCTTGCAGGAAATCTGGTAAGGGCATGTTCATGTTTTTATTTTAATTAAATGTGTCCCTGGATAAAGCCAACAGTGTACAGTGCAATGCAAATGCAAATAGGTTAAAATATTTGTTAAAAGTTTTTAATGCAAAAACGTGCCACTTTTGTTTACCTCCTTCTTTAATACATGCTAACTGCCATTGCTGGAAGGAAATCTTGTATTATTCTATTAGAATGGTTCCAATCTTCACATCACAGATGGAATTTAATCTTACTTATCTTACTCGTCATTTCCTATTATTCCCAGTAATATAAAAACCTAATGCAAAATGGACAAGAGGGATTCTTTTGAGCACCAGTTGCTTAGTTTGTGTGTTTGTTAAGTTGATATGCTGCCCATCTTGCCTAGAAGCAAATCTCGGCAACTTACAACAAAGCAAAAGCAAGCAGATAAAACATTGAAACATTAAACTAATACATATTAACATTAAAATGGATGTTCACTAAATGAACTGTTGCAAGTCGAGGACTACCTATATGTGTAGGTATATGTAAATATATTTCATTTTCAGAACTGAATGTTTTCTAGAATTAATTTGATTTTTTTTTTAATTAGTGAGGTTTTTGGGATGAGTAGTTTCTTCCAAGAAGCATCCGATTTACTGGAGAAGAAAAAAGTTTCACTACAAGTCAAGAGCCCAAATAATGATGACCACTCTGAAGATCCAGATGTCATTAAAATGGCAGTTAAGTTTGATAAGTAAGTGAGATGATTAGCATCCTGTGTTTCTTTTGAATACTAAACATTTAGAGAGCTTCTGGGTTACACTTAAGCCATAGGCTGTTTAATCTTGGTTTGATGAGACATAGTTGCCTGTGTTCAGGCATCACGTTAAGCCAAGATTTTCATTGCACTTTGTGGTACTCAGTCAGCTTGCTAACTGAGGAATTCTGGGAGTTGAAGTCCACGCCTCTTTTAAAATGGCCAAATTTGAAAAATGTTGGTGTAACAGATTGGGCTGTTGATGATTGCAGCCCCTGGCCTCCAGGTGTGTATTGTTTGTTTTCTTTTTTTCTCCTTCAGACGAGAGTATCCCCCACAAATTACACCCAAAATGCACCTTCTGGAATGGTGCAGGAGAGAGAAGCTGGTTCAACCTGCTTATGAAACAGTAAGACACCATATGACAACATTCATTAGTTAAACACCCCTCCCCCAGTTCTTCTTAGGCTGACCTCGGAGCACAATAAACATTTAACTTGAATAGGGAATCGGGTCCTCTTAAAACGTTGTCTCCGATAGCAGGAGATACTTGGGGCCTCTGCAAATATTTGTATCCCTGGGAATTTTGACCCACTTGGCTTGTACACTAGGCCCAAGCCTCTCGCATCACGAGCTGCCTTTGAAATTCTCCAGCAGCTCGCTCTGTCTTCTGGAGGAACAGCTGTTCAGGCAAACCAAAGATCTGAAAGCCGCTTTCAATGTGGTGGTCCAGCTGCCTTAAGCTTCTGCATCCGGCGCTGGTTGCTCCCAGCCTGGCACTGAAATATTGGCTAGTTTCACCAGCGCTCACTCCAAAGCATGTTGAATGGATCGCTCGCGTTGACTTCAAAGCCAACCGCCCTTCGTTTTCTCGCCTTGCTCTAGATCGAAAGGCCGCGGGATAGACTGTTCTGTTCTGTGGTGACAATCGGTGGGCAAAAGTACAGCTCAACTTTATGGTAAGTGCCTTTTGGGAAAGTGTATTCCTGAGCCAGCCACGCTGAGGGGAAAGGGAGAGGTTTCCAAGCTGAGCCATGCTGGCGGAGGAATTCTGGGAGTTGAAGTCCACGAGTCATAAAAGAGCCAAGGTTGCCTACCCCTGGATTAAGCCATTTTTCGTGTGGAAAAAAACAGGGCTGGTTTTCCTTCTCCAGTTCCGTGATGTGCATTCAATAAAGTTTTTGATGGCATTCTAAAGCCATCACTTTGGGCAGTGAATTCACTTTGGGCAGTGAATTCAAAAAGCTTCTAGTGGTTCCCTAGAGCATCCCACTGTCGTTTTCAAAAAAACAAAAAAAGCCCTTTTGGGCTCAATGGAGGTCGTATGTTGAGAACTAACTCTTATTTTTCTTTGAAGAGCGAAATGTCTTCAAAGAAAAATGAGAAAGTCCAGTTTCCTCCTGAAAAAAGCAACCATGTGGGGCAACCATGACCTGGATGGCTGAGAACCTCCATAGACATTGAGGACTACCTGTAGATGCAGTAGATCAGGGGTCTTTAAACTTGGCCCTTTGATGACTTGTGGACTTCTGGCTGAGGAATTCTGGGAGTTGAAGTCCACAAGTCATCAAAGGGCCAAGTTTGAAGACCCCTGCAGTAGATACTTTGCCGAATGCAGAGTTTGGGCTTTATGTATATAGGTAATCCTTGACTTACAACTGTCCATTTAGTGACCGTGTGAAGTTACCACAACACCGAAGAAAGCGACGTACATCCAGTCCCCATGCTTACAACTCTTCCCTGCGTTCCCACAGCAACAGGATCAAAATTCAGACTCCCTGTCGTCTTCTTTTCCAGGGAAAAATCCAAGAAGCTCGCCGAACAGGCGGCAGCTATTGCCTGTTTAAGAACGCTGGGCCTTCCTGAAGGCAAGCGGGACGAAAGCGCCAATCAGCCCTCGCTCAACAAACGCAAGAGGCGAGATCAGCAACTTTCAAACTGTGAGGAGCACAGAGACTGTTTTGTGCTAGACGCTGTTTGCAAGAAACCTCATCTTCTTCCCAAAGAATCTCTTTGCAACAGCTCCTAACACCGTCCTACGCTCCGCTCCGCTCGCTGGGGTTTTACAGCTATGCAGCTTCCCTCATCACCACCCACATTCTCTGTCCTATATTTTGCCTTGGAGGCAATCAGGTGGAACAGGTAAATTTGAATTTTGATTGGTATTTCCTTGGTGTTAGGCATGGAATTCTTTATCTCTTTTTTATTTTTCAACTTTTTAATTGGGACCGTTAAGGCCCTGGGGCACGTTTATCTCCATGTCAAATACTTTTATGCCAGGGGTCCCCATTTCTGGTGTGTGTGTGTGTGTGTGTGTGTGAGAGAGAGAGAGAGAGACAGAGCAGGCATTCCTAAAATTCTTTATTTCAGTTGCGTGCATTTTCGCCCAGTGGTTAAATCCTGCAAGATATCCACTTTCTTCACTCAAGCATTTAGTGTTCTTTAGCCAAAATCTCACGACATACATGATGTTTCAAGATCTTTTAAAATTTAATTGTGGTAGCTTACATACACTGCAGGACTGGGGAAGGTACCCCTCATGGACCTACCAATGCCACGCTGCTGACTTTGTCTAAGGCAGGGGTGTGCAATCTTGGCAACTTTAAGACTGGCTGGGCAATAATTCTGGGAGTTGACAAGCGAGACGAAAGGTGGAAGCGTAAAATTCTGAACCGTTCTGACTGGAACTTTTCTCAGAATTTAATACTTTGTTTGCAGCTGATTTTTTTCCCAGGGGAAGAAATGGGAGATACTAGCAAACAAAATGTACAGCAGGTTTAATGTCAATTCCCCTCTTGCTAATTTTTTTTTTTACAATATATATATATATATTTTGGTCTCCAAAGTTAAAATACAAAAACCGAGGGGCAAAAAAGAAAAGCAACATCTACAAACAGAGCAAGGAAGTAATAATAATAAAAATGTATGTACAAAAAAATAACCAATGACAATTCTGTCGTGAACGTGAAACCTAAATGTGTCCATGTTGAGAAATATATCTAAAATTAGCATAAAATGCTAATTTTATCTAAGGAGAGCGGGTGACCAGACTGGATTTAGAAACCTTGTGCCATTCATTTTGTCCTTAACGCTTGGTCGAGAATCCCGATTTTAAATAATACGGACGTGTGATACTTGGAATCCGCATTGTAAACACGGCTCCTTTTATGGTCTATAAGTCACAATAAAAAGGCATTTCCCATCCTAAGCTCTGGTTCAAACCCTTTTCGTTTTGATTTAAATCTGAACCCAGATAAAATGAATGACCCAGATCTGGTATATTCCATTGAACGTCTTTTTTTGTTGTTGTTGTTCTGGCAGATATTCCTTACTGAGAAATGAAAGCCAGTACTGGGATTTTTTTTGGGGGGGGGGGCATTTCTCTAGACTTCAAGCAGGCAACGAATTGAGAAAGCATCTGAGACTCAGCCAGATGGTAGATAGGCATCTTCAGTGCTGGAAAGCTGCTGGCAAGGATGGATGGATTTCATTATGGAAACATACGATGTCCCCAGTGTGATCTTTTCCTTGTCATTTTGTTTTCCAACTACATAAACACTACCCTTTTCTTACATTGCTTCATTGATCTGTTTGGAGTAGGAGCTAATCCTGCCGTGGCGATCTGAAGGATCTGGGTCAGGTTTTTGCTCAAGCTAGATTTTTGAGATCATGGAAGAGTACAGACTGCCTGTACTCTTTTTCAACTTAGGAAAAAGATGGTTCCTGCCCACCAGCTAAAGTAGAGGAAGAAAGAAGGAAGATTGTTATATTCACTGTGCGCATCAGAGGGCAGCATAGACTACAGGCTGTCGATGCTCCCAGCCGAGTGCGGCAGTTAGGAAGCAGAGTCTGACCGGGCTTCTCCAGAATTAATTGCACTCAAGTGCTGTCAGCCCCAACCTACATGGCAAGTAAGAATTAGAAGTGGAAACACCCGAAGGTTCTGGATTGTCCCCTTGACTCCTGTTGGTAAGCATCAAGCTAGTCCAGCATAGGAACTATGCGCATCCATGCGCTGCTTTGTAGTCTGGACTCATGCATGAAAGCCAGGTAGCCTCAAATAAACACCACCGATTTTAATTTCTGCATTGCTTTGAGAGACCCTGGGGGAGGGTTTCTTAATCACAGAGTGGACATGATTGGGCCTTGGGCCAGTTTCTGAGATCCACAAGGACTCTCTTTTGAACGATATTCCCTGTTGGAGAGTGTCAAAAGAAACCCCCAGCCTGATCAAGGAACCAGCAAGACTCACTTCCACCAAGACTGACAGGGCAAGACGCTTGTATATAAACAGAAAGCAAACTCTTCTGGCACTGATGATATTACTTATTGAGGTCATGAAACATCTGCAAGAAAACAACCAAGCTCAAAGAGCAATAAAGAGCCAAGACAGACCACCACCACCACCTCCTCCTCCTTTCCACAAACCCTATCCCCTTCCAGCACTGATGACGTTACCTATTTGGGCAATGAAACGTCTGCGACAAAACGACCAAGCTCAGAGAGCACCAAGGACCCCACCGCCAAGATTTTTCTGGATTTCCTTTTTTTCCCCCCCTTAATACATTTTTACCTGCCCTCTCCCGTTAGAGCTGGCATAGAGCGGACCTCAATGCTTTGCAAAAGGTCTCCATGTATGACATGCTGCCGTGTCCTCCCCTCTCAGGACACTTGTAGGCACCTCCAAAGAGAGTCTTGAATGCCCCCTGGCCTTAGATACTCCTGCATTTGGGGCTTCCTTCTCTGGAGGGGATGCTAGCAGAACATATTTTGGAATGTCCCGGGCATGGAGCCGAGCCTTGCCCTGGAATGTCAGGCTTAATGTTGGGCTTGATGCAGTTGGAATAGCAGCATCCAGTGCTTCCCTGGGACTCTGGCTTGGAGAGCAATGAGACAGTGGCTGCGGGACAGCTCAGCTGTTCTGTTTCAGACTTCAGAAATGCTGTGCTGGTGGTTTCTTTTCCTTTTTAGCTTACCCCCCCCCCTCGTGGCCTGCAGTGAGGGCAGAATGCTTTTCAGCAAGTCTTAATGTCAGGAAAACAGGTGCTCGTTCAAAGTGGCGCTCATTGACAAAACGGGTTTTGTCACCCTGTCAGGAAAACAGATGGCCGGAGAGGGTGCCGCACTAACCGAGACGCAGAAAGGGCCCCGTTAGCGGCTGTGGTCTGGCTGGCACCAATGTCTTCTTTGCCCGGGTGCACCGTGTCTCTGGGAGCTCTCAGTCATTCTCCCCGCTGCCCCCCCTCCAGCAAAGGCAGAAGACAGGAAGAAGGAACAAGTTCTTCTGAGGACATGGGCTCGGAGGGCTTCTGTGCGTCGGGAAGAACCAAGCTGCGATTCGGATTCACTTTCCCCTGTCGGCGTCAGTCCTCCAGAAGCAGCATGCAGACAAAGATGCTCCAGGATTAAATTATATATCAAGTGTTGTCCTAGTGTACTATTCAGATCCCAGGAACTCTGAATGCTGGGTGGTGTATGACTCTGTTTTAAGTTAAATATAATAAGAAATCCTAAGCTAGAATAGAATTTAGAATGGAGTAGAGTAGAAATAGAATAGAATAGAATAGAATAGAATAGAATAGAATAGAATAGAATAGAATAGAATAGAAAGAGAAGAGTTAGAATAGAATTTAGAAGAGAATAGAAAATAGAGTAGAATAGAATAGAGAAGAGAAGATAATAGAGAATAAAGTAGAATACAATAGAGAATTGAATAGAATAGAGAACATTCTATTCTATTCTATTCATGGCACAGTGGTTGGAATGCAGTATTGCAGGCTAACTCTGCTCACTTCCAGCAGTTTGATCCTGACCGGTTCAAGATTGACTCAGAATTTCCATCCTTCTGAGGTTGGTAAAATGAGGGCCCAGATTGTTGGGGACAATATGCTGATTCTGTAAACCGCTTAGAGAGGGCTGTAAAGCACTGTGAAGCAGTATATAAGTCTAAAGTGCTATTGCTATTCGTGACCTTCCCAGCCAGCTCCCAATAAGTATAGTGAATGGGGAAAGCTGCATTTTCTTAATGACCGTGTGATTTATTTAATCACAGTGATTTGCTTAACTACCATGGCAAAAAAAAGGTCTTAAAATTGAGCGTGACTCAATTAACAACAAAAATCCTGGTCCCACTTGTGGTTGTAAGTCAAGGATTACCTGTAAGGTTCCTTTTTAAATAGACACAGTGGTTTGCTTTCCCTTAGTCTTCCTTGTGTTGTGCCAAAACAACCTTCCACCTCAAGTTCCTTTAAGTTAATCCAGCAGGATGGGGAGCTGCATATTTTTGAGCGAAAGCCGAGCTCTCTCTTTTGAGTCCCTGCAGGGTTTCTGCCAGTCTGCTGCTGGCTTTGGTGACGCCACTGCAGCAGCACTGCGTGAATGGCCTTGGGAAAATTAAACCCCTGGGTCTGATCCTCACTGGGGCGTTGAGTTCAGTTTGTATGCATGACTGGGAGCGCTGTTTCATGCCAGCTTTCAAACTTCGTAAAAGTTGTGCCAGTAAACAGAGGCTGCTATTCTTTTCAGAAATGCTGGAAGTAAAATATACATGGGATTTAACCAAATGTCCAAATTAAATTATGGAAAGGAAGGAAGGAAGGAAGGGAAGGAAGGAAGGAGAGGGAGAAAGGAAGAAAGAAAAAGAAAAAAACGAAAGAGAAAAGGAAGGAAGGAAAGAACAAAGAAAGAAAGAAAGGAAGGAAGAGAGAAAGAAAAAAAGGAAGAAAAGGGAAGAAAAAGAAAGAAAAGGAGGGAGAGGGAGGAAGAAAGAAAGAAAAAGAAAAAAAGGAAGAAAGAAAAAGAAAAAAGGAAGGAAGGAAGAAAAGAAAAAAGGAATGAGGGAGAAAGGAAAGAAAAGAACGAAAGGAAGGAGGGAAGGAAAACAAAGAAAGAAAAAGAAAAAAGGAAAGAAAGGAAGAGAGAAAGAAAGAAAAAAGAAAGGAAGAAAAGGGAAGAAAGAAAAAGAAAGGAAGGAAGAAAGAAAAAAGAAGGAAGGAGAGGAGAGGGAGGAAGAAAGAAAGAAAAAGAAAGAGGAAGGAAGGAAGAAAGAAAGAAAACTAGCAAGTGAGTCCTTTGATGAGAATTTAAACAGACGTTCTCAATCTTGGCCACTTGAAGATGTCTGGCCTTCAATTCCCAGCATTCTGGTTTCCAGGTTTCCAAGATTGAGAAACACGATCTAGAAGGTGGCAAGGAAGAATCAGTGACTAAGAAAACAATCATTTCTTCCCGTTCAAATTCTGCCCTTCCTCCTGCGAGCCGGCCCATACTTGCTCACAGATTTCTTGACAGGTTGGGAAGAGGGTTTGAATCTCTGGTTCCTGCCAGTCCGGCTTCTGGACCGCAGAGCGACGAAAGGGTTAACGCTGAAGGAATACCTCGTACCAGAGCCCTTCTGTTTATTTGCTTATAATGAATTGCCAGCAGGGGTTTTTGTGCATCCCTTGGTGACAGAGAATACTCCACCAGCAACTAATTGGTCCAGCAATTCCCAACTGAGTCATAAGGCTCTCACAAAAAAAAGTGTGTACTGTAAGCAGAAGCGGCTCGGAGTGTTTTGGCACAGCAAGCCAGATCCTTGGCCGCATTAAGCCACTTTCTCCCTCAGATTGCTTTCAACCCTTTACTTAACTTGGTTTTAAAACCAATGTTCCTGGGTTGCCCTACTCTGGACCAATTTAGAAAGTCAAGATGGTGGTGAATTTATATATATATATATAGTGTGTTTTAACTTTTGCATTCATAACACAAAAGAATCTCTTGATTCTTACAATTTTGTATTTTCCTCTTTAAAAAAAGTCTTATAAAAGTCATAACAATTTAAATCAGTTGTCAAAAAACATAACCAGTTTGGCCTTGTAGTGAAGGCAGCAGGTTAGAAAACAGGAGACGATGAGTTCAAGTCTTGCCCTAGGCATGAAAGCCAGCTGGGTGACTTTGGACTAATCATAAGTCAATGGTGAGTTCTATTCCCACCTTAGCCAGGAAAGCCAATTGGGTGGCTTGGGGCCAATCACAAGACAACCGTGAGTTCTAGTCCTGCCCTAGGCATGAAAGCCAATTGGGTGACTTGGGGCCAATCACCAGGAGACAGTGAGTTCTAGTCCCACCTTAGACATGAAAGCTGGCTGGGTGATTTTGGGCCAATCACAAGTCAATGGTGAGTTCTATTCCTGCCTTCACCAGGAAAACCAATTGGGTGACTTGGGGCCAATCACCAGGAGACGGTGAGCTAGTCCCACCTTAGTCATGAAAGCTGGCTGGTTGACTTTGGGCCAGTTAACTCAATCCAGTCCACCTCACAGGCTCGTCGTTGTGGGGAAAAACAGGTGGAGGAGGAAGTATTAAGTATGTTCACCAACTTAAGTTATTTATAAAAATAATAAAGGCGGAATAAAAATCTAATAAAATAAAGATGGCAACATATAGTATGCATCCATATAATCAAGTACTTCTTCATATCATGTAAAGCATCAAGGTTTTTCACCACTGATCTCACTACTGCTGATCAGCTTCCAACCTGGCATATATCTGCTTCTTAGTTCCTTGCTACATTTGGAACTCAGATAGCACCTATTTGCAACCCAACATGGTCAGTTTAGGGCGTTGAGTGAATCGTTCTACTCAGGGTGATATTTGAGCCCAATCCTTGAAGCTTGTTCAACCAATAACGATGAAAACCCGACCTTCTCAAAAATCTCTTGGGCATGCAAACCCTAGAATTCCCATCCAACCACACCTGGTATTCTGGGAACTGATGACAAATTCTGGGTGTAGCAGCTGCGTGTCTTGGTATTTGGATAGGATTCAGAGCCCTGTTCATGTGCAGTAATTTAGTGACATTGAGTCACAACCACTCTCACAACTGTGTCTCAGTGTTCTACACTAACCAGATAATGGGTGAACTGTCCATAAAAAATGTATTTGTGTTGATGTGGCTGGACCTAGCAGTGCCTTCTGTTTGTCTGCCAAAGTCCTCTGAAGGTGTTAGGCGTGGTGAAAAATCCACGCAAATGTATTGGGATAATAAAATGCCGATAAAGCCGAGGCTGTATTAGGTTTGGGTGTAGCTGGAAACGGTTGCTTTCCGGAAACAAGTGAGGAAGTAGAGAGTAGAGAGCGAGCTGTCAGCTACAGGAGAAAAAGAGGAAGCAGAAACAGTCTGCGTTGGTGGGAGTGAAATGTGCCTCTTTACACCAGCCTATTTGGAGATGTGTTGAAGTTTCCTTCAGGAAGCTAATCTAAGCCAGTCAATGTCAGGCACAAAAGACTAGGTTGGGGATAGGCAACCTTGGCTCTTGTATGACTTGTGGACTTCAACACCCAGAATTCCTGAACCAGCCATGCTGACTCAGGAATTCTGGGAGTTGAAGTCCACAAGTCATAAAAGAGCCAAGGTTGCCTACCCCTGGACTAGGTCCTCAGGTGAGGTCCAGTTAAACTGATTTATTGCTAATCGTGCCTATGCACAGGAATCTATGCAACTAACTGTTAGTACCTGCTAGGAGTTAGATAAGGGTCCACAGAATTCAAGGGAGATTGGACTTAGTTTGCTTCTGGCTACGTAGAGATTCTAGGCTGATCCCTCTTTTATCTCTGCTCCCAGGTTCTGCTTTCTTCTGCAGTCAGGGGAACCTACAAATAGATGGTGCCATGTGGGGCTTAGTCATTATAGATTAGAAGAGGAACCAACCCCCTTTTGTGGTAGTGCTGTATTTCCAACTATCATATGCCTACATGAGGTCAAGGCCATCTAAGCTAAGAAGTCTTGGGTTCTAAGATACCAGGACGGTCCTTGGTTGTGTAAGGCTGTGTCAAAGTATGAATAAGCCCCCTCCAATCTGCTCTTGCTTTGTTCATTGTCTTCTGACGTAATCAGATATGCAGTATCTTCTTTCTATTACAAATACACAATCTCTTGTTTTTGTCCTTATTTAATTGGAGGAAGTGGAATGGAGCTTGTTGTATACAATAGCAAATTGGAGCAGTTGAGATAAAAGGTCCCTTGTTCAAACCCCACCTGGTTGCGGTGTTCATATAACGTGCTGGCACATGGATGGATGGATGGATGGATGGATGGATGGATGGATGGATGGATGGAGAAAGATAGATATGAAAGAGAGATACCAAATTCATGAACAACCTGAGTGTTCATAGCACGTTGCATAAACCAACTGGTATCTCAACAACATCTGTGGGAGGTGGCTGTATGAAACATATGGATTGGAGATCAACAAATTCTTTAATGGATGAATTTCCAACTTCTTGCTTTTTGAGGGAGGGCTGGAAGACCCTCACCCTGCCAATTTGTTTGCAAGGAAACCTCAGCACACTGTGGTATGTTGCAGAAATGTACGGCCTGTACTATATAGGTCAGCCGACGTTGGTGCCTGATCCTGCCTGAGCCTCGAAGACCCATTTACAATTTTAATCAAAGCAAAATAGAGAAGCAAGCGTGTCTTTGGGTTGTTGTCGTTTAAGGGTTCTATCCACCTACCCGTCTCTCTCTGCCCCTCCAAACGAAGCTATATCTCATGTGATGCATAAATGAATCAAGGAGAAGGTGAGTCCTCCCAAAGAGATTGCTGTGTTGCTGTGATGCAGAACATCTAACCTCATCCTGTTTAGATGTACAACACAACCCTGTTGCCCCACGTTGCAAAGTCCCCATCCAAAATCTTGTGTAGGATGAGGCTGAGAACAGCTCGCCTACACACTTCACACCCATCAGAAGAGGCATTCTTTTGTTTTGCTGATGAGTTATGTGCGCGCACACACACTATTTTTTTGCTGACCCAGTGCTGGGAAACAGCAATGGGTATGTTTATGGATACCTGCAGCCAACTGACTCATACAAGGTGGATTTCTTCAATCTAAGATGTTGCCAAAGCTTTGGATGCTGGGAGTTTCATTGCGGACATCCTCATGTTGGCTGTAGATCCCCAAAATCTCACCTTTGGGACAGATTTTAAACTGAATGGTAGTTTTGCAGTCAGACTGACTTACTTGAAGCTTTGGAAATACTGTTGGGTTAGGTAGAAAAGGCAACCACATTTTGAAAGCCCTATGAACCGTTTTCAGCCATTATTGCTGAAAATTAGCAGTGCTGTTTCTCCCAAATTGGAAACTCTACAAGTGTGTGTGTGTCTGTGTGTGTATAAGCCTAATTCTAAAATAATCTCAGTGTAGATATCAAAAGAAAATCCACAACATTCCTCCCAAAACCACGGTGTAATTGATGATATGGGCCCTTTTTGTTGCCGCGGCCCAGGCATCCAAAGGTTGCTCATTGCTGTGGCACACAAATGAACCTGTTAGGAGGTGTGCATCTGACGCCTTCACCACAACAATGGCAGAACAGTGATAAACCTGTACTTCTGTCATATCATCTGTCTTCCTGTTTGTAAAAAAAAATGGCTGATCTCTCTATTCTCTCACCAACCCATCTTTGTCTGTCTGTCTGTCTATCTGTCTATCTCTCATCTTTCTCTATATCTATCTTATCATCTCTCCCTCTCTATCATCTATCTGTTATCTCTATCTGCTATCATCTATCTATCTATGAACTTCGAGATAGGTGACAAATTTGATAAAATAATTACCTACCTACCCACCCACCCACCCATCCACCTATCTATCTGTCTATCATCTTTCTCTATATCTATCATCTCTCCCTCTCTATCATCTATCTGTTATCATCTCTATCTGCTATCATCTGTCTGTCTATGAACTTCGAGGTAGGTGACAAATTTGATAAATAAAATCTATCTATCTATCTATCTATCTATCTATCTATCTATCTATCATTTTTCTTCTCTATATATATCTACATCTATTTATCATCTCTCCCTCTCTATCATCTATCTGTTATCTCTATCTGCTATCATCTATCTATGAACTTCGAGATAGGTGACAAATTTGATAAATAAAATTTATCTGTCTGTCTGTCTATCATCCATCCACTCATCAACTCTCCACCACCATCACATTACTCAAATGCTTGCAATTTCTTTCCACAAATTCAGAGATGGCTGTTCAGTGCCTTCTTGTCTGGAGATAACCAGGCTGAGCCAGTGGGAGGGATCAAAGATCAGCACGAGTCATAAAAGAACCAAGGTTGCCTATCTCTGGGCCAGACAGTCACTAATCTGAAACGGTACAGGTTCTCCTGCTTGAGCAGGGGGCTGGACTAGAAGACCTCCAGGGTTCCTTCCCGTTCTATTCTGATTGATGTCGCATGTGGCCGTTAAGTGAATCTGGCTTTCTCCATTGACTTTGCTTGTCAGAAGCTGACTGGGAAGATCACGAATGATAATCATGTGATCCATGGATGCTGCGTGGATCACATGACCATGAGGAGGTTGCAACAATTGTGATAATTAGGACTGGTGATAAGTCACTTTTTTTCCAGTGCTGTTGTAACTGGATGGTGGTAAATTGAGGATTACTTCTGCCAGAGGCTTTGCTACAATGAAGAGGACTCAGAAATGGACAGATGTTTTTTTTCCCCTGCCCCTAAAGTAGCAAGTGGCCGTTTCTGCGTCTTATTTTTGAGTTATTTGACAAAATTTCTGCAGCTTTAGGAGGAGGATGGGTGACAAGCTGCATAACTCCATTAGCTTCCTCTATGCCAAAATATCTCTGACCACATCTTCTGACTCCCACGTCAGGGTGGCTGTGAGCCTTCAGCTTGATTAACTTTAAAAGGTCATCATGTTATCAGATCTCTGCAGATGCTTGCAGATGTTCTGGCAGCTGAAACCAAAATAGGCAGTCTGAAGGGGAAAAAAAAACAAAACTAGTGCAGCTACACGTCACACGACTAGGGAAAGTCCTGGGGGGGTCTTTAAGGACCCACCCTAAACGTTTAATCCCTCTCACAGAATTCTGTGGCTGAACCTCTACCGTCCACCAGGTCTAATCTTGAATTTCAAAGAAGTAATCTGCCAGGGTGAAGAAGAACATTTGTTTTCAGTTTGGGTGTTCAAATGGGAGGCCTTTTGTTGTTGCTAGCAGATAAGAGTTTTAAATATTTTTATAACATGATGTTATTACAAGGCTTTTTTAAAAAAAAATAGAGATAAATAGAGAAAGAAGCAAATTACCCACCAAAAGCACAAGAAAACAAACGAACAAGGAAAAAAAATGGAATTAATGGCAAATAATAGCCATCGACAGGGGGGGGGGGAAACAGGGGAAAGAAAATTATAAGGCATCTCAGCACATCACCCATATGGGAAAGTATTAAACAAGGTATGACCATTTCAGATGTAAAAAAAAACGAGACTGTTGCGAATGTCACGAAGCCTGGAGTAATCATAATTTTTTCAATTTCTGGAAAATAGCCGAACTTCCTGAAAAAAAATAGATTCCACATTTTGGATGTAGTTTTAACATAGTATTAACATTTCTAGCATTAAGAGATTTCTCTTGTAAACATCTAAGAAGAAAGAGGGGTAATAAGATTGTAATTTTCTGTCGAAAAGAAGACTGGAAGTCCTACATCGCTACAGTTTAATTTTCTTCTTTTTCTTTGTTGTTTCTTGCATATCTCTCTCTCTCTCTCTCTCTCTCTCTCTCTCTCTCTCTCTCTCTCTCTCTCTCTCTCTCTCTCTCTCTCTCTCTCTCTCCCCTTTTCATTAGTCTTTTATTCTATGTAAACATTCTTAAAATAAAAATAAGAATATTTAGGCTAATTTTCTTTAGTGAATCCTAAAGGAAATAGGTCAGTCCTAGAGGAGATCAACCCTGACTGCTCTTGAGAAGGCTAGATCCTGAAGTTGAAACTCAAGTACTTTGGCCACCTAATGAGAAGGAAGGACTCGCTGGAGAAGAGCCTGATGCTGGGAAAGATGGAGGGCAAAAGAAGAAGGGGACAACAGAGAAGGAGGTGGCTGGATGGAGTCACTGAAGCAGGAGGCATGAACTTCAATGGACTCCATAAGATGGTAGAGGACAGGAAGGCCTGGAGGAACGTGGTCCATGGGGTCGCGATGGGTCGGACACGACTTCGCGACTAACAACAACAACAAAAGGAAACCAACCCAACTGTTCTTTGGAAGGACAGTAGGACAGATCCAGAAACTGAATACTTCGGCCACCAAATGAGAAGAGAGGAGTCCTCGGAAAAGACGCTGATGTTGGGGAAGATGGAAGGCAAAAGGAGAAGGGGGCGGCAGAAGATGAGATGGTCAAATAGTGTCATTGACACAATGAATATGAATTTGGGCAAAGTCCAGGAGATAGTGGAGGACAGGAGGGCCTGGGCGTGCTGTGGTCCATGAGATCATGGACAGAGCTAAACAACAACAGTAGCAGCCATTCTCTGTTCTCTATTGGGCACAGAAGAAAGTTGGGTGTCCTTGGGCCAACCACTCCATCCCAGCTCTAATCAGCATCAGAGTTTGTGACAAGCAGATAATCCTAGCCCCAAACCCCATGTTGCATCATGCACTGACAGCTTCGTTAGCAGGAGACAAAAACAAACCAGCCTTGTGACCTGCAGAGAGAAACACTAAGAAAAACAACCTTGAAATCAAACAATTCCATTCCATTTATAGAATTATTCCATTTGGGTTTCATCTAGGTTTTGGTTTTGGTTTTTCAAAAAAAAAAAAAAAAACGAGAGTGTGATGCTCCAGGGAACCACCAGAAGCTTTTTGAAAGCTACAGGCTGAGTCTTTTTCAATTAAAAGCAGATGTTCATTTGAGTTTTTGACTACTTGGGTGCTACACAGTGATGAAGACTAGGTCACCATAGTTGTGGTAGATATCTAGATAGGTTGGGACTCTTTTGAGGGTGGAGGGGTGGATATCAATTCTGGGACCTTGCCCTTGGCACTGAATTTTTTTTTCTTTCAGGTGCCAGAAGAACAGTGTAAACTCATTAATATTCACTATATATATATGTAAGGTAGTCCTCGGCTTATGGCCACAACCGAGCTCAAAATTTCTCTTGTAAAGTGAGACATTTGTTAAGTGAGTTTCCCCCCACTTTATGACTTCTCTTGCCACAGGTGTTAAGTGAATTGCTGCAATTGTAAAGTTAGTAACAAGGTTGTTAAGTGAATCTGACTTTCCCCATTGACTTTGCTTGTCAGATGGTCACAAAAGGGGATCACAGCAAAGATCATAAGTACAAGTCAGTTGCCAAGCATCTGAATTTTGATCTATTCTATTCCATATTCTGTTCCTATTCTATTCTACTCTACTCTACTCTACTTTCTATTCTACTCTATTCTACTCTACTTTCTATTCTATCTACTCTACTCTACTCTACTCTACTTTCTATTCTACTCTACTCTACATTCTATTCTATTCTATTCTATTCTATTCTATTCTATTCTATTCTATTCTATTCTATTCTATTCCATTCCATTCCATTCCATTCCATTCCATTCCATTCCATTCAATTAAGATGGAAAGAAAGATTTTCCTTGGAATGAAATAGAGAAGATATACCACTGTTTTTCCAGGATGTTTTCTATTTTATTTCATACTGAAAGAAAAAAAGAGAGAAGAAATAAATCTGTTGCTTCAAATATCTTGAATATAGCCTTATCACCTCAACCATTTGGCAGAAGGTGATAGGTGTTCTAAGGAGACATATTTGGGGAGAAAATGTAGTGATAATAAGAGAAAATACTTTGGTTGTTTTCTTTGCATGCGTTATTAAAGATACCAAGCTGTGTATGTTTACTTCAGGTTAAACCTTGTTGTGCTCAGAAGAATTAATTCCCAGGCTGAGTTACATCAGATTCCAGTCTAAGATGGATAAATATATTCTCCTTCCTCATGAATCATTTTCTAGCCAATAAGAGCAAAGGAAGAAGAGTGATATATATTTTTTGTTAATGTTTCTTGACAGTCGGTCTGATACCATATGCTAAGCCCAAACTGCAGTTTGCTTATTTGTTGCTTTGTGTCTCATTTGAATCTGGCTGCTATGGTTTGCAAACCATGATTCGTGGGGTATTGGAAGTTCCAGGAAAGTGTGGTTTACTCTACAAACCCTACTAAGGACACAACCGTTGCTTGAATCATTCCTTTTCGGCAACATTCGAGACTGCATGTTGCAGGGAAGGGAAGGGCAGGTTTTTTAAGTAGTGTTATTTATGGACAGAAAAAAATAATCAGAAAATGCAAATGTATAGGATGCTTCAATTTTAATTTGTGGTCCAGCTCCCTTCAGAAGGAGCTGCTTCTAAGAGAATCTTGGACTCTCTTATGGGGAGATACAGCTGTTCCAGCTCACGGTCTGGTTAGTCCTTCCACATGTGTATGTAGATGTGTGGACACAGAGAGACACACACAGAGAGAGAGAGAGAGAGAGAGAGAGAGAGAGAGAGAGAGAGAGAGAGAGGGAGGAAGGAAGGAAGGAAGGAAGGAAGGAAGGAAGGAAGGAAGGAAGGAAGGAAGGAAGGAAGGAAGGAAGGAAGGATGAATTGCAGTTGCCAAAATGCTGATAGTCCATTTTTTAGCTTGACAGCTACTTAGGATCAAGAATTTGTTTATTTTGCACACTTGTGCAAGTGTACAAGTGCACCTTATCCATTATGGCAGGTTCCCATTTTCTAAAATGCTCTGCTTTGTTTTCATTTTAGACAGACAAATACGATATACAATCATATAGATTTTTTTTTAAAAAAAAAAAACAGGCCTGTGTTTGTGAAGTTATTCCAAATCTGATCAATTTCTACTGTTGGGAATTTGAAGGTTGATTAGCACAAACTTTGTACAAAGATTGGTGTCTTTGGGATCTGCTGCGATCAACTGTCAGTAGTTCACATATAGGTTACACCAGGGATCGTCAACCTTGGCAACTTTAAGACTTGTGGACTTCAACTCCCAGAATTCCTTCCTTTCTTCTCCTCCTCCTCCTCCTCCTCCCCTTCTTTCCTTTCCCTTCTTCCCTTCCCTTCTCTTCCCCTCCCCTCTCCTTCCCTTCCCCTTCTTCTCCTCCTCTTCTTCTTTTCCTTTTCCTTCTCCTTTCCTTTCCTTTCCTTCCCCTTCTCCTCTCCTTCTCTTCTCCTTCCCTTCTTTCCCCCTTCCCTCCCCCTTTCCTTTCCTTTCCTTTCCCCTCCCCCTCCCTCTCCTCCTCCTCCCCTCTCCTTCTCTTCCCCTCTCCACCCCTCCCCTCCCCTCGCTCTCCTCTTCAATCATTCAAGGACTGTCCACTGTACATGCAGAGGCTTAGACTCCGCAGGCGAGGGGCACCGGGCGAGGCAGCTGTCGCTGGCTCTGGCATTCTCCAGCTGAGCAGAAACACGTCCCTGCTGAGACTCACTCAGTGCCCTTGCCTGGGTGGTATTCATGGGTACATCGAGTTCCCAGCACTGGGACATTTTCCCAGCTGGTTTCCTTTCCTGAACAAACCCCAGTTGCCCTCTGCTCATTGGCGCAGCAGAGTGCAAAGTGCCAACTGGGGCTGCGAGGCTCCTATCCAAGGACCCCTGGGGGCGTGGATGTGAAATGGGAAAAGGGCTCCCCTCTGTCCGAACGAGAAGAAGAATGGTTTGCTGGCCAAACACAATTCAGTTAGTCCTTCCTGAACGACTGTTCAAAGTTTTGACGGAGCCCCCCCCCAAAAAAAAGCTACTTACAACCTGGTTCCAGAATTCTGAAGGCTGCACAGCCCCCCATCCCCCAGTCTCATATGTGGCCAATTGTAGTGTTCCATGGTAACCGTAAGGATATAAAGGCGTAGGAAGAGACCTTGGAGGTCCTCTAGTCCAACCCTGTTTGTAGGCAGGAGACCCTGTACCATTCTGGACAAATGGCTATCCAGTCTCTTCTTAAAAGTCTCCAGTGTTGGATCACCCACAGCTTCTGGATGGAAGCTGTACCACGGATTGATTGTTGTCACTGTCAGGAAATTTCTCCTTCCTTCCAGACTGGGTCTCTCTTTGAAAGCACCTCAAGTCTTGGAGGCCTGTTTGCATATCTCTTCCAGCCCATCTCTTCATTAGACCAGACATATCCGGTTCCCTCAGTCATTCACTGTATGCTTTATCCTCCACTATTTTATCAGTTTCTGCTCTTTTTGGCCAGGGAGGGAGGGAGGGAGGAAGGAAAGAAAGAAAGAGAAAAAGAGAGAGAGAGAAAAAAAAAGAAAGAGAAAGAAAGAAAGAAAGAAAGAAAGAAAGAAAGAAAGAAAGGAAAGAAAGAAAGACTAAAAACCTTGCTTATTCTATGCCAGATAGAATCAGCCTCTTCACTTTGTAGAAAGCAGTTCCATCAATTGGATATAGTTTGTATGTCTTGCCTGGGCTGTCAGTCTCTCCAGAATTTTACCCTCCAGAATGATTTTTATCAATGAGATTGCAAAAGCCGCCTTCAGTAGAATGATTCATTGGTGTGTGCAATGTTTTGCAGTACACTTCTCCCCATGTTCCTGTCTTTCATCGCACCATGCTCTTTACACTGTTGTGTAAGTTTGTAATCTTCAAACTGTCTGAAGATGTCTACTAACTACTCCACACTGACTATGCTTGCATGGCACACACTCTGAAGTGCAAGCTGGCCGTTAGCCTTTTAGTTTTGCATGCTGCATGAATCGGGCCCCTGTAGTCCGTTGATGGTTCAATGCATCATGCAAAGATGGAAGAAATGAATGAGTCAAACTCTCCTGGAGGGGAAGAAAAGTGTAATGGTCTGTGGGAATGTTCTTGAGACAGGAGGAGGAGGAGTCTGGCAATGGTCAGATAAGAGGCAGCTGAGCCCACAGAAAGAATGGGACCATGGCAAACATCTGAGAAGGGACCCCCCCTAGTTTCTTGAACTCTAAAGGTGCGTGTGAACATTCAGTTTTGCAAGATTCTGTTGATGAAACCTTACAATAAAATAGAATTACTTCATCTGGGAGTGTTTCCTGCCCAGACTACCTCTAAGGGTTCCCATGGAGACGTCCATGGATGGGTTCCCATCCCATAATGCTAAGGTATTAGGCTACTTTCTGGGGGAGGTCTGGCAAACTAAAGATAGTTCTGCAAAAGCTGAGCCAATAACCATGCCAAAGACCCAGGAGTAGACTGGTTCCTTGGACCCTCTCCAGATCAGAACAGGACGGGAGATCTTAAGAGAAGGTGAGCGACATATACCAGTTCTGTTATCTCTACTTAGTTAATTTATAATTTCCAAATATTGTTTTTTTTCCTTCCTTGTTTTTTTCTTCTTCTCCCCTTTGAACTTCTCAAGGTCTCCTATATCTTTACCTTATGTGAACTGCTTGGTTGGCTCCAACGTAGAGATCCCTGATTAAAATAACCATTTACTTGATAGAAGGCATTAAAATGGATTGTTTTGTGCAGGATCAGTATTTTGCTTTCAAAGCACTCTGCTTAATTGGTTGGAACTCACCTGAATCATGAAAGCCAAAGAATAGCCAGATTTTTAATTCTTAATTCATTCAATTTCTTCCACTTCTTTCAGCAATCCTATCGACTTTCTCTTAAACCAGAGGCACAATTTTGGCTCAGCAAACAGGGTTCAAGGAGTGTGCCTGTGTAAACAGAAAATGGCAGGTTCCTGATTTGGCAGAACCTTTCTCCTACGATCTGTCGGATCCACAGGGATAACCTGCCTTGAAAAAAAAATCTCAAAACCGATGACCTAGAATGGAGGGGGCAGCATAACAGTGAGGTTGGGGGGGGGGAGTGTTTCCCTAGGGACAGTTCCAGAAGGTTCAGGAATGTTAAAAATGGTGCTGGGCCTGTTTTAGAATGAAGGCTGAAGTTCTGGAATGCTTTGTAAGAGATGTTACTGATTAGAGGGGCCCCTAAAAGTCAAAAATCATTGCTTGTAGACAAATGTTGCCTGGAGCTCTAGTAGCTTCTGTACAGCTGCTGTAGTAGTAATTGGCTCTAGAGCAGTGGTTCTCAATCTGTAGGTCGGGACCATTTCACAGGGGTTGCCAAACAAGGCTGTCTGCCATTTTTTCCCCCTTTTCTTTGGCCAAGCCCCTGGCACCCGTGATTTATAAGTGGTTGGGGGTCACCACAACATGGGGAACTGTATTATGGGGTCGCGGCATTAGAAATGTTGAGAACCACTACTCTAGAGTTAGCTGGATTCATATAAAACCTTACGTTATCCCTGAAAGAAATCCCATTGTCATTGCACTTTGCAAATTGCCATTTACAACTCAAGAATGCAGCAGAGATAACGGGTTCAGTTTTCTGGCATGAATTACAGTTTAATATTTCTCTCTCTCTCTCTCTCTCTCTCTCTCTCTTTCTCATACGAATCCATCATATTATTGTCTTTCAGGGTAATAGTGTTACATAAAACTATACACATATAGTTCTAAACATATATATGTTTATATGTATGTATGTGTGTATATACATACACAAACATGTATATAATATGCCTACATTTTATGCTTTATGCCATGTTATGAAGGCTGAATGTGAAGAATAATTGACTCAGTGAGCAAGAGACTCTAAACATCCTTTTAAATGTGTTTAAAATAGTTAGGGATAAATTCAGACCGAGAGTGCTCCATTCATTCACTTATTTTCATCCTGAACTCATTTCAATACATTTGAACAAATCAAAACAGAGGAAAATGTGTTAAATCAATTGCCGGTTAATGTACTTATTGAAAGTCATTTGGCACTACTGACTAATTCACAGGAAAATCAGAGGGAGAGAGAAAGGGAGCACGGTAATGAAACTGATAAAATGGAATTTTCTGAACCCAAAGGTCATCTAGAATCATTAAAGGTTCTGCCCTGGTCTTGGTCTAATTCTTTTAAAAACCGTTATGATACCTGGTGGCATCAAATTCCATCTGCTTGTTATGCTCAGCTTCAAAGCCATGTGCCCAGTGCTGGAATTATGACAGAAAAAGATACCTTATTTAACAGGGAAAATCTTATCTACAGGTAGTTCTTGACTTATGACCGTAATTGAACCTGGCAAAATCTGTTCTGACATACAGCGTATGTTAGAGCAGTGTTTTTCAACGTTGATCATTTTAAGACTGTGAACTTCGAATCCCAGAATTCCACAGAATTGGGAATTTGGGGAGTTGGAAGTTCGCACATCTTAAAGTGGCTAAGGTTGAAAAACACTGTGCGGGTGGAACGTGTTGAGATTATGGGTAGTGTAGTGTGCTGCGGAAGTCCAGGTAATGGGATTAGATTTTGGTTTTCTGAAAGGATCTTAGAGCAGGCCTCTGTCGTTGTGCATGCAGATCCAGCTACTGTTAATCGGGTTTTACTACGGTTTTAATGGAGTTATGTTCTCATCGATACCTGTATTTTGCCTATTGCCTTTTTTGTGTGGTTTGTTTTCATTATGGCAGCCACTTAGAGAGTCCTAGATGTGAGAAGGTGGCTCTACAAGCAAAATAAAGTGAAGCATTGTTGTTGTTAGTTGCAAAGTCGTGTCCGACCCATCATGACCCCATGGACAACGTTCCTCCAGGCCTTCCTTTCCTCTACCTGTCTTCTGGAGTCCCTTTAAGCCAGTGCTTCTCAACGTTTGTGTGACGGCGACCCCCGTCACACAAACGTCCTGCGCATGCGCAGCGCGCATGGGGGCGGGGCTCCAATGCGCCGCGTGCATGCGCCCCCCCATGCGCGACGTGCGTGCACGGTGCCGACCCATGCGTGCCGCGCGCACACGGCAGCGCCCCCATGCGCGGCACGCATGCGTGGGCGCCCCCGTGCGCGTGCGTGGGACCGCCCCCGTGCGCGGTGTGCGTGCGTGGGACCGCCCCCGTGCGCGGTGCGCGTGCGCGGGGCCGCCCCCCGTGCGCGGCGCGCATGCGCGGCGCTGCGAAAAATGGCGGATCGCCACCGTTGGCGACCCCCGAAAAATGGTCGATCGACCCCAAATGGGGTCGCGACCCATAGGTTGAGAACTGCTGCTTTAAGCTCACGCCTGCTGCTTCAGTGACTCTGTCCAGCCACCTCATTCTCTGTCGTCCCCTTCTTCTCTTGCCCTCCATCTTTCCCAGCATTAGGCTCTTCTCCAGTGAGTCCTTCCTTCTCATTAGGTGGCCAAAGTATTTGAGTTTCCACTTCAGGATCTGGCCTTCTAAAGAGCAGTTGGGGTTGATCTCCTCTAGGACTGACTGGTTTGAAGCATAAGAACATAAAGTAAAAAAGTAAATTAAAAAGTAAAGTTGAACAATAAAAATAGATTTACCTAAGGAAAGATCTGCCAGATATATGCCCACCCCGGACAAGATTGATTTATGTCACTTGTACACGGGAGATGGATCCAAACCATTTTGGTATATGTCTTAAGATGAAACAAGACCACCACCTCAAATGGGTTGGTTCAATCACCAGGTTGTAAGGGCATTTATTTTATTTATTTAAAAAACCAATCCAACCGCCCATCTTGTCACCAACTGGGATCGGCTTCCGATCGAAAGTCAAAAACAAGACGCAAGACCTCATGAAAACCATCACATTCCTGGGACTGTAATTTTTTTTTTCTCACTGGGTTTTAATTTTTTTTTTCGCACATCCGCAGGTTTGATGCAGGGAACTTTTGAAGGGCTTTGGAGCCCAAATCTTTACCCTTCATTTCTTTCTCCCATTGATAAAAAAATAAAAAGTTGCAAAACGGCTGCACGCGCTTCCCAGCAGGGAGAGATGGAGGGAGGGGGGAAGAGGACGCTCGCTCGCACCACGTGACTCGTCGGGCCCCGCCCTCCATCTCGGCCTGGGTTCTCTGCTCGGAGTCGAAAGGCTCTTGACGTCATCGGACAAACAAGACTGGCTTTGGGTGAGGAGCCCGGGCCGCTGGGCGGGGCTACAAAGCCAGGGCCATGGAGGACAAATGACGGGCCGGTGACGTTGCCGGGAGGCGTGGCTCTGGCTTGGTTTGTAAGTTACAGTATCAGACGGAGCCGCCGGGAGATGACCCTTTGCCAACCAAGAGGCTAAATGGTGTGGTGAACAACGGAACTTCCGGCTTCTGGTTGTCGCACCACTCAGAGGAACACAGAATATAGAATTATAGCCTAGGAAGGGACCCCCAAAGGTCTTCTAGTCGTGGTTTAGAACGGTATTTCACAACCGCAGCCACTTTTAAGATGCACGGGCTTCAACTCCCGGAATCCCCCAGACAGAAGGCTGGGGAATTCTGGGAGTTGAAGCCCGTGCATCTTAAAAGTGGCTGAGGTTGAGGAACACTGGATGAGAGAGTGCAGACTTTGCATCTTTCTGCAAAGCTGAGGCTGAGAAATGCCACATGTTGAGATTCGTCCCTGTAAGAGGGCAGCGGGCTATGTAAGATCCTTGAAAGGAGGTCCTGTGCCGTTTTAAAGTGTTTCCATTTATTCTGAAATATAACCATATTTCATACTTTACCCTGAAGTATTGATCTCTTGCTCTTGTCAGACCTTTATTGGAGACGTAGAGCGCAGTCGGGCTGGGCACTCGCTCCTTGCCCCCCCCCCCGTCTTGTTTGCCAATAAAATGCAATACAATGTGCCAGAATGCGTGCTGGGAGTGGGTGGAACCGAATTACCGACTCATGCTGAGTGTGAAAGAGTTTCGGGATGTCTGCACAATCGGTAGCAGCTCTCGTCTGGAACGGCTGCTACTAATAACGGGATGGTCTGGTTGGAATGGAATGGCCCACATAGAATTGCTGCTGTTGTTATTATTGCTTTCAATTGGTTACAGCCACCCAGTCTGACCCCCGAAGGGCGAGAACCGGAGGCGTATCCACACACCCCGCCCCACATACACACACAGAGACACTTTGTGCCCCTCTTCCCTCCCGCCCCTTCCAGAGCGGAGCGAAGCCACATCTTGGCGCGCTGCTGCGACGGAGAACCGGAGGTGAGGGCTCCACCGCCGCGCTCCGAGGCCCCCTTCCCCGCCAGGCGACCAATCAGCGGCCGAGCGGCTGCTAACGGGCTGGGGGCGTGGCCTGCGCTCTCTCTCTCTCTCTCTCCCCCTCCCCTCCGGCGGGTGAGTGACAGGCGGGCGCTGAGGAGCGGCGAGGACGTCGAGCGCCCCCCGCGCGTGCGACGAGGCGGCCCTGACGGGGCAGCGCGGCCCGCCCGGTCCCTCCGCCTCGCCCCGCCGGCACCCCCAGCACCACCACCACGGCCACGACCACCACGGCGGCGGCGGGGTCCGGGCTCCTCACCCGCCCCCCGATGACTGCGGCAAACGGCGGCGGCGCCCACGACGACTTCGACTTCAGGCTCATCTTCGGCGAAGAGGCGGAGGAAGAGGAGGCGGACGGCGGGCCCCAGCCGCCGGGGCCTGTCGCCGCCGCCGCTGCCTCAGCAGCAGGTGCGCCCAGCCGGGCAGGCCGTGGGAGGGGAGGGCGGTGGGGGGGGGAGGCGGCTTAGGAGAAAACGCCGGCAGGACCCCAACTCCCATGCTCCGCAGCCCGGCGGTGGAGGGGCAGGAACCGGGAGGGGAGGGTTAGTCAGCGTTCAAAGGCTTTGCCCCCTCTTCTCACCCCCCCACCTGGTCTGCCTGGTGGGGGGCGCCCGACGCGCGTTCAGACGTGCAACTGGCTGGGAGGAGAAGCGGGTTTCGCCCCATTTCCCCCCCCCCTCCCCGCTGGTCCCCGAGCAATGCGGGCTGCCTCTGAGCCTGCCTGCTGGGGCCATATGGAGCCCTGCGAGGGAGACGGGCTTGCAAGAGGACTACCCCCCCCCCGACTCCCCGTGGGGATCCGTGGCCGAGGAGACCCCGGCATGGGATTCTTCCCTCTTTCGTGTTTGCAGAGAGCCGTCTGAAACCCCCCCCCCTCGAGGGGTGGCCGTTTGCCACCACCCCGTGCCTGGTGGGGTGGGGGGTGACAGCCTCCCGAACTTTGTCCTTTGGTTAAGGGGCTGGAATCCTCCTTCCTCCCCTCCCCCCCCCCCGGCGGGCTGCTTTGGCTTTATTTTCTTCTTTGCTCCCTCGGAGAGAGAGCAGGGAAGGATTGGCTTCTTTCTCTTGCCTGCATGGAGGATCCCGTGGTCTTTCCAGGTAGTAGTAAGGAAGAAGCGGGAGCAGTGGAGGAGAGAATTGTTGTGGCTCAGGATTGAAATGGGGGGAGGGGGAATCTCCTTGGTGCTCTCTGAGCTGGCTTGTTTTCTTGCAGACATTTCATAATAGTAATAATAATAATAATAATAATAATAATAATAGCCTGGAGACAGCAGAATAGAGGAGAAAGAACTGGAAAGATCACAACATACAAAGACCTACAAATAGAAATAGAAAGACTGTGGCAAAGGCAAGCAAAGGTGGTACCAATAGTAATAGGCCCCTTGGGTGCAACCCCAAAACAACTGGAGCACCACTTGGACACCATTGGCATTGACAAATTCGCCATTAGTCAATTGCAAAAGGCGGCCTTACTAGGAACCACTTCCATCCTGCAACGAGAGATGTTAATACCATCAAACATCCACATCTGCCTATCCCAGGTCCTTAGAAAGGACTCGATAGTTAGACAAAAATGCCAAATCCAGTCTGAACATCTGGCTGTCTGTGCGATGATCAATAATAATAATAAAGTTGGAAGGGACCTTGGAGGTCATCTAATCCAACCCCCTGCTCAGGCAGGAACCTACACCATTTCAGACAAATGGCTGCCCAGTCTCTTAAAGACTTCCAGTGTTGGAGCATTCACCGCTTCTGGAGGCAGGTGGTTCCACTGGTTAATTGTTCTAACTGTCAGGAAGTTTCTCCTTAGTTCTAGGTTGCTTCTCTCCTTGATTAGGACCCTGTCTAGGTAACTTCGCCAGTGCTAGATCTCAAGTGATTTGCCTAGGGGGCTATGGAGCGAGATTTTTAATCAGAGATGCTGCAGCTGGCTTTCCTCTGAGCGGTTGGGGCTGGGATGTGAAGTTGTATCGAATTGTACTGCAGTATTTTCATCAGAAGCACCTCAAAACCAGGCAGCTGAAGAAGCGTTTGGGACTTAGATCAGAAAGGGTTAATCTCTATATAAAAGCAAATACGTTTCTTATTACTAAAAGGGAAAGGGGCTTTTTTTCTAAAATGCATTTAGAATGTGATGGACTTTCTGACTCTTTCAGAAATGGTTAATGTATAAAAAGCATTTTGTAAAAAAAGGGAATGAGGATTATTTCTGACGTGCATTTAGAATCTGATGGACTTCTGAATGGCTTGGGACTCAGTCAAAAAAGATGAATGCGTATTCAAATGTTTTGAGTTGTTGATGTGCTACATCGTGACTGTATGGACTCTTATTGACACCTAGAGAGATATTCCCTGTGATTTAGAATGATGTAGAATGTTTAGGGACAGAAGATGTACGGTACCCTTTCTGGAGTTCAGTGGGCTTCATAAGAGAGGATTGGACTCTTCCTAACAATAAAGATATTACTGTTTTACTGAATCTAGTACATTACTTTAAACTAAACCAGGATATTGGTTCCTCTTACTTTGTATTGCTACAGATAGAGTAGCTAGGAAGGGATGGCTTTTCCTAGTCTTATCATCAGGGATCCTCTTAATTGTCAAGGATTGAATTTAGCATCAAAGCAAATCTTCTCAGTATTGGTTGGAGGTTTTTAACTTATTTAAAGGCATTTGGGCCAGCAACCCGAACTTCAAAAAGACTAGAATGGATTGGATAGTGACTAGGATAACCTCTGATTCTTTTTAGTTGCAGGTTGTCTCTACCCTTCATATATGCAAAACCTGGTAGTAATACATCACTAAGGCTTTAGTAATAGAAAAAAAAATAGTTTCTTTAAGTCAGGCTTGGCACCTAGTGACTTCATGAACATCAGACAGTTTTCTTGGCAAGAGTAAGGAAGTGGTAGCAGATCTCAAATGATTTACCTAGGCTATCAGGCAAGATTTTAATTGGAAATCCTGCAGCTGGCTTTTCTCTGAGCAGTTGGTGCTTGTGTGAAGTTGTATCAAGTTGTACTGCAATATTTTTATTAGAAACCTCAAAACCAGATGCCTGTTGGCTTTAGAATACTGTTGATGAATGTTGTGAATGGCTGGAAACTTACTTAGTAGGGATAGGTCTGGTTTTTGGAAGCATTTTATTGTAGATAATGGACGTGGGTTCCTGATGTAATTTGTGTGTGTGTGTGTGTGGTCTTGGCAGCTCTAAACAAGCAAAGACTGGACTTAACAGAAGGCAGGAGAGGGCTGCTTGCTCATGGCCATTCTCCTTTTCAAGTCTTACGATGGCATACAGAAATAAGCGATTAAAAACCTATATATATAAAATCAAAGATTTGTGTTTCTAAGGAAAAAACAAACAACAAAAGCCTGGAGATACTGTCCAAAGCTAAATGCCTCCTCGTCTGGGCCTTGTGGAAATGTACAACTGTGTGGTCATTTATTGCTTTGCTGTGAAGTATAGAAGTGTACAAGGGCCTGGAAGAGCAGGGAATAGATGTCTGCATATTGAATCAGCTGTCCAAAGAATTTGGTTCCCTCTGCCCATCCCAATAAATGGGAAGTGGCCTGTCAGGGACGCAGAAACTTTAAAATGCTTAAAAAACATTCACAACAATTTCAGTAGCACCGAATGCCTGTTAATTATAGTCAAGACCTACCTTGTACTAAAGGAAATAAGCACAAGTGTATATAAGAGTTGGGATTGACATTATTTAGCTGGGGTCCTCCCTGCAGATTTACAGGCTCCTGAGGCAGATTTATTTTTAGAGAATGGCTTACTGTAACATATAAAACTGCCTTGTGTTCTGGAAGCAATTTTTGACAAGTCCCTATATTAATCACTGTAGTATTAGACTATAAGTAATATTCTTGCTGCTAACCATAGTAATCTTGAAACTTTTTTCTAGGATTAAAAAAATAGTTCAGAATGAAAAAAGATTATAGTAATGTATACCTTTGTTGCAGAAACTTTGATTTAAATGTTTGTGCTTTTCTTGAACATTGGAAAAAACTCTTGAACAGATCCTTAGAAACAGATGTGTTTCTAAAGAATGAAACGGTGCCTTTAATAGGGTTTGAGATCTTGTGATTTAAATAACCATTGTGCCCTTAAAATACAACAAACATTCCCTGGACACCTGCAAAAAGCAAACATCAAGGCAAAAGACTTTATTGAAGATGGAAAACCAAAAATGTAAGACGCTTTTGGGAAAGAAAGTACTTTCTGATTTAAAAAATTGATCGATGTTTCACTAGGGTTCTGAGCAAAGTCAAAAGCTGCAGTTTGAGAATGTCAATTCAGCCATGCTTGAATGAAATAGCAATAATAGTATCTGGGGTTTTTTTTTTGCCAGTCAGGCTGAGTGTTTTAGTTCTGTATAAATTAAGATAAAATATATTTCATTTATATACATTTCTCAAGACCTTTAAGTACTTCTTGCCTGAATTAGTAGCATTTGTTAGAATACTTTTCTGAATGGTTTATTTGTTCGTTATGTAGGTCTGACGTGTTTTGCTGCATAACTTTGTAGTTTCTTGCTTGGCCAATGTACATTTATTTCTAATTTAGTACATATGGTCAATATTCTTTCCTTGGCAGTTACTCTTGACATAATGTCCCCCTTCAAGAGATGATGTTGAAATCAGTCCTTAATTCCTGCGTTTATATATTTCCACCAATTATTGCAGGCGTCTGCTGAAAATAGCCTGACACATAACTATGGTTAGTGCTGTGATTGCCCCATCATCTTCATGCTTGAGCTATTTTGTAATATCCCCTAGCATTTTCAAAGAGTTTGAGAGGTTGCAGCCCCTCTTGCTGTTCAGTTTTACTCATGTCGCAAATGTTTTTCTCATCAGATTTTGCCTTGTTAGCTGAATTTTATTTTTAATATTTTTTTTCAGTATTCTAGAGTGCACCTGCTGAATATGTGGACAGGAAGTGTGTGTTGGAAAGGAACTTGTGGGAATAAGCAAAGTTAAGATGTATCTAGATGGAAGTCATTACCGAAAACTGAACTGTTTTGGTACTCATAGGTTTCAAAATAACAATCAGAAAATTTCCAGAATTTGGAAATTCTATTTCCAGCACAGACTGGCAGTCCAGAGGACACAGAATTAAATTCATATGAACATACAATTGAATTAGAGGCATACTTAGGAAGGATTGATGGATGCTATACCCAGGATTTTAGATTCCATCCTGCAAATAAAAAGGCATGAATAAATTGCATATAGTAACATTATAAGCCCATAGAAAGGCAATCTAAGTACTTCAGTCACTGTGTCTATAATCAGGCAGCTCTCCTAGTCCCATCAGTAGAAATTTCAAAGATATGATGTGTAGCAAGTGCCCCATTACCACCAGAGCTGCCGATGCTAATATATATATTCAAAATGGTTTATCTATTAAGTTGTTTTGCAAAATTCAAGCTGTAATTTATTGTAGTTGAATCTGTACTGGTTTTCTTAGTGCAGCTATTTGACTTAAAGCAGAATTGGTTCCAACACTAATCTTATTTGCAGATCTATTATTATCTGTTTGATTTTTTTTAAAAAATCCATAAGTCCTTTGCATGTATATCTAAATGACAATTTAACAGAACTAACGAAAGTACATTGATTCATTTTAGGTTTTGTTATATAAAGCTTCTTGGAGTTCTGAAAGCACAGAAGATTTCTTATGTTTAGTTAAAGCAAAACAAATTTGTAACAATTGCTGTCAAAACAATTTGTATTTTTATATGTACCTGAAATAGCATATTAAATTAAGCTTGGCAAACTGTGCTATCTGAAACTGAAGCATCAAAAGGACCTCTCATTTAGAGTATGAGCCATGTAAATTGATTCCGGTATTCACTCTGTTGCTCCACCTTAGATAATTTCAGCTGAGAGGAGAAGAAAATAGCTTCTATTGTATTTAATCTAAATTACTTTCTTCTTTATAGGGATCATATTTGGTTCTAGATGGAGCTGTGCTGCCATTATCAGTTTTTTAAAAGCTATTACTGTGCAGAGCAGATGTGTCACTTATTATTTCTTCTTAGTCTCTGTGCCATACACTGAAATCTGAATTATTTGTAGTTTTAAGAATATAATTCTGTTGATACTAATTTAGGCAGGAACTAGGTGGAGCCTCTTACTGTTGAAACTCATATTCACAAGTGCCACATTTTAAATATTTTCTGGACATATGAAACGTGATACCTTTTGGAATGATTGTGAACAGGATGGAGATTATTGATGAATTTAAACTCTTTTGTTTTAATGTTTTATTGATAAAACAGCGTTGTTTATTAAGTGGAGAGTAGATATTTTCAGCCAAGTCAATACAAGAAACTTAAACCTTCTCTGGTTTGAATGATTGTCTCCAAAGACTGAATGGCTTTCTCCTGTATCAGCAGAATAAGGTGTTGCTGTTAAAAGTTGATTAAGTTAAAAGAGCCAGTTTGTTCTAGTCTATTGGTTAAGGCACCAGCTAGAAAGCAGAAGACTATGAGTTCAAGTTCTGCCTTAGTTATGAAAGCCAGCTGTGGTGCCTTTGGATCAGTCACTCTCTTAGTGCAACCTACCTCACAGGGATAAATAATAAATAAATAATACAGGTGGGATAAAAATCAATAAAAATGGATTTATTTACTTTACAGTATTTGAATGTCATCTATTACTTCAGGTTGTGGGTAGCTAACCATCAAAATCATTATACAAAAGAATAGCTGTATAGAATAATGAATACCTACCCTCCCCATCCCCAGATATAAACAAAAATTGCCAGTATTAAAAGTTATAAACCAGGAAATACAAAGTCATGCGCCTGTTAACACTCCAACCTTCAGTCACAATATATTCTCTTCTGCTGCTTGATGGAACAATCAGATCCTGACTGTCCTACTGAAGCTCAGTTGAGAAGAGCCAGGCAGCTCTCCAAAAACAGGGAATTCCAAAACCTGAGGACAGAGAGTGAGAATGCCCAGTCCCAAATTATGGAATGGGATCTGGAAGTAGTTGACGCAGTTTGACCTCTTTGGATGGGCAGGTGAAGGTGCAAGAAGGCAATTCTCTCAATTAACGAGATCTAGAATCATGCAGGATGATAAGCAGTTGGGGACCATTGTTTTCAGTGATCTCTGAATCCAAATGTTTAAGGGCCTCCCCTCAGCTTATTGGTTTCTTTAAAGTAGCCCCAGCCAATGTATATTTCTCGAATAGATAACCCTTTGCTCTAAATGTTATGCTAGCTGGCATTAAGGAAGGATAGTTGCTGGATACCCACGTCAAAGCCAATTGCTCTTAAACCATTAAGAATTGATCATGATATTTGAGAACATTGACAGAAGAGAGCGGGAGATCCTGCTGGATCCATTTTTATAGCACCTTTTAATTTAACATTATTGTAGCCCGAATACTCTTTTTTTTAAATTATACCCAGCTTTTTGTAGATTCAAGAGGATAAGAAATTAAAGACATACATTTTTGTTCAAAGCCACATAATGTTGATTCTGACAGATAGGTCTTCTTCATGATTTTATTCGCAAAGTGCCATCACAACAAGCCATTTCTTGATATATATCTACGAACAATCCACAAAGATCTTCTGTTAGACTTCTGGGTGAGAATTAATTTATTTCCCCCTGCTTTCTTCAGAATAACTATTGCAAAAACGGTTTTAGCAGAAATGCTGTGCAGAATTTACTGTGTTAGGCATTCTTACCCAGAGTTCTTTAATCTTGCTAGAAGGTTGAGTTCTGCAATAGAGTACTATTATTTTGGTGACTTCTTTACTTCCTCCTACATCTTTCTCATCTTGGATGTACCTGCATCATTGCCTGTGTAGAAAAGTTGTCTATTAGGCATATTAAATTCTTTTGACAGTTTCAGCTTTTGTTAGTATTTATAAATAGGACCGTGTGGTCTCAAATCTATCATTTTATTAAGAAAGATGTTCTCTCCTTCTTTCAGGATTGTTTGGCGGTTTTTATTGTTTATACCAATGAATAATTGGTACCATTCCAATAGCTGGATATTTCACTGCTTATCCCAATTCTATTTTCTGAAGAAAAAAAAACAGAGAAACAAATGGTTGCAAAAACTAAAGCAACAGAGAAAGACAGCTTGCACGTTTGATACTGAGGTTGCTGTTAGGCACCAATACGTGAATTGATCTTGATAAAGGACTTAATACATGAAAAGTGGCATAGTCTGCAAGAACAGCGGTTTGATGTTTATCAAACCCTGTCACAAGATAGTTTGCTACTGTAGACAAGATGATTCAAGATAACCATGGCTTTATAGAAATTTGTTGTGAAAAATTGAGAATGTTTCTGGATCCTTTTGAAAATCAGTTTGCTGGAGAAGAGCACTGGGCTTCAGATGAGAAGAGCTTTGTGTCTAAATTTCTGAGCAGTTGCTAAAGATTTAGTTACTTTATTCAACAACCTTCCTGCCTTTGCAAAATATGTCATGGATAAACAGGAGCCTTTCACTTCTCCAGTAACCTCTTCAAGTGAGCTTATAGAAAACAAAACGTATCTATTTTGCTAGCATCTTTGTAACTGAAATAACACATTCATTCTAAGGAATATGTTGTGTGTATAGCACCTTAATGCAATATTTCCATTCCATGGTGCCTTTTAGATATGTTTTGGCCAATGGCTGCTGTGGTGGTGACTGCATATAGAACTTGGCCACTTTATCAAAACCTGTATGCAAGTTATCCAGTTATTCCGTCCTTATAGGATTATCTTTAGCTTTTCTTAAAAATCTGAGACTCACCAGCTACAGCCAGATAAGTGGTGATAAGCTAAGAATAAAACAAAAAACTTGACTATCTGTGAACATAAGGGTGGCCTGTGAATCGTGGTCTGGAGCCATTGCCTATGTCTTTTTACAAAAAGTAATTTGCTTTCCCCTCAAATATTGAATTTAATGGAAAAATTTTAAATATCAACTTACTATGCAGTTCAACTCACAAAGATTTAGGATTATAAATCCTCAAAGCATCCCCACCGTCATGTGATCAGAATTTGGGCTCTCGGCAACTGGCATATATTTATGATGATTGCAGTATCCTGGAGTCACGTGAACACTCTTTGCAACCTTCCTGGCTGCTTTTGACAAGCAAAGTGTCATGGTTCTGACAGATGAAACTCTTCAAAGAACTTGAGACATTGTTTACCTTAAAGAATCTTTATTTGATCAGCATAGAAGCGGCACATACATAGTGGAAGCCAAAATCTGGATTCCTCTCCCCTTAGCACATAGTATTAAAGCACAATTCCCTCCTCTAATTAACAGTCATAAATCACATTCTCCAATTAGTTTGAAATGCAGGCTTTCCCTCCTTTACTCCAGCCCGCCATTTCTTATATCTCTTCTTTCAAAAGCCCTGAGTTCACACACTATTACAATATTGTTATGTCTAACTAACTCCCATCACATTCCTCCTCCTCCTCCTCCTCCTCCCCCCCCCCAGCATCATCTAATTGTAAGAGTAAAGCATAAGAAAGAAAAAGGCTGCATCTCCATATGTTGTCAAAGCAAGAACATCCCAATGTTAGCAGAATTGACACAAGTCAGTGGGGGAAGCCAGATTCATTTAAGAATCGCAGGGTTCACAACTATCGTGGTTCACTTAACAAGTATGGCAAAAAAAGGTTGCAAACTCGGGTATGACTCACTTAACAACAGCAGGGCTTAGCAACAGCAGTTCCGGTCTCAATTGCGACTGTAAATTGAAGATAATCTGTAATTACTAGTTACTGTACTAGTAGTTAGATTTCAGAGATGACCTTTGTGAAGGATGTTGTAGAGACAGCAACGTATGGGTGGGCTCATTTACCCCAACTTGACCCACACCACTGTTCAGTTTAGTCTTCATGCCAAATGAGCTCAAAGCCATAGTACCGGCTGGCTTTTTTTTAGTGATATTACGGTGCTCGTTCCTGGATTTTTAGCATCTGTGCTATATCTCGATTTTTTAATATATTGTTACTTTAATGTTTTGAACATCATTGCAAATTCCAGACATTTTATAGACAAGTAGGGTGCAAATGTTTTGAATCCATCATTATGTTGCCTTACAATGCAAAAAAGGAGAAGATCAAATGTCTTAAAAAAAAGCAAGATTCTTATAACGCAGTATTTTAATCTCCCTCTGTTTTCTCCTTTTGTCAGATCTTGAACCTGATGACTGTGCATCTTTATGCATTTTCAGTGTCGACCACTCATCCTCGGTAAACCATCCCATTTGTATCCCATGTCATGGATTTCAAACACACCCTTCTCCTTTGTCCTCACCTGCTAAACTGCAGGGTCACAAAAGCTACGAAGGAACATGTGACGTACCGGAATCTAAGTACAGTCCACTAGGTGGGCCTAAGCCTTTTGAATGTCCTAGTATTCAGATCACATCTATCTCTCCAAACTGTCATCATGGCATAGAAGCCAGCGAAAGTGAATTGCACACAAATGGCCCTCAGAATGAATACATGGAAAGGCCTTCCAGGGACCACTTATATCTTCCTCTTGAGCCATCTTACAGAGAGTCATCCCTTAGCCCAAGTCCGGCCAGCAGCATTTCCTCTCGGAGCTGGTTCTCAGACGCTTCCTCTTGTGAGTCAGTCTCCCATATTTACGATGACGTGGATTCGGAACTGAACGAAGCCGCTGCTCGGTTTACCCTTGGGTCACCTTTGGCATCTCCTGGAGGTTCTCCAAGAGGCTGTCCAGTTGATGATCCTTGGCAACAATCCTACGGATTTGGGCATGCCTTGTCGCCAAGGCAATCTCCTTGTCATTCTCCTAGGACTAGTATCACCGATGAGAATTGGCTCAGCCCAAGGCCAACCTCAAGGCCATCCTCAAGGCCTACATCGCCGTGTGGGAAGCGCCGGCATTCGAGTGCTGAAATCTGTTATATCGGTTCCCTTTCTCCTCATCATTCCCCCGCTCCATCACCAGGACATTCTCCTCGGGGAAGCGTTACGGAAGATACGTGGTTGAATTCCTCTCTCCATGGCCTTGGCCCTGGCCTTTCAGCTTTCCAGTGCTGCGGAGATACCGACATCCCTCTTAAAACAAGGAAGACCTCCGAGGATCAAACCGCAATTATATCTGGGAAAGCGGAACTTTGTTCTGAAGACCCGGGCAATCTATCTCCGTCCCTCGAAACTGCAATAGATGAGAGCTCCGTATCCCAGCATATGTTAAAAAAAGATTTGTCTGGTGACCAGTTTCTTTCTGTCCCGTCACACTTCACCTGGAATAAACCAAAGCCTGGCCATACTCCTATATTTCGGTAAGTAGGTTGAAGATAACGAAATTAGATTTTCTAGTTTGCGCCTTTCTGTTGCTATACAATGTGATGAATACTGTAGTCCTTGACTTATAACCATTCCTTCAGTAACCGTTCAAAATTACAGTGGATTAAAACCGGTCCTCACACTTACAACAAATGCAGCATCCCCGGGGTCACGAGATCAGAATTTGGGCACTTGGCAACTGATACATATTTACAATGGCTGTGGTGTCCTGGGTCACATGATCACCGTTTGTGAACTTCCCAGCTGGCTTCCGACAAATTAAGCCAATGGGCAAAGTGAGAGTCACTTAACCATCACATAATTTACTTAACAACGGCTGCACTGATTCATTTAACAGCCCTGGCATCTTCTGCATGGCTATATATTTAAAAGCTTTCATTTGCTTTCTTTACTGATCAGTTTATTGCTGTGCTTTGACAACTAGACACCCTGTGATCATTCTTAATAGTTTCCTTAAAGAAGCCAATTCCAAATAATTGTTTACGATCTTGGCTCTTTTTCAACATAAGCCATATAGTTACAGTTAACTATAGTTTTAGATTTGGAAGCAACTCTTGTTATCTGATATGGAAGTGAAAGCATTAATTTTGCGTGGTATGTGACATTACTGGGTGAGGAAGATATTCATGAGCCCAAGGTTTGTTTGTTTTTTGCAGTTATTAAACTAACAGTAAAATAATTTACAAGATGGTTTTTGTTCTTTCCTCACAAGCTATTTTCCAGAAACATTAGGATGCAATTCCTACAATCCCCAGGAAGTTTGGTTATTTATCTGATTGTACTCTTGGCTGGGACGCATTCAGACATCTAACTTTAGCGTTCTAAAATAAGCTAAGAACCTACCTTTAAATTCTAAGAATTTGCAACCCAGATGGTCACAGGGTTTCTTTGTCATGTCGTAAGTTGTCGCTTTCAGTGAGCTAAATAAATAATTGTGTTTGTACTCCTATGTATCAAGCATGTGTGTATTTAATAAACACTTGCAGTATTTAAAAATTGATAGTTACTAATTGGTTGGTTGTTTATGTGCCATGAAGTCAACATTGACTCTAGTGGTTACCTAGATAGATTTTAGATCCAGGAATTTTCTACTTGTATTATTCTTATTCGTACAAGGTCTTTAAGTGTGAAATAGGATGAGTAGCCATTTGATCTTAAATAAGATTAAATGTGCTTGCTAATTCTCTCTAGGATAAGCTGGGTTAGTGACCCCATCTCAAAATAGTATATGAAAGCTTCTTAGAAATCTGACTCTTTGTTTTAGCCTCTCTGGATTGAGAATACACTAAGACAGCAGGCTTGGCATGCTGGTTAATATTTTCTTGCAATAAGTAGCAGGCAAAAGCAATAATTGCCAAGCATTTGTGTTTTGGTTCATTCTTGTGAGATTCTGTATTTGAATGCTAGGATGGTGTGGTGGGAGGGAATATACTTAGCTGCATGAACACTTTTCTTCAAGCAATTGACTTCTGCTTCTTGGAAAAGATGAATTACATTGTTGTCCCATTGAAGGCCAGAAAGGATCTCCAGTGTGGCTTGTCTTTTAATCTGGGAAATTCATAGAAATAAATTCAGGTGACTTTTATTGCTCACTATCAGAACTTAAAACCCCATTCAGTCATGTGAATCTCCCACACTATCACACTATTTGTCGCATGGTGTTAGCTTAAAATATGTTAGCTTTAATATGACTCATTCACCATGCTGTGAACAGACTTGTATCCTAGCTCAGTGTTTGTTTCCTTTAATGTCAGTTACTGGGCATATCATTAAGGTAGAATATATGGAATAAATTTATTAGCTTCTTTTACAATGATTGCATATTGGTGCTGTATTTAAACACCATCTTTAGAAAAGTTTCAGAAAATAAGAAAAGTTGGAAAAATACATTCAAAATCGAAGCAATTTTGTGGAATTCCTACAGGTAAGTTATTCAGCCTTAAAAATAAAGATACTGACAATCAACATAAAAGTGGAGTCAAGAAAGTTGTAAGGAATAATTAAGATCCATTTAGCTCATAGTTAAGAGAAGGAAAACTTTCCAATGTCCCACTATCTGTGAAAAAAATGAAGGTGAAAAGAGGTTGGTTTTTGTAGCAAAACAGCGATCTGAAATATAACTTCAAGCAGAAATACTTAAAAAGAAATAAAAATTTTAAAAAGCCTTCACAGTTCTCAAACTTGAATATAATTGAAAGTCTTTATGGAGATCTCAAACATGTAGGTAGAACTAAGAATATTTCAAAGCTATAACATTTCTACAAATAAAGAGTGTGAAAAATAAATAACAATAATTTTAGGAAAAGAATAGAAAGGCACTTAGTTGGCGATAGGAAATATTGGAAACTATTATTTCTGAGAAAGAAGGTGATACAAAACTGCTGGTTAAAGGGGTATTCAAACTTTTACAAGTGCTGTATTTTGTGTGCCATAGAAACCATTTATTTTCAGTTTGCAAACAACTGCACATAAATAATAAGTATGCATTCACATTTGCTAAAAGATGGCATGTTTTACTTGTACATATAGAGACTATGGTAACTTTCTTCAGGGGTTCCTTGAAGCATACAGTTTAACCAATGTGCTTCAAACTCGTGTAATACTGTAATTGGGGCTCTTAAATTCTGTTTGTTAAAAGGAATATTACAATTCAGGATAGTGCAGAAAAATGGAAACTTTGCATTGGTTTCTTCACAGGTGTTGTTGGAGGGTATTTTTTTTTCAAGATAGATTTTTCTTTTTTTTTATCTTCTCTAGTTTCTATTCACATAAGTAGCTCCTTATTTTTGTTTCATGCTTGTTCTAACTATACTTGTTTTGCCTGCTTCCCACCTTCATTTTACTCTGTTATAGTGCCTCAGTGTTGCCCAACTTTGTCAACTTTTAAGTTTTAAAGTGTGGATTTCAACTCCCAGAATCCCCTAGCCAGCTGGGAAGAATTTGGGGAGATGAAATTCACACATCTTAAACATTGGGGAGTTGGGAAACACTAATGTACATGATCAGAGGTGAAGATTAGGGACTGAGAATCTGTTTTCTTGGGATATTAAAGTCTCTTGAGTTGATATTTCTTTATCTAAACAAAGAAACAAAATGACCAAGGGCGAGGGAAAAAAGCAGTGGGAGCAGGGGTGACTTCTGACTTCCCACTGGCTTACCCATTCAGATTTTCTTGTGGAACTCTAGGAGTATTGGGAATCTCTCTTCCTTCCTTCCTTCCTTCCTTCCTTCCTTCCTTCCTTCCTTCCTTCCTTCCTTCCTTCCTTCCTTCCTTCCTTCCTTCCTTCCCTTCCCTTCTTGTCTTCAGGCAGGTTAGTGGGTCCTGCTAAGTGGGGGAGGGAGCAAGGGATTGTGAGACTGGCTGGGAAACTGACATGGAATGTTGAAAATGAAGACCATGTGGCCACAGCAGTAGCCAGTAGCACTGAAGCAGTCACAACTTCCTCAAATTTCATTCTCTTGGAAGTCATGGGTCCCAAATTTTGTATACATTCTGTAAGTTAGCCCATTTAAAGTACCTTGGTTCAAAAAATGTTGCCCTGTGATGCCCATTTAAAAATCACAACAATGAGAAGTTTTGTAGTATATAGATTACAATAGTTTAGGTGAGTGGTGGTAAGGGCATGAATTAACGTTGCAAGGTTTTTTGGCTCTAAACAGAGTCACAGTTGGCACCCCACCTAAATTATAGCCCTTGGCCACTGTCTCCTCCTGTCAATCGAGTAGTAACCACAAGTCTAGGAGGACCAATATCTTGTGGAGCTACTCTTTCAAGGGGAAGTACTATTCTATCTAAATACAGTACTAGAGATCTCAAGACACTTTGATGGACATATTGTAACTCTGATATATTTGGGTTCAACTTCAGCCTATCACAGGCTGCAGATTCTGAGCCAAGGCATTGTTAGCATCCCTGGTGTAGCAGTGTATAATAGGATGTCCCCAGCATACTGATGATACCATAACCTTTAAATTGATGGATGACCTACTCAGGTGGCTTTGTCTGCATGTTAAAGAAGTGACAAAATCCAAAGCTCTCTCCTCACACCCACAAGCTGGATCTGGCCGCCCAAGGAAGAATAGGCAGTGCCTCCAGTCCGTACTTGGGAAGTAATTCTAATGATTTGAATTAACACAACTAATTGACATGGATTAGAAGGTTCCGTAACTCTAGTGAACCTAATGTCAGCAGGAATGAGCTTCTAGTAAGACCACACTTGATGTTAACATCCTAACGGGAGGAGTGAAGTTTAAAACAATCCATCAGGGGCGTGAAAGCATCTGAGAACATGAGGGAAGCCATTGCTCTTACGACAGGGAGCTCCACAATTAAACCTGGAAGAAGGTAAAGCTGCAGCCTGCAGGCAAAAAAAAAAAAAAAAAAGGAGGGGGGGAATAGCATCTTTTTATTAGAGAATATGGAACAGGATTCTTTAGCAAATGCATTATAAAAGAAAAGAAACAGTGTATATATCCATAACAAAGAAAGGAAATGAAAGAAAATGGAAATTAGTAAATTGTGGCTCTTATTCTTGTTCCAAGAAAACATTCTGGCTCCTGTCTTTGGACAGTTGTGGTTTCCACACAGGGCCAGTGTGATGTTAATTGTGAAAGTATTGGACTGTGAGCGAGGCGGCCCAGGTCCAAGTTCACCGTCAGCCATAAAAAGGTGCTCAGTGGCTTTTTTTGTCTCTCTCAGCATAACTTGCTTCACTGAATGGTCTTAACTACAGAGAGTACCAGTTTTGGAAAAGCTCCGTTGAATCATAAGAGCAAGTAAGTTCATTTTAATGGAAGTGTAAGACGTAACACGGTGGAGAGAATTCCAGAACTGAGTTTTCACCCAAGAAACCATCTTATCTGAAACGGCCACTTGCCGGATCTCTGACAGAAGCTTTTCTGAAACTTGATGGGCTTAGAGATGAAAATCAGCAGTTTCAGTTGTTCTCAAAAATAGTGGTGGGGATGCCTTCGAAAACATGCTACAGAACTGAACATTCTGTCTTGGACTCAAAAGGCAACGGCTGTAGGCTTTGCACTTAAAACAGTAATATATGCAAACTCTGCATTTGTATTTTTTATGTGCATTCTCTTTGAACATGGTGGAATTTGGAAAGTATCTGTCCGTATGTGGCATTTTATTTCTGTTCTGCATGTTGGAGGATATCTATTATTACGATTCTGTTAAACGTGCACAAGACTGTGTTGATAGCAAAACTATCATTACCACATCCCTGATTTTACTCCATTAACCTAATTCTGGAGTTTCACATAACAGAACTATAATCACGAAGTTAGTTTCATACCAAAGGCTAAATCCCCCTCCTCCAATCCTGTAAAGTTAAAACTGACCAAGCTTAGTTTGAGAAGTCTGGTTTTTGACTCCCTGTAAAGTTATCAACATTTATTCTTTTCTCCTTTTCCTCTTCTTCACTCCCCAAATATAGAAAGTTCAAAAGAGATTTGTGTGTGATAAGGAAGGGGGAGTATCACAAGTGATACCTAACAGATGTTCTCCTTTTATCAGAAGCGTGCAGGGAGTTAACAGTTATTTACTATTTTAAAAATTGTTAATTGCTCTTTAGTTAAAAAAAAAAGACTATTGGAAGATACTAGAATGAAAGAAGAGAAGGAAAGTTCGCAGTGGAAAAGGATTGGGCAATCAGGAAAAAACAATCCTGGCTACTAACTTCTAAGTATTTTTGTTTGTTTATTTGTTTGTTAAGAAAGATGAATCTAGTGCTGTTTCTTTTATAGTCCATTCAGGCTAGGCTTTTCAGTGTTCAAATAAGCCTTCTAAACAGTACTCCAAATTCTGATTTAGCAATTCAAATATTTCCTGTGACGTTACAATGGAAAGCTGTTAGTAGCTGTGTCTACAGAAAGAAACCTGAACAAAAAAATTAATATCTAGATTATTCACCAATAATGTATATAAATTAGTCAGCTATGTTGAGTGAACTTAGCCTATGAATTTATTTCTTGACCAAGGGATAAGTGCTCATACAAGTTGAGGACTTTCAAAGTGCCTACATATGTCTTACAAAAATAAACATTTTAAACTATATAGATATTAAGAACTTAAAACATTTACACATAGCTATATTTGTTCGCCTAGTGTTTCTTTTAATTCAGTTCTTTATTAGTGGCAAACATACTAACATTTTAAAGTTGCGATAAAACATTGAATCATTAAACATTGGCTTTTGATTTTAAAGCCACAATTAAGTTCTCCTAGATTGCCATGAAACAGAAGTTTCTTATATTTCATCACGTCTGTGTTTCCTAGCTGAGTTCTCCTGACATTTTTGTATCATGGTTCCATCATCTCTGATCATGGTTGAAACGGACCAAGTTAAACCTATGCTGAATAGCTAGTTGCTAATCAGTTCTTCAAACCTCAACATTTAACTTGGCTAAAGTTTCCAGTATCAATCAAAAGTAACTTGGCAAGTATTTAACTCTTCAAAATTGGTCCGTTTAAGAAAAACTTCAGAAAGATGAAAGATCTCTCATAGCCATTGGTTTTGAGCAACTGATACTGTTTCGAACAGTTTGTTTCTTATGCTGGCAGACTTTGGCAAAACAACCCTGGTTTAGCAAGCCTAAGAGAGCTCCTTTAGTGTTCACAATAGAATGGCTGGAAGCAAAAAGCCCAGTATATCAAGATTAGAAATCTTGAGTGGGAACAATTTTGTAGCTGACCATTCGACACCCCCCCCCCCATACTTTGATGAAGCTCAGTTGTAGCAATTGTAAACAGCTTCTTTCAGTACTAACCACAGCTAACTAAAACGGCACAGTGATGTGCAGGTGTTTGCAACAAAATAAAAACAGCATGTTGCATACAACATACTGTTTTTACTTGGCCAGATCATATCCTCCTTTTAAAAGGAGGCTTTATTGATTAATTTCCTTTTAAATGTTATGCGAGGGTTGCTTTTAGACCTAAACTTACGTATCTTTTGATTTGTACAATCCATTAGTTAAATATCTAAAAGAATCAGTTCAATGATCTAAGGAATGTTTTGTTTGTTTTGCATAACTTAATGTATCGGTTTCAATTTAATTATCACTTTCTCAATAGTACAGCAGCCAATCACTATAGATTTCTCTAATCTTGGGCACAAGAAATATTAATAGCAATAAGGCCACATGGATGCCATACCTAATAGTTATATTAAGAACAGGGCCTCCTCTATGAAAACAACCTGGTTTGACATCGTAGTTATTGGCAAATCCATTTTGTACCTTTGTTTGTTTATAAGTTTAGTTTTTATTGACTTTTTTGACCTTTTGTATATTCCATTCTCCTTTTGCTGATATTTCACAGGAAGAAGCAGTGGTGAATGTCACCTATTACTATTAATACAGCTACTATATCTGTACCAGTGCTCTTTTTTACACTAGTTTATAAAGCAGGTCTTGGATCATCTTTCACATTTCATGCCCTAGCAGCCCAGATGACAACATCCCCCCCCCTTCCCCTGATTTCTTTTTAAAGATATATTTGAAATCCTCCTTGATTTTCCATCTTCTGCAGTTTGGAAAAGGGTGAATGATTGACTAGTCCCTTGATTAGGGAAGAAGTAGATTAGTAATTCTACTTCTAACCTGGTAAAACCCTCTGGTGATTGTGTTAAATAAGGAGGACATCGCTTAACTTTAGAAGTTAAGTTTAAATAAACCAGACAACTATGAAAGCAAGCTGTAGCAGTTTAGGATCTATTGAGGGAAAAGTTGATCTTGTACAGATTCAGTAGATTATTGATAGCTAGTGTCTGCTTATGCTCTGGAAGAAGGGTTATATAGTTCATTAGCAGTAGTCTTTCCATTACTTCAGAAATAGGAGTCTTACAACCTAGTCATAAATATTTTGGAATAATACAGAATGATTTCTCCGTAAAGTGGTCCTCTGTATTTATTGTTCCCGTAGTGTGAAATGTTCTTCAGCAACGGTTCTTCCTGCTAACTATCAAGCTCACTGTTCATGCCACATTGTGTTTACACTCTTTCTATAAAAAATGGACTTGAAAGGATTACCTGCCTCCTTTACTAAGATTGCATTAGGCACTTTCTCGTGTGATCACAATACAGTGTGCTTAAATCCTAGCTTGTTAGCTAATCTTTTTTATTTTTAATATTTATCTTTCCTGCAGTAAGAATCCTGTGTAGCTAGTCTGTAGCTTGATGTTCCATTAACACATGTTTAATGTGTGTATAACGACAATACTGCAATTCATATTGGATCTTTGTTGAGGGATAGTAAAACTGGATGAAAGGAATTCCGCAGAGAGTTCACTTTGGTATGCTTGACAAAAGGCTTAAATGCTTCTGGAAAGTTATGAGTTAGGTCATGCAGAGTATCATGCGTGGAGATAGTGCAGGTTTATGAAATATGTCGCGCTTTTGTAGTAGAGTTTTAGCTGTCACTGTGCCTCTTCATGCATAGGAGAGCTATTAAGAGTCTGGGGGAAAAACAGTTGATGCAAATTTTTTTCTATTTTTTTTTCTTGGTTCTTCACATCTGCTTTCTCCTTCCTGATAATTAGTTTAATATTTGTTAATATAAAACAATTATAATTGAATTATTTTAAAACAAAATAACATTTTAACATGAAAAAGACAGTCTGTTTTTGCTTTGTTTAAGATATTGCACAGCTTTATTACTGCATTTATAGGGCTACCTCCAAAAAACATTGAAAGGGAGGATAGAACAATATTACATGAATATATATTGAAATATATGCACTTCTTGGTTTTAGCACATCTTCATTGCCGCCTCTAGACTGGCCTTTACCCACACAATATGGGCAATGCGAACTGAAAATAGAAGTACAGCCAAAAACCCATCACAGAGCACATTATGAGACAGAAGGCAGCAGAGGAGCTGTAAAAGCATCAACTGGTGGACATCCTGTAGTGAAGGTAAGAGATGCTATAATATGTGCCTTTTCTGTGAACCACATTTTCCCCTGTTGTAATGGTATACGGGAATGGCCCTGGGGGGGGGGACAGGATGAGGACTCTGCAGCCTAAGCAATAGTCTTCCTCCTGTCTCCAAGGTCATCTCCAGATATCTTTATACCTACATGTTCTTGGTTATAATAAAAATAATTGTCTACAGGAATGAACAGTGTTTGGATAGAATTGTGTCAGAACTCTGATGAGTGCTGGCTTATTATTCATGAGCAGCTAGGACTGCTAATTGCTCCTAACTTGCTGTTTCTGTTATTAGACTTCATTTAAAATAACTTCATTTTCTAGGAACATAGTCAGATCTCCTTGTGGGTTGCTCACAGTATCAGAAGCCATGGTTTACTTATTGATAATTTATGGCTTGCTTAGAAATGACAAGAAATTTGGCTGAAGTCATTCTTGCGCACAGTAGTATACTTGCTACGAATGAAAACCAGAATTCTGATTTGTGCATATTTTGTGTAGGCATTAGAAGACTTGTATTATCCCTGCAGTGCAAATGGTGGGTGTTTCCAGGAGCAAGTGCACTTTTATTACTGTGATACTCTTTCTCTTGTTCCAACATGTGATAGAGAAATGGAAAAATAGCATGATTATAGTTTGCACACAAATGGTATTTAGCTATAGAGTGCTGGCTTTGGGTTTATTGGAGAAGCAGTAGGCAACACATTTATTGCCTTTCTACTTACGTGCGTTAACAGGAGGTTGAATATTTTTTCATAATGCTTAAGACATTAGGTATAAACTAGCGTATAAAGCACATGGTCCCTTGAGCGTAAAACAAGGTAAGTAGGTGAATGCCAAACAAATACTTAGTTTGTATGTGCTAAACATTAACACAGTATGTAATATTTAGGCAAACATTAAAATAGCCACTGATTGCAGACAGTATTTTTGTACACGGTGCATAGTTTTGGTGTAGGCATGGGCTTTTAGACATACTGCACTGAATTTGTTAGGTTTAATACATAATCCAGTACAACTTTACAGTAACTTGGAAGTAAGTTCAGTTCTGTTCACTGGAGTTTATTTATTTCCTTATCCATGAGTTTGGGATTGTGTCCATATCTGAGCTACATTGTTATATAATAAGTGAAAGAAATTAGAAAATCAAATGCTGCTTCTTTTATTAGAGTATTGTAAGAAATGACTAGGTTGAGCCTGAGATTGGGGTCAAATGCATCATCAGTTTGGCATCTCTAGGTCCTAAACCTGGTGTCAATTTGCCTTGACCATTAGTAGATCAGATTCTTACATATAGGTAGCATGAAATAAACTTGTAGTTCCTGACTTCTTGACGAATATTTTCCAAATAAAAATATTAGAAAAGACCACGAACAATAGTTGTGAATGATAAGAAGGTAAGAACAGGTGCTTCCTTGGCTATATTAAAAGGAAGATGATGTTTGAGGAAGATGATGCTCAGAAAAAGTTAAATTTGATGTTAACTGTGGCAAAGAGAAGCTTTGCCAGCCTAAAGAATGATTTGTACCCAATATAAGCAAAGAGATGATTTCATGCCTCTTAAGAGTTTGATTATACACTTAGGTACTGAAAGAGCTTGCAAATATTATTTCACAATCATTATCTAGAATGGATGAGAAACGTTGGAGAAGAAGTTATGTCTCCAACTTCAAAAACGGGAGAAGTAAGAGCGTGGGAAATTTCAGAAAGCCTGCAAAAATGGCAGCCTTTTAGAATAAGATGCCAATGTTCCTGTGTGAATCATTTTATTGGTTACAAGAATTAAAGGTTTCTTAGGAAAAAAAATATTCCAGGCCAGGGCTCTAGTCTCAGATAATGAGAATGGCTTAGAATAGTTCTTTAATATTATACTAGCAAAGCATTTAACAACCTCTGGTTGTTTTTTTTTTTTTTAAAAAAAGCGGCCTTCTTACAGGTAGTCCTTGACTTACTTTATTTAATGACCATTCAAAGTTACAGCGGCACTGAAAATAGTGACTTAGGACTGTTTTCCACACTTATGACCATTGCAGCATCCCCGTGGTCACATAATCAAATTTCAGATGCTTGGCAACTGGCAGATATTTATGACAATTGCAGAGTCCCAGCGTCACATGATCCCCATTTTGCAACCTTCTGACAAGCAAAATTAATGGGGAAGCCAGATTCACTTAACAAGCATGTTACTAACTTAACAACTGCAGTGATTCATTTAACAACTGTGACAAAAAAAGGTCACGAAACAGGGCAAAACTCAGTTAATAACTGTCTCGTTTAAGCAGGAGAAATTTTGGAGACAATTGTGATTGCAACTTGAGGATTACCCGTGTTGATAAGGGGTTTAAGTTTGCTACAGTAGAGGGAGCAAATGGATGATAAAGCAAATACTGTAGTAAGCATATGGTCATTAATTGATCTGTGTCAATCTTCCCTGTGCATTAAAATAGATATTGTGGCAGAGGAGGTGGATGAGCTGCTTATCAAATGTGCATACAACACAGAGGCAGAAAGGCTTACTAATTCTGTTGAAAACAGACTCACATTTTTAAAGGCTTTTGAAGGTGGAAAAAAAGAGTTGCAACACACAAGATAAAATTCAACAGAAAAAAGGCTAGGTTTTGATTGAGTACAAGAAATTAAAGGTGCAAGTATACAGTAAATAAGAAGTCTTAATGGGCATGCAACTAATATGAATCGGCAACATAATGTGGCCATTAGAATTGTTAACAAATTACTTTTATAAAACATTTTTTTTAAATTAGAGATTTATTGCAGTTACATTTTGCAGCTGGATTAGAATGTGCTCTTTCAATTTTATTAAACATTTGACCCATTCTGTTCAAGAAGTTAGCTGAAAAGTATTCAAAGATTTGCACTGAGGATTTCTGGTCCTTTTTTTCTTTATCCTTCAACCCTGATGCAAATGCAAACTCTTTATGCAGATCAGTTTCTTTAGAGTGTTTGGAGAAAATGTACAAGATGTAATGGTGACCCAGATTTGAGAAGCACAGTGAACTTTGATGTTGGACAAGTGTTATGCAGGTTTGATTTTTACTGTTCAATGAATCATTGAAAAAAATCTGTCAGGGAGAAAGCTTGTGATATGTTAGTTAATTGAGAAACAGTTAGTGCAATACCTCATTTCTCCTGCTTTGTTGTGTGCAAGTGAGGGCTTAGTATGTCAGCAGAAAAAGAAAAAGTATTGTAAAACAAGATAACCTAGTGTAAACTGCTTGATAGGTAACCAGAAGTGTAATGGAGGACTTATGGAAATTCTAACTTAGAATTGAATGTAGCACATTCCTTATCACAGTTCTTTGTTATATGTTCAAACAGTTCCTTTATTTATCAGCTTTCTGTCACATTTAGTGTTCATTCTTCAGATAATTTTGATATAGTGCTGCAAAGTGGATTTTATCTCCAGCTGCTCTTGCTTTTTGGTGGTTATTCATCTCATTTATTTTTTCTCTAGAGATGTCTAAAAGCTCCATAACCGGATTCTATTTTAAGGCTAAATAGGAATGATGTAAGTTTTATAAACACACCTGCTATGTGCACGTTTTGCTTTCTTGAGCGTCTCAAAAGAGATTGTTGGAATTAGAGCGTCAGCTGCTGCCCCTTTTCTCCTTTTTCATCCCTGTTACTATTTACCAAAATAAATAAAAAAAATAGCTTTTCGCAAAATCTATTCTGCTTTTCTTTCGTTTTCCCATTTTTTGCATTTGAACCTACATTTTCCCTTGCCCCACATACATGTCCACTGGGATTTTTTGGTGGTTGGAATCTGTATGTACGGGACTGGAATTTAGCCAGTTTGAAATACCTCGCTGATACCTGGAGAGTTTGCAGGAGAATTGACAGAGCGATTCTGACGGAACTGCTTTATTTGGAACCCTAATGTTTAATGTTAGCTTGCTTTTCCCTGACTCGCCTTGCGTGTTTTCAAGATGAATTTTTTTTCTTTAATGCTGCCTTACACAGGTAGTCCTCGACTTACAACAGTCCATTTCGTGACCGTTCAAAGTTACGACGGCCTTTTTTCACGACCATTGCATCGTCCCCTTGGTCACATGATCAAAATCCAGACACTGGGCAACTGGTTCATATTTATAATAGTCGCAGTGTCCCGAAGTCATGTGATTCCGCTTTTGTAACCTTCTGACAAGAAAAGTCAGTGGGGAAATCAGATTCGCTTAGCAACCGGTTATTAATTTAACAACTGCAGTGATTCGCTTAATAGCTGTTGCGACAAAGATCGTAAACTGGGGCGAAACCTACTTAACAACTGTCACGCTTAACAACAGACGTTTTAGGCTGAATTGTGGTCGGTAACTCAAAGAGTACAGTATCTATTTGTGGGCGCCCCATTACTGAAGGTTTTTAAGAAGAGATTAGACATTCACCTATCTAAGATGGCATAGATCCTCCTGCTTGAGCAGGGGCCTGGACTAGAAGACCTCTCAGGTCCCTTCCAGCTCTATTCTATTCTAATTCTGGAAGTTTATGATATAGAAGTCTGAAGTACAGGTAGGTTTTTTATTTAATATTAGGGACTGCTGTATTTGGTCATGAGATATTTTCTGCTCAGCCAAAATGATGGTTGAATTATAACTCGCTTTTAACTCCATTATTGATGAGTTTTAGGTGAGTTTATGAAATGTTCTAGACATCTAGAAGTGGAATTTGAATCTGGAACGTTGATTAGCATTCGCTGATTACATTGCAAAAGTGCCCCAGTGAAAGCAAGCGTTGGGCACGCCTTGCAGATTGCTTTTTACATCAGATCAGAACATATGTTCTCATTTCCCTTATCCATAATTCCTTTGATCTCTCTGCTTATGCACTGCAAACAAAAAGCAGCTCAAGATCAAAGAAGGGCAAATACAGTCAGAAAGACAAATGAAAAGCAAACACTTTCTGTTTGCTGAGAAAGAAAACCCTTGCCTTTTAAAATTTGGGATATTGCTGTTGCATTAATCTGTGGTGCTAATAAGTGTGATGGATTATGCCACGTCCTGCTTACAGGCACCCACCCAATTCAGTCAAGGAAGGTAACTGCGTTTGTTAATGCTCCATTAAAGAATGGGTCACACCATGCTAAAATAGCTTGTTAGCTGAGGTAGCCAAAAGTTTGACCTTGAAATGAGTTGCAAGGCACTGGCTTCAGAGAAAGGTTGAAAAATGTGAAACAGTAAATAAATTCTCCTTTTCCTAACCTCCTTTGTTATTTCTGCCTTGCATCCACATTTAAGGAAACCCGCCTGTGACAACACTCTGCCACAATTAGAGGTGTTTTAGAGAGCGGCTATTGTAGCTTATCCTGTAGTGACCTTCTCTCCTTAGCCTTCCAGCTTTAGTTTAACTTACGCATACACTGACTTTTGCTATGGAAACGATACAGAAACACAAACAGCTTGGCAGAGTTTCATCTGCAAAGCAATGGGTTGTGTGTCACAGTATATAGTTACTGGCGGAGGATTTTTAGAGGTCACTCATGAGATGGTGCTGTAACTTTTCATTATTTACAATATTCCTCATGATGCCTTGTGTGAAGAGTATGTGATTATATTTATGGAATAAAAATACATTGCACATAAGCATGCCTATATTTGGGCAACTGTAGGAACTGTAAATGTATTTTAAACATGTTCTGTTTCCTTTTTGTAAGACAACCGCTAGAGTGTAGTGTCTGCGTAGAGGACACAGATCGGTATTTAATATCAGCCATTTAATATAGTATCCATTGGAAGGTTTATAAAGGTCCCACTTGTACTAATATTTTGGGTTGCACAGTCAACGTGCAACTGCCATATTTCCTTTTTTTTTAAAGCAAAAAATGGGAGGACATAGTCTGTTCAAAACAAAACCAGAGGACTTTTCCATAAGTGGGATACGTTTTGGCAGGGGAAATTGTTAAATAGAAAAGTGTCTTAAATCAGGCCAGAGAGATTGGACAGTAGCTATTGTAAGGGTCTCAGAAAAAAAAGGGGGCTCCTGCTATTATTTCCTTTGTATTGAGAAGTAAAAGTCTACACATCCTGGGATAGGTATATTAAACTTCATTCATAAGGAGTTTTCAGTTCACTTTTCATCACTGTATCATTTCCTTAGGTTTTTGTGATTTGACAGGTTATTTGTGGATTGTGGGGGGGGGGGGTCACAACTGACCCCCAAGGAATATAAAAATGTTTCTGCAATCTGAGTAATTTATGCTTGATAAATTCACTAACGATAAATTAGTTGGTTGTTTTTTCGTATTATATTTTCTTCATTGCCATCATTGTTAGGGCATATAAGAAAGGAAAATATGGACGTTCCCGAGATGGGGAAGTTTCATGGAGAGATTAATGGAATTACAGCAAACCCAGTTAAAATGAGGGAAGGAACTAAATTTATAAATATGATGGGGAAAAATAAAACACCACATCTGTTCAGTTTTTGTAGATCACAGGTCGGCAACCTGCGGCTCCGGAGCCGCATGCGGCTCGTTGAGCCTTCCCCTGTGGCTCCCAGCCTCCTCTGCCTTTGCAGAGAGAGACAGAGACAGAGGGAGGCAATTGCACTTCCCTGCTTCTCTCCCTCTCTCTGTGTGTGTGTGTGTGTGTGTGTGTGTGTGTGTGTGTGTGTGTGTGTGTTTTGTGTGTGTGTGTGTAAAAGAGAGTGCACTCACAGTGTTCCCCGAGGAGCTGAAAAGCTTTCTGGGCGGAGCTCCTCCCTTTGCTGCGTCTCTGAAGGAAGCAGGAAGCAGGAAGGGCAGGAGAGAGCTAGCTAGCCCAGCTAGGCTGACTCAGGAATTCTGGGAGTTGAAGTCCATGAGTCATAAAAGAGACGAGGTTGCATACCCCTGATCTTGTTGGACAACAGCCTGAAGCTTGCCAGGTGAGCAGCAGATAGGAGGGGAGGGGGAGAAAGAGAGAGAAAGAGAGAGAGAGGGAGAGAGAGAGAGAGTGGGGGAAGAGGAGTGGCAGACCAAGGGAAGATAGAGAGGGAGGGAGAGAGAGACCCTTTTGACATCTAAAATGAAGATAACACTGCATATATCCTTTTTTAACCTGTGTGTGTATGTAATTTTATTCTCTTAAAGCATTCGCTTGGTGATCATTATTTTAATAGTATGGATATTCCCAAGAGTCATATTTTTACTTTTATTTTTAATGTGTATATGTGTATGTGTCTGTGTGTGTGTGTGTGTGTGTATACACACACACACACACACACACACACACACATATATGTAGGTCTTTGGTTGTTCGGGTCTTTGGTTGTTCGGGTTTTCTATATATATATATATATATATATATACACACACACACATACACACACACACACACATACACACACACACACCTATAATAAAGGTAAAAAAGGATATATGCAGTGTTATCTTCATTTTAGATATCAAAAGGGTTTTGCGGCTCCCAGTGTTTTGTTTTTGGTGGGAAACGGGTCCAAGTGGCTCTTTGAGTGTTTTGGGTTGCCTACCCCTGTTGTAGATGATGAGAATATGCCATTATGCACATAATAATACATAGCTGCTGTATTATATTTGGGAATGGAAGATAGCTTTGTTTGTAGCAGGAAGAAAATATACACTCTAAATTCCTGAAAAGCCAAGAAGTTTTTTTTAGGTTCTACTAATATATAAGACAACATGTTCTTAATGGCTGACCACGAGGTGCTGATTTGTGAAGTTGGACTTTCAGAACCATTTAGGGCAGAGCAACAGCTCTCTTTGATCTTCTGGATCCTGTAGCTAGGCTGATGCTCTCTGTCTGCTCCCATTTTATGTTGAGATTTTGAGAGCCACTAGCTAATCCAGGTTATCCCAATGAGTTTTATAATTAAAGCTAATCAATCTGGGCAATTTCAATAACAACCAGTACTGACTGTTCCCACTAGTTTGAAAAAACACAAGTAGTTTTTTTTTTTAAATGCACAATTTATTGCTATCTACAAGTGCAGAGTGTAATGTTGGGCTACCTTTAATTATTATTACTTTTTAAAAGGGCAGTTTTTTCTTATTTGGAGTTATTAGAAGTGGAGCATCTGATGCCGTGAGATATGATGGGGGGGAACTGGTATGATGGATTACAGTGAAGCAGCAGCTTCTTAGGAAGAAGGGAACAGGGAGGAGACAGGAGACTGTATCATCAATTATTGTAATCAAATTTCTTAATAAAAATTATACATATATTTTTTAAAAAACTAGATGACTTTGCTACAGAATGGAAAACCTCCGAAGCAGGCTTGGTAGTGATCCTGGGTGCTCTTAACTGAATATTGATGCTTCTCACCAAATATGAATATGATCAAGCTGGATATATATGGAGGAAGGATTTTCCTCTGTAATTAAGAGCTGAAATGAATTACATTTAAATTAAATGTTGCAATTCAGAACGGGACTTTTGTTTGAACGATCAAAATGGTTTTCATGTGGGATTGTACCTTGGTGGTTTTGATTTTGACAGATTTAATGCATTTTGTTGCTGCTCGCATTTGCATCAACAGAGTTCTTTTTCCAGTGCAGTTTCCCTAAATAACATTATAACTTAAAACCACTGCTAAATTACATTAAAACAGATCAGGAAGGAGTTCATCAAAAATCTTCAAAAGACTTGGCAAGCAAAATCACCATGCTTCTGTTTAAGGGGTGAGGCAATTTGGCATCCTCCAGCTGTTTTGGATTCCATCAGTCTCATTCATCATAGCCAATGGAAACAGAATGTGAAAGTTGGTAGCTTCAAACCACTGGAGGGATACCCCTTCCTTACCCTTTTTTTTTTTTTTTTACTGCCATGCTATATTTCCATGGTGAAAGGATCAACCGGTGACATCACCATTGCTCAGGAGATGTGCAGTTGGGGGCTCCTTTGTTGACTCCATTAAGTTGCCCACTGAAGTGGTACCCATCTATCTACCATGGCCGCCCACTTTTGAACTGCTGGGTCAGCAGGAGATGGAGCGAATGATGAGAGCTCACCCCACCACAAGGCAGTAACCGGGTTTCAAACACAAGCCTGCCAATCCTCAATCCAGCATCCTGACCACATGAGCCACCACATTCCCAATAGACTGCAATAGGATAGACTGCAATAGGATGGATTGAGGGCAATAGAAGAAGGGGACGACAGAGAAGGAGGTGGCTGGATGGAGTCACTGAAGCAGTAGGCGTGAGCTTAAATGGACTCCAGAAGATGGTAGAGGACAGGAAGACCTGGAGGAACGTTGTCCATGGGGTCGCGATGGGTTGGACACAACTTCGCAACTAACAACAACAGGATGGACCCAGTTTGACTTGTAGAAAGGTTGTTTCACCACAAAATCGTTTTGAGTGAAAGATAAGCCTCCTATTATAGTATTTTACTTTAAAAAAATAAAAAAAAGAGTTTGTTTTATGGCTTTTGGTAACTTATTGGGGAGTGCATTATGTAGTAGGAGTGATACCTAAAATACTTGGGGACGCCAATTAGTTAGGATTTCTAAGGTAACTGAATAACTGAGTTGGAAGAGATGTTGGGGGGGTCTTCTAATCGACCCCTCCCCCCTGCTTCAGCAGGAGAGAAATGGCTGCCCAAATCTCTTCTTAAAAACCTCCAGTGATGGAGCATCTACAACATCTGGAAGCAAGGCATTCCACTGATGAATTGTTCTCACTGACAGGAAACAGCTCTCTAATTCTAGGTTGGACCTAGGTAAAAATCAACACTATGAACGAGGTAAAAAATCAATAAAATTATTTTTTAGAAAAGGAAACCGTAGCATTGTATAATAATAAATTATTTGTGTGACATAATTCTAAAAGCCTAAGGACTGCCAAGTGCAGCAGAGTGGTTTGATTGTAAGATTTTGCCATTTTAAAATTTTTTATTGTAGGCCAGGGGTAGGCAACCTTGGCTCTTTCATGACTCGTGGACAACTCCCAGAATTCTCCAGCCAGCATGGCTGGCTCAGGAATTCTGGGAATTGAAGTCCACAAGTCATAAAAGAGCCAATGTTGCCTACCCCTGTTATAGGCGTATGCTTGTGAACCTTTTTTCAGATACGCATCTGTATCTGAAGCCATGTGTGCAATTTTAACACTTTCACTCTGAAAAGCTAATCGTTCATTTTTAACAGGTTTTTTTTTTTTTTTGTTTCTTATCAGCTTCTAGGTTACAATGAAAAACCTGTAAATCTTCAAATGTTCATTGGGACAGCAGACGATCGGTACTTACGGCCACATGCTTTCTACCAAGTGCACAGAATCACAGGAAAAACTGTTGCCACAGCTAGTCAAGAAATAATCCTTGCCAGCACAAAGGTTTTGGAAATTCCTCTTTTACCTGAAAACAATATGTCTGCCTGGTAAGTCTGAGGATTCTGCCAGGCAAATCTATATGTTGTATCCCAGATTTCATAGGCTTTCGTGGGTTTCGGGATACGTGATACTGATTATAACATATTAAACTGTGATCTTTATATATCAGCTTTCGAGCGCAGCTCTTTGCAACTTCTGTTTCGGATGGGATTCTTGAGGTTTGAAGTGGACCCATTAAGAAAACAAAGATGCTTGGCTGACAGCTGGAGTGCAGGTGTTTCATGATGCAGTATGAATAAGATTATACAGCTTCAGGTGGATTTTGTATCCTAGAATTAGTTGCTTTATATCAGTGTAGATATATGTACGTGATCGTGTATGCACAGTACACATTCAACACACTGACACGTTCACAAAAACATACACAAATATTACAACGGAAGATCTTAGCTTTAGTTTGTGTTTGATTATTTGCAACTCTCTGAAGCAACTCTTCAATGACCTGCAGACACATTCATAACAACTCCTTTCCCCTCATACACCCGCCCATTAATATTTGTCTGTAATCCTTGAACTAATGTTGATTCTAAAAAAAATGTCAGGTCTGTTCAAAATAAGGAAAAATGTATTTTCTCTGAGGTAGTGAAGTACTAAGATCAGCAGAGCAAGGTAGGTTAAAATGAATTTATTCCAATATAATTTTGATGGCTTTCCAAAACACATTTGGCTGTATCATGTCTGTTCTTTCACCCTTTATTTTCGATTCCCATTCCTCTCTTCTGCCCCTGGTCTGCACAAACATTGCTTACTGTATTTGCAGGTATTGTTAAGCTATGGCTTGTTTGAATAAGGATGAGGGAGACTCATATGCCCTCATTTGTAAGAAGGAGAATATGAAATGAGAGTGTTTAGGACTCTGCAAGCAATGCTTTTTCACATCTGATACTGACTGACCCAGGGAGGGTCAGTTTATATGTTTTTTATTGAGATGTTTTTAAAAAAATGATACCTGAAAACTGGTGATCAGCTGTCATAAGAAGTGATCCATTTTTAGTAGATGTGGTTTTCAAGAGAATTATTTTGCAAATAATTCACAGATGTTCTGCAGTTAACCTCTGTCAATCATCTATAGTCACAATCCTTTCAGATGAGCCCTGGAGATGTGCCTTTTCACTCTTTCTCTGTCCAGCCTGCAGCATTGTGCTACGTCTGAAGAGCTCTAAGACTAAACACCAAGCAGAATTATATGATTGCTTGTACTGCCAGCAGCTGGCTGAGATTTTTATCCCCAACAGCTCCATGCCTGATTGCTGCAAAATAAATACCTTCCCACTTGTTCTAGTACAAAGGTACAATGTCCAGCTTGCAGTCTAACATGATAAGCAGCCCTGGTGGCGCAGTGGTGAGAATGCAGTATTGCAGGCTAACACTGCCCACAATGTGGAGTTCGATCATATAAGTCTAAGTGCTATTGCTATAAATGGGTGACTTTTATGTTTGCAGATATTTAAACAAGAAAAATGCAAGTTTAATTAGATAACACTTGGTCTATGTTTTCTATTTTCTCCAGTATTGACTGTGCAGGTATTCTGAAACTCCGCAATTCAGATATAGAGCTTCGGAAGGGGGAGACAGATATTGGCAGAAAAAACACAAGAGTGAGGCTTGTATTTCGTGTCCATATCCCACAGCCTAGTGGGAAGGTCTTGTCCCTTCAAGTTGCCTCTATACCTGTTGAATGCTGTAAGTTTGCTCCTGTTTTGGCTGCTGTGGTGCAGGGAATCTTCATATCCATAAATATTTCAATCCTGAAGCCAATACTTCAGGAATTAATTTTGTACTTCATAAGAAATATTACATCTAGGTAGCTTTTTACCTTCTTGTGCTTAGACTTTTAGAAAGCTCCCTTTACTTATTCTGATATATTCATTTGTGGATTTTATTTCTGAGACAGATAGTTTCTCTGTGTCTCTTGGTCTCTCTCTCTGTCTCTCTCTCTCAAATAGTACTAATCATGAAATGCTTTATTTGCGGTAACTTGTTATGAGTTATTATTGTATTGTATTTAATATTTAGATGTTTCTTATATCTCAGGGCTAGTTGGAATATGATAACTTTTATATTACTTATTTGTACACACTATCAGTACTTTGAATTAGGTTAGGGATGTATGCCGAACTGAAATGTTGGTACTATGGAACTGCTTTAGATCAAATTACTTTTCAAGATGTGAATAAATGTGTGTATGTGCGTGCGCGTAAGTCAGTGTTTCTCAACCGTGACAATTTTACGGCATGTGGACTTCAATTCCCAGAATTCCACAGCCAGCAATGGAATTCTGGGAGTTGAAGTCCACATGCCTTAAAATTGTCATGGTTGAGAAACACTGGCGTAAGTCTTTCTAGACTAGAGCTTCTGAATATATTTCAGGGAACGTTTTCTATAAAACCATGCTTTTATTGCACCAGTATTTATTGAGAGATTGTAGCCCACGTCAGTAGTCAAAGTTACATATTACATTAAGTAAGTTATGACTATCAGCAAGCCCATGTTTGAGGCCTTAGTGCTGTTGTGTATTGGGGTAAGTTCCCGTCATTTGCTCTAGCTCCTGCCCAAAGGAGCAAATGTGAGTAGATAAGTAAGTACCAATTCGTTGGGCTCATTAATGGGGACCTGAAAGGAGCCCCCAAGTGGGCATCCTCCGGGCAATGGTGATGTCACAGGCTAATCCCTTCAATCCGGAAGTTCCTTGCTCCTTCTGACACAAAAGCAGCAGCATTAAATTATGCTTAGCCATTGATTGTAATTTCACAGTTAAATTTAACGGAGCATAATGATTTTGAAAGAGTTTTGAAACGAATGATACAGGGATATAAAAACGCCGCAACACGTTACTTACCGCAGATTTGTAAGGCACATTTGAGTCTCTAGGGTATTTTGCAAATCCAGCCCGTAGGGTTAGTTCATAGCATGTGTCAAGCAATTTCAGAAATTCCGTGAGTAAACTATAGTTCAGCTGAATATAGGAAAGTGTGTTGAACGTGTGAAATAAAAATGGCGAAGGCGGGGAGAAGAGAGAGAGAGATGATAAGAATTATACGTGTATACTTGCTTATGCATTTTTCTCTTTCTCTTTCATAAAGCTCAGAGATCCGCTCAGGAACTTCCTCAGATAGAGAAATACAGCATCAGTAATTGCTCCGCAAATGGCGGCCATGAAATGATTGTTACGGGCTGCAACTTCCTTCCAGAATCAAAAATAATATTTCTGGAAAAGGGACAAGGTAAGTTAACCTGTTTCAAGTAAGAGTTTCAAGAAAGAGTTTATTTCTGGAGGAACATACCAGAGTCTCTAAGTTGCATTCAATCACGCTGTCTATTTTTGTACGGCATCCTTTTAACCTGCAATGAAGTGCAACACTGTCTGAATTCAAAAGGATCTCGATAGAGTTGACCCCCTATCCAAGAAAATGCAGTTCAGCGGTGAGAAATGTAGGAATTTGCATTTGGGTACACTCCTAGTGTATCCAGTTGGCATCGCTTATAGTGCCCTTTTCCCATTGGGCCAGAGCAGCCCCATGCTTAACTGTGGAGCTGACGGTTGTGTTAAGTGTAAGATAAGGACTTTTCAAGATGGCTCGGATCAAACATAGAGTGAAATGTATTTGAAGTTCTCTTCTGCAGCAGTGGAGGTAGTGAGTTTTTAGTTCTCCATTGCTGCATATTTTTTTGGGATATGCAGCAATACTTTTATCATGATTAGTGCCAGAGCAGTCAGTGACTCGTTGCAGTTTCCATATTGTTTGCAGAGGAAATCAGTCAGATCCAGATGACTTTGGATTCCAGTGTTGGGGCAGATTGTAAGAATCTGCTTGCCTTGTTATTTTAGATTATTTCCAGTTTGTAGATTTCGAGATAGGACAGTGGAACAATAAGAACGGCTGTCTGTTTGTAGATTAATTTATTCTTATTGCTTGATTAAACTGGACAGATTTAACCTCTCTTTGATTGGAAAGATTTGTACAGTTAGAACCAGTCATATACACGGAGGGAGACACCTTTTTCTGTTAGGCAATGGAATGAAACTCTTCAAGAGTTCCCTTCCCTTTTTAATTTATTTATTTTTAACTGTAAACTATGTTTCTTTCCAAGCCTCTTATATGGTAGGTACTTTGTTTCTTTTAGCTTTCTGCATGTTATTTTTAATGGTAACACTCAATGCCTTGAATATTCATTTAGATAGAAACATAGGATATAGATTAAATGAGCAATGCATATAATATACTTGTATGTACAGCAGTATATAATGTTACCTTTTGCTCAGATTTTTCTGCAGCTTCTGGTTCATTCTGGTTGACCCATGAAACAGCCCAAATCTTTCTACTTGTGATTATTCCATTTCATGGTCCTGTTTGCATATATGTTGACCATTTGGGTGCGTGCACCAGCAACTATCCTATAAGTTATGCATATATCTTCACTCACACCATCATTTCCTCTCTTCTTAAAACTCCCTTTTTATGACCCTGTAAGCGCTTGATTTGGGGTGGAGCAGTGGTGGGATTCAGCCAGTTCGCACCACTTCGGCAGAACCGGTAGCTAATTTTTTGTTGCCCAAGCCCAGAACGGACTTTCGGAAGTGGCATCCACACAGAGAACTGGTTGTTCACATATTTGAATCCCAGCAGGGCAACTGGATGCAGCTGAGCCTTTACTGGCCAGATGCCCTTCTTGATGCCATGCAGGGTTCGCAGCAAACATTTTTTCTTCGTGCCCTAGGAGAGAAACATCTGCCGCTATCCAGACTTGAACTCTCAACCTTCTGACTGGGAGGCGACAGTCTTCATCACTAGGCCACCACGCTGCTCTTCCTCCCTTCTTAAAAGATAATCGTTCAAGACCCTCTTTATCCATCGTGTACTGCCCATTTGGAGTGAATGAGTCAAAGCTCAACTCTCTCTGGCCAGTAATCTTTGCACAAGATAGGTATTGCATGGCCAAATACGAATATATATCTGCAACAAGTACAAGTCTCGTTTTCAGATGAACACCATTAAGAGCTGCACACGGTGTGTTTGTACGTATTTAAGAACTGAGTTATTTTAGAACAAACTGATAACGTGACCTGAAATTTTTGTCTTTGTAGATGGACGGCCCCAATGGGAGGTGGAAGGAAAAATAATTAGAGATAGGAGTCAAGAGGTGAGGTTTTTTTTTTAAAAGTACAAAATTATTTTACTGATTTCTGTAAAGATCCTGGTGGAAAACTAAACATAACGTAGGCAGCCTTTCCCCCCCTCCCTTAACACTTACATCAATTGTGTAAAAACATTAGCAGAATTTGAGCCAGGTTTTTAGGAGGAGAAGGCTAAAGTGGTGAATGATGTAATATTAAATAGAAAAAATTAACCTTCAGTCTTGGGAGAAAGGGCAAAACGATGTGCAGAAAGTAAACACTAATAGCATAGGAATCGCAGGACACGAAGGAGGAGGAAAAATATCAATTATGTAATAAAGATACAGCAGCTGCCATGTCTGGTTCACAAACTTGGGAACCTAGAAGTAAAACCTTTTTCAGAGATTGACGTGCCAACTCCGTCCCCTTTCCCCATTGGTGTCTTCAGCGTGCAGATGTTAGCTTAGTAAGCTAACATTTTGGAAAATTGTAATGATTAGAACAGTGATGGCGAACCTTATAGAGACCGAGTGCCCAAACTGCAACCCAAAACCCACTTATGCATCTTTGGGTGCCGGGTGGGTGTGGCCCATTGGGTGGGCGTGGCTGCGATGGTAACGGCAGACTGGGTGGGACTAAAAAGTTCAATCAATCAATTCCAACTTTGCAAGATCTTTTTTTCCCGGTGAGAAGTTGAAATTGACTGATTGATTGATTTTTATTTTTTTTTTGCACACGGCAGTGGAGGCCTAAAGCAAAAAGATTTTATAAAACCCAGCTGAAGGCCTAGGACTGGGGTGATGGCGCGTGTGCCCACAGAGAGGGCTCTGAGTGCCGCCTCTGGCACCCGTGCCATAGGTTCGCCACCACTGGATTAGAATATGTAAGTACTCAATGAAAGCATGGTCCTGCACTTAAGGCAATTGCTTCGTGAGGTCTCTTCCCTGCCTTTTGAAGTAGAACCAACCCATAGGCGGGAGACTCCAAAACATCCTGCCACTATTCTTTAGAAAAAGTTAGCTTGTAAAAAACTGTCAACGCCGAGAAGCTCTTTTTAAAAAACAGCTGTAGGGAATACAACACGTACTTTCTCAGGTCTAATGAAGACGTGGAGGCTTAGCTAGGTGATGAAAAAAAAATCCTTCTGAGACACACTCAAGTCTTTTTTCTGTCATTTTATTCATTTGTGCACAGGCTGCGCTCATTCTTGAAGTTCCTCCATATCACAACAAATCAATTCCAGCGGCCGTCCACGTGCAGTTCTATGTTTGCAACGGCAAAAGGAAAAAAAGCCAGGCTCAGCGTTTCACATATACTCCAGGTACCGATTATTGGCAAAGAAATGAGTGAGAATGGTTTTTTTCTTTCAAATGTCTCTAGTCCATTGCCCTGATTCTGAGATATGTTACTTATTTTACATAGAAAATTAGGTATGAATTGGAGAAAAAAAAATTTAAAGAGGAATTTTGAATGCTTTCCTGACAGCTAGAAAGTTCTAAATTTAGCATCAATTGACCTGTTGTTTTTTTTAAGGCGCCAGGCTAGAAAACAGGAGACAATGAGTTCTAGTTCTAGGCATGAAAGCTGGCTGAGTGATTTCTCACTCTGCCCAACCCACCTCAGAGAGCTGGAGGAAGGAGGAAAGAGTATTATGTATGTTTGCATCCTTGAGTTGTTTATAAAGTTAATTAATAAAGATAAGTTAAAAAAACTAAAAAAAAATTTCAGTTTACTTTCAAGTTTCTAACTAGGACTGCAAATGAGGAGAAATGCAGCTTTGCGTCTTAAATTCTAATTCTGAGTGAATAAACTGTTGTTTGAAGGTTAGAAATAAGAAAAGCATGGAGCTGAAGGCCTTTGCTGCGTTCTTTGATCCATAGTAAGCTCTGATAGACTATGTCTTGTGGTTCTCAGTTCTCCGATAAACCATGTCAGAAAATGTACATGGTTTATCGGAACAGTCGTAGATTCCAAACCGTTTTTGAATGAGACTCTACTCAAACTGAAAATTCTCAGCTCCAGAATGTTGTTCTTTAATTCCTGTTACTATAATGAGAAAACCCTTATCTGTATTATCCCAGAATAAGCAAATATATTTCATATCTTCCTTTTCAAGTATGTTGTAGTTAACTGCATTTTTCATGTATATTCACTGCCATTCATGCGCATGCTAGTTTTGATGTGGGGGGTGGGAGTAGAACAACTTGAGTTCTGTTTATCATTTCATCGGTGAACGTTAGCTGATCCTTGTTTTCTTGTTACACAGTTGTATTGAAACAAGAGAACAGAGATGAAATGGATTTGACTTCAGTTCCATCGTTGTCCCTGACTCACTGTAAAGGACTCTCTCCTGTCCAAACCCAGTTGCCTTCACCTGATCCAGGGCTTTCACACGATAGTTTACTTTCTGCGTCCTCCAGGAACTTTGTATGTCCCATACAGCAACCATTCACGCCCATGGTCTCCTCAGCAGTAACTCAGTTGTCACACATACAAGGTAGAAGCATTAGTCCAGGTGAAGATCACCCTGTTCTGTCTTCAGCTGTAGTCCATCCGTCTTTTCAGGTAACGGCGGCATCCTCCGTGGGGCCTTCCTATCCGTCTATGCAGCCTAACGTTATGTTTAATGGACAGTCTGGTCTTCCCATGGATCCTGCCTCTTCTAGTCAAGGCTACGAGGCAATTTCATTTCAGCAAGATGCACCGGTACCTCCACTGATAAACCTCAGCTGTCAGTCTCTGCCACCAATCCCATATCATTCTTCAAGTTCAGGTTCAGTGTCAACTTCTGTTGCAACAGGAGGACATACTTCAGCACACCTAGCTCAGTCGAGACACTCCTCACCTCATTTGCAACCCATGCGGTACCATTGTCCCGATCCTCAGCACAGTCCTGTCTCTTCTGCAGGGACTCCGTCCCTCGGACATCCTTCCACACAGTTGCAGCAAATGACTTATTCTTCGAATCCAGGTAACTCCTCATCACCATCCCCCAACTCTTCTCATTCTTTAGTCCATTCACCACGGTCTGGGCCATCTTCGCCACAGTTGCAACCTATACCTTACCATCTTTCTAGCTCGGGATCTGCCTCATCTCCTCCTCCTCCTCCTCCTCCAGCCTCTGTCAGTCAGCCTGGGCAACAGTCCCCACAGGAGCATAGCCCAGGTTTGGGAGGAATCGCTACAGCTTCATCTTTGATGCATCATAACATGTGTGACACATCTCCATTTCCATCAGAAGGGTCAGCTGTTCATGTTAAGCCTGAACCAGAAGATCAAGAGTTAAATTTTCAGACAATGGGATTGCAAGACATCACGTTAGATGATGGTAAGTGATGCTGTGTTAGGAGAATATGGTTAAACAGCTTAGTACTTTCAGAGGCCTCCTATAAGGAAGGATTATTACAGATGCCATACATATATGTGAACTCAGGTATCATATTTTTCAGGCCATTGTAATATCCTGCTCCCCTGGGAGTGCAGAACACTTGAACATTATGTGACTCTAGAATTAGGTGCACATCAGACTTGCATAAAAACATCTTTTAGAATTCTTAGATTTTGTTTACGTGGTACTTTTAGTACAAAAAATATATGCAGATCCATTGTTTGAGGATATTTATCTTTTTTCCTCTTACTCTTTCTCAACACCTAGCTTTCATGTCCATACATTATCATTATTGGAAAGGCCATTGTTTATTTCATTGTTCGGGGAATGTCCTTATCTTTCATAATCTTTCCTAGATTTGTCCTGGCCTGAACTCACTTAGAAATGAAGAAGCTTCTTAGATGAGAAGCAAAAACATCTTCAAAGAAAAATCCGAAAGTCCAGTTGCCTTTAAGATAAAAGCACCTTTGGGACAACTATTCAGCTAATATCAACAAAATAGCCAGAGAGAATAACCCCATATATATTCATTCAGTGGCCAATCAGTGAATGAATATTGGGTGGTTTGAACTGTTTGCCCGTTACATCCATTCTCAATCATTTTTGAATGAGCATGTCTTATTTTTGTGTGTTTGTGAAGAATACAGATATGAAGACTGAGAAACATTGGTAACTTTAAAGTGTTTTTGACAGGTGGTCTGCGTGTGTCTGTGCCATTCTTCCTTCTTTGGGACCTGGTGACCCAATGCTTCCAGTGATCTTCTGGTGATTAGCTGGACGGGTTGAAATCCTTGTTAACTATGCCTGATTATTTCTCCAAAGAAGTAATTCCCTAAGGAAAAGTCTCACTCCAAAGCTAATTTAAAGTGCTGTGTTTGCTTCACTCACAAATATGTCATCGTGTTAAACCATTGGCAAGCTTTCTGCTTCTGGTCATAGGCCATGGTTAGAAACCATAGTATGGGGTTCATCCTCAACACGGCAAGGCAAAAATCGAACAATTTAACTCATTGTGGCTTATAGTATTATGATGGGAATGAGAAGAAATGTCAAAGATCATTCAGTCCAGTTTCTGCACAGTACAAGAAGGATATGATTGTAGTGTGACACCTGCATAGTCTCTGGGTAACAAACTGATTAAAATCCCCCACTGCCATCATGGCTTGGTTAAATGCTCCGGTTAAATCATTTGTTTCAAAAAAGGATCATCTGTGTGTTTTTTGATTTGTACGTGATTACAGTTTCATCATTTTTAATGCTTTCCTTCCAACTTTCCTAGATTTTTTTTATCAGATTTTTGGGTAAATATGTGCATTTTTAAAAATATATTTATAAAAAAAATTTATCAGAAAAGAAGATAGTATTGAGGGGGAAATTGGATCATGCACACATTTTTTTTTAAAAAAAAATAAACTTTCCAGTTCTGAGATCTTCCTCCAGCTTCAGCAATACCCATCCAATTGTATTTTCTTCTCAAAATAAGACTCTATATCTGTCTGGTACTTATTCATGTTGTGTGACTATATATATTTACAGTGCCATTTAAGTTTCTCTTGCTATATTTATTAGCAGGATACTAGACTCCAAAACCACAGCCCTGCTTTCTCCTTTCTCCTAATTGGTTGAGAGCAAGAAGCTGAACAGCAAACTGGAATAGCTCTCGGTTTGTCTTTTCTCCCAGGCAAGGTCATACTTACCAGGCTTTTTGCCAAACATGTTTTTCTGGATTTGTCAGACACACTCCAGCATTAAAATAAAAAAAGCTCTCCAGTTTGGCAGCAGAGATCGTAGTTCAAATGTTTCCTGAGATAGCTAGTTCATTTCTAGGGGGGGAAACTATTTATAAGCCCTGTTTCTCTTTGGGATTTAAAAATGTACATAATTTATAAAGACCAAAGTGGATGCATGACTAAGAAGGCACGGCGCTTGCAGTATGCCTTCAGCGAAAGGGGACGTTAAAAGTGCAGCTAAGGCTTTATCTTCACACGGTTAGTTTTATAGCACTTGCTTCCCCCCCACACACACACATTCTTATTGCAAGAGAAAACTGAAGTCATGTCAGTGTGTTAAAAACAAAACAAAAAACTTGCCTGAAATCAATACGGCTGAATATTTTGCAGTAAATAACACGTTGTATAATATAATAACATTGATCCAAATTCAGATTAGCAGCAGTCTTTCAGAATTGAATTGCAACTCCGTAGGGATAGGCGTTGTGGAGAGAGAGAAAAAAAATATCGGTATCGGATGGAGACATCAACATGTCATAAATCCCAAACAAAGACACATAATCCCAGAAGAATATATCATGTGATCAGTTATGTACAGTGGAGCTCCTGAAAGCTCATCGCTTTCTGCCAAGAACACATTAACACCTCAAGTGTTTTTGTGTGTGGAAATAGAATAAATTTCAGGGCAGCATAGCAAACAAGCAGAATTCAGGAATCCCACCGAATAGATGAGCTCTTCATATTTCTGAGCTCTTTGGGCAGATTTATTTTTTTCTTAAAAAACTTTGGACTGGAAGACGCTTTAACCTTGCACTGCTTTGCATCTTCCTATCTTTGGATTGTGTGGTTAGGTTTCTGTATGGACAAGCCTGTGTTGAGTGAGTTCAATTTGGGAATACAGCCAGCATTAGCACTTAAGACTTATATACCGTTTCATAGTGCTTTACAGCCCCTCTCTAAGCGGTTTACACAGTCAGCCTATTTGCCCCCCCCCCCCGACAATCTGGGTCCTCATTTTACTGGCCTCAGAAGGATGGAAGGCTGAAATTTTAATATGCTTTTCAGGAAGGTTTAAAAAATGGGGGCACCAGACTATAAATAAGCAGCTTTATCCTGAGCTTGGCAAGTAGAAATCTGACCTTTTTACAATTATAAAGCTTTCAGTCCTTTGAAGTCTTCTGAAGAACAAAGGTTGCCAAATGTTTGGGATCAGTGACAAATAAGCCGAGACAGAACAGTGTTCAGGGGTGAGGAATGTAATCATATGTGCCCTCATTGCTTAGCCTTAGCCCATCGGAGTCTTGTCCACATCTATTTTGAGGGATGTTCCCAGAACGCCTCACTGTTGGCCCTCTGCATCTGATGGCCAAGGGGCGTTGCAGCCGGAGAGGGAGTTGGGACCTCTTTGAGACAGCCAATTGCCTCTTTATTTACAAACAATGAGCAGGGATGATAAGCTTTCAGAAAGAAAGCTAGCAAATGCAGTACTTGATTTTGGCTGCCTGAAACGCTCGTGGAAACGGCTGTCAGTTTTCAGCCAACTAGACCATATTGTGAAAAGGAGGGGAGAAGGGGAGCTGAAAACAGAGGACATTTTTCCAAGCTGAAACAGCCATACTTCTCGTTTCTTAGTCAATACTTTTGACTCCTGTTCGTATCCCTAAAAAGGTTTGGATAATGGCTTTTAAAGAACGGCAACGGAAGAGGGAAACTTTACCTGGTTCTTAGAGGTTTTGTGAGCAGCAGGTCAAGTTTTGTTCCTCTTGAGTTCCCAGCATCTTCTCAACAACCAAAACATTTTAAAATGTTTGGCGTGGACTCTTCCTTCATGATTTGAAGATCCAGTGTAGCTTCTAACCGTTATTAAGTGACTGGACGTAACTCAAAGACTACTTGTTTGAGCCATAAAGTGCAACCTAACCGGGGCAGATCCCAACCGTAGCACCTTCCAAATGCCCACTTCCAGAAGTTTTTACTTCTCTGCGGAAGTTCAGTGGGGTAATCTGTACGCATTGAGAAGACCTTGTTATGGAGTCTCTTATGAGGGAACTACTTAGGGCTGAGAAGACCTTTCAGCCAGACTTTTCAAAATGGCCATTTTGGAGCAGGCTGTCTTGAAGTAGGATCTGAGCCACCCAGGGCTTTAAAGGGGACGATTGCCCCTCTGAAATTGTAGCCTGACACCAACTGGCAGCTGATGTAGCTCCAGGAATATAGATGCCGCTACAGGGACTGACCTAGTTGTGCCCATCACTCCCTGGACTGCTGCATTGTATTTATTTATTCACTGTATACACCGCACGGTGAATCAGTTTAAGCTTTCAGATAATCTTCCAGGACAGATCCACGAAAAGCGAATTGCAGTAGATGTCTCAATCTGTTTGGAAGTAACCAGCACTGCAGGGTGTGTGTGTGTGTGTCTAAACACGCATTACTCTGAAACTGATGTTTATGGAAGACATAAAAACATGCTGATCCTTCTCTCCTTTTCTGATGTAGTGACGGAAATCATCGGAAGAGACATGCCGCAGATTTCTGCGTCCCGTGGAGCAGGAGCTGCCGTCCTGCGGAAACCTGGAGAGAACCAGGAAGCCTTGCACTTTCCCTCTGAATAATGCTATGTCCCTCTTTAGATTTACTGTGCTTCCGATTACGTGGCCTTGATGATCCTGGACACTTCTGGATCCCCTGCAGAGCTGTCCTGGGAGAGCGGGAGAGAGAGTGGTAACAGGAAACAGGTTGAGTTCTAGATTTTTAGGATGCTGTATAATAATAATTAAAAAAGCTACTTTATAAAAATGGACACCAAAAAGTGACCCAAGATACTCTTAACTTTGAGTAAAAAATACCAATGAGCTTTGCTTGTCTTGTGCATTTAACATCATTCTTTTATATTAAGTGCTTAATTGTATGGAGAAACGTAGTTTTGCTCTCAATATGCACAGTTACTGAATGTGGGTAATTATTTTTTTTTAAAAAAACACCATCTTTGTATGCTGCTTTTCTTTAGGAAAGATACTAAGATTGTAATAAAAATTTGTATACCTTTTGGACGGTCTTTTTGAAGAGCCCTTAGGCATATGTGGTTTAAAAAAAGTTTTTTTAAAATGATAATAATAATAATATAATGCTGTCTTTCGGAGGCACAGTAGTATCTATCATCTGAAGCAATGCCTTTGGAAGTCTTCCGTAGGAAGAATGATTATCGTTTTCTTTGGAGCTTTAGGAAGCAAAGCCAAATACAGATCTGTGTTCTTGAGACACTGAAAAATTTTGGTAGGCTGCAAAGAGAGCATTCCGTCGTGGAAAGATTGGGATAGAAATGACATTCCAAAACCTGACTTTTATACCTTCATACTTTGCTAGCACAGACCTGTTCTAACAGAAGCACTTGTTCAAAACTACTTATATACGTGCTCGTTTTTAATGAAGCCATTATACGATGTTGGGCTATGTCAAAAGGCTGTGTTCCACATGGAGTCCTTTTGATCAGACTTGTTTAAACGGTTAAACTGCTGTTCTTCAGATTCCTCAGGTAGAGACCTTCACATGGTCTGTTCTATTTTTTCCCCCCCTGTTAGATGTGTCTGAAAATGTATGTTGGCATTTATATGGGCTTCTTAAAGTCTTTTCTTAATGGTTTAGTGATCCTACTGTTTTTCATCCTCTAAAAAAAAATCAGCTTTGTATAACAAAAGGAATGTAGCTGGGCCTTCTTACTGTAAGATACGTACTTCGCAGTGCTGATCAAGGCAGCTCACTGAGCAGCGACATGTCTGCATTGTGACCACTGAGGGTGAAGCTGCCTGTGACCACCTATGCATGTTAGGTTAATATTTCCCACCACGGTGTGAATTATAGAGGGGGGGGGGTTCCATCTCTGATTTGAAACACGAGAGATGCAAAACCCAACCCTGGCCGATGAGAATTTCTACTAAATAAGAGTTAATTCCTCTGTCAAATGAAAATCAAGATGTTTCAACTTTAGGTAAGCAAATGGGTCAAGAGGCTGCAAAATGAAAAGATAATTAAAAGGATTTTTGAGAACCACAAGGGTTAAGATAGCTGGTGTACTGTTTTCTGTCATTGTTTAGCTAATTTTTATAGCTACCGAAGCCTTAATTGATAGGAACAAGATAGGTTTTGTAGCGTCATGCTACTGGCAACAGGCTGATAAAGGGGGAAGTATCTGTCTGCATTCAGCTTCTTGGCTTTTAAGCAGTCTCCACTTTTTTATGAAAGGAATGTGGCAACTCAAAGCCACAATTTAGTTACTAAGAGGGTTGCTTAACTATCATTATCGGCAGGCCACATTGACTGCTTAGTCTGCAACTAGCCCTACTATCTCAGGATGAAGTAAAATAAAGCAGATTCAGATGGGTTTGCATAGTTCAGGAGACACCTGCCTTGAGTGCGAAAATAGTTTGCATTAAAAAAATCCTGGAACTGTTTATCTGGGGTTTTTTTTTTTAATCACACAGTTTTCACTCTTTAAAATACAACGGTGATGTCATTAGAAGAGGATATTTGTAGCTCAGCGTTGAATTGTGGGCTCCTAGGTAACATCATCACGCACTGGTGAGGTTACCTAGTTTGGTAACAAAACGTCTGCAAGAAAACAAACAAGGTCAGAGAGCACCAAGGATCCCACTAAGATGATGGCTGAAACAAATGTTTGGGTTTTTTTTTTTAAAAAATTATCAACTTTTAAGATGTCAAGGAAGATTCCTTCTTTCTAGTTGTTGTCGTGAGTGTTGGGTCAAGTGGGCATGTCATCTGGGCGACTCCTAAGTTGATGCAGCATCCTCTTCTTTTCCCTGCCCACCCCCACCAAGGTGGAACTCTTTATCTTCATTTCAGAGATCCTATACGATCCAAAACGATTGGCCTGCAGTAGTCAAAATGGCCACGCATGAGCTTCTGAAACCAAACAATGGTCATCTCAAATGTGACAGTTTTCTTTGGAAGTAAATCCGTCTTCTGTTTAACAAATGCAACGAGTTGCAGAGTAAAGTATGGCTAGTTGCACACCGGAGTACTTCATTCCTTTGTCAGGAGTCCTAAGACTTTTAATGTCTTCTCTGTGCTATCACCTCTTTTACCGTCTTCAGCCCTTAAAATGTGTCAAGTCTCCTGCTTCGGCCAGGTGAGGAAACAGACTTACCAGGAACTCTCCTTTATTGCTGGAGGGTCTCAGAATGATCTGGAAAGCCTGACGGAGCTTCCCCTTTTATACCCAAGAGAATCAAGGTGGAATTAGTTTCTTTCCCAACCCCTCTTCCCTCCCAAGGTGAAATTGAGATTTACTTAACAATTCTTGCATTCCTTTTTTTCAAGGTTATCTCCGGTCTCTCATACAGAGGGGGTCAGATGTGAAGTTTTAGAGTTTGTATTGGGCTCTGAGATGATTGATGGTGTCGCCTCTTCTCCCTTAAAGTTCTCCTGCCTAGTGTGAGTTTGTACTTGTACCTAAAATGTGGGCACCCAAACAGTCCTGAGTTACTATGCACTAAGTGAGCAATCCACCTGGCACTGCAGTGTCAATACCTCTCCCCTGGTTGGTGAGATGCTGAAGGAGATGGAGAGTTTGCCGCAAAGGGACTAGTGGATTGTCTTCAACCTTCTGTTGCCTTGAAATACCCGATGCCTGTAGACGTAGAAACGCTTTCCTATTTAAAGCAAAGCTATAGAAGTTGAGTACTATAATGGTGGTTTTTTGCCTTTGTAAAAGCTTCAATACAAGGGTCTTAATATATATACTTTTGGCTTGTGTGATGCTTTAGGTAAGACTGTTAATCTTGTGTAATGTAATAGAGATAAAAGCACACGATCTCCGTTAGACTATGCAATTTACAATTTTCTGCCTGTGACTGGCATCTATGTTGCTGGCCTCTCCAAATTTGCTTTCGATGCTGGCGTCCAATTTTTTTTAAAAACATTATGGAAAGTGTTCAAACGATAGCTTTCATAACAAAAGAGTGGAGGCTTTTGTAACACAAAGGAGGTGAGATATATATATATATATACGTTGCCCGTTTTGAAAGTTGTTTTGGTTTAACCAAAGTTTGATCACAATTTGGCACTCTTTCTGATAAATGCTTCATTAGAAAACGGAATTGCCATCCATTGTAAACCAAAGAATAAAAGAGAAAACAGTTGCTTGGATGCAAACAAATCTTGGGAAAAAAAGCTCTATTTTTGATACATAGAATGAATGTCATTCCTTGAGGTTTGGAGATTGTTCAAATTGAAATTTTCTATTTAACAGTTTGGGACAATAATGATTTAAGACTAAAGGTTACATTCTAGATGTTTACAGAGCCTTGTATTGTAATTTCATGTACATTTGTGTATTAAACCTTTTGTAAGTTATGATTGCAGTGCTACATGCAGAAGTACAAAGGGAAAAGCATTATAGGCTCTTGAATCATAGTGTTGAAATAAAAAAGAAAATGCATATTAGAGTCTGTGTCTTCATTTATTTGTACTCATTAGTTCGGAAGAGTGAGGACAGGAGAGTAAAACTATTAGCTGTACAGTAGACATATCATTTTTAGCAGACCTAAGTTGCTACAAGACTTTGTCTTCCTTTAATATGTCTTCATGATTGATTGTATGTGGGCTAGTAGAAGACTTTAACTTTCATTGCAAAAGTTTTTTTTACATTTGACCAAAATGTGCGTATTCTTCATTCAGAACGTTGTGGGTTACATCTTTGGCATTTTTTTGTTTCAGAAAGATTGATGTAATTAGGTGTTACAAAATTCCTATTCTCAGAATAGGCAAGATGGGCAGTCATTGTTTTGTAATCAGCTAAGTAGAAAAAACAGGAGTGGTGAGATCTTTTGGCTGCTATGGTATTATCTTCCAAATACTGGATTTATACATTTTAGCCCTACGACCATGAGTTAATTTAAGCCCCCTGAAATCAGTTTCTGAGTCCCCTCTTATGTTTATTCTGTGTGGACACCAGATATTTGCAGAACTTGTTTAATAACATCGCTTTCAGTTACCAGAACTTTTCTTTTTCTGAAGATGAATTAAAACACTTCAACATAGCCAACTGGGGATTTGCTTTCAGATATTACTGAAGCCTCACTCTTGGCCTCTAATAGTTGTGTTATGTTAGACTCTGTAGTTGATTCACTTTAGGAGAATGTACGTTGGACCATAAGGAAGGCTGAGTGCCAAAGAATTGAGGCCTTTGAACTATGCTGGAGAAGACTCCTGCGAGTCCCCTGGACTGCAAGGCGATCAAACCGGTCAGCCCTAGAAGAGATCAACCCTGACTGCTCTTTAGAAGGCCAGATCCTGAAGTTGAAACTCAAGTACTTTGGCCACCTAATGAGAAGGAAGGACTCACTGGAGAAGAGCCTAATGCTGGGGAAGATGGAGGGCAAGAGAAGAATGGGACGACAGAGAATGAGGTGGCTGGATGCAGTCACTGAAGCAGTAGGTATGAGCTCAAATGGACTCCAGAAGATGGTAGAGGACAGGGAAGGCCTGGAGGAACATTGTCCATGGGGTCACAATGGATCGGACACGACTTCACAACTAACAACAACTATTTTGTTCAAAGAGATTTTCTTCTTCATGGATCTTGTGATCCTCTCTCTAATTCAAATAAGATATGTCATCTTCTTATCTTTCTTACCTTCTCATCTTTCCTACTACCTTCTATTGGTATGATTTATCACTTGTATCTTATGATTGTATCTTATGATTTATAATCTATGGCTTATCGCTTTGTTTGTGCGTACACTGAGAGTTTGTGCCCCAGAGACAAATGCCTTGTGTGTCCAATCACACTTGGCCAATAAAGAATTATGTGTGTTTTTAAAAAGTTAATGGAGGGGGGGGCATGTTAACAGCCCACTCCTGTGGATTTTGATTCTGGAATATCCCATAGCAATAAGATTTACTCCCAGGAATATAGATGGGGATCTTCGATCTTGGATTTATGATGGGTCGGAGTTGAATTGGAGCCTTACTACCCTGTGGCTTATACCTGCTTTGAATTTTGGGTCTATCAAGTCTATTGCATTATAACTTCTCCCATCCTCAACTTTCATGAAATAATTAAGGCTAAAAGTCATCAGATCACAGAAAAGTGGCTTACATGTGCACCATGTTTTTATATTATTAAGGGGGTGTAGTTAAAAAAAGAGTGAGATAGAGTTTTGGGTAATCCATCCTTTAATCCAGGGTTCTTCAAACTTGGCCCTTTTATGACTTGTGGACTTCAACTCCCAGAATTCCCCAGCCCAGCTATGTTGGCTGGGGAATTCTGGGAATTAAAGTCCACAAGTTGCTAAGTTTGGAGACCCCCCTACTTTTAACCAAATTAGCCATTTGCTCAATTTGGGGGAATTTCATCCCACCTGCCTCCACAGTACATCATTTGGCTGGGATGGACTGATCTAAATTCAGCACATTTATCTTTCCACCTTTTGAAAAGAACTGCACGCGAGTTTGATTCTGCTGATGGTATAAATTAGGATTAGAGACCTAGTTTATCTAATATCTATGTGAATATGTTGAATAATCAAGAGCCTTCAAGCTGAGTTCAGCTCTCAGTGCCTATGTCAGGGGTCTTCAAACTTGGCCCTTTTATGACTTGTGGACTTCAACTCCCAGAATTCTTCAGCCAGGCACCTGGCTGAGGAATTCTGGGAGTTGAAGTCCACAAGTCATAAAAGGGCCAGGTTTGAAGACCCCAGGCCTACGTGGACACACCAATGTGCTTTCCTTGGCCCCACCTTTGTGCTTTGCTCTTTCTGTTGGCCTCCCATTCCATTCCTAACCAGAGCTGACCCTGCTTAGCTTTTTGAGATCAGCTAGGTGCCGCTGCTGGCTGTCATCTTAAGACAGTCATCTTAAAATAGAAAGGGGTTTTAAAAAAAGATTTGCTTAAAAAAAATAGAACAGAAGGGAAGCGGCTTATTTTAGCAGCTGCAAGCAGCTGCGTTATTTAGGTTAGTGGCAACTGTCAGATCCCACCATTCTTACAAATTCCAGGGAATTCGCTGCTTGTCTGTTATGGGATTCCTCAACAGATTGTGGACAGTTGTGGGATTCAGAGCAACCTTGCCTGAACGATGTGGAAGTGAGAGACATCTGCCCATCTTCCCATTTGCAAGCAAAAGAAAAGTAGAAACTTGCTTTCAGATAGTTTATCCAGCAGATCCATTTCCTCCGGCTCCTTGGTTGAAGGACTTTAAATATTCCATCCATTCATAGATGTGGTTTCCCAAAGAGTCATAGCATAGGTAAAGCACCGTGCTAACAATTCCCCAGCCAGCACTGGCTGGGAAATTTTGGGAGCTGAAATCCACACATCTTAAAAAGTTGCCAAAGATTGTGAAATACGCTTTTAAATCCACGGGAGTTAAACAACCAGTAGCTTGCCCATGCCAAGGCTGCAAAGATGATTGGGTGAGTTGAACCGTAGAAGCCCTTGCAAATCCATTGCTTCAACCTGTGTACCAGAATCCTGTAGAGATCTGTTCTGGCTAGGTTAGATCAGACCAGTATTTCTGAGATCCAGTAGGAAGGAGACATCTCGTGGTGGATGTGGGCATTGCTGAAGTCTGCCTACTGCTTTTTTGCATTAAGATTTGCCTGGCAAATCTGGTATAGAACAGGGGTAGGCAACTTTGGCTCTTTTTATGACTCATGGCTGGCTCAGGAATTCTGGGAGTTGAAGTCCACGAGTCATAAAAGAGCCAAGGTTGCCTATCCCTGGTATAGAATGACAGTAGCTAGAATTGCTTCACAGCCCATGGTGGGAACCGCGTGTCTTCAGATTCTTGAGTTTTCCAATGGGCTAAGGCAGAACTCTGTTCAAATAGAAGATACCATTAGCCAGCGGTAGAACAGATGGTCCTCAAGCAACAGTAGCTTGTGTCCATTGTGTAGTAGAACTGGTCCCAAGCTGAAGACTGAACATCTTAGTATGGGCAATTTGTCAAATAGAAAACGCTATTTTGCAGTGAAGAGTGTGTACCTATTCTATTTAATAAGATTTAGTCTTCATTAAATTAAAGCTGGCCCAAAGCCACCCAGCTAGCTTTCGTGCCTAAGGCGGCACTAGAACTCACCATCTCCTGGTGATTGGCCCAAAATCACCCAGCCAGCTTTCATGCCTAAGGCAGGACTGGAACTCACCATCTCCTGGTGATTGGCCCAAGTCATCCAGCCAACTTTAATAGCAAAGGCAGGACTAGAACTCACCACCTCCTGATTTCTAACCTGATTCCTTAACCACCAGACCAAATTGGCTCTCCAAAGATTATTAACCGCCAATGGTACGTGTGAAAAAGCTCTTTTTCAAACAGACTTTGTGCTGGAATTCAGTTACCGATAGCCAATGCGGCACCTTCTGTACATGCTGAGTGCTAATTAAATTACCAGTGGATCCCAAAATATGTTCTGATTTGCAACACTGGCTCCAGTTATGAGAAGCTAAAGAGACAAGTCCATTTTCCTGCAAGCGTCGTTTATTTCTTATCATATAAAGAAGCATACACCAATTCAAGGCCAGGGCAGGTCTGATTCCTTTTTAAGTACTACTCAAAGAGTTGTTTATTTAACAAACGAACCAAAAAAAAAATATATCCCTGCATTCACAGGTACTCAGGAGTCCAATCTGTCTCAGTCTGGTTTCCTCCGTTGTTATTGCACATTTCGAAAGAATCCTGATCAAGGCACAGTTAAAACCAAAATTATTTAGTGCTTGTACAACAGATGTTTCGGCACACACTACACAACATAAAACTATGTTCTTTGAACATGTATATACGTACATTTAAAAAAAAACATGCACTAATTAGACTTAGATTTCAACTTCTTTGCTGTGTCATAATATACAAATGAATATTGTAAACAAATGGCATGCATGTGAACTAGAGCAAAAACAAAATTACAGTATCTGAGCACTATGATGTTTAAATAAAACAACATATATTATTTACTAGTCCTCATGTTTATGTGCTGTCATTGTCCTACTAAGATTCTACCTTTGTTTAGTTTACAGGTTGGCAGTTTGAAAATTGGATATGGCTTTACTTACTTAGGTTCTACTTCACAAAACAAATTAAAAGAAAAACTGAAAAGCTCATTTTCTCATTGCATTTGGACAAAAACATTTTTTTTTCTTTTTAAGAAAAGGGAGCAGGAAAACATAATTCAACTGAAAAGCTTATTCTGTCATTTATTTGGACATTTTTTTTTCTTTTTAAGTAAGGAAAGGGAATGGGAAAATATAATTTGATTTGACACCTTTTATGGGAACAAACAAACAAAAAAAACCCCCAAAAGATTCTTCTCTTTTGATGAGATGGAATTCCCTTCTACTCCAAATAAGAGAAAGAGCTTTGGCAAGTCTGCATTTCAAATAAAACCATTTTTCTCTCCAAATGGTAAATGCAAAATTGTTTTTATGTGTTTGTATTTCATATATAAAACAAAACAAAAAAACAACCTAAAATCTACAGTGTTTCAGTAGTTCAGTTGAGTTTGTCTTGATAATATTTGAGCAATTAATCAGGCTGTTTAGGGAACAGCTGTCATTCCTTCTCTCCTGGTTGATCTGCTTTAGGGAGGACATGGCTCTGTCTGCCAGGAGGAGAAAAAGGCTGTTGGGTGGGGAAGACATGGCTGCTTTGAAGAGGAAGGAGGAGATTTGTTCTTGTTCCCCACACTCGGATCCACAGGGGTGGGGTGGAGGTCTAGATAAGGCAGAGGTCCACACAGTGGCCCCCCAAGAGGCTTCCATTTCGCTCAGACACAGCTTTCTTGGCCGAGTCCAGGCTGGGAAAAGTAACCAGAGCTTCTCCGCTAGGCTGACCGCTGAAGTTGAAAAGCGGAAGGACGGAGTCTGCATGGAGCTGCAACAACGGAGGGAAGAGGATCAAAAGGGCGGCCGGGTCCAGGTGGAGACAGAACCAAGAGGCCATCTCGGCTTCTCTTCCCCACTGGAGGCTGAGAAGTTGACAGACACTTATTCGGGACCGATGCCACCATGTGAACTAAGAGCCTGTTAAACATGATGGAGCTGAAGTTACCTGGAAAGAGGTGGTCTCCTCTCTGGACTACATGGATCTCCTGAGAAGAGCTGCAAAAACCCTCCTGTATTCCATACCTGAGGGCGGAATCTTACCAGGTTCACCTGCCAGATCTTTACTCCAGAGCAGGCATGGGCAATTCATTTCCCCAAGCGGTTGCAGGAAGAAATGGGACTGTAACAGCCAAACCAACAGGGCTGTGAAGGTGCGTAGGCGTGCACGCACACACTTATGTAAATTGGGGGGGGGGAATAGCAGTTGCCTTAAAAATAAAGCAGTTGAATTCTATTGCATGCACGGCATGTCGTTATTTACATGTGATTTCCATCTGACTTCATGTAGTAGGCCAGACAGGGAATGCCAAAGGGTCAGATGTGGGGGTGGGGCCATAAAATGCCCAGGTCTGCTCCAGAGTACTGTTGGAAATTAAAACGGAAGCTGAGAGGACCAAGGTGTAGAGGTCACGGACCCCTCTCTGAAAACTGACCCCATGGGAAACCACACACAGGCAGACTGCACCCAACGGACATGGACAAGCCACGGTAACTCTTGACAGCCCCTTTCAGGTCATAATTTCATATACTGATGGAGAATATTTGTAGCTCAGCATTTTCTTGCAGATGTTTCATTACCCCACTAACTCACTGGTACTGATGATGTAACCTAGCTGGGTAATAAAACGTCTGCAAGAAAACAACTAAGCTCCAGAGAGCATCAAGGAACTCTCAATTTCATTGATTGCTCGCCTTTCTATCCTTTCTATTCTGATCTTTAATTTCTAGAATTGCTTGTCTGGGAGATCCAGTTGGTAATCTTTAGTCACACACTTTTAAGACACACACACACACAAATAGCAAACACTAAGAAGGGTATAGAAGAGATTCAATAGTAACAAACATCAAATTTAGGAAGGAAAGGAGCTGATTTCCTATAATCCATCCTGCCAAAAAAGAAATGTTAGACCAAAACAGTTTTCATTGTTATACTTAAGATAACCTCCGCCATTTAAACCAACAATTTGGGGAAAATACAGCTAGTGAGAAATGGAAGAATAATCAGGACCCCAATTAATGATGCTTCCTCTTCCATCTGTCCCAAATCAAAGGCAGGGTATTTTGCTTTTCCTGCTCCAGGTCTGATCATAGGACCAATGGAGAGTGGCCCGCACAGCTGATGACGGCTGCAGGAAGGAACCCTCGTTTAAAACAAAAAAACAAACAAACAAAAAAAACAACCCAGAATGAGAATGCCGCGCAAACTTCAAAAAGTCCAACCTCCCAACATTCTCCTAAATCAGGGGTCTTCAATCTTGGCCCTTTTAGGACTTGTGGACTTCAACTCCCAGAATTCCTCAGCCAGACAAGCTCATAAAAGTCCTAAAAAGCCAAGTTGGAAGACCCCTGCAGGCTGGCTGAGGAATTCTGGGAGTTGAAGTCCACAAGACCTAAAAGGGCCAAGTTGGAAGACCCCCTGTCCTAAACGTTCATCCCGAAGCACAAACACATTGAGACGATCAACATCACCGTTGGGTTAGTGGAGTCATGCAAGGTGCCCAAGCAAGGAAGTGTTAGCAAGCAAAATCCCATCACGAGCTAGGAAGAGAGGATGAAACGTGATTGGTTGGTTTGGAGGTTTTTTCGGGGTTTTTTTTTTTTTTGAAAGAAAAGGAAAAAGGAACAAAAATCATCTCCCCATAGAATCATTTCCATTCACCACCAAAGAGCTGCGCTTCGGCCAATCCAAGCTTACCTTCTCTGGTGGTTACCAACACTTACAAGCAAACCCAGTCTTTCGGTGCTTGTAACACGCTCCTTGCTTGGTCGTTCAGCTGAATGAGGCCATTGTAGTCGTCAGGAGCATACTACAGTACAAGTGTGATACACAAGATCAGCAAGAGAAGGAACACGGGAGGGTCTTGAACCAGCAAGCCACCCTTTCCCCCCATCAGCACGTGCCATTTTTCTTTAAAAAGGTGGGTGGGTGGGTTGAAAGTTTCCATCAGCAAAGGAAGTGAAGGAGACCTGCCTCAGAGCTAAGCCCAACTGGGGGTGGTTTAAAAACTTGTTTGGATAAACCAGGGATCTTCAAACTTGGCCTTTTTATAACTTGTGGACTTCAACTCCCAGAATTGCCTGGCCCAGCCATGCTGACTGGGGAATTCTGGGAATTAAAAGTCCACCAGTTGCCAAATTTGGAGACCCCCCCTACTTTTAACCAAATTAGCCATTTGCTCAGTTTGGGGGAATTCCACATCCCATCTACCTCCACAGCACATCATTTGGCTGGGATGGAACTTCCTCTCCTCTGTTCCTTTTTAACTGCTCCTGGTGGGGCCGATCTAAATTCGGCACATTTAATTTTCCACCTTCTGAAAAGGGCTGCACCTGACTTTGATTCTGCTGGTGGTATAAATTAGAATCGGAGACCTAGTTTATCTAATATCTCTGTGAACACGTTGAATAATCAAGAGCCTTCTAGCTGAGCTCAGCTCTCAGTGCCTACGTGGGCAAGTCATAAAAGGGACAAGTTTGAAGGCCTCCGGGATAAGCTTTCAAAATTTCCAGAGAGAATTGGCCACTGAAATCAGCAAGCATTAAAACAAGCCGTTGGCCTTTGATTAGACTTGACTTTTTGGGGGGGGGGAATCTGTGAAAAAGCTCGTTCGTTAAAAGTTATGTCTTCATAGGAGCAAGTTGATTTCATCTCAGTGTGGTTGGTTGATGATCAAGCTTAGCCAGGACTTAAGAAAAGCTGTGGGAATATGCAACTGGAAGTGTGAAGAGCAAAAAAGATGGGGAAACCAACGGAAAGTACCACACACGGCCATTACATCCAGATCACCCCAGTGTTCTCCCACACCTGCTGAATGGTGATAAAAGTTCAGAACCCAGGGGGACTTTAGACAACAAGTGGAAGCAAAGGAAACCAGCTACAACGAGCTTCATGTTATCATATTCTTTCGCTTGCCCCGATTGGAGATGATTGCCTTGGTCTCTAAACACGACACAGTATTGCCTAAGCTTCTGGCAAATTTATGTTTCAGAAGAAGTGGAGATCTCGAACTGCAACTGGATTGTAAGTGGAAAAGAACAAGCCAGGATCCAAAGTGCTTTCAGAGAAGGAAATCAGGAGAACTCATTCACTGAGAAACCACGATTTCCTGTTGCATCTGAGGCAGGCCATTTTATGATGACGAACACAAGAATTCCAATCTTAGATTCAAACCAGGGCATCTTAATCTAGGGTTCTGTTTCCAGAATGGTCCGATAAATACATCAAAGCCGTAAGGCAGCCTGAAGTAAAGAGCAGCTTCTCACGCATTTCCCAGTCTCTGGAATCTTACCCTGGAGACAAAATATCTAGGCAGTAGGTTGAGGACTTCCTGGTAGCCTTATTTCAGCATGCGTTAGAAGAGGAGGAAGGGAGGATGAGAGAGTAAAAGAAACATTGCTTTTGTCTATAATGAATAGAAAAGGAAAAAAAGAAAACAGGGACACCTCTAGAATAAAGGAGAGAGAAAGGAAATTAGGGGCTACCAAGATTTGCCTTCTATTTAGGGATAAAAGACAGAAGACAGATAAAAACACCTTAGGATGAACATGGCCTCCCCACCCATTTTCCAGAAAAAAGGAGATATGGACATACACGAGTCAGTCACATGGACCCAGTCTAGCAGCTTCTTCAACACAACCCATAGGACAATGGGCTCCACTGCTTGGGGCAGATGACTGAGATCACCTCACCACTCACACAGTTGCCTTTGGTGACGTTGTTCTTGGTTTGTTGCCTTCTTGATGCCCATCCAGATAATGAGGTACAACAACAAGGGATCAGAAGAACATGAAGAAGAACATGAAGTGTTTGTTTTGAGAGAGTTTCCTTGGCTGGTTACCTCAACTAGCTCTGCCACAAGCAATGCTCTAAACCCACACAGAGGGTAATCGTCACCAGCACCAGCCACGTCCCCGACCATTCCCTTCGCTCAGTTGAACCCCCAACCAAAGTCCTGTTTCTTCTCCCTCCTCACTTGCTCAGCAATGTCAGCCCCCGGCAACTTGTTCACAAGCAATGTAAAATGGAGCAGGGCTTCCCCACCCTTTAAATGAGGAACAAGGACTTTAGAACTGAGAGCAGAATGACTAAAAGACAATGGAAAGGAGGATTTAGGGCAGGTGTACAGCAAAAACGTTGCAGCTATTTTCCTTCTCCAGCATCTGTTTCAACTTTCCCCAAGAGCAGGGAATCACCATTCCTGCTGTCTGCCATGGTCATTCTCACATACCATTATAGGGGCTGATACAAAATCCCTTAAGAAACTTCCATACTGAACCATTCTAACTATGGGGCTGAGAGGGAGGGACTGGACCAAAGTCATCCATGGTGACAATCCAACACCTTCACTATACCCCACTGGCTCTCAGCTACCTCCATTTCCACTAGTAGCCACCATCCACAAGGTCATGAGCCCTGGTGGTGAAGTGGTTAAAATGTAGTACTGCAGGCTATTTCTGCTGACTGCCGGCTGCATTGTTTTTTCACGCAGGGAAAAACCCACCCCAAGACAAGGTTGCAATCTCAATTTGGAACAGGCAGTGAGGTGTTTGAAGACACCTTGAAACCCTTTTGGATCGTAAGAGCTGTTTCTTGCCATGAACAAAGATGCCTCGCCAGTAAATACCAGCGCGTGCCACGAGGGGGCACCTTCAGTGTTACCTATTGGTCAAGGTAACAGAATTAGTTAGAGGCAAGGAGACCAATGCATCTTGTATCCCCAAGAAAAAAAAGTGATCTACCAAGAATCAAAAACCAGAGTTTTAAAGGTCATGTTGAAGATAAAATGACCCAGAACCTTAAAAAAACCGTAATTTTTTAAAAGAAAAGGTCACCTTCTTTGCTATTATACCACTTTATTGGACTATACCCGAGTTCATACAGTATATACTGTAGAGTGAAACCTTATTCTGCCAGATCTTGTTGGGACAGACTTTGCATTAAGTGGATGAAACATCCGTGGCAACTGAAGTGATGGAAATGGACAAAAGGCATCATCTGGGCAATAAAGTCATTGCAAAAGTGGTGTCGCCCAAATCCAATTTCTGTCACCTGGGTGATGACAACATCACACCGATGGCACATTCTCTAATTCAACAGATATTCTTCAACCACAGACACCTCGCCCCATCACCATTTCACTAAAAACAAAAGTTTCGTGGGTCCTGTTAGCTTGGTGATGCAGATAGTCCTTGACTTACAACAACTGAACCCGAAATTTCTGTTGCTAAGTGAGACCGTTGGATTTTGCCCTGTTTTACGGCCTTCCTTGCTATAGTTGTTAATTGAATCACTGCCGTGGATAAGTTGGTAATTGTGTTTGTTAAGCGAATCCGGCTTCCCCATTGACTTTGTTTGTCAGAAGGTCGCAAAAGGGGATCACTGCAACCGTTGTAAAAATGAGTCAAGTGTCTGAATTCTGATCACATGACCATGGAGATGCTGCCACAGCCATAAGTGTGAAAAATGGTCATAAGCCACTGTTTTAATTTTGAATGGTCACTAAACAAATGATTTGTAAGTCGAGGACTACCTCTACATTTACACACCCACTGCACTGAAGATTTAATATTAGGTCTTCCGTTTTCCCACGTTGGAAATTCTTAGAAAGGCCGCGGCTCCCTCTGAGCATCTCTCAAGAATGAAATTTGGGAAGCGCCCATCTTGCCCTGACAGACTTCCTTACAAGGAAAAGAGGAAAGCGAGACAAAAGACTGGGCACTCACCTGATACCCTTGGAAGAAGCTGAGGATTTCCTTCATTCCTGTATTGTAGGGCAATCCTTGCATCCGGACAAGAGCGCCTGCCTGAGGCAGCATCGGAGTGTGGGAAGCCGAGGCAGCGGCCGCAACGGCGGCTTGTGGAGCCGTGATGTAGCCAACAGTGGTTGGAGACACTGGAGGGCTGAAGAAAGAGGAACAGAACATGGTGGCCGAAGGGCTGTTTCCCACATATCAGTACGTCACTTGGATCAGAAGACTTGGGAACTGATTCTCTTCAACAATGTCTCTTAACCTTAGGGCCAACTTTAAGATGTGTGGGTTTCAACTCCCAGAATTCCCGAGCCAGCGCTGGCTGAGGAGTTCTGGGAGTTAAGGTCCACCCGTCTCAAAGTTGCTGAGATTGATAAGTCCTCTTCTAAATCCACGGGAATTGAATAAATGATTCCCACAGCCACTTGCTTGCAAAGAAGACTGGGCACGTTGAACTGTGGAAGTCATTGCAAATCCATTGCTCTAACTTGGCCATCAAAATCCTCCTCTAAAGCTGCTCCAGTTAGATTAGATCAGCCCAGTCCTTCCAGTAATACCAGCCAGCATGTTCTGGGACCTGAAGTCCACACATCTTAAAAACTGCCACCAAGAGTGAAAAGCACTGCTCTGGAGCCTCCAGATTTGCAACAATTTGTTCATACCCATTACTCCTATCTTCCAGTGAAACATATATGTCCACTTTTCCAACATGAGTGCCACCAGATGGGTGGACCTCAACTCCCAGAATTCTCAGTGAACTCCATAGTGGCCTAGAGAATTCTGGGTGTCCAAAATCCACAAGCCCAGTGGAATTTGAGAACTTCCCACAAAATGTGATTAATGGATTCTACCCTGGTGAGGCCCACAAGCAGACAAAGCTAAGATGCTTACTAAGTTTGGGAACCGCAAGTCAACATAATCTGAGAGCATCTGGCCGGGGTGAGTTGGGCTCACCGTTCCAATGATGACCTCACATACATGGCGTTCCAGCATTTGCTTCCAAACAGACCTTGGATATTTTCATTGGCATGCCTGTACTAATTTTGTACCTCTGCTTGTTTTTTTTTTAAATACCTTTTCACGATACTGAAAGCACTAGTTCCCTTCTTAAACTTGCATTAAGCCCTCTCAGCACTTTCTGCCCTTTGAAGGACAAAACAGGAATGCATAAAAATAAATTATGTCCCAGGGCTATGCTGCAGTTTGGATTTGAAGGTGAAAAAGTGACTTTGGAGAACGCAAGGACAGACGTGGAGCAGTGGCCTGCAAATTCCGTAAAACCCAACTCAGCTTTTCCTCCACCGTGCACCAGCTGTGGAAGGCAGTCATGGAATCCTGGGGAAAGACCCAGCTAAATATCCCTTCTCTGCCCAAGAGTCTTTGGGGGGGGGGGTGGAAGAAAAAGATTGGGAAGGCCTGGAACTGGGCCAGGGTGACCGCCGGGGACACACAAGTATTCTCCAAACGAACTGAGGCTGAAGCTTTTCCCAGCTCCAGATCCTCAGACAATCTTTATTAGCTTTTGCATTTGTTGACAAGTTTGTTACCTGCCCCGATCCAAAGATAAAGCAAGCAAGAGGATTCAAACTCCTGCACATTGGCCATGTTGGCTGTTATACAGAAGGGTGGGTTTCAACATTGCCAGGAGATCTGAGGCACGGGGAAAAAAAACTAGTCAAAATGATCAAAAACCAGCTGAATTTCAAGCAGAGAACAAGTGCTCCATTACTGGAGGCTTATAAGAAGACACTAGGCAACTACTTGTCAGAAATCATATAAGGTCTCCTTCTTGAGCAGCGGGTTGGACTAGAAGACCCCCCCCCACAAGGTCCCTTCCAACTCTGTTATTCTGTTAATAATCCAGGATACTGAGGAGCCGGCTTCAGATTCATACAGTATTTTGTCCTTGATTGAGCGCCTTACGTTCCTCAGAGGTAAAACTTCTTCCTCTCTGGCCCTTGATCAACAACATCAGTTCTCCTCCATCTTAAATGTGAAGCATCTTAAAAATGCATTTCAAATATTGTGAGGACTAGAAACGTAAATGACAATTAAAACTCTCAGTGATCTAAATGAGTTGCAAGGGTTTTTTTGCTCGAGTTTGGGGGGACGGGGTGTCCCAAAGCGTAACGACTGGCTCAGACAAATACGCGTCAGCCTTCCACAGTACCTGGGGTAGTAAGCTGTGTAATTCATATAAAGCTGAGCTGCCTGAGCAGGGTAGTAGGCGACAGCTGGAGTGACGGCGGCTGCGGCCGCTGCGGCTGCAGCTGAAGCTTGTTGACTCCTGGTTGGAGCCAAAAGGGCTTGTGATGGGTAGATTGCGGCTTCTGCTGGGATCACTGCGGTGGCCGCCGTTTGAAAAGCAGCGTAGGCGGGAGGAGAAAGGCCTGGAGAGAGACGAGAAAGCAAACCAGGTAGCACGTCAGCCGCAGAGATTCTGCTGGGCAGCTGAAGTTGACTTGGAAAAAAAAAACAAATGGACAAATAGATTCGGGGACACCTGTCAGCCAGGGGAGAAACGCGACCGTTTCCACAAAGCGCACTGGCCCACTTTGTCTATTCTGAGCCGTCCTTTTAGGGCTCTCCAGGGTTTGGCTTCTGGGCTCAAAAGTGTCTTGCTGGAATGGCGAGGCAAGGATGCGAAGGTCCCTGCTGGACCAATTTCAGAACAGAGGAGTATAATCTCCTCTCTATCGGAAAGCAGCAAAACTATTCCTGTGAATGTTACTCTGAGCTTTAAGCAAAAGAAGCTTTAAAACAAGATTTAGGTTGACAGAATGGTCTTCCTTCCCCCCTCTCTCCCTCCCTCCCATGTCTTTCCTTCCCTTCCCTTCCCTTTCCTTTCCTTTCCTTCTCCTTTCTTTTTGTTCCCTTCTCCATCCCATCCCTTCCCCTCCTCTCTCCTCTCTTCTCCCCTTTTCTTTCCTTTCCTTTCCTTCTCCTTTTCTTTTGTTCCCTTCTCCATCCCATCCCTTCCCCTCCCCTCCCCTCTCCTCTTCTCTCCTCTCTTCTCCCCTTTCCTTTCCTTTTGTTCCCTTCTCCATCCCTTTTCCTTTCCTTTCCCTTTCTCTTTCCATCGCAAAAGCCAAATCACAAATTGTCATTCTTTGATGCTCAACGCAACCAGAAACACTGTTTACAAGGCCACGTAAACCCAACAGATTTCATCAGTCCTTCTTGGTTTGTCCCGAGAGATCCTCGGTCTTCAATAACAAGAGGCGGCCTCTGTAGATTAAGTCTTCCCTTGGTTAAAATAACATTAATCTCAGGGCAGTACAAAGCAGAAAGGCTTCCAAACCCAGCTAATGAAATTTGGCCAAAGCTGACATTTATTTATAGTGGATTTAAAACTGATTAGATCCTGATCCGTTTATAGCACTAGCAAAACTGCAGCCCAAAAAACAGACTCTCTTGATTCTTGGAGGAAAGAAATAAGGAGGACGAAAGAGAAACTTGGAGAATTGCAATTTTTAACACATTGCAGGGACCTGGCTAAGGATGTTCTTATATAGGTAGTCCTCATCTCAGACCTCTTATTCATACTGGATGGCCAAAAAAAATGATTCAATCACAAAGGAAAGATGAAATCATACTGGCTTTGCAACCCTGAATGGTTAATACCACTGATAAGCCAGCATTTGTAGGTCTGTTTTGGCAGAAACCCGTGGTTTGCAAGCAATTTAGTCTAAATTTTCCGGACAGACCTGCATAGGATATAATTTTCCAGGTCACTTTTTTTCTTTTCTTTTTCTGTTCCTTTAATGTCAACATCACATTGTTACTATTACCACTGATATCCTCTGTTGTTGTTGTTTGGTCAGTTTGATATTCCACCCCCCCCCCAAAAGAAAGCAACACTGTGATTCTAGCAACACACCACAAGTTAACTGGAAGCAAAAATCAATCCCTGTTTGAAAAGCGTTGGAGCCAATTGCCCACATTGGTACCTCCGTACTGTGAGCAGCTTTCAGAAAAGCACCTGCCAATCATATCTCATTTTTCACCCAGCTTGCAGTCCCAGCCTGACCCCAGAAAGCTGATTCCTGATCGGGGTGGGGGACCCCAAAAGAAATGAGCCAGATTCTGTTGCCCCTCAGCACCTACCAGCGTGTCAACCGGGAGCAGCACAGAGCACGCGAAGGACTCAAGACTTACATGGTAACTTACAAGGGGGCGGAGACAAGCCACTACGGTTTAAAGTGCCACCCATTAAAACAAAATTCATCTCCTCTCCTGAACACTGGAAGACTTCCACGTAACGGTCCTTCATCATTTTCTTGTGACACTTCTGGGCTACCAAGAAGGCTCTGTCAGAAGATTTCATTTGGATAAAGGCATCACCAGAGGGCCGGCCCTAGAAGGAAGGAAGGAAAGAAAGGAAAACATTGGCTAGTGCCTTGCGAAGTAGAGAGGAACAAACCTACATTCAGCATTCCAAGCTGGCTGTATCACTTTTCCAAAGAGATGGCCTACCACCCTAATTATCTCCCGCCTGCAGCCTGTGCTGCCTGGGGTGTGTGTGAGAAAGACCTTGTGTCAACGCTGCTAACATTGGGATGTTCTTGCTTTGACAACATATGGAGATGCAGCCTGTTTCTTTCTTATGCTTTACTCTTAGATGATAGTGGGGGAGGAGGTGGAGGAATGTGATGGGAGTTAGTTAGACATAACAATATTGTAATAGTGTGTGAATTCAGAGCTTTTGAAAGAAGAGACGATAAGGCAAACTAATTGGAGAATGTGATTTATGACTGTTAATGAGAGGAGGGAATTGTGTTTGATACTGTGTGCCAAGGAGAGGGGAATCCAGATTTTGGCTTGTACTATGTAAGTGCTGATATGTTGCTGCTCAAATAAAGACTCTTTAAAGTAAACAATGCCTCGAAGTTTTTTTGAAGAATTTCATATGTCGGAATCATGACACCTTGAGAAACAGAGCGAAGAAGTGCATGGTCAGATAAGAGACAGCAAAGCCCACAGTGGACACTGAGTGGAGCAAGAGGCTCAGGAGGGACCCTCCCTTGTTTCTCAGGCTGTAAAGAAGATGAGAGAAGACTGTACTTTCAGATTTGCAAGACTGTGTTGTCAAGGGAAAGCCATTCTCCACAGTCATCTCGGACTCTAGCAGATGCTGCTCATCTCTGTTTCTTAGTCGAAGGAGCCAACATTGTCTGAAGACACTTCCATGGTCATGTGGCCAGCATGATTATACGCTGAGGCAGATGGAATGTTGTTACCTTCCCATCGAAGTGGTACCTATTTATCTACTTGCATTGGCCTTTTGGAAAGCACCTTTGGGATAAACTAGCACTGATTATTTTGAGAAATCTTTAAGATCTCATAAACTTCACAAACACATTTTGTTTTGGAGGGGGGAAGCAATTATGGATCACTTCCTTAAACACGGATCCAGCTGTCCAGAAAAAGGACAAAAGGAAGCTGAGGCTCACTGAATGGCAGAAGACCACCTTCATGACCACTTTCTGGTTTATGGGTGCTGTGTTCTACCACTAGGTCAACCCCTCTGTGAGATGTCCAGCAAGATTCTGAGCACTTGTTTGAAGCCAATGGCTCCCAAAGTTTGAGGACATCGAACTTGTTCATACTTGCTGGTTGAGAACCATGTGAACTCCATGTGGTTTTATGTCCCCAGTTGCGTCGCCCATGAACTCCAGAATGTCATCTATCCCAGCTGTGTAAGGCAGGCCACGGAGGCGGACACAGTCTCGCACACTGCCAGCAGCGATGGTGTAAGGAGGAGGGATGACAGGGACGATTGGGGCAGGAAGAGTAGCAATCAGCGGGGCTGACATGTATCGGTTGAGAACCTGGAGGAAGGAGAAAGTTCACCAAGAATGAGAACAGAAGAACTCTTTGGATGTGGACTAGGCTGTCCTCAGCTTATGAGCAAAAGTGAACTAAGGAGAAAATTCTTGACAGTAAGGACAATTAGCCTGTGGAACAGCTTGCCACCAGAAATCATGGGCTCTCCATCACTGGAGGTTTTTAAGGAGAGGATGGACAGTCACTTGTCTGAGATGGTATAAGTTCTCCTGCTTGAGCAGGGGGCTGGACTAGAAGATCTCCAAGGTTCCTTCCAGCTCTATTCTATTCTAAATGAATCTGGCTTCCCCATTGGCTTTGCTCATCAAGCTGCAAAAGGTGATCACATGACCTGGGACACTGCAACCGTCGTAAATACATGCCAGTTGCCAAGCATCCAAATTTTGATCATGTGATCACGGGGATGCTGCAAAAGTCATGTGGAAAATGATCATAAATCGCTTTTTCAGTGTTGTCATAATTTTGGTCATTAAATGAAGAGTTGAGGTCTCCCTGTATCAATATGTTACTAAATCGCTCATATTTGAGTGACCTCCAACCTTTTGCCTTCAGTTAAACTATTGCTCGATTAATTCATTTAATCAAGGTGATGGTTAACTTCTCATTGAGCACTTATGTCCGAAATCTGTGCAAATGCAGCCATTCCTTAAAGCCTACCCCTTTGTTTAGTGTGACTGCTGCAGGCTGATTTAGGAAAGCCTCAGCTTCTCTCATAAACACATTCAGGCTTTCTTTTGTGGCACAAGGAAAAGCTTCCATCTGGCTAAAATAATAAGCTTGGAGAAATCCCTGCACATACACATACACACACACACACACAAATACATACACACAAACTCCTGGCTTTTCAAATCTCACTGGGAATATTTCTAGTAAGTCCCTCTTGGGCTTTGCCTAACAGACAACTGGAAACCAGCCAGCTGTCTGAGACACTATTGTCCTAAAGTTGATTGCAGACCACCTGGTCAATCTTCCCTCAGTCTGCCTAGAAGGCGGTTGCCACAAGGAAACCAACCAGGGTTTAAGTGGTGTCAAGGGATCCTTGCTTGTGATTTTGTTGGAAAAGGTGTAGATGACCGCATCTCTGGAATTCAGCCTTGACTGCCCTCTCTCCTCTTCCGAGAAGACTAATTTGCTATCTCTGTGAATGGGGGAATCCTTGTTTGGCCCGCTCTGTGTGGCTTATATTCCCCATTTGGAATCAAAACGATGAAATCAAAATGATGTCACCTCCTCTACTTGAAGCGCTTTGCAGAAAGTGTGAAGAGAAAGAATTCTAACAAAATAATAGGTTCAGGTTATCATGCTAAGCCATGATACCGTGCGTATGGACTACTGCAATGAATGCATTTAGCTTTTCTGGCTTGGAAACTATGCTCCCCCCTGGAGAGTAGGGAAGATGACCTTGCTGAAAATACATAGGAACTGTTAGCAAGGCAAAAGGGCTGGAACATCTTTTAAGTCTGGAACTATGAGATAATGTTCAGAAGTGGCTCAGACAGACGTCTTCCTGTCACTGAATTATAAATGGTAGCAGTAGGAAGTACAACATAATCAGACATGCCAGATTCTCTTGTGATAGCTAATCTCAATAAAAGGAGTGTTAGTCTTCCTGTGGAGCTGCTTTCATGGTCGGTCTTCCTAGTGGGGCTGACTTCTCCTCTGGAGAAGTTAAGAAAGATCATCCAACTCATTTCATCGCCCTGAACATTAGTGGATAACTTCCAAAGGTTGTTTTATGTCCTATTCTAGGATTAAATAACTCTCATTCCTCCTAGATCTCTGCACCAGTTGCCTGTGACTCTTAGCCCTAGGGAGGCCCAATGAAAAAAGGTAAAACAGATCCAAAGGCCCAGAATTCAACATCTACTACAACCTGCTGGACTTCAGCTGCGGTGCTTCTGAAGAGCTCGATGTAGCGTTTGCCCAGGATCTCCTTGTGTTTCTTAAGAGCATTCTGTGCGTAATCTTCACAAGCAAATAACACAAATGCATCTCCAGTTGGCCGGCCATCTGGATATTTGACAAAGAGGAGGCCCTCCTTGCCCCCGGTGACGGGACACTCGGGGCCCAAGAAGCCCAGCACATCCTCGGGCGTTGCGGTGAAAGGGAGGCCCCGCATCCGGATGATGACTTGGTTCTCCTTGGAGAGGAACTGGGCAACTTCATTGGAGGTGCCTACACAGAAGAGATGACCACTAAGCATATGTCCTATACTTAACCCTGAGGAAGAAAACATTGCAAATTTAAATTGGAAATTGAGAATTCTTTCTAGTTCTAGGTTTTGGTATAATGGTGAAGGTGCTGGACGAGGAGATGGTTGGCTGTGAATTCTAGTCCTCCCTGAGGTACAGAAGCTGGTTGGGTGACTTTGAGCCAGTCCTCCCTGCCCAACCCATCTCCAGGGTTGTTATTCTAAGGATATTAGAAGAAGAGAACAAAACATGTACTACGATGGGTTGTACAAATGAAAGAGGAGATATAATCTAATAAATAAACTATACACCTGCCTGTGGTTAGCTTACAAAATTGAGTCAATAGTTTTGTTGGCATGACTTAATGAACTAGCCAACTATACTTTAGTTTACCATGCTGTGCAAACTCAGATTAATGATTAGTGATTAGTTTCAGAACCAGACACTAATCACTAATCATTAATCTGAGTTTGCACAGCATGGTAAGCTAAAGTATAGTTGGTTAGTTCATTAAGTCATGCCAATAAAGCGCTTATCAAACATTTGGTCTCCTGGTTCTGGTCTATTTGGAACAACCTTCTCCATCTCTGAATCTGTTGAATCAACTCCCAACTATTTAGCTAACAATAAGATACTTGTATACCATCCCCCAGCCCAAACCTGGCAATGTCCATGTTGAGGATCCAAAAAGGAATTTTGGTATGTCGGCTTTTATATCATTTCTTATAGCCACTTAAAAAGATCTTCTCGCAATAGAATTTGGATCACAAGCTTAATAGGTTTTATTCTAAAGGTCTCACCACCAGCAATTTTCAGGAATTCCTCTCCCATGGCTTTGTAAACCTGAAACAAAATAAGGCAAAGACAATAATTGTGACAGATGTCAAGATATTTGATGAGTTACATTAGCATACTATACACATTTGTCTTTAAAACCAAGATTACCCTTTATGAAACTAGATTTATTAGGACATAATATTTGGGAAGACCTTGGAATACTTCTCCTCTAGACCACACCAATCTAGCTTTCCAGAAGTGGTTTGTGATACCACCTGGAACTACCAGATCAGTGCTCCATAAGGAAAATGGAACATCAGGAGATCTTGAGAACATTTATTCTGTAGATTTAGAAGTACTCATGTAAAAGTATATTTAATTCATCTATAAAACACTCATAGAACACCACTGCTCAAGAAGGGGAATTAGCTTCCATCACGTTTCCAAGTGTAGTTTAAGACTGTAGCTATCATAAGAAAGCCCTGTATGGCCAAGGGCCAAATTATTTGTAGGATCACTCTGAATGTTTCCCTTTGACCCACCAGTACTGACAGGATGGTCAAGCTCCATATCCCTTCAATGCAATTTTATTGGCAGCAGAGCCAGTATACAAAGGGAAGGTAGCTGGAGGTTTGGATGGCCCTTGTTAGTCATGATAAAGTCTTGGTTGTTCCTTCATGCTATTGGGCTGGGATGATAGGGAAACTCTGTTAGCTGGTTTCTTATTATTGATCATAAGCTGGAATGATCTATTTGGCCTCCTGGCATATGGATACATTGATTTTTTTATTATAATTTCAGTCTTCATTCATTGCCAGCTGTCCAGAAAGATGGTAGTGAGATGGACAGCCATGTAAAGCATTTAAGTAAATGACTGTTACATCCTCTTTGCACACATCCAGTATATTATTTAGTTATAATTAATCAATGATAGCTAAGTACACTACCTCAATGTATCGGCTTCCCATGTGATGTTTGTGCCTCTCCAGAGCCAGGTCTCTCTGCTCAGAGCTGACAAACCGCACCAAAGCCTCTCCATTTCGCCTTCCTTGAGCATTCAGGCACAAGGCCACACCACCTCTAGAAGAAAGGGGAAGCAAGGACACCCCCAGAGAGAATGAACTAGACCATATCCAGCTCTCTTCCAAAGTGGCGCTATTTTTAAAGAGAAGCTTATTGAGGCAACGGAGTCTTGGATGATAAGATTTCAATCCTGCTCCAAAGCCACACACAATAACGGTGCAATAAAAATAATAAAATGGTATCTCTTATAATAATCAATGGGATGCACTCTCAAATCACCAGGAAGAGCTGTGAGGTTGCAAATTAAAATTACTCCCATCTCATTCAAAGAGGAGGCAATGAACGTGAGTTAGGAAGGTAGGGTTTAAGTTGTAGTGAAATTCTCTCAGCTCCAGATGTCCATTTCAAGTATTTTGTGAGGAAATAGTCCTTCTCCAACAATGTAAAAGCTAAAAATTGCTCTTTTAGTATGTTTAGACCACGGGTAGGCAACCTTGGCTCTTTTATGACTCGTGGACTTCAACTCCCAGAATTGCTTACCCCTGGTTTAAACCATTGTGAGGGGATACGGGGGGCGGGGGAACAGGACAAAGAATTGGAACACCCAGAAGCCTATAAAAAGCAATCATAACGAAACTGATGAACAAGATCACAGCTTTACGTTGGCTTAATTAGAATTAACCAAAACAACTTGAAATGTTGAATTCTTCAGGACATCAGATTATAAAACGTGGGGGTGGCAAAGTACTGAGAAAGTACAAAACTTAAGCCAGATTGTTAAACCACAATGACTTTATCAGCAGTTGGAAATCAGCCCCAAAACGGAATTTGTGGGCTGAATGCAGAGTCAGTTAGTTCTGTTGGTATCTGATTATACAATATCTAGAAGGCCTTGTTCCTTCCAGATTTCAGAAGAAACAACAGCTGTTGTCTTCTCTGTCTTGACTCTGCAGAAAGCTGAACATAACATTCTAGTCTTGACTTCGATGGTTCTAGAGAAAGACATCACCCAGCAATTTTTCATGTTCTTCAGAGGTTTGTTGTCCACACTGATTTGTCAGGGTCCCCCAATTTTAAGTATGGAACTCTCGCCCTGAATTCTTTACATCTAAGATCACCATGGCAGAAGACGTAAAGACTTGTAGCAACAGAAAAGTAAAATGGTCCTTGATATCCAGCTAGAAACAGACAGCATTAACCCTATCTTCTTACTTGTCCTAATGTGGAATGATGAACAATCACTAGAATAATTATGTGTCTGCATAATTACTGGAATAGTGCTGTGTTAGTAGTATGTGACTAACCTAATATGTATTGCACTTAGATACAGTGTATGTAGCAAACTCTCCATTGTATACCCGTGAGAAACTAACCTAATGTATTACAATGTGTATTCCTTTGTTTCTGAGAAAAAGGAAGTATAAAACTGAAGTCTGAACCCACCCTCGGGGTTCAGAATTGCTATCGCTTCTGAACCTGCGCAATAAATCTCTCTGCTAAAACCCTCTGGAATTTGTAAGAGTCCTTTCGTTTTCCACAAGAGTCCCAAAATGTTTGGGTGTTTCCCTTGAAAACATTTTACTTCTCATCCAAGAAGCTTCTTTAGTTCTTCTTGGATCAGAAGCCAAATGTTTTCAAAGAAAAGACCAAGAAAGTCCAGTTGCCTTTTGGGAAAATAACACCTTTGGGACAACCATGACCTGGATGATCGAGAATCTCCATAGGCAACTTTCTTACTTGGCAATATTAAGGCCTTTGAAAAAGCGAGCTATGTCTTGGTCCGAAGACTGCCAAGGAAGCCCTCGGGCACGTATGACCGTTTCATTGTCCACTGCTTCTGATTTACTACTACAAAAAGAAAGAGAGGACAATATAAATCAGCAATTAATCTGACACAATTCTTTATTACCATATTACAAGCAGTCCTCAACAGGCAGTTCTGTTATTCTATTCTATTCTATTCTATTCTATTCTATTCTATTCTATTCTATTCCATTCCATTCCATTCTATTCTATTCTATTCTTATTCTACTCTACTCAATCTACTCCATTCCTATTCTGTTCTGTTCTGTTCTATTCTATTCTACTCTACTCTACTCTACTCTACTCTACTCTACTCTACTTCTATTCTATTCTATTCTATTCTATTCTACTCTACCCTACCCTACCCTACCCTACCCTACCCTACCCTACTCTACTCTACTCTACTCTATTCCAAATACCTTTCATGAAAATTCTGTTGGACACTATTCCAAATTAAGTAAACAGATAAAAAATAACAAAAAACTGAGAAAATATGAACTCTTGTACATGCACAGCCTGTATTGCAATAATATTCACAGGCCATAACAGAAACCAATCCAAAATTGTTGGAGAAAACTTTTAGCCCAATGTATTGTACGACAGTGGAAGACCTAAGTCTAAGTAAGTGTCAGAGCAATCAGGTAGACCAAACCAGAAAATCAACTCCACAGGAAAACCAGAAGGATACTTTATTGAGCTGGGCTACAATAACAGAATCTTGCAAATCTGACAGTACTTTAAGTTTCCCACCTTACAAATCAGGGAGACCTTTCCCTCAGCTGCTTTTGTGATATTATCTTGTTTCCCAGAGCTTATAGAATGCTTTGGCCTCTTAGTCTAGATTCTTGCATATTTCTCTAAAGATCACCCTTCGTGTTGGCTCCCAAAAGTGATATATTTATCATGTTTGGCATTTAGGAAGCCCTGGGAGGAAAAAATATCAAATATGAAGAAAGCAAAAATGGTGACCAAGGACCCAAACTTTGGGTTTTCTACAGAGTTTGAGATAAGTGGGGATTTTTCTTGCTATCCTTGTTTTTCTCCCAGGAATAAAAGGCTGGAAATAAGATTAAAACCAGGCTCCAGGTACTCCACAGTCATCTCTGCCACCCCACCCCACCCATCCAGCTTCCATTTGGTGCCATCCTATGAGGGGACAACACTCACCAGGGTCCTGTTTCATACTTGTACTTCACTGTTTCTGGGGTGGTAAACCTGTGATCTGAAACAAACCGAAATGGAAACGTGAAAGACCCTGGGCATACACCAAGGAGAGAAAAGATGTTTCTGATGGAGGAGAAAAACAGGCCCAGAATAAGACTCAGATTTTCACTTACTGCATGTCTCCGGAAGCATGCTGAAAACAATGGCTACCATGGCTTTCACTTGCCATACTCCAAAGTCCTCCTCGCTTTCATCTATCCCATAGCCGATATCTAGATGACAAGTTTAAGAAAAGACGGTGAAAGGATTTCACCAACCACAGAGATGCTTACGAACTGTGAGCAGTTCTTGGGACCTCAAGAGCGGCCCGTGAAACACCACTGTTCCATGAGCTACAGTGGCTGCCAGCTTGCTTCCAGGTACAAGCCAAGGTGTGGGCAAACATCTTTAAAGTTCTTCATGGCCTGGGTCCAGGCTACTTGAGGGACCATCTCATCCCACTGAGATGGCCCTGTCCCACCCGTGCTGACATAGGAGGCATGCTGTGGGCCCTATTGGCCAGGAAGTTTCAGGAGAAGGACCTTCTCTGCCATTGTGCCTGTCCTCTGGAATGTCTTGTCCCTGAGAGTGAGGTCTTCTCCCACCCGCCTCACCTTCTGTAAGAGCTTAAAGACCTGGCTCTACCAGTTGGCCTGGAGCTCCAAAGGAGAGGGGTCATGTTGGAGGTGGGCTTATAGTTTAATATTAGATTGCAGTTCCCCCCTCCTCACCCTAGGGCAGGGGTAGGCATACTTGGCTCTTTTATGACTCGTGGACTTCAACTCCCAGAATTCCTGAGCCAGCTACGCTGAGGGGAAAGGGAGAGGCTTCCAAGGTGAGCCAAGGTTGCCTACCCCTGCCCTCGGGCCTCCCTCCCCAGCTTTTAGCGATCATATTTTGCATTTTACATTTTATATTTTATAGTTTTGTAGTGTTCTATTTATATAGTTTTACTTTTTAATATTGTAAGCCACCCAGAGTTACTTGTGGAAAAGATGAGCAGCCAATAAATTTGATAAATAAAATAAAATAAATAGGGATGTTTATGGTTTGGACCCTAGATCTCTTGCCTTCACTAGCAAGGGTCCCTATGGAACTATTTGCCAGCTGACACTGGTCTGATGCTGTTTTCTCTCTGGTAGGCTTTGATTTTGCTTTGATGTGATCCTGACTTCATATGGCTAAGAAGCTTTCATTGCACAGCGTTTTCTGCCTTCCACAGTTCCAGAATCCTTACTTTCCAGGAATTGCAAAGACAAAAAGGTTGCATATGAGTATTTTGTGCACATCTATGCTTTCTTTCCTTAGTTTTAACAAAATGATTTCCAGTGACAGTAAAAGATTATGTGTGTTGAGGCTTTCCTAGGTACTGTTGCATTTATCTACAATGCTTGATAGCACTGATGTTTAGACCAATTTCATCCTTATGATGAATGCATCTGCTCTTTCTTCTAAAAGGAGCATTTTGACAGACTCAGATTAAGACTTGGTAGCACCCATTCAGAGCCCATTTCATGCTTCAAAATATCCCTGTGTTAGAAAAAAGGGAAGTCAGAAGTAGAAAAGCTGGAGTGTATTGGATATTATAGAATTGCAACTCTCAACTTAAGCCAACCAGCCTAGTCAAGGATGAAGGCTATTAGGAGTTGTCACTTAACAACATCTGGAAGGTCAGAAATTCCACTTTGCTTATGACACAACTTTGCAAAGGATACATTCTGCCATAGATTGTATAGTTTGATCCTTGACAGCGGCTGAGCTGGGATAGCAGTCATGAAATTCTTTCCGTAGATCATAAAATGAATAAAAACAGTCGGACAGCAGAAGATTCTATAATGGGGATAACATAAAAAGGAGATAATGAATATTTGGAACCAGTTGAGTCTAGTAGTTTAGCATAAAACATAGAATGTTGACAAAGCTAATTTAAAACTGCAATTCCCAAGTGTTCCTGGATGGGAGAAGGAAACAAGGGAATGTTAGAGAACATTAAGACCATTACATTAGTTAAATTAGACTAAATATAGAACCCTAATTCAATCAAAATCACTGAACTGATTCCATTAGATGCAAGATGTCATGGATTCTTCTAGTGTTTAGAATATGTTTGAAAACAATAAGACGTTTTTCCTATGGATCATCAATAGAAACACCAGTCTTGAACTCAAAAGCTCTTTTCACTCGCAAATTAGAAAGCTTAGCCAAGAGTTATGCTAATCCTATTGCCTTAAAACTAGCCAGACTGGGGGCACTTATCTATACATTCTACCAATATGTTGTCTGTGCTTGTGTAATTTTGAAAAGTTTACTGAAGTCAGCCTTGTTCAAGTGCTAGTCAGGCCTATTAGGAGGACATCCTAGGGCTGTGAACCACACTGACAAGTTGAAAAAAAAATTATCCCCAGAAGAAGGAAATAGTAAACCTCAGATGTGTAGTTTCTTTGATTTATGATCTGCATAAGTCACAAGGAATTCTTCAGTTTGACATGAAAAAGTCATGACTTTCTGCTAGATTAGAAAAGAGTCAAGGGTGTGTTTTTTGTAGGGTGTTATTTGTATGATCTGAAGAAATTACAGTTCTTGTGTCCAAATGAAGAGCAGTGGTCCTTAACGTCGGCAATTTGAAGATGGGTGGACTTCAACTCCCAGAATTCCCCAGCCATCTGGGGAATTCTGGGAGCTGAAGTCCACATATCTTCAAACTGCTGATGTTAAGAAACACTGACATAGAGGATTTTTTTTAAAAAAGGGTTGAGCTTGGATGTTGACTTCACAAAGACGCTTTCAAAATAAAACTTAAAGGAAGGGGATGTGTTGTAATCGGAAGCCCGTAATTGTCAAGTTATGAGGGCCATTAGCCATGCTAGTTTCCCTGTAATTTCAGATTTGAAGGGCACCGGGAGTCCCAGCAGAAAGTCAGTGAGTCCTGGGTGTCGATCCAAGACGTTGTCCTGAGTAGTAGCCAGGATCCCATTCGTAGCTTACCTTTTTGGATGCTTCTGGATGGAGAACTTGTCGAATAAGGGGCTGGCCATCGGTACAGAAAGTGTATGAGTTCCTTCCCAAGACCTTTAGATCACTGGAAACCAGTTGGCTGAACTGAAAAGAGAAGGGGAATATATTCACGCTTACAAGTCTGCAGCCTAAATTCCCATCTCACAATTGAATAGGCTTGGAAATACAGGTAATCCTCAGCTTACAACAGCACATTTAGTGACTGTTCGAAGTTACAAGGGCACTGAAAAAAAAACATGTATGACTGTGGCAGTCTCCCCATAGTCAAGTGATCCAAATTCAAACATCTGACAATTGATTCATATTTACAACGGTTGCCACGTCCTGGAGGTCACAGGATCGTCTTTGGCGATCTTCTGACCAGCAAAGTTAATGGTCAATGGGGAAGCCAGATTCACTTAACAACCGTGTTACTAAATTAACAACTGCACCGGTTCGCTTAACAATTGTGGCAAGCAAGGTCACAGAATGGGGCAAAAGTCACATAACCAATGTCTTTCTTAGCAGCAGAAATGTTTGGGCCCAATTGCAGTTGTAAGCCGAAGACTGCCTGTACATTAAAACATTCCTTAACCTGCTGGCTTCGGCTGAGCTGTGGCTAGTGCGAGCACAACATCCTGTGCGACATTCTTTACATTTGTCAAGATGCAGCACTGGTTTTTTTTAAAAAAAAGTTTAAGCTACATGAAAGGCTACATGAGCCCAGAAGAGAAAAACCTGATGGAACAGCAGATTCCAAAACCAGTTAAACGGGATTCTGGCCATTTAGTGGGAGTGTAGACAAGCCGTGTGGCGTGTTCAGCCAGTCAGAGACTGGCGGAAGGCCAGCACCTGTCTTTTTTTCCCTTGGCAGCAAAGCAACTCCTTGTGTTACACTCTTTATGCTACTATGGCACATACTTTATGCCACTCAGCAGCTGCAAAAGGTTTGCCTCGCCTTGTTTAAAGGGTGTTTTCTGCTGCTCATTGTATGTTGTTGCTTTACAATCAGCTGAATGTAAAAGTTTAGGCGGACACCAAAACGTGGGTTTTGACTGTCTCTTGTTTGAGCAAAGGTAGGCCTTGTCAACAGAAGACACCGAAGGCGTGTTGACAGATTTAATAGCAGGTCATGCTTATCTTCCTACATGCAGGAGCTGCCTCCATTTTGGGGGCTGAAAACGGGAGGAACCGTGAAAAGGATTGCCAAAGAGGGTTCTATTGTCACTCAACTCAATTCTAAAAAGTGAAATTAAGACTGTAGAAGATTATCCTAGAAGCACTAGGATTCAATAATTTCACAACGGAGCAATAATATTGTTCTTCCTTTGTTTTTAAGGTCTTATCTGTTGCTTAACTGTGCACAAACAAAGATTAGTCCATGGGCCAGGCAACAAAGGAAGAAAAGAGAAAATGGGGCTTTTCATGTCAGACTAAAAGCTACACCCAATCAGTATCATGCTGAGGGAGTTTACACCTACACATAAATATGGAAGGAAGTAGACAAAAGACAGGGCCATAGATGTGAAGGAGGGAAGGGAAAAGAATAATAGAGACATCCTTATTCAAACTTGACTTTGAGTGACTAATTCCAAGCAATCACCATTTCTTGGCATGTTGCAGAAATCATCTACCACTTTGTTTTCAAGATGAGGATGTTGTTTTGACTTTCCAGTCAAGCCATCCCCCCCCCCCCATATTCCCAAGGCAGTTCCTCATTCAGTGCTAACCATGAATTGAGTAAATTCCTATGAATGAGTAATTATGCATCAGTTTAATTGGAACTTCACATATGTAGGTCATCTACTCAAGTCTCAGCACTATAAAAGTCAATGGCATTCAAGAGGGCTTTGACTTAGTCCATTTGTGGCTACATAGAAACTCTAAACGGGTAGGCCACCTTGGCTCTTTAATGACTCGTGGACTTCAACTCCCAGAATTACTGAGCCAGCCATGCTGAGGGGAAAGGGAGAGGTTTCCAAGCTGAGCCATGCTGGCTCAGGAATGCTGGGAATTGAAGTCCAAGAGTCATAAAAGAGCCATGGTTGCCTACCCCTGCTCTAGGCTGATTCCTCTTTTGACTCCACCCCCGGGGTCTGCCATTCCCCTACAACAAATCTAGAACCTTACACTGAGCTCTTCTTGATTTCAGGAATGGGAAGAACAGGACAATTACAAATAAGAGGTAGCTCATCCCTAACAGAGACTAGTACAACGGATGCCTACTCAGCAAACTCTCTGCAGAATTACGTAACTACTATTATATAGAACAAACTGTGCAGATCTTCATTAAATTTGCATACATATAGACACGTACCTACAAATTATGAAAAATATAAACACAGCTTGCTTAGACGGCTCTGTCCAGCAGCTACTATTTCTGCAGTTCTCTGTTCCTGTCACCCATCATCCACGCATTTGGGTTGTTGTTGGCGGTGGTTTGTTTATGATTTAAATAACATTTCCTTAATCCGATACTGTACCCTTCAGATATGTTTGGCCAAAAGTTGTTGAGGTCTGGAATCTCTCCAAACACATCTAGAAAGTGCCCAGGTTAGGGAACGCTTGCCTATCATCTGTGCACACCCATCTCCAGGCCAGCTTTTTGGGCTTTGCTAATTCAGTTATCCCATTTAAACCACAGATGCTGATCTGCAAACCTGTTTCAGCCCTTGTCTTCAGAATGGCAAGGGCTGTCTTGGACTTATGACCACAACTGAGCTCAAAATTTCTGTTGCTAAGCGACACAGTTGTTAAATGAGTGTTGCCCCATTTTATCATCTTTCTTGACACAGTCATTAGGCGTATCACTGCAGTTAGTACAGCGGTCTTCAAACTTGGCCCTTTTATGACTTGTGGACTTCAACTCCCAGAATTCCTCAGCCAGGCATGCTGTTGAAGTCCACAAGTCATGAAGGGGCCATAGTTCTCCCATGCTGGCTGGGGAATTCTGGGAGTTGAAGTCTGCAAGTCATGAAGGGGCCAAGTTTGAAGACCCCTGACTTAGTATCATGGTTAAGTGAAATCTGGCTTCCCCCTTCTTCCCTTCTGAGAAGATGGCAAAGGGGGATCACATGACCCCGGGACATTGCAACTGTCATAAATATGAGTTAGTTGACAAGCGGCTGAATTCCGATCACGTGACCATGTGGAGGCTGCAATGGTTGCATAAAAAACAATCATACGTTCATTTTTTTCAACGCTGTTGTAACTTCGAACAGTCACTAAACAAACCGTTATAAGTTGAGGACTACCTGTAGTCTTTATGGCTGTGACAATGTCCAAATAGAATAATTATTCTGTGTTTTAGAAGGGATTGGGTAGCACCGTTTCAAATTAACACCTTGTTCCACGCCTGTGTTTCTTAAAAAAAAACAAACTGCTTAAAATGTTTCTATATCTGCAACCCATTTAGCCTGGAGGCTCATCCCCATATGATAGGAGGATTAGAATTCTCCGGATTTTCAGGCAAAATAAAGGCAAAGTAATCTTTTAACTTCTCCCTTTGTGGAGCCTGGCCTTTAGTTCCTCTATTAACTTATTCCACCAGGTTGATAAAAGGACCCCAGGATCTTGTGCTGATAAGCTGTGGTATGTAATAAATGCACAGCACAAAGCTGAAGCTATTTTTTTTTTTTTTTTACTTTTGGAGGACTACAGATAGTCCTCAACTTGAAACAGTTCATTTAATGACCAAAGTTACCAGCTCCCTGAAAAAAAGTGAGGAGGGGGAGGAAGAAGAGTAAGAGGAGAGGGAGGGGAGGGGGGGGGAGAAAGACAACTGTGGGGTCCTTGGAAAACAACCAAGCACAGAGAGCACCAAGAATCCCTCTCACTGACTTCATATTGAGCTGGGAGATTACCCCCCCCCCCAAAAAATCCCTGGATGTTTCAAAAGCCTCCCAGAAGCCAGCAAAGCACTGCCGTCGCCGATGTTGTGAAGTCATCCCGAGGGGCGTTTGACTGGAGGAGGCTGTCTTTCTCTCCATATTGTTAAGCTCTGTTCAAGCAAGCCAAGAATCGCCTAATCCCCATTCAGAGGCCGGTCCTATTTTTGTCAACAGCCAGCGGTTACTTGCCATTGTCTGCCTGATGCGTTCCCTCTGACAGGCTGAGTGCAGCCCTGCTCTCATAGCCATGGGGTCCACGGTTAAGAGTAAAAGACCCCCCCTCCCAACTGGCACGGTTGTCCTTTTCCTGCCACCAGCCTCTTTGGTCCACCTGACATGAGGCTCTCCTGAGCATTGTCTGGCGAGGTGGACACAGGCTGCCCAGTCATCACAGATACACAGAAGCAGTTTGGGGTGCTCCAGATTTCGCCCATATTACACCTCTGCTGATTTTTTTTTTCAGGTGCAATCCAAGGTTCTGGGTTGATCACCTTTAAAGTCCTTGAATGGCCCAGGGCCAGGCCATCTGCAGGACCACCAACTGCCAGTAGATTTAGATTTTTCTTTTAAATCCACCCTTTATTATTTTGATAAATAACTCAAGGCAGCAAGCCTACCTAAAGCTCCTTCCTCCCCTTATTTTCCCCACAACAACAATAACATCCACAACTCTTTGAGGTGTGTTGTGCTGAGATAAAGTGACTGGACCAAAGTCACCCAGTTGTTTGCCTGCCTAAGGCAGGATTAGAACTCGCCCTCTCCCACTGATTGGCCCAAACTTATCAGGCTGGCTTCATGCCCAACTCACTGGCCCCTGGGGATTGGCCCAAAATCACTCAGTTGCTTTCATGTCTAAGGCAGGACTAGAACTCACCATCTCTTGAGGATTGGCCCAAAGTCACGCAGCTAGCATTCATACCTAAGGCAGCGCTAGAATTCACAGTCTCCTGGTTTCTAGCCTGGTGCCTTAACCACTAGACCAGACTGGCTACATCTGCCGTTCCACCAATTACACAGGGTGGGCATGTTCCAGGTCCCTTCCCTTAAATGCCGTCATCTGATTTGACATATACAAATATCTCAGGAAAACTCAAATATTGGGGAAAGTTTTTTTTCTTCTGTTCCCAAAACAGAAGAACCCCTAAAAAGGAGTTGTTGATAGGCTGAAAAAAAGAATTACCCCCAATTTTCCTGTTTTGGCTATCAGATGTTTAGGCGTGACCAAAGCAAGACTTCGAAACAATAGCCTCAATTTGGGTATCAGGAAGAAAAATAATGATAAACAGCACTGCTTTTGCGTAGTGTTTATAATAGCCATCCTCTTCAACTGACTGGCCCTTCTGATCTAAACCATATTCTGTATTTACAGAAAGCCCTTTTCTAGTCTTAACTAACAACCTCCTTGTGTTGAATCACAACTTCTATTAGCCCCCACATGATGCTTCAAAGAAATGGGAATTGTGGTCCACCATGAAACTACAAAATGGCTAGATAGGAAGGCTGTTTTCTTGTATTTCTCCTTAAATCTCCACCAGGCAGAAATCTCCTAGGCACACTTAGCAAAACTCCCTTAAGACCCCTTTGCAGAATCAACAAAGGGGCAGAAATACTAAACAGGATTAATCGGCTGCATAATTATCCCGTTCCCCAGTCAACTCATCAAATGAATGTCAAACTTAAAATATCAAATCTTGGAAGACCTTGCTGAAAATGTAGATGATGATTGTATTTGGATCATTGGTTGTTGTGAGAGAACCAGGTGGAGGATCCTTTCATATATATTTTTTTTTCCAGTCTCATCCCTCCGTCCCTTTTTTACCTCCGGTGGAGTTTGGGGCAGGAGGGAAAGAAACAAGAAAATATCTAAACCTATTTATTATTTCCTTTGTGGAAAGAGAGATCTTCCCCAACTCTCTGTGGGAGCCCAAGAGACAGCTTTGCAAAACATCATGACCCCATAATAACCAGTTTGAAAGGGCTTTGCACAAGTTACACAGAAACACATGTACACACAGGCACAAAACCTTTGTTGTACACTTCCCTGTTTGTCGGTTGCCTGTCCCTCCCTCCACCTCCCCACGCCTCAAGGACAGGGCCTTGTAGCAATGTGATCTTTAGCACAGGCTCTGCAGTGGTATTGATTGCAAAGCACCGTCCTGCCGTATTTACCCAACACTCTCCCGCTGTTTGTAGGGCAAAGCTGAGCCAGGAAGGAAGGAAGGAAGGAAGGAGACCATGCATTATGCCATCTTCGCAAAAGCATTAGGACCCCTGCACACCTATTCCCAAAACTCTCTAAGGATCAAGCCAGTCAAAGAAATACGGATCAAGCTCGTGGAATCAAGATGCTTGCTCCTGGGGAGGAAAGCTATGGCAAATCTAGACAGCATACCAAAAAGCAGAGACATCACCCTGCCAACAAAAGTACGTATAGTCAAGGCCACAGTTTTCCCAGTTGCAATGTATGGCTGTGAAAGTTGGACCGTAAGAAAGGCTGAGCGCCAAAGAATGAAGGCCTTTGAACTATGGTGCTGGAGAAGACTCCTGCGAGTCCCCTGGACTTCAAGGCGATCAAACCGGTCAGTCCTAGAGGAGATCAACCCTGACTGCTCCTTAGAAGGCCAGATCCTGAAGTTGAAACTCAAATACTTTGGCCATCTAACGAGAAGGAAGGACTCTCTGGAGAAGAGCCTAATGCTGGGAAAGATGGAGGGCAATAGAAGAATGGGATGACAGAGAACCAGGTGGCTGGATGGAGTCACTGAAGCAGTAGGCGTGAGCTTAAATGGACTCCAGAAGATGGCAGAGGACAGGAAGGCCTGGAGGAACGTTGTCCATGGGGTTGCAATGGGTCGGACATGACTTTGCAACTAACAACAACCATAGTAACATAGAACCATAGTATCATGGAACTCTAGAACCCCAGAACCCTAGAACATCAATCCATGGAATATAGAACTATAGGGCTGGAAGGGACTTTGGAGGTCTTCTAGTCCAGCCTCCAAGGTAGGAGACTTTAATACCACCCCAGTCAAATGGAAAAAGGAAAAAGTTTCAATATCTAATCAACTTTACGTTTCCACCTGCCCCGATCCAAGTAACCTACATCCTACTGAAGAGCTGGTGAAGTGGCATTTTTGCCCAAACCAAATCAGGTTGTTTTTTTTTTTTTAAATCAAAAGGGAAGGAATCTAGCAGAGTGAGCATTCCTGCTTGGGGTTTTTTTTTCTTAATTTTTTTTTCCTGACAAAAAGCAAAAATGTCAGAAAACAATAGCTCTTACATTGGGATAGACTTTCCCAAGAGTCATGGCAAATATCTGCTTGCTCCCTTTTTGTGCTTCTTCCCAAACACCATCAAATAGTTTTTGCAAAGAGTTTTGTGAGACGGTGAAAAACACCCTTCGATACAGGAGGAAGAAGTAACAGGCTGCAGAACAGGTTTGTCCTGAAACAAAATTGCAACTGATTAATCAGCTTGCTGGAATCTCAGAAGGAAACCACACACCTTTCTGTTTTAAACTTTGCATCTCTACCCCCAATTCCTGCCCATTTCCTGCAGACTTAGCTGGCAGTGAGTGGGAAAGCCTCAGCTCTGTTTGTTAGGTGTTAGCCTTGGTTAATTAAGCACATGTGGACAGGCATGGAGGTGACCCTCTTCAACTCAAGATGTACATCTCTTCAATCACAGAGCCACAATCTTTAGAGAACAACAAGCACATCTGGAATTCTCAGAGCACGTCTGGGGCAATCTCACAAAATGGCTGGTGTGTTGGATACGAACACTTGCCAAAAATTTATAAGGAGGCCAATTTATAAGGAGGTTCTTTCTTTCTTTCTTTCTTTCTTTCTTTCTTTCTTTCTTTCTTTCTTTCTCTTTCCTTTCTTTCTCTCTCTCTCTTTCCCTTCCTCTTCCTCCTCCTCCTCCTCCTCCTCCTCCTCCTCCTCCTTTTCTCCCAGGATACTTTCTACCAATTTGTCTGATTTCTGAGCAGGTGGGCAATCTTTCATTTTAGCTTCAGGACATGAGAATATACACAAAGCTTTGTTGAGTGCATGAAATGAACATTAGGTTGATAATGGCTCTTTGTAGCATAGCCATTTCCTTTTACTTATTTTTGATTAAAGAGTTACTTTAAAAAAATCGGGTAGGGCTTGGACCTTGGTAAATGCTAAGAGGCAAATGCAATACAATCATCTGTTCATAAATGAGATGATTATGGCGTTCATTCACAAACTGATGTCTCTTAGAAGAAACCCCCCCCCCAGTTTGACTCAAATGCTTTCTTGCTATAACCCCCCCTTTTTATTAAGAACCAGCCTGTCTGCCATTTCAGTAACTCTGCTTTTTAATTAGTGATGTTGTAAACATTTAGTGTACACCCGTTTGAGAAATTTTGAAGGAAAGATGATAAATCCTGCAAGTTAAGTAAAGAGAAGTCATAATTGGAAGATGTTGTTATTTATCCTTCTTTAGCATGGAAACATATAAAGGCTACCTTTAGGACAAGTACTTTTGTATGTGGTTGTGTATGTGTGTGTCTGAGAGAGAGAGAGAAAAAACATAATTTTCTGCTATCTGTGAGTTTTGAAGAATGTTCAGATGTTTCTAATACCTGAACCTAAAACTTTATTCCTTAGGTATACAGCTCTCCAACATCTAGCTGAAGTTACCCAATCTATCTTCCATTTTGTTTTTATCCTATCAACTACTTAAAATTATCTCCTCCTTTATAATAATAAAAATTACTCTATTTTGCTTTACTTTAGTTTTCCCAAATGCATCTGTTCCCTAAAGATAGAAACCTATAATTTCGTTGTTTTGTAAGCTGAGAATCAGGGATGACAAGTGTTGTGCTCTCGTCATCCTTGAGATTCTCAGATAGAATCCAAGTTGCAAATAGACACCTGAGCCAAATCACTAAAACATAATTTGGATGCCTACAATCTTCTTTCACAGGACAGACAGTATATATATGACTACTCTTCCACTTCAACACTATCCATCGCTACCTGAGTTCTGGTAAACTCAAAGAAAGCATGTTATTTTGTGTTGTTTTAAGACAATATCCTAATCTGGCACCTGAAGTATGTTTATTTCTTTCGTCTCCAGCTTGGTCCCTTCTAGAAGTGTTCTAATTCAGTTCCTATCATCTTCAGCCACCATAGACTCCTATTTTCTGTGTTGCTTTTGGTGGGAACTGAAAGATGTCTTCGTAGAGTCCTATTTAACCTGTGGCATTCCAGATGTTCCTGGATCTCAACTCCTAGCAGCTATAGAAATAGCATGGGAGAGAGTTCAGAAACATCTGGCATGCCCATTTCTACCCTTCAGAGCTATGATTTGCTGCAGGTGCAAGGGTGACTAGTAGATGCGTTGAAGTTGGAAAAACCAAAGGAGGGAACACATGCTCAAAATGTTTTGCTATAATAAACACCGCCCTCTCGCCATAGCTATGCACACCAAAATCACAAAATATGGCAATAGCACTTAGACTTATATATTGCTTCACAGTGCTTTTACAGCCCTCTCTAAGAGGTTTACAGAGTCAGCATTTTGCCCCCCCCAACAATCTGGGTCCTCATTTTACTGAGTTAACCTTGACCCCTGTCAGGATCGAACTGCTGACAGTGAGCTGAATTACTGCATTCTAACTCTTGCGCCACCACACAAAATACGAACCAGTTGCTGAGCATCTGAATTTTGATCATCTGATCATGGGGATGCTGCAAAGGTCGTAACCCTGAAAAACGGTCACAAGTCACCTTTTTCTACTGCTGTTGTAACTTTGAATCGTCACTAAATGAACTGTTATAAATTGAGGAATACCTATACTATTCCCTGTACTCATAAGAAGTACCTTTCGCTAATGCTACGGTCACACGGGCAATGGAAACCTCAGCTTGTAATGCATGACCAAGAGCATTTTCGCCCAGACACTCTTGAGTCTTAAGCCGTCATCCTAGTGGAATAACATACAAGGGAAAACAGTTGACACTTGCTTTGTTTTGTGTTATTAAACTCCACATCCGTCCCATATGTACAGACACACTTCTATATCTACAGTTTAAAAACCAGAAATGGGCAATGCTTGTATCAAGTCCAACTAAAATGGTTTGAAAGAGACAATTCTCAACATCTCCAGATGCAAAAGGGTTCAGTGGGGGAGAGGCAGGAGGCTTTTAAAAGGAGACTGGACAGCCACTTGTCTGAAATGGTATATAGGGTCTCCTGCCTGAGCAGGGGGTTGGACTAGAAGACCTCCAAGGTCCCTTCCAACTTTTTATTATTATTTATTTATTGATTTATTTATTTATGAGACTTATATACCGCTTTAAGTGCAAGCACTCTCTAAGCGGTGTACACCAGTAAGCAATGTATATATATATTTACATTGCCCCCAACAATCTGGGTCCTCATTTTACCTACCTCGGAAGGATGGAAGGCTGAGTCAACTTGAGCCGGTGAGATTTGAACCGCTGACCTGCTGAACACAGTCAGCTAAAGTGGCCTGCAGTACTGCACTCTAACTGCTGCGCCACCACATTGTTGTTGTTGTTGTTGTTATTATTATTATTATGGATCAGTGCACAGTCAGCCAGATGTTCAGACTGGATTTAGCATTTTGTCTACCTATCGAGTCCTTACCAAGAACCTGGGATAGGCAGATGTGGATGTTTGATGGTATTACAGATATTGTCTCAGGATGGAAGCAGTTCCTAATAAGGCCGCCTTTTGCAATTGACTAATAGCGAATTTGTCAATGCCAATAGTGTTCAAGTGGTGCTCCAGTTGTTTTGGGATTGCACCCAAGGAGCCTATTACTATTGGTACTACCCTTGCTTGCTTTTGCCACAGTCTTTCTATTTCTATTTGTAGGTCTTTGTATTTTATTATCTTCTCCAGTTCTTTCTCGTCTATTCTGCTGTCTCCAGGCACTGCCACGTCCACTATCCAGACTTTTTTGTCTTTCTTATTGACAATTGTTAAGTCCAGGGTGTTATATTATTATTATTATTATGATTATGATTATTATTATTATTACTACTATTACTACTACTACTACTACTACTACTACCTTACACCATTCCAGTCAAATACGTCCCATTGATGTGCACTTACAACTCTGCCTCTTTTCTCCACCTGAGATGCTCACCTCTACCTACTGAGCAGTTTTTCTGCACCTAAAATCTTATTAGCTGAGCTTGAAAAGCTAAGCATGGCTGGACAACATCTGGATAGAACTACCAAGAAATCCCAGGATTCTAAACAAACATTTTATTAATTTGTTTCTTTGCTTATTTCCTGCCTTTATTATTATTTTAATAACTCAAGGGGGCAAACATATCTAATACTCTTTCCTCCTACTTTATATTTATTTATTGGTATTTGTTATCTTTACAAATAGCTCAAATTGGCAAACATATCCAACACACCTTCCTCCTCCTCTTTTGCCCAGAACAACCCTGTGAAGTGGGTTGGGCTAAGAGTGGGACTGACCCAACATCACCCAGCCAGCTTTCACAGCTAAGGCAGGACTAGAACTCAGAGTCTTCTGGTTTCCAGGTCAGCACCTTCACCACTAGACCAAACTTTAAAAAACAAAAGCAAAACGTAGCAAAATACAACTCTTGGCAAGAGATACACAATGTTTTATTCTTGCCAAAGAACCACATGGCCCTGTCCATGTAGACAGCAGGAATCAAGCTTGATATGAAGGATTTTTTTTTTTACCTTAAATCAGAGAAATCCTCTTCCCAAAGAAACATCTCTACGTTTGCACCCCTTTTATTCAGGATACACCATAAAACAGGGAAATCCACACTTTGTTTTGAGAGATTGTGCACTTGACAGCATAAAGAAGCAGTATCTTATCTATTTAAACGTCTTCTAACATGGACCTGACCTTACATCAACTCCTATTTTGAGACAGGTTTCCGTGTTTTCAATTCTCCATCAACAGACAAGAAGATCCTCAGTGGGAATTAAAAGAACCAGGGAGAATTAGCTGACACCATTTAAATAAAATATACATGGTCAATAAAAAAGCACAAGCGTCTTCACAGCCAACTTGGAAGCTGAACAAGATCTCCGAATAAACAGAGGCGCGTAAATACACTAGAAAACATTGCCAACAATGCAAAATAGAGACTAGCCATTTTCTATCCCTCTGCCAACAGATGCCCGGACAGGTGACTGTCTAGACTCAGTGTGAACAGAAACAAGGAAAGGGAACCAGCCTAGAACTGCCTTGCGTAAATCAAGCTGCCGTTGCTGCTAAGGAAAGCCTCCTTAACACAGGGGGTCTTCGACTTACGATGACAACGGAGCCCAACGTTTTCAAAGCTAAGCAAGAAGGTTGGGTTGTGCTCCATTTTACGACTTTTGTGACAGGTGCTAAGCAAATCACTGCGATTGTGAAGTGAATTATGCGGTTGTGAAATGAATCCGGCTTCTCCCATGGACTCTCCTTGTTGGAAGCCAGCTGGGAAGGTTGCAAATGGTGATTGCATGGACCTTAGGACTTTGCAACTGCCGTAAATACATGCCCATCATAAATTCAGTGCCAAGCGCCTGAATTGTGACCACATAAGTTGAGGTGTACTTGTATTTCTTTCTGATAAGCACAAAGACATGTTTGCAAGTCTTCAGACTGTGCATTCCCATGGATACTTTTGCCGATCTCAAGGTTCACGGTGTTTCTGAAGGAGCCTGTGTGTTTACAGTGCAAAGTATACAGTGTCACTCCTATTGTTCAGGTTAACTAATTCCACAAAAATCCGGCTTCGTTCACCAGGACAAAGAGCAATCTGCTAACACCCTGCAGAGGGTGGGGCTCACCTGACTGCTTTTCCTTGGTCTGCCCAAAGTCTGCTCGCTTGAATCGCCTGGAGGTCCACTTTCCCTTTCTAAACCCATGCTCGCAGGGCCAGACATTGTTAGGATACATGTCATTTTTTCCCGTCCAAAGTCATGCATTGTATTAGGCCTTTTGGGGGACCCTTGCCAAGAATAGTAACATTCCTTGAAAATTCTGGAGTCCTTGGTGCTCTCTGAGCTTGGGTTTTTTTTTTTTTTGGCAAACCTTTCATTCATTCTCTAGCAGAGAGCAAACCATGCTCCCTTCCCCCTTTATGATGTTACCTAGTTGGGTCATGAAATGTCTACAAAGAAACAACCAAGCTCAGAAGACACCAAGGACCCCATCATCATCACCATCACCACCATCATCATCATCCTTCCTGCAAACCCCACTCCCTTCTAGCACTGATGATGCTACCTAGTTGGGTCATGAAACGTCAAGAAAACAATCAAGCTCGGTGGGCACCAAGGACGCCACTGTTCAACCCTGAGCTACTAATATTGTCTTCTATTGGTACAGGTCGTCCTTGGCTTACAACGGTTCACTTAGTGACCATTCAGAGTTAAATGAAAAAAAATGACATGTCCATTTTTCATAGTCACGAACTTTGCAACCTCCCCATGATTGTGTGATCAAAATTCAGATGCTTGGCAACTAACTCATACTTATGACGGTTGCAGCATCCCTGGGTCACATGATCCCCTTCTGCAACCTTTTGACAAGCAAAGTCAATGGAGAAAGCCAGATTCACTTAACAAGCAGGTTACTAATTTAATAACTTCGGTGATTCACTTAAGAACTGTGGCAAGAAAGGTCGTAAAATGGGGCAAAACTCACTTAACAAATGCCTCACTTAGCAACATAAATTTGGGGCTCAGTTGTGGTTGTAACACAAGGACTACCTGTATTCCTAAAAGCTGCCCTTACTTTAGCACACTGACTTTTGCACAGCCTCTTGATTCTGTTCTTCAGACTTGGCAAAGGTATCCTGAAATGGTCAAGAACATCTGTTGTTCTATTTCTGTTAGACAATAGATCAACAATGGCGAACCTTTTAGAGACCGAGTGCCCAAACTGCAACCCAAAACCCACTTATGCATCGTTGGGTGCCGGGTGGGTATGGCCCATTGGGTGGGCGTGGCTGCGGTGGTAATGGCAGACTGGGTGGGACTAAAAAGTTCTTCCAACTTTGCAAGATCTTTTTTTTCTCACGAGAAGATGAAATTGATTGATTGAACCTTTTTTTTTTTTTTTGCACATGGCGGTGGAGGCCTAAAGCGAAAAGGTTTTATAAAACCCAGCTGAAGGCCTAGGACTGGGGCGACGGCGCGCGTGCCACAGAGAGGGCTCTGAGTGCCGCCTCTGGCACCCGTGCCATAGGTTCGCCACCACTGCAATAAATGGTCTTGAATCACCTTGGTGTACATATCACATTGTACCCGAAGATGCCTGGAGTTTGGTTTTGGCTTAGCGTGTCCATGTGAATTCAGCAATCTGGGTTTGAAAACCATGACCCATAGATACAACAATTTGTGAAGCTAGTTGGCTGATTCAACAAGCATTTAAGAACTTAAATGTGTGAACTCAGTCACTGTGGCCTTATAAAGCAAGGGGGCCAGAGAAGGCCAGCTTTTTCAAGACTGCATTAACCTTTGAAGTGGAGTGGGGGGGGGGGAGAATGATTTACAGTTTGTGATTTTCATCATGCATTAATTAGCTTATTCACTGGGGCTTCTTCTGTGCAGTACAACTTGTTTTTTTTTAAATCGTAGCATAATTTAATTTGTGTACCCAGCCAACTGTGGCCTTTCCCATTATTCACGATTACAACAATCTGTGACTTGGTACAGCAGGCGAAGGTGGACAAATCCATTGAGGGTGGGTAAACCTAAGTTGCAATTGGTGATAACAGGATACTGTCTAATAAAAAGTATTGAATGTAATTACGGTGTGTTGCTTAAGAAGTGTGACTGAGAGGGAGGCATGGAGGCAGAAGAATGGCAAAGTGTATTTAAGCTGCTTCAGCTGTCTTTGGTTGAAAGAAGCAGGGCAAGATCTAACTTGCAGCCAGAATACTCATTTTGGAATAATTTCTAAACCACCAAAACTCACTTTGCAATCTTAACTGGTTTTTCATGAAATTTATCCAACTGGAGAGTGAAAGAATAGAAATATATCATGCCTCCTCCCTCCCTCCCCCCCCCTCAAAATACTTCAGTTTTTCCAGAGGCTTCTGTTCTCCTGTAATTAAGGGTGATTCAGCTCAGCATGAAGAGAAAAAAAAACACAAAACACCAGCAGCCTTGAAACAACACAGCATATTCAGGTCTATTTTCCAGACAGATACTTGTCAAAGAAACAGCAACCTAGTAACTGGGTTCACCTCCTCAGCAAATCCACTTGCAGTGATTCAAAGGAGATGCAAACCCCCCCCCCCCCACACACACACATTCAACAAAGCTTTGCAACTGCATTTATCTACTTTCAATTTTTTCCTCCAATTTCCAGCAAATATTTACGTTCACATGTGATTTGAACTAAGTAAGCCAAGCTATTCCTCGTGTTTAGAATAACCCACAGAAAAGGAGCAACGTTATTCCGCAAGGACGTCAGAAAGAAAAGTACTGGGCGAATTCATACATTGTTCTAAGCCAGAACAGACCAATCACGTGATATTCTACCAAGCATGCAAGCCAACTTCCTAAAACTCTAGGTCAGCCTTCTTCAACCTGGTGTCTCCTAGATGAGTAAGATTTACTGAATTGGATTTGTACAGCCATCCATCTCATAGGCATGTATAATAAAACAATCTATTAAAAACCATTACAAGCAATACATTTAAATTAAAAAGATGATGAAAAACGCTGGCTGAGGAATTCTGGGAGTTGAAGTGCATATATCATAAAAGGGCCGAATTTGAAGACCCTGGGTTAAGGGATGGGAAACAGCTACTCAGTCCTGGGAAAGTGGGAAGTAGGAACAAAAATTTCGGAATAGCCTTGACCTTGATTCAATCTGGGGACAGAGAGAACTCTTGTCAGCTTCTGAAATTCTGCTATTCAATGCCACATCAATAAAGTAAAATTTTGGAAATCTACCTGGTCTCTTTTTCCTAATCTGGCCTACCTTGAAAGGCTGGCCATCATTAAAAACAAGGAGATTAAATCAAATCAACACTATTAAAATGTGTTGAACTTAATTAAGCATTTTCCCATATGCTTTGGGATATCTTGCTATGGTCTGGCTCCTGTACAACTTTGCTGCAGAACAGCAGTCTCCAATCTTTCCGGCACCAGGGATTGGTTTGAGAAGAAAAACAGTCTTCCCAAGACTGGGGGCAGGAGGAAGGAGAGGATGATTTTGTGTGCAACCTAGATCATACATGTGTGCAGATGAAGCTTTACTCACTTGCCTGACACTTGCATAGCCCGGTTCCTAACAGTCCCCATACAATGGTACTGGTCCGTGGCCCAGGGGTTGAAGGACCCCTTGCTGCAAAGGATGCTAAATTTCCGTTACACGTTTCAGAAGTTTATTACAATCCTTGAAAGCTTCCAAACCAAACTGCCACACAAGTCATCTAAGCTCATCTAAAAAATTTCCAAGTGAATTCGCCTGTGCAGATTTGTCACTGTGTTCAACAACTACTTAGTTAAGCAACTAATATATTCATCTATATCTAAATGGTCAACATGAACTTGCTAACTGAACGTTCCAGTCGTAATCATTCTTAGCAATGACTTAGGACATCCAAGTTTTTAAAATAGCTCACACACACACGATACCAAGCGAGGATTTTCAATAATAACAAAAAAGATTCTCTGAACAACTCATGGAGGAGTAGTTGACAGGTAACACGAAGAGTTGGTACATTTCAGGTAGAAACCAAAGAGACACTCCCTAGGATGATGAAAGACTGGGCACATGGTGGTAAACTAGTAATTTATAGTGAAGGAGAGATGTTTTAGCTACGGACTGTCCTCACATTTGCACTTTCTAACTGTACCAACTTCTAGCATTCATCACTGGTCAACTAAACACCATTGACAGTGATCATTCCACACAACTAAGCTAGGCTTGATTTAACTCCGTTTACTGAATAAACGTCAGTTGGCTACATTCACAAACCCTGGCTTAACTGCAGTTCAGATTGGCTGCAAACGCCACGGTGGGGTTCAAAAGAAAGGAAAGCAAACGGCGCATGGGTTTAGGGTTAACTGGTTGAACTCAGCTGCTGCAGGCCCCATCCAATGTGGCCGCACACGTGGCAGTTGGTGCCAGCCAGCCTTGGTGTAGAATAAACATGCTTTACTTGGCAGGGGTGAACAACTGCAGTTGCTTGACAATTTTCAAAGCGAAAGTCTCCTTTTTGCTTGATTGCATCCGTTGGAACCCTGCTCCCTGCATTCACAAGTTAACCCTCACCTGTTGGAGAACCCGATCCAGAGGCTCTGCTTTGGTCAAGCTTTCGGGGGTTAACCCTGTCAGTTCTCGGCAAGGCTCGCTTAGTTCCAAATTGTCTGCCTTCACCAGGCATTTGTGCAGCGTCCCTACCTGAAAATGTTTAACAAAGAGAGCAGAGGGAGAGGGGGAGGGGAGAGACAAAAGTAAAACTCCAGGAACTGGATGGAGCGACTGTAAAAATAATGTGTATTAAAAGGAAACTAGAACCACAGCTGGCCCCATCGAAACGGGAAGGGATGGCTCGGAGATGCAGTTGCTAATTTCACAAACATCCCATCGTTGCCTTCAAGGAGACTCACAGCCTTCCCATAAAAATATAGATTATTTTTAAGAGACCCAGCTGCAATTCTTGCATCATTCTAGTATAGTGGGGGAGAAAAAAATCAGATGATCCCATCAGAATGGACTCGATTTAGGGATCCCAGGGGCAGCCCTTGACCCTCCCTCTGTGATTTTTTTTTTCAAATTATTCATCTGAAATTCATTGGGGGCCGGGGGAGGGGGGCGAATAAACAGAGGGATTGGACCTAGTTCTTTTGGGTTGCATAAAAACAGGTTTTCCTCCCACTCCAGTTTAATTCCCTGTATCAAGCGACAGGTTTCCCAAGCAAACATGCAGGCCTGATTTCAAACACAGAAACAAAAAGGTACATATCCAATATCCCAAACACGGTTAAAAGGTCAGTTTTTACAAGAAGCCTTTAGAGTCGCTAAAATGTTTCTACTGACCGAGAACAAGGGGGTAAGGAGATTTAATTCTTTAGTAATCTGGATTTTTGTCATCTGGATTTGGCTCTCCTCATTAATTTCAAGGGGAAAGTTTGAACTGAGTTTTCATTGATTGCACACTGGTCCAAACTTAATAGTTTCTCCCTGCTTTCTCCCATCCCACCAGCCCCCACCACCCCCAAGCCAAGTTTGGGGGAGAAAAGCAAAGCTTATTTCAGCCCTCTTTGCTCAAGCAGAAATCCCACTGGGATGGCTGAAAGGAGAGAGAAGAGGGATCTCGATTAAATGCATTCACCTCTCTTTCCTTTTTCTGCCTCTCTTTTGCAAATTGCCCAACAGCGTATGAAGAGTTTGGGAAGTCATACCTTCTTGCTGGGAAGATCCACAACTTGCCACACCAACAGAATTAGTTCCCTCTCATCGGACCCCAGCTTAGCCCCATTTCCACCAGCGGTTGCCCCAAACAAGACCACCAAACAGTCACTGTGCGGAGAAGAAGCCGTCATGACCACAGAGGGGGGGGAACAGCTACAATCAAAAGCAGAGGTAAAGGAGGGGGGGAAAGGAGGAAGAGAGAAGAAAGAAAGAAAAAAAGAAAAAAGAAAAAAGGAGAGAGAGAAAGAAAGAGAGAAAAAGTATAAAACAAGCCAAACACAAAAACTTACAAATAAAGGGCACCCCTTTCCCCAAGTGATCAAAGGGAAGATATAAAAAGGACAATCTCAGAAAAGCCAGAACTATGGGGAAGGGGAACAGGGTGAAGGTAGCTAAGATTCAAATAATATCTAATAAAGGGGGAAAAAGTGTTATCTATTTGCCGTTGTACCTGGATTTTAGGTGAACTCTTTCTCCCCAGGTCTAACTGGGGGATAAAATTTAACAAGCAGTCCGTTTGTCTCCCTCTGACATCATGGCAGGAACCCAGCCTAGGTTTAAAAAAAAATAAATCTTTTTTTCCTAGCTCTCTTTTTCCTAAGTTACCTGCCCCTCGGTAGAAGCACATGACCTGAGTCAATTTCCCAACAGGCGAGGCCATTGGGCCTGCAGGAAAGGTAGAGGTGGGACCTGGAATAAAATCCACGCCCAGCTGCATCTACCTGATTGGGTTTGTGTATGTTTGGTTGGAGAGGGAGGGAGGGAGACAAGAGAGATCAGGAGGGAAACTCCCTTTCTCAATTTTAACTTTAATTTCAGGAAGCGCCTTAACCTGTTCTGATTTTTTTTTCTCCCTCTCGCTCTCTGCCTCTCTGTCTCTCTCTCTCCTCTATTTCAGGAGTTCTTTATCAGCAGGTGGAATGCAAACTCCTGTCCAAAATGCACAAGCTCCAGTGATGGGATTCAGCCAGTTTGCACCACTTTGGCAGAACCGGTAGCTCATTTTTTGTTGCCCAGGCCCAGACTGGACTTCCAGAAGCGGCACCCACACAGAGAACCGGTTGTTCACCTATTTGAATCCCACCATTGACGAGCTCCCTCCAAAGGTTTTTTGGTTCCAAATATTTTGTGTTTGGCTCCCCTCTGGTCACCTGCCTATTTCTGTCACCTGAAACGTAAGAACAGTTCTCTTTGGATCACAAGGAATGTGGCCAAAATCGTTGAAGTGAAGAGTCCATTTTATAAAGCCGTAGGAGTTATAACCGGATCCTCCACAGGGCAAAACTCGCACAAAATGAAATGTCCCTGCTGATGTGAGTCAAAAGCCACAATCTCAAATTCTAAGGCTAGTTTTCTCAGTTTATGGAGAAGCAAAACATTTTGGGGTTGAAGAAAACCAGCTTCTGAAGCAGTGTTTTTCAAACGTGATAACTTCAAGAATTCTGGAGTTGAAGTCCACAGATCCTAAGAGTTGCCATGTTTGGAAAACAAGATTCTAAAGAATAGCGACCAACTGGACAAGTCTTCCAAATGCATTGGCAGATCACCAATGTCTATGAAAAAAAAAACCATTGCCTGTTTAAATTTCAATTCCCTTTTAAAATGAATCTCAGCAGAAAATCTGTCTTTATTAAAAGCAGCTACACTGTATGAGCCACAGACCACAGAGCCCTATCTATTTAGACCTGCATTTCTCTTCTTAAACTTGAACAACGAAGCCCCTTGGAAAAATTCACATTTTGCATGCAGGAGATTATGCTAAATCTTCATACCTCAAGGTATGAATCTTGAGATCAGATTCTAGAAACATCCTCTGGAATTAACAGGTATTGAAAGAAAACACCCGGGTGGGAATCTTTAAAGCAGCCCCCATTTCAGTGGGCCCTCTACAACTGCTTTGAGGAATTGCAAACAGGTACAAATGTCTCACTTAATGACTGCTTGTTCAGTGACTGTTCAGAGTTACAACAGAGCTGAACTGGTGGGATTTACAAGTGTTCTCTCAGTTGTGGCTGTTGCACCATCCCCATAGCCACAGGGTTGTGATTTGGGCACTTGTAAGTTGTGGTCCTCAACTTACAACCACCACTGAGCCCAAATGTTTTGTTGCTAAGCAAGACAGTTGTTAAATGAGTTTTACTCCCTTTTACCACCTTTCTTGGCACAAATTGCTAAGTGAATCCCAGCTATTGTTAAGTTAGTAACTGCTGGAATTGCAGGTGAAGTGATATAAAGTTGCATTTAATGGTTGAGCCGCTCAGCAACAGAATTTCTGGTCCCAATTACCATTGTTAAGCAAGGTCTACTTGTACTATCCCACACAACCCACAACACATAATCCAATTTGAAGCATTGCACCACCTCACTATATTCTGCCTTCAGTTCTGAGTGAAAAGTGAGGTGAGTCTAATAAATCAATAAACACATAATAAATATCCTACGCTTTGCTACTGTTGTAGCTTCTGGTTTTATGTTTTAAGGTGAACTCTATTTTTTTTAAGTGAAGCAAACAAGCTACTTAGAGAAATAGGTGAATTGTGCATACATTTTGTTTATAAATCTTCCAAATAAATAAGCAGAGAACTGGCAATAGAGTAGCTAAATACTCTGAAGGTGGAGGAACTTTCATCCCAATTTCAGAATCCTTCTTGTGAGTTACTATCTTAATTCTCCATCTTGGTGTTATAAAGGGAATCTTGCTTAATTTAGCTGTAGGTAAATGTCTTTCTAGAGATGGTCACAATGTAACAGAAATATTATATAAATAATTTCAGGCAAACTGGCAGACCTCCTCTTCATTTGTCATTATTTATTATATAAAACTTGAAAAGTTGCTTTCCTTCACAAGGGTGTGGGTAGGCCACATATATCTTAGAAAATAGAAAGTACCACAAAAATGTAATAATAGGGTGCTCCTTACATTTGCTGTAAGTGGCTCCCCTTCTCAATTAAAAAACAGGAAATTAAAATGAAGGAAAGCACCCTTCGTGGCTGGAATGGAGGGCAGGAAGCCATTTCACCTAATTTGCCTTCTGGGAAAATGGAAACCGGTCATATCCATCCTGGCAGCCATTTTGTGAGGGTACCAACCAGCCTTTCTAGCAGCCCTTTTTGGGAAAACCTCCACTTCTCATTCCCCAAAGTCCAAAGGGACCAAATAATAGAAAAAAACGAGGTTGCCTGAATCACAGCTTACAGGGGAAGACTCCTCACAACTGAGGAAGCTGAAAGAAAACAAGAACCTGGGAACCTAAAAGGGCCAGTGACGACTCGAAAGACATCCAAGTATTCTGTTTATATGATGCTCAAGCTAAAACTGAGGTTGTTTGTTGGTCCAGAGATGGGTGGTAGTGTGAGTCTCCTTTACCTGGCTGGGGGAATACCTGTCCCTTGAGTAGAAATTAATGGCCTTCAGGACCTAAGAAAATGGAATTGTGTGCCTGGAACACACAGGTCATTTGCACAGGTAGGCTGTGAAGGGAGTCTGCAAAATGCCTTTAACAGCAGCTGCTTTGTTATCTGGTCCAACGTGGGGAGGGGGAAGAGGAAAACAGTCCATTGTATTGTATTGTATTGTATTGTATTGTATTGTATTGTATTGTATTGTATTGTGGAGGGGGAGATTGGTATAGCAAGCGGCCATCTTGGAGGGGGCTAGGAATAAGGCAGACAGATTCAATTTGCTTTGCACTTTCCCCAGACATTTCCTTCTCCTGTATAGGCAGTCCTCGACTTACAACCATTCATTTAGTGACTTTTCCTCAGCCAGCCAAGTTTGGAGACCCCTGCTCTACTGTATTGTGATAGGTCAGTGTTTCTTAAGAGCAGCAATTTTAAGCATGGCTGGGGAATTCTGGGAGTTGAAGTCCACATGTCTTAAAGTCACTGGGTTTGAGAAACACTGATAGAGACTACCGTAATAGAATCTTGAAAGAATGACTGTTTATTTATATCCCTTTATTATTTTCATAAATAACTCAAGGCTGCAAATATATTGAATGTTTTTTCCTCCTCTTTTCCCCACTACAAACCCTGTGAGGTGGGTTGGTCTGAGAGTGTGACTGGCCCAAGGTCATCCAGTTGGCTTTTATGACTAAGGTGGGATTAAACCTCACCACCTCCTGGTTTTTGGCTTGATTTCTTAACTGCTAGTCCAAACTGTTTCTGTTTATGTTTCCCTCCTTTTTATACCAAAGAGAATGAAGGCAATGCAATCTTGAGCTTCTTTGCTATGCTTTCCTGTTTTCCCTGGCTAAGCTCATGATCACCACATATTTTCTCCAAGTTTATTTCTGTACTCCTCTACCCCAGCTATCTAGCATATCTAAAGAATTCTGCAAAGGGATCAGCACTGTTGGTAGTTATTAAGGCTTTCAGACATATATCCAACAGGTAGAGCTTTGGCTGAAGTCACCTCCATTTTGAATTTCATGATTATATCCTGCAAACACTCAGTCAAATTTCAGACTATCTTTTGGGATGAACTTTGCTTTTAAATATAGCATTTGCATTATAAAAATCTGTGTTGCGACAGATTTTTAAATTATTGCTTCCCCTGCTTTTAATTAAAGAATATATTGTTCTCTTTTAATAGATCTTTCCAGCTCCTTTGGGAGAAAGATCAGATTACAAATAAAGAACAATGCAAATTAATTCAGGATCCAAGCATCAAAGACCAAGGCAGTTCTTTCTGAGAGGAAAGTTGGAGTAGACAATTGTAAGTTATACATAATAGTAAAAAAACTAAAAAAACTAAAAATCTAGAGCCAATAGATCAGGGGTCTTCAAAGTTGGCCCTTTTATAACTTGTGGACTTCAACTCCCAGAATTCCTAACCCAGGCATGCTGGCTGAGGAATTCTGGGAGTTGAAGTCTACAAGTCATAAAAGGGCCAAGTTTGAAGACCTCTGTAATAGATGAAATAATGTTTTTGCTTTTCTGAAAATGGGGGAGTAGCTTGTTGTCTATTGTGAAGTGAGTCTTTGTCAAAAGGAGCTAATTATATGTACATATAAGAGTGTGTATCGGTTCACTGTTAGACGTTGTCATTGACTTAACAATTGTTTAGTGACCGTTTGAAGTTACGACGGCGCTGGAGAAAACCCACTTCTTTATAGTCAACAATTCAGCCAGGTCCACAATACCTAAAGAATTTGGGATTCTCGACTAAGTGGATTCATTTTGGTTGCTTTGATGGAAAGTATTTCATCCCTGTGTCATTTCAAACACAAATGTTTCTTGACTCATGACCAGAGACGTTATTAAATGAATCATGCCACTGTTAAGCAAATCCACCTTCCTTCATTTCCCAGAAGCTGACTGGGAAAATGGCAAATTTTGATCATGTGACCCAGAATGCTGCAATCATGGTAAATACATGCCAGTGGCCAAGTACCTAAATTTTGATCACATGATTTTAGGGATGCTGTGAAGGTCATAAGTAAGCAGACAAGTCGCATCCCAACTTTTTCAGTGCCAGTGTTACTTTGAATACTTGCTAAATGAAAGGTTGTGAAACGGGGACTCCCCTACCAAACTATATTTTCATTGGCCCTCCTATTGGCCAATTTCCCCCCCCACACACACACACAAACCTAGATTATCGGCCATTCTCTTCCATGGGTTGTCACTTTCCATCTTGACATTTTTCTCAAGTTGTCGTGGTATAAAATGCCACTTTCTGTAATGATGCTGGATAGTGTCAGCATCAGGGATGCATTTTTGCAGTGATGTGGGATTCCAGGTGCTCAGAGCGAGCAAAGTTTAAGCGAAACTGGGATTTTGCCAAAGAAAAGACATTTTCTTGCTTTAACATGACTTGTTTTGGTCATATTTGTAGAAACTTCTTGTTTTCAGGTTATAACCCAGGTCATGTGCATGGTGATAATTGATTTAATTGCCTATAGCTAAACTTTCAAAGCATCATTCTGCTTAATGATATTCCTCTCTGTTCTGCCTTTCCCCCTTCTTCCAAACAGAATGAATGACTGAGCAGAATGAAACTGAAATGTTCAGACCTGTTATAGTGTTGTTCTATGAGATATGAGCATTGTCAGAATAAATGTGCTAGTTTTGAGAGGTTTACTCCCCCCCTCTTTGCTTTAAATCAGGGGTCTCCAATCTCCGCAATTTAAAGACTTGTGGACTTCAGCTCTCAGAATTCCTCAGCCAAAGTTCCCAAGTTGCTTTAAATTATACAGGACTAGGAGGGAGAATTCTGCCTGAATCCCTGGAGACATACCATCTAACTTGGTGGCACCTTTGAGTTTGCTGTCTGCATGTTCTGTGCCCCAGATTACTTCCTTTCCTTCTTGAGAAGAACTGATCTTGCATAGACTTTCACAACAAGCAGGGGTGGCAGGCAGGAGTTGTAGGTAACAAGGGAGAAAGGGCGGAGTTTGGGAAAAATTCAGGTGAGCTGGCCCCAGGTATTTTCCAGGGAAGGGACAATCGAGGATAAGAATGTGTTCGGAAAGAACAGCATGAATCCGTGGTAGGATTTTATTAGTCAAGGAACGACATGACAATATTGACTTTTTTTCAAATACTAAGTATATGCACAACAGGTGCAGAATATGGTGTCCCTTGCTCCTCTCTCCCAGAATCCTATTTAATAGAAGGACATGCCCTGACCTGGCCTTCCCAGATGTCCTCAGTTGCCAGCTCCACACCCACCCACTTTAGCACATAGTTTGGCTTCGAAGACCACACTGATCATACACAAAGCTTTGGTTGTGAAAGCAAAGCAAAGAAACCACAGCATTTTGGTACCCGAGTCAAAAATGCCCCCAAAAACCTTTTTCTTGGCTCTGCTAGCATATGACACAGCCTCTGACATTCTCTCTCTGGGCTGGGACTTCTCAAATTTACATCCAGCAAGAGCCACAGGTTGGGAAAAGCGAAATAACAGAGGAAAGTTGAAGGGGAAGTCTTCCTTCCAAGAGCTGTCCTTTGTGCAACAGAATTTTGCAATGGATCAAACCTTGGGTCACAGCAGGTTGTTCTACATGCAATTCTGAACCTGGCCAAGCCCATTCCATCCATGGTCCTTGTTTATTCTGTTCGACTCTTTGCCTGACTGATGTTCTCTGTTCAATCCCCCAGCTGGCACTCTTCTTTGCTCAGTGGTGGGCAATCTTTGAGAATCAGTCAGGAGCAATTAGCAGAAATGAGTAGGGAAGAATTACATCTGAGAAGATAGAATGGGGGGAATGGTTACAAGTCCTCCCCAGGCATTCTCTATTGCTCATCCTCCCTCTCCCACTGACTGTTTTAGGTTGGCCCTAAAGGGAGTAACATCAGACACACCCACAGATCCTGGTGGAAAGAAGCTGATAACACATTGAGTGAAAATGTAGCTTCTTTCTGAAAGACCAATCCTTTTGAAGACTGATGGGGAACTATATTAAGTTGGTCTTCTGAAGCCAGGTTTCCTTCAGATGGATTGGGACTCTAATCCCAATGGTGTCAATTCTTCAGAGTTGGTCAAGTCAACAGATTTATTTATTTATTTACTCCTTAGGCTTATTTTCCACTTTTCCTCTAGGAACTCCAGTGGATTTGCATAGGACTCTCTCTTCATTAGCAATTCTGGGAAGGAGACTGAGCTAAGGAAGAGGGAGTGGCCCAAAATCACTCCAAGAACTTCTATGATTCCGGGTGAACTCGACTCAGATATTCCAACATCTTTAAAAGGAGAGTGGAAATGGGAGAGGAAAACAACTCTGCATTCCCTGCTTTAGATTTCAACAGAGTAGATTTATTTGGCATTATAGATAGTTCATCAGTTAATGCTTGGGGAGGAGACCAGTAAGAAACCCCATGATAGTAGACTAGATTGGGAAATGAAAAAAAAATTCTGTGAAGACGGTAACGTCAAGCCACTTCTAGATTGTTGTGAACAAAATGGCAGGAATCGGCCGGTCACTGAGAGTTAGCTGAACTCAGCCTGAAGGAGACTTTATCTTCTAAGTTTACTGTGCCCTAGTTGCCATGGGAATGTTTGAGAGGCAGCCACACCTTTGTGAACACCACCCAGGTGACTCAGAAAGAGCAAAGCAAACTGCACAGGTTGACCTCATAAAATCTCTGCAGGCAAAAGGGTAGGTCCCAGTGATTGGCTATGGATGTTTAATAAGGAAACCTATCACAGAAAGCAGAGTTTTCCAGAGGCCAACTTTCAAACATGGTCTTCTTGGAACATTCTTGGTACCTTGCTCAATAGTAGTAACTGTGAGAGGGATCTCGGAATCCTAGTGGACAATCATTTAAATATGAGCCAGCCATGTGCTGCAGCTGCCAAAAAAAAAGCCAACACAGTGCTAGGCTGCATTAACAGAGGGATAGAATCAAGATCACTTGAAGTATTAATACCACTTTACAAGGCCTTAGTAAGGCCACCCTTGGAATACTGCATCCAGTTTTGGTCACCATGATGTAAAAAAGATGTTGAGACTCTAGAAAGAGTACAGAGAAGAGCAACAAATGATCAGGGGACTGGAGGCTAAAACATATAAGGAACGGTTGCTGGAACTGAGTATGTCTAGTTTAATGAAGAGAAGGACGAAGGGGGACATGACAGCCGTGTTCTAATATCTCAGGGATTGCCACAAAGAAGAGGGAGTCAAGCTATTCTCCAAAGCCCCTGAAGGCAGGACAAGAAGCAATGGATGAAAACTAATCAAGGAGAGAAGCAACCTAGAATTAAGGAGCAACTTCCTGACAGAACAATTAACCAGTGGAACAACCTGCTTCGAGAAGCAGTGAATGCGCCAACATTGGAAGTTTTTAAGAAGAAACTGGACAGCCATTTGTCAGAAATGGTATAGGGTTTCCTGCCTGAGCAGGGGGTTGGACTAGATGACCTTCAAGGTCCCTTCCAACTTTATTATTATTATTATGGATCATCGCACAGTCAGCCAGATGTTCAGACTGGATTTGGCATTTTGTCTACCTATCGAGTCCTTACCCAGGACCTGGGATAGGCAGATGTGGATGTTTGATGGTATTACAGGTATCGTCGCAGGATGGAAGCAGTTCCTAATAAGGCCGCCTTTTGCAATTGACTAATAGCAAATTTGTCAATGCCAATGGTGTTCAAGTGGTGCTCCAGTTGTTTTGGGATTGCACCCAAGGAGCCTATTACTATTGGTACTACCCTTGCTTGCTTTTGCCACAGTCTTTCTATTTTTATTTGTAGGTCTTTGTATTTTGTTATCTTCTCCAGTTCTTTCTCTTCTATTCTGCTATCTCCAGGCACTGCCAGGTCCACTATCCAGACTTTTTTGTCTTTCTTATCGACAATTGTTAAGTCTGGGGAGTTATGTTGCAGGTGCTTGTCTGTTTGAATTCTGAAGTCCCAGAGCAGTTTAATTTTATCATTTTCTATGACTTTCTCTATTTTATGATCCCACCAGTTTTTGCTTACAGGCAAATGATATTTTTTGCAGATCTTCCAATGCACCATTGTTGCTACTTTGTCATGCCGCTGCTTGTAATCAGTCTGTGCAATCTTCTTGCAACAGCTTACCAAGTGGTCCACTGTTTCTTCAGCTTCTTTGCATAGGCGGCACTTACTGTCTGTTGCTGTCTTCTCAATTTTGACTTTGTATGCATTTGTCCTTAAGGCTTGGTCTTGTGCAGCCAGAATTAGTCCCTCGGTCTCTTTCTTCAATTTTCCTGCTCTTAGCCATTGCCAGGTTTTATTATTATTTGCTTTCCCAGCTATTTTTTTCATGTATTGGCCATGTAGTGCTTTGTCTTCCCATGCCTCTATTCTGTTCTTCATTTGGTCTTTCTTGTAGGCCAGTTTGGTCTCTCCAGTAGTCAGTAAGCCTTCCTGATATACTAATTTCAGTGCATCTTCATCATTGTTCTTCAGATATTCTTCCAAAGCCATTTTTTCTTCTTCAACCATCTGATGTACTTGTAGCATTCCACGCCCACCTATTTGCCTTGGTAGATAAAGTCTATCAATGTCACTGCGTGGATGAAGGGCATGATTCATTGTCATTATTTTTCTGGTCTGCCTATCCATTGCTTTTAGTTCTGCTTGAGTCCAGTCCACTATTCCAGCTGTGTACCTAATGACTGGGATTGCCCAGGTGTTGATTGCCTTTATGGTATTTTCTCCATTGAGTTTGGACTTTAAGATCTTCTTCACTCTCTTGATGTATTCACCTCTAATCTTTTTCTTGACTTCAGTGTGCTTGATGTTGTCAGCTTGAAGGATACCCAAGTATTTGTAGTACTCTTCCTCATCCAGACTCTTAATGTTATTTTCATGGGGCATCTTGATTCCTTCAGTTTTCACTATTTTTCCTTGTTTAATAGTAAGTGTGGCACATTTGTCCAAGCCAAACTCCATTACAATATCTTGGCTATATATACGGACAGTGTTGAACAGCGATTCTATTTCAGATGATGTTTTTCCATACAGCTTCAGATCATCCATGTAAAGGAGGTGGGATAGTCTAGCAGATGTTTTTGATGTTTGATAACCATGTCCTGAGTTATTCAGTATTGTTGACAGAGGAAACAGTGCAATAACAAATAGTAATGGTGATAATGAATCTCCTTGAAATATTCCTCTCTTGATATTAACCTCTCCCAGCTTCTCACCATTGATCTGCAACTGTGTCTTCCATTGTGCCATCGATTTTTGCACAATTATTATTATTATTATTATTACATAGAGCAGAGTCATATTTTAAAACAGAATTTAAATTTTAGCAGGACAAAAAGTGGGAAGGAGAAGCAGAAATCAAATGTACCAATCGGCAAGGAGATACTTGGACCAATAGTAATAATTGTGAAAAGAAGGCGGTTGATTCACCTGAGTAGGATCCAACGGGATTAACGTCACTGCAAAAAACAACAAATGCAATTTTGGGGTGTTTCAAAAAGAGTTCAGTTTCCAAACCGTGGAAAATAATAGTTCCATTTTATGTTGTACAGAACCAAACCCCACCTCTGTTTTAAGAAGAGGATTTATTTTAGAGACACCCAGAACCAGAGATAGGGATAGATGCCTTCTTAATTGTAGCCAGTATGAAACCAGTAGGGCTGGAAGCATTTTGGCATTCTTGGCATAGGGTTAGAAAACTAACAATTCCCTGGTCCTAATTAAGGAAGTTCCCACCCTTGTGAGCTTCTGAAAGTCTTTGAAGATCAGCCCTCTCTCCCTGGCCTTGGGGTAGGGTGGTCTCAGAGCCCATCTCAGTTATTCCTGTGTGTATTGTAATTTTTTTAAAAAAAAATGTCGATGTGCATGTTTTTTTCTTTATTCCTCTGGTCGTCTTACTGTTAAGTCTAAATTGTCCAGAGTTGCCTTGAGTTGAGCAGCTTCTAAACGAAACAAAATAAAATAGAAGGTCTAATCGGGAGGATATAATGGGATCTTAATTTATCTCTGTCATAAATCATTCCAATAATATGGTCTCTATTTAGCTGGACATTGAGAATAACTGACACTCCTCTCCACAACTGGCCCATTCAGCTGAGATGTCCAGAGGTTGCCAAGTTCTGCTCCAAAGCACAACTTTGCTGGTCAACTACATAAGTAGATTTTGGAGGTCTATGTATGCCTCCTCTTGATTCTTGGTGACTAGTTGCCTCAATTCTCTAGGCTTGATTTTTGGAAGTGGTTGGCTATTGCCTTCTTCTTCCTAAGGTTGAGCAACAGGAAAGTTGGCTTTGTGAGTAAGGCAAAACTAGAACTCACCATCTCCTGGTTACTAGCCTGATGCCTTTACCACTATGCCAAAATGAGCCTCATATTCCTAGATGTTTTTACAAACATGATCTTGCTTAATGCTCTCTAAAGATCTTCCCACTTTCTTTATTGCTTCTTATATGGAACAGACACTAGTCTTTGACTGTAAATAAAGCTTGTATTATGGTACAAAGAGAGCTGCTTCTGGGAAGGATCAAGGGTTGACAGATGATGAAAGAAGCCCTGCACTATGATGGCAAACTCCGCCCCCTTTATGTAAGCACTTTGCCTCATCCAATGCATATACAGAAAGGGCGGGGCTTGCCCTGTGACAATACTATGCTGCTTTTCTCATCTCGTTATAATTAATTATTTATCAACTTTGTTTTCTGCCTGTCTCACTGCAAGGTAACTCTGGGTGGCTTACAGCATCAAAATAAAAGCACACACACACACACACACACACACACACACATATACATATGTAGGTCTTTGGTTATTCGGGTTTTCTCCTGCGTCAAATTGGAAGTGTCTTGGCGACATTTCGACGAAGTCTCATTCATCATCTTCAGGCTGGTGTTTTCAGCTTCGTGCTTCTAGGAGCACGAAGCTGAAAACATCAGCCTGAAAATGACGAATGAGACTTCGTCGAAACGTCGCCAAGACACTTCCAATTTGATGCGGGAGAAAACCCGAATAACGAAAGACCTACATACAAACACCCACGAAAACCTCAGAAAACATATAGATAGATAGATAGATAGATAGATAGATAGATAGATAGATAGATAGATAGATAGATAGATAGATAGATAGATAGATAGATAGAGATATAGATATATACCCACGTATAAAAGCACAATAAAAGCACAGTGAAAATACAGATGATAATTAAAACTAAAAGATGGGGAAGAAGGGAGTAGAATGTCCAGGGAAGGAGGTGGGAGCTGCTTTTGGTCGATCAACCATGTACAATGTGGTACTCCCCCCATTAGGGTCCCCAAGTCAACTGGCAGAGCCAGGTCTTCAAGCTCTTATAGAAGCTCAGAGGCCAATCTCACCTTAGTGGGCAAGATGTTCCAAAGGGCCTGGATCAGGACAGAGAAGGTTTTCTGCTGCACCTTGCATCGTATCCTATAGACGCCTTTGGTTATCAACCAGTGTCTTCTATTATCTGATTATCAACCAGCCTACTGCTGGACTACAACTGAACTGAACAGAACAGAATAAAAGAGTTGGAAGGGACCTTGGAGGTCTTCTAGTCCAACTCCTTGCTCAAGCAGGAGACCCTATACCATTTCAGACAAATGGCTGTCCAGTCTCTTCTTCAAAGCCTCCTGTTGATGGAGCATCCGCAACCTCTGAAGGCAATCTGGTTGATTGTTTCGCTGTCGGGAAATTTCTCCTTATTTCTAGGTTGAATCTCTTTTTTGGGGAGGGGAGGGGAGGGAAGGGGGAAGATGTACAAATATCTGAAATTTGGGAACCACAGCATCTGAGTTTCCCACCAGTGTGTAAACCCTTGGGCGAAGTGGGATGGGAGCACACTCCCCCAGCATGGATTATTTATAGTCTCTTTCACCATCACCCTCATTTGATGTGCTTGTCAAAACATGCTTTCCTTGGCAGCTTTGATTTCAACCTGAATCGAGGTGTTTCCTTGTTTCATCCTAGTAGGATTTTTTTTTTTTTTTTGAAATGGGCCCTTGTCAACTTTCAAGCTAGGAAAATGTCAGCGGCTTTTCTGGGATTCTTTACTTGGCTTGCAGACTTTGAAAACTAGAATTCCCAGGGTGAGATTAAGAAGCAAGCTAATATGGGAGGCAGAAAGTGCATCTGTATTCTACTTACAATTTTTCTCCCTTCACCCCTTTTTTTTCTGAATCAAACATCTTTCCCACAGAGGCTGACTTCTTGCTGACAACGCTGAGCACATCAGGAATAGAGGCAGCAAGGACGCATTCACAAAATGGCAACCGTAACCGGTTGGACGAGTCCCCAAACATTCATTTAACCAGAAGACATGCTGGTGAGTTATTCCCTGCTCTCCTTTCTACCCTGTAAGATTGCTCTCTGTTATTTTATCTCACTTTTATTTCTCTGTTTTCTGGACATATTTCAAAACACATTAGGCTGCAACAATCCCCCCCCCCTTCTCTATCTAGGGAAGATCGTGTGCCCCTAAAACATCCTTGAAAAATAAATGGGTTTGAACTGCAGGCTACTTTCCCTTGCTTTTTAATTAAACTTATCTTTTAAAAGGTTTAACATTTTACTGAATGTCAAGGCAGCATACTGCGGGGTCACTGATAATAAGACAATTGCCAGGAACGGCCTCCTGTTTTAATCTGGCACCTGTAGCTGATATAAAACATAGAATAACAGAGTTGGAAGAGACCTTGGAAGTCTTCTAATCTAACCCTCTGCTGAGCAGGAGAGTCTATAGCAGTGGTTCTCAACCTTTTTAATGCCGCGACCCCCAACCGGTCGTAAGTCGAGGACTACTCAACCGGTCGTAAGTCGAGGACTACTCAACTGGTGCAGCACCATTTGCAGAATGGGACTTTTGGCGGGCTCAGCAGGGCAGAGACAGCCTGGACAATTCCTACTGGCTTTTGAAAGCCAATAGAATTAGACTCTATTCAAGAGAGTCTCTTCTATTGGTTTTCAAAAGCCAATAGAATAAAAGGGAGCAGCACAGCTAAGGAAAAGGGGGAAAAAAGGCGGACTGCGTTGTTTGGCGACCCCCGTGAAATGGTCGTTTGACCCCAAATGGGGTCCCAACCCACAGGTGGAGAACCACTGGTCTATAGCATTTCGATTAAATGGCTGTCCAGTCTCTTCTTGAAATCCTCCAGTGATGGGGCACCCACAATTTCTGAAGGCAAATGGTTCTACTGGTTGATTGTTCTCATTGTTAGAAAAATTCTCCTTAGTTCTAGGTTGCTTCTCTCCTTGATTAGTTTCCATCCATTGGTTCTTGTCCTGTCTTCTGGTGCTTTGGAGAATAGCTTGACTCCTTCGTCTTTGAGGCAGCCGCTCAAATACTAGAACACCGATGTCCTTAGTCCTTCTTTTCACTAGACTAGAGATACCCAATTCTTCCTCTGTTTTAGCTTTTAGCCTCCTAATAACATTTGTTGCTCTTCTCTGTACTCTTTCCAGAGTCTCAACATCTTCTTTATATTGTGGTGACCAAAACTGGGTGCAATATTCCAAGTGTGGCCGTAGTAAGCTTTGTAAAGCGGTATTAACACTTCACGTGATCTTGATTCTATCCTTCTATTAATACAGCCTAGGACTGCATTGGCTTTTTTGGCTGCTGCCATACAGCCAATGATTGGCTGGAAACTATCTGTATGTGTACTGGAACATTGGAGCTTAAAAAGAAAAATGAAGAGTTGCTTGAATCTTTCTATGGATCGCACACATTTCCTGCACTCAAGACAAGTGGTGGAATCTATTCCTTGTTATTCTCGAAGTACCATTTAGCAATTAATGCATTTAATTTGTACTTGGAACGGTGGAGCTGTTGTGAAGCCATCTTGTATTTTACCACAAGTAGCAAAATGTCTTGGGTTGCTGTCCTAACCCATGTCCTTCCCTTACGGTTGGGACGAGCTTTTGAAATTCTCTGCTCAGTTTGTGGCTGGGGAAATTGGGTGGCTTGAGTCCACCTTAGCAGTAGAATGGGCACCACAAATGAAGACATCCTCTGTGAGAAATTCTGACTGATGAAAGAAATAATGGTTTGTTCTGTCTCAATCTTGATGTAATCATATATAGGTCATTGTTCCTGGCTTGATTTCAGAGAAAGTGCTGTGGGCCAGAAATGAACAGCTTGAAAAAAGACACCTTCACAAATTTATATCTTACAGATTGCCCAGTTACTTGGAGAGACCAAGCGATTGAGCAATTTGCAAGATTAATCATGCTTGTTCTCAGTTCTCATTCATGTAACCCAACATCTTCGGAGGACTTAAGAGAGATAATTGAAAAATTATTTCTCTTCTTCACCTGGAAGACAAATGGTTCAGAATCCGTTGCAGCTCACACCTATCAGTGTTCTATTAAAGCTGCTTAGATTTCCATCTGGCTTCTGGATTTAATATTTTTAGGAGAAGCAGCTTTCTTTTGTCCAACGTAGAGCTGAGATATTTTTTTTTTCTTCTGCTGTGGTTTTGTTCATCACGTGCAGCTGATGCATTTGTACTTTTTGGCTGCTGAACCACCATCCCAAGGCGAAAGAGGAAAAGCGAGTTATCGTACCTATTTTTCATTGCATTCACCGACTGCAGACGTGCTCGAAACATGAAAATATGACTCAACAACAGAGTTGGATACTTCTAAAATTAACATTTTAATGGAAGAATGAAGACACCCGATTTAAGAAAACTTTAGTGTTTTAATCTACTTTCATTCTATTAGTGATTGTCCTGGAATCCAAGATAAACTCTGTTTGTAGGTATGACTCCATACCTACAACGTATGACTCTAATTGAGACTGGAATTTCCATCCTAAGCCACTGCAGTCATAAGTAGAGTTGGACCCAATTTTAGGACCATTTTAACGACAATCACTAAGTAAAATACTGTGGTCATAAACTGAATGCCACAAACCCTCGGGTTGCACATTTTGATCACATGACCGCAACCAGTTGTAAATGTGAGCCGATTGCCAAGGGCCTGAATTGGGATCATACAACTTTGGGGTGGGGAATGATGTGATGGTTATAAGTGTGAGGACCAGTAGTAAGTGGGAGGACAAGGCTTTTCTCCACACTGTTGTAGCTTAAAATGGTTGCTAAACAAATGATTACAAGTCATGATGAAAGTTCCAGTCCCAATGATGGCCATAAGACAGGGACTTTCCTGTACAGGTTATTTGGGGATTCTTGGAAGACTCTATCATCATTTCTAGTGCAACCTTCTTCTGCTGGCTACCAGCCTTTCCCAAAATGGTGCCTCCAGATGTTTTGGGTACAAAGGATTATAGCGAACTAAGTCCAGCTAGAAGCATTGGGAAAGGCAGCCAGAAAAACCAAGATAGCAGCTTCAATTGGACAGTTACTGCTGCTTTCTGGACATTTTTACCCACCCAACCTCCTGCACACCTGGAGGGCATCCACTTGAGGGAAAGCTCTTTAAAACTCTGACCGTTGAACCTGCAGCATTCTAGGGATGGTTGAATCTCTTCCATCAGCCCCAACGGAAAAGACCAATCCTCAGGGAGGCTGAGAATTGTAATCCTAAAACTCTGAAAACCACACAGTTCCCCTGTCCTTGAGATTCAGATGCTCTCTTGAAACTAAATCTACATCTTATCTCAAATGATCTCATTTTGCTCTTTATGGTTTGTTTGTTTTATTATCATTATCATCATTATTATTATTATTAACCCTTATTTCACATAGTTCACAGTGATGAATCTGAGTTTCCCTCGGCCGTTACAGAAACCCTGCAGGGAAGACTTTGCTAGGAAGCAGACTAACATAAAACTTTGTGGCTAAGCAAGGCTTTTAATCGGCGCAGTCTGGACAATGTTGTTGCTATTACAACTGCACTCAGTTAAAAACCATACCGAAGGCATTCTTAAGAGCACCTCGCTTGCCAATACAAATCTCGGCCTTGTTAAGAAGACACACATTTAGTGTAAAATGGCACATCTCTGCCTGCTAATTGGAAAAGACATCACTTCCGATAACCTTTCCTCAGCTTCAGATGATATGAAATCCTAATTATTGTATTAGACAGGCTGTCCTATTCGGTGGCAGGGGAGGACTTGTTTAGAGATGGGTCTTGTGCTACTGAATAGCACGTGGAGGATTTGTTAGCTGTCCAATGACCTGGAAAACGGAAGGGTCACTTTTCACAGTTTCTTGTAGTCAATAATCCATGCATAATAGGCTGTGGTGGAGGTGATTGGAATCCAGTCCTCCTAGTGTTGGGGCTGCAGCCGGCTGGTGATCAGGATCAGTGCCTTTTCACCCATGCGCAAAGTCTCTGATGAAGCCCGGTGGCAGAGGAGAGGATTTCAAAAATTATACCTTTGACTTGGCCAGCAGTCTATTGATCTGTCTGTGACTTGACTTGACTCAACAACAGGAGAAAAAAAATGCTGCATGTACACTGGGCACCAACTGAGTTTGGCTTTTCGTTGCCACACTTGGAATACCGCATCCAATTCTGGTCACCACGATAAAATAAAATAAAAAAAATGGAGACCCTGAAAAACATGCAGAGAAGGGCAACAAGAATGATAAAGGAGGCTAAAACATATGATGAACAGTTGAGGGACCTAGGTGTGACTAGCCTATCAAAGAGAAGAACCAGCGATGATAGAGCAGGAAGACAATGATAACTGTCTTCCAATACTTGAGAGGCTGTCCCAGAGAAGAAGGGGTGGACTTATTCTCCAAAGCACCTGAAGGCAGGACAAGAAGCAACGGATGGAAACTTGTTAAAGAGAGAGGCAACCTAGAACTAAGGAGGAATTTCCTGACAGTGAAAACAATTAATCAGTGGAATTTTCTTCCTGGTATCCATCTTTTATTGGGATTTAATGGAAACCAGAGAGAATATGTCAAACAGGCTATTCTCTGTCTCTATCCTACATACAGCCCTTGTCCCTATACTAAAAACTACCCAGTCACCAGTGAGGGAGATGGGCGGTTTCTAAATAGGATAGATAAATAAAATAATAAATGCATGCATTTTGAAACATGAGCAATGAAGAATGAAGCACATGCTCCAGATTTCTCGTACTGGATAACTCGTCCTTCTCTTTGGGAGTGATTGTACAGTGGATTGGGCCCAGGAACAGCAAACAGGTTCGCTGGAGCCAGAAAGGTGCACAGAAAAAAACTGGGTGTGTTGAGGAGGGGAGGCAGCTAATAGCTTTGTTCCCAGGCTTGTACTAGAACTAGGAGAAATACACCCTAGGAGTAAGTAAGATATGCAATCCTGCTGATTTGGTTATCATTTGGTGAAGTGCTGTAATTACTTCCGTGCTTAACAAAAAATATATTTTTTTTTGTTCTATCTATTGTTTCTGACTTTGTTAAAAAAAATCTGCTTTGAAAATTTCTTTCAGAGGAGAAGAAAAATCAGAGGAAAAATCTTAGGGCTAGGAATGAAGCATCCTTGCACTTGTTTAGGGATGAGGGTCTATAGCAGGGTCTATAGCTATGCTGGCTGGGGAATTCTGGGAGTTGAAGTCCACAGGTCTTAAAGTTGCCAAGGTTGGGGACCCCTGGTCTATAGCATTGTTTCTCAACCTTAGCCATTTTAAGATGAGTGGACGCCAACTCCCAGGAGTCCCTTAACTAGCGAAGTGTGAGAATTATTGCTGGGAACCATCTTTGCAGGAATAGAACGGTCCTCTGTTTGAAAATATTCCTTTATTTTGAAGTCCTGTCCTGTGCAGTCCAATAACAGATTTAAGAGGGAGTACAGGGGATTGGAATTTGTTGCTAACTTCCAAATTTGTCTTTTAAGTTAGCAACCAAGTTCCCTGTTCTTCCTCTTAATTCTATATTTTCCCCTAAATTGTTTTCTTGTACAATACAAATAATACATTGCAGAATACAAATAATATATAAGGACGTTGTATTAAAAAAGGAAATTATATTGGTAGAATAGAGATAAGGAAGTTATTTTTAAGCACAGTACAATTTGGAAGTTAATATGTTGCCTGGATATTTTTGCAGTACTTTTTTTTTTCTTTCTTTCTGAAGCTTATTCAGTTGTTAAGTGACCTTAGTTTGACAAACTATTTTTTTTCTGGGACAAAACGGTCTCTGACTCCAGCTGATAAAATCAATGGAAAGTATTTCACCAACATTAAATATAGGCAAACAGGCAAAATCTTCTAATCCTTGACTCTGTAAGTAGGTTTAAGAAAACTGGTTCCCTAAATTTGGTGGGCATTCTTTCCAAAGGGGACCAGCTGCACTGACCTTGAAAAAAACAAGCAAGATTGGAAATTTCAGAGATGTAGACTAGACTGAGAAGTTTAAAAATCAAAACGAACGAAACTGATCCAAAGAAGACAGCAAAAAACCACTTCTCTATTGTTGCTTGGAAGAATGCATGATGAACTCAACTCAAAAGCAAAAACTGAAACTCAAAAGTAAGCTATTTTCCCATCTTCCCAAAGATCTGGCAAGGTATTGTTTCCTAGCCTGGATAACCAGGATCCTCCTCAGGAATGTAATTCCTCTGAGTAATGAGTTCTTTAAGTTCCTACAGTTCTATCGTTCAAAAATAGAGGTTGAAAAGGGAATGTTTAAGGCACATTAAATTATAGTTTGTGAATTATGCTTGGTTCTAATGGGATTCATGTTCAGCCAACTAGTGAGAATCCATCTCCTCAAGTTATTTTATGCCCTTCTGCAATGTTACTGATTTTATTCTGGGCTTTGTTCTTCCACCATAACATGATGTAAACATTTGAACAAATCACTGTAGATTTGTCACTCTTTCTAAATCAGAACAACTTGAAAGATCCATAGCCAATGACATCCATATGGCAGAGTGCAATTTAAAGGAAATAATGGTTTATTTATTAAATTTTAATAAAGTCACAATCTGATGGTCACAATCTTCAGAAGTTTACAAAAAGAAAAAAATGCCAGTGTACTAAATTACAAAAGCAGATCCTACACACACATACACACACCAATCCAAACCAAACAAATCACTACCCAAATAAAACTATGAGATGAAAGAATTTCCAGTAAAATCCAACATGCAAGAAAACTGGTAAACATCTACTGAAATTCCAAAACTAGTAGCCATGGACAAAGCATTTATAGCAGCACTACCACAAACTAAGGGATGTTTGATCCATCAAGCTGTGAGTTTTCTGTTCCTCTAATGGATGAAAAGTTATGCAACTCTGGAGGGGAATTTCAACTGTTCACTTGACGCTCTGTGCATCAATAAAGCTCACTTTATTGAACAATTTGAGAAGATCCTGAACGTGATTCTAGGAAATTCATTGGAGTTTCCTAAAAATCAAGCACGCCTTCTATCAGCCTCATGGGGGTAAACCATATTTGAATCAGATGAGACTAAGCTGTCCATGTTTTCCTGGTTGTGATAGTTTTCACTCCTTTCATAAAAGATTGCCCAGTAATTTGCATGAGTGAGGGGAAAGGGTGTAATCTGGAGGTTTAAATTTAAATTTAAAAATAATTATAATACATCCGATAATTATACAATAAATCAGATAGTTCATTGGCAAAGGAAATTTTCCCTAGAAAAACATTATGCTGTTACACCTTGTGGGACTCAGCCCCCAAACTCATATTTTATTTATCATGCCAAAATATATGCCAAAACATCTAATTAGCTCAAACCTCATTAATCAATAAACTCCTTTTGTACAAAAAGCAGATAAGAGATGTTTTTGACCAATTACCAGTTGACCAATTACCTTCATTAGAACCAATACAAAAATATCAACAAATCGTAGAATATTGAGCAAAGTTTTTGATTTCTCCAGCACTTGTGAAGTTGAACCAATAGCAGGAAATACTGGGCTGGAGAAACTATCTGGATATTGTTAAGAGCCATAATCAATAATGTACCACAGATCCTCCTTAGAAAAAGAATCTTTAAAGACGATCCTATTTTTATTTGTCTAAGCAGGATCACAGTCCAAGAGTGGAGTGACAAAGCCAGAGTGCATTTAATTGCATTACGTTACATTCACAAATGGCTTCATACAGTTGTGACACCCATCACTTTTGGAGTGCATGGTTCCGTCCCTCCTTTCTGAAGATCTAAAACCTAACAGATATTTGGAGCTGTGTACTGTGCAAAACTGCACAGAATTCTACACCCAAGTAGCACACAAATATAGAACCCAGTCTAGAAAAAAAAATCAAGAGAAATGTGGCAGTTTTCATATTAACAAATCTGAGTAGGATTTAGATGGTTGATTAAAAACTCATCAAAAGCCAAGAATGGTGTCTAAATTTTAGGGAAAGTCCTTGCTATAGGCTGAGGACACTTTTCCTGGCGTTGGCACTAGACAATCTCTGTGCTTGTCAAACTTTCCTCTTTTTCATCTGGAGAAGTTGTTTCCAGGTTGGGCTCCTGCCTCTCCGAAGGGGCCACTTGTTCGAAGAGTTTGGACAACTTTGTAAACCTGGCACTGCTTTGAATGTTCCTAGCAGCAAAAGCATAGAGGAGCGGGTTGATGCAACTGCTAATAAAAATAACTGCGCCCGCAATCCACACTCCTGCCTCTGAAATCTTCTCCAAGGTTTGAGCGGTCTCTGAATTTGAGTCCTGCAGCAGAACTGAGATGACTGTCACGAGGTTGAAAAAGTGGTGGGGGAACCAACACAGACAAAAAATCACTACCACGGATGTAATCAACTTGGTGGAGCGTCGCTTGGATGGACAAGCCATGGCCCCAATTCTTTTGCCCACGTAGATGTAGCAGGTGCAGATGACGGTGAAGGGAACTACGAAGCCCAAAATGGTCTCAGACAAGAGGTGGATAACAGCTTGAGCTTCAGTTGCATACTCACGAGTGGCACACTGCAGGTCCCCTATGGTGTCATTGATGGTCTGAAATGGGATGATAGCTGATCCAAGGACGATGGAGAAGAACCAGATCATGACCACCACCAGGTGGATGACCATCGTCTTCTTCCATCGCTGAAGAGCAAAGGGATGAACGACAGCCAGGAACCGCTCAAGACTGAGACACATGATGAAGAAGACGCTGGCATACAAGCTACAGTAAATGACAAACACCAGACCTTTGCAGGCGCCGATCCCAAAGGGCCACTGGTTGGCAAAAGAATAGATCCAGATTGGCAGGGTCAGAAGAATCAGGAGATCAGCCACGGCCAGTTGTAGGATGAGCACAACGGTTGGAGGCTTCCTCTTCATTCGTCCACAAATGGTCCAGATGACCAAAGAATTTCCAGGGATTCCAAGGACAAAGGAAAAACTCAGGATCAGACAGATGAAAATCTTTGCCACTGACATTGGCAGGTAATCTTCAATTTCTGTAGGTGGAGTCATTTTGATCTAGCCCACAGATTGGATTTATCCAGTTGTTATTCAGGGTGCATATCGTCCTCTACATCTGGAGCAGCAAGAGGGCTGGCCTCTTCATCAGAGTAGAAGATGACAGAAAATGCCTCAACTCTCTCTACGCTGCCAGCACTGAGAGATCTTCAATCACGGTTTCACATCCTCTTTGTTTTCTGCTGAGCCTTGGTTTTCCTATTTTTGAGAGACTAAACCACACAGCTACATCATTATTATGAAAGAAAATGGAGATGTGTCTTAGATTTCTAAACTGAAAGCAGAAGCCGAACTTTTTTGGAGAGTGACAGCCAGAAGATCATCAACAGTGCAAGTTCCAGACTTAAAAATTAACAGTAATCTAAGCTACAGAGAGAAAAATATCCCATGATTTTCTAATAACTCCTTTGAGGTGAGTTTTTAAAACTTGGATCTCCCCAGTTTTACCTGCTGTAACTTGATGACAGTCTGGCTGACCTTTGTTCATCTCAAAAAGCTCAACTGGAATGGAGATACCAGCCGAAAATCCCAGGACTGTAGCTGTGAAATTGGAATTAAAACCTTGGAAGAACCCAATAGTCATCACCAGGAGTTGAGTTTGATTGAAAGAAGGCTTCACCTTTACTGTGTCTCCCCATTTTTAATCCAACACTGTCAACACTACATCCTGTGGACTCTCTTTCGTGATCCCAAGGATGAAAACTCTCCTGAAAGTATCTGGTTGAGTATTAAGGGGAAAAGAAAACCAAAGTAGAATTATTTGTGGGTGTGGACTACAAGCAGAAGTCATAGATGAAGTCTTTGCAAATCAGATGACCAAAGTATCTTTTACACACACACACACACCTGTGATAACATGGAATTTCAACTACCTTGATATCAATTGGGAATCAAATTGAGCTCCCACAGGTTTTTGATGTGCCTTTCAGCCAATTTTTTTTTAATCCAAAAGGTGGAGAAAGGAACTAGAAGATCATCCATATTGAAACTTAATGTTTACTAAAATTAAGTAGTAGTCAAAGAAGAGAAAGTAAGAGGGATCTAGGGAGAGAATGAGCATAAATTCCCTACTGCAGGCAAGGAGAACTCAAAGTAGCTAGATTTCTAGATTTCAAGAGAGCTGACTTCAACAAGCTAAGAGAAACAGTAGGGGGGAGTCCACGAATGGAAATCCTGCAGTGTCCCGGAATCACGTGATCACCTTTTGCAATCTTCTGGTGAGCAACGTCAATGGGGAAGCCGGTTTCACTTAACAGCCGTGTTACTAACTTAACAACTGCAGGGATTCACTTCATAATTGTGGCAAGAAAGGTTATAAAATGGGGCAGAATTCACTTAACAAATGTCTCACTTGGCAAGAGAAATGTTGGACTCAATTGTGGTGCTACGTCAAAGACTGCTTGTACTTCTCCACCCATGGCAATAAAGGTCTCTTTCGTGGACACTTTTTATCAAGCAGGATCCATTCTATGACTGCCTTGGTCCACCTGCCATTGGTTCGTCTTGTTATGTGATCAGCCCATTTCCATTTCCCCAAGTATAAGACCTTAAAACGTTAAGTACGTGAAATACTAAAAAGTGCCCGAAGAAGTGTCCGAACCCACTAGCTTCCGGAAATGTTTTCTCATGAAAAGCTTGTTGCACAATATTCTGCAATGCTAATTATTACACTATGTTTGCTGTACATTTCACGTGTGGCCTGTTACACCTGTTCTTCCTGTCGCAGAGGTAGCCTAGCCAGGTTACCTGGAGCAAATAGCCAGCACTTGTGGTCTCCTTTTCATGGCGTGGATATCTGCTGCCTCCTGGTGACGACTTTAAAAAAAGGATCATAACAAAACAAGGAAGCTGAAGCCGGAGCTCACCTGTACTGAGGAGATAAGGAAGGTTGGGTCCAGGTACTCATCCTGTAGACACTTTGGAAAGAATGCAGAAAGGCACCTGACTGTTCTGCTTGGCTTATCTTTTTGGTGTGACTTAGGAGATGATTAGCTGAGAGCTGGATCAGAACTAGCTCTTCTTCTTCTTCTTCTTCTGTAGTAGCAGTAGTAGTAATAACAACAGTAGTAGTAGTAGTAGTAGTAGTAGTAGTAGTAGTAGTAGTAGTAGTAGTAGTTGGAAGGGACCTTGGAGATCATCAAGTCCAACCCCCTGCTCAGGCAGGAAACCCTATAGCATTTCGTACAAATGGCTCTCCAGTCTCTTCTTAAAAACTTCCAGTGTTGGAGCATTCACCGCTTCTGGAGGCAGGTTGGTTCCACTGGTTTATTGTTCTAACTGTCAGGAAGTTTGTTAGGAAGTTATTTATTTCGGCTATTTTTCAGAATACAAAATGCAGACAAGGCCATTAAAAGAAGCCGAAGAGGATGGGAAGAAGAATAAGATGATAATTACTTGAGGGAAAGAAGGGAAGAGGGCATAAATGAATCTCTTTTTTATTCTTTTTTGCTTTTTTCATTCCTTTTTTCTCCCCCCCCTCTTTTTTTGTTTTATACACTTTTACTCTCTTGAAAAAATCTATTAAAGATATACTTCTCTCTCCCCCCCCGCTACAGTGACAAACTACCGCAATACATTCAGAAAACCACAGTTAAACAAAAGAGAAAAAAAAATGATGAAAACCAAAAAAGAACGATATTAAAAAAAATATGTTAAACTTAATAACAGACAGCAGTGCTCCAACACGAAGTTTTTAAGAAGAGACTGGACAGCCATTTGTCTGAAATGGTCTAGGGTTTCCTGCCTGAGCAGGGGGTTGGACTAGATGACCTCCAAGGTCCCTTCCAATTCTATTATAATTATAATTATGATTACAGTTATGATTACAATTATGATTATATTTGATTCTGATTCCAATTCTTTCATAAATTGTTTTCTATTAAAAACAAAACTCTACCTAGGTTTGCCTACTATTCATAGAGAAATCGCTCTTGTTTAAATTTGGTCAAGCCTTCTGATTTTTCTGCTTCTTCACTGTGCACCCTTTTGCTAAAAAAAAAAAAACAAACAGCTTTTCTTAAAGACATGATGGTCCTGGCTGTTTCTGTTTGCAATTCCTTCCCTCATCTTCCTTTTCACAACAGCTCTTCTCTGAGTTGATGTTTACATTGAGTTGACCTCCACATTGTAATCCGAGGATCTGCCTTGGTTGGTTATTACCAGGGACTTGCTTGTGTGTGCATTTTGTCCAAAGACCGTTATTGCTCTTCACTTGCTCAAGACATTGATTTGCTATTTGAAGTCCTTTCCTCTAGTTTGAAGAGTTCTTTTTGGTGCTGCTTGAACCAGTCTAAAGAATTTGGTGTTGCTAGCAGACTTCGTCATGCTAAAGAACTTTTTCATAACACAGCGATACCTCGGTTACTCATTGTTAATTCGTTCTGTGAGGTACAATGAGCACCAAAAACAATCAGCACCAAACAATTTTTTCCCCCATAAGGAATAATGTAGTGAGCCACAAGGCAGCCGACACCGACAAGTTCTAGCTTGTGCATTGAATACCAAACAAACGATGAGGACCGGGAGAAAAATTTCACGTCAAAATGTGTCGAATACCAAATTCGATGAGTTTCAAAGCAGTTGAGTACCAAGGTACCACCTTTCGGGAACACCATAGATTATTTAGAGAGCCAGGCTGGTGAATGGATGAGGCTAGAGATTGAGGGTCCATGAGTTCTGCTCTTGCCTTAGGCCCAAAGTCAGCTGAGTGATCTTGGACTAGTCTGGCTTTCTCAGAGCTAGGAAGCTGGCAATGGCAAACAACTACTGAAATCCTGCCAAGAAAAATGCAAGGATGTATCTAGCAATCTCCAGGGTCTTCTCACAGACATGTATGTGTGGTAATTGCTTGTTTTCTGGCAGACATTTCATTACCCAACTAGATAACATCATCAGCTAGCACTGATGGGGAATGAATGAGAGGAGGAGGAGGAGGAAGAGGAAGAGGAAGAGGACTGTGGGGTCCTTGGGGGCTCTCTGAGCTTGCTTGTTTTCTTGCAGACATTTCATTACCCAACTAGGTAACATCATCAGCTAGCACTGATGGGGAATGAATGATTGGGGAATAAAACGTCTGCAAGATAACAAGCAGAGTCCCAAGGACTCCTCAAGGGGCTTAAGTAGATTTGAATTTGATTTGTAGGTTAGGGCACAGCCAGTTATTGTACATTACAAAATTAAACCAAACACAATTTTAAAATGTTAAAATCATTTAAATGGTTAGTTTTTTTTAAAAGCTGGTCTTGTTTACGCTCGTGAGAGATATGCGCACTTTGCAATATTGTAGGACTTTCATTTAAATAGATTAAGCTTGTGAATTAGATTTCTGATTTTCCTAAATGTTACTTGGCTTTTATGGCTGGTTTTTAAATTGCAAAATGCACACACACACTCACACTTACACTTACCGTGGTCCTTCCAGTTATTTTTCCATGCCCTGCACTCAGCATTTGTTGCCAATGGAGGGAGCCAAATTTTTTTTGAATTACAGTACTTAGTACTGCAATTGCACAACTGTATTATGCCATTACAAAACACACCTTTGTCTGGCAAGACATATGCTGCTGCCTTGGGAAATCTTTTCTAGAGAATTGCAGAAATGGCAATTTCACAGTCTCATTTACACATGACTTACTTCATCTGCATATTTAGAAACATGCCTTTGGGCTGTGCAACATTTGTCCAGGGCACCAAGCTGGGAAAATCACTTCAGCAACAACCAGAATGCTGAATCAGGTGGGAGACATGTTAAAGGCTTCATGAGTAGGACATTTGCTAGCAAAGCTTTTCACACCTGCAAATTAATGTTTAGCAATATAAATAACAAAAGCACTTAGACTTATATACAGCTACACAGTGTTTTACAGCCTAAGTGGTTTACAGAGTCAGCATGTTGCCCCCCACAATCTGGATCCTCATTTTACTGACCCCGGAAGCGTGCAAATTCTGAGTCAAACTTGAGCTGGTGAGGATCAAACTGCTGGCAGCTGGCAGAATTGGCCTGCAATGCTGCATTCTAACCACTGTGCATCATTCGTGGATGGATGGATGGATGGATGGATGGATGGATGGATGGATGGATGGATGGATGGATAGAAGGAAGGGCAATAGCAACAGCACTTAGACTTGTATACCACTTCGCACTACTTTACAGGTCTCTCTAAGTGGTTTACAGAGTCAGCATATTTGCCCCCAATAATCTGGGTCCTCATTTTACCGACCTCAGAAGGAGGGAAAGCTGAGTCAACCTTGAGCCGGTCTGGATCAAACTGCTGGCAGTTGGCAAAATTAGCCTGCAATACCTCATTCCAACCACTGGGTCACCATGGCTCAAAGATACCAACCCTTTTCCTTTAATAATGGAATAGTTTGCCCATCAAGACACTGTTAAACGTGTAAAAGAGGAAATTCTAACACTTGTAAATCATCTTGGTCTACATTTGGCACTGTGCAATAGGTAGTGAGTGGTGCATAATATTTTAATAATAATTTTATTGATATCATAATACAGAAGATGGAACTGTCTGACCAACCCATATACCAGCTTTAAAAAAAACCCTGGAAACTGCTGTCTATCGATCACTAATTTGGGGAAAATTGCAATAGATAGATGGTTAACTATACCATTAACTTGGCATTGCTTTTCATGAAAGTTGAGGTTGTCCATGTAGGGGGAGTCATTCAAGAATGCTCCAGAAAGTCCGCAAACTAATGATACAATGCTATCCATGCAAAATGGATCTCAGAACTCACGGATATTGTTAATGAATTGTTCGTCCATCTTAAAGTTGCTGAGGGTGCAAAACACTGAGTTATATAAACATGTGAAGAAGAAAGCAACTAAATTTGCATGACACATACAAAGCCTAATGGCTCCTTCCCTCAAGTCCATTCAGTCCATCAATTCACACTTTTATGCAAGTGACACCCTTTGCAATTGTACTTAGATTTCCCTGGCAGATGCTGCCCAGAGAATCATGATCAAAGACAGCAGCCCTTTTTCCTTGAACAATGGAAACGTTCCAAGCAGACCATTACTATAGGTTGAGGTTTTCCAGAGAGAGCTGAAAATGAAATGAAACTCAGAGATGAATATAAAGCCATCATATTCTGGCTACTTTAGTCCATGATGGCTTCCATTAACATCATTATCACTAAACAGGGTGGCTGTGACAGCTTTGGCAGTTTGCCTTGTTCTTACGTAGACTCGTGATACAAGTCCTCTCTGTTTTCAGTATATAGACACAGGGAAGTTGTCAAGAAAAACCTTTGGCATACAACACACACTTGGATGAAGTTCTCAGCAGTTCTTTTTCTTTTTAATGGCATACTCAACTCGGACTGAAAAAGTTAAATGATTTCATGCTTGTAATATTGACATCCTACACTGTAATTAATATTGCATTGATCAAAAGCTCTTCTCCATTTTCAACCCTCTAACTTATCTAAAGAATAGAATGTCAATCATCTTACATTAATATTGTATAAATATCTCTGTCCTGTATTGAAATAATGCAATGTATTAAGATTTATAATGAGAAAGAAAGGAAAGAAGAAAGAAAGAAAGAAAGAAAGAAAGAAAGAAAGAAAGAAAGAAAGAAAGAAAAGAGAGGGAGGGAGGGAGGGAGGGAGGGAGGAAGGAAGGAAGGAAGGAAGGAAGGAAGGAAGGAAGGAAGGAAGGAAGGAAGGAAGGAAGGAAAGTGTTAGTCACAAATAACCAGACCCACAAGCCAAGAGTTCAATTAGTATTTTATTGCTCAAGCCAATGCATAGGAATCTTCTCAGATTGACAATGTACATCTGGGTGAAACTAGATAAGATTCAATGGCATTCAAGTGGGGGTGGACTTTGTTCTATTGTGACAATGTAGAGACTCTAAACTGATGCCTCACTTGACTCCGCCCCTCGGCTCTGCCAGTCTCTCTCCCATGGAAGGGAGAAAGGAAGGCAGAAATGCAGGAAAAAGAGAGAGAGAAAGAAATGTCTGCCGATAGTTCAGGAAAAGACATTTTCTTTTGATCTGGAATTTTGCTGTCGGAGACATTTGGCTAGTCCTGTCTAGCATTAGCATTAGATTATCAGATAAATCTATATATCAACCAGTAAGTCGGGTTTGTGACATCAGCATACAAGATTGGGTTGGAACAAGCTTGCCAAGATGTAGATTAGGATCACCTAAGGAGTAATAATAATAATAATAATAATAATAATAATAATAATAATAATAATAATAATAATAACTGGTGGGATCATAAAATAGAGAAAGTCATAGAAAATGATAAAATTAAACTGCTCTGGGACTTCAGAATTCAAACAGACAAGCACCTGCAACATAACACCCCAGACTTAACAATTGTCGATAAGAAAGACAAAAAAGTCTGGATAGTGGACGTGGCAGTGCCTGGAGATAGCAGAATAGAAGAGAAAGAACTGGAGAAGATAACAAAATACAAAGACCTACAAATAGAAATAGAAAGACTGTGGCAAAAGCAAGCAAGGGTAGTACCAATAGTCATAGGCTCCTTGGGTGCAATCCCAAAACAACTGGAGCACCACTTGAACACCATTGGCATTGACAAATTCGCTATTAGTCAATTGCAAAAGGCGGCCTTATTAGGAACTGCTTCCATCCTGCGACGATATCTGTAATACCATCAAACATCCACATCTGCCTATCCCAGGTCCTGGGTAAGGACTCGATAGGTAGACAAAATGCCAAATCCAGTCTGAACATCTGGCTGACTGTGCGATGAATGATAATAATAATAATAATAATAATATGGGATTGAAATCTGCTGGGCAATTTTGAAGAATATTTCTTCCTTCCTCAAATAGACTTTGTCTATTCTAAAGATGCTTCAATTTATTTTATTTTATATTTTATTGTATTTTATTATTTCATTTCATTCTTTATTTTTATTCACACTCTTGCCTTTGTGAGCTTGATGGTTGGATATGTGGAAGTACTGTAACTGCTGTTTCCAATCACACACCTTTGCATCACCCCCGTGTTGTCCACAACCGTCCTCTAAGTCTACTCTTGTGTCATTTTGATAGCTTCCTTCTTCCTTTTTTACTGAATTGCAAAAAAAAAACAAAAACCCAGACACATGATACATACCCACAAACTATAGCAGTTGCTTTTGAAAAACTTATAAGCAAGGTATGAAGACAATATTCTTTTTTGGAAAACTGATATTCTAGCCCTTGTGAAGGCTTCATTTGTCCCTCCTGGCAAAATGTTCTCTCTGTTTTCTCGAATAACCCAACTTGGACCCTTTTAAAGCCATCTAAGAAACAAACTGAGAATATCACAGGTAACCAAGAAAACAAACAAAGGAATCCTAGGACAAATTAAACTAGAGTTCTCACTTATGGCCAGGCTCACAATATTATATTTTGGGGACCATATTATGATGCAAAGATGCGGCCCCTTTGAGAAGTCCGTGAAAGTAAGAAGGAAAAAGAAGAAGACAACCAGCAGCAAGGTGGAGAGACTTCATTTCAGATGATGGGTACCCTATTCGGAGACCTGAAGGGCAAGGTTCAGGACACATTATCCTGGAGAAGAACTATTTATGTGATTACAATGTCATCTTGATGGCCCATAAACAATCAAGAAATGAACTGGATACCCTGGTTTCTCTTCAGATTGAATAAATCAGGGGTGTCCAACCTTGGCAAATTTAAGACTTATGGACTTCAGCTCCCAGGATTCCCCCGCCAGCCATGCTAGCTGGGGAGTTGAAGTCCACAAGTCATAAAGTTGTCCAAGTTGGATTCTCCTGGGATAAATCTTAAAATGTCCATTATACCATCATCCTCAACTAATATGTTTATGTGTCATGCTAAGGAACTGGAATGGAACTGGAGCTGAAGACAATGCAACAGAGAGTCCCTTAGTTTTCTGATCCTTGTTGCTTAGGTACCACGAACCTGACCATCCATGAAGACAATAGTGGTACATCCTCCATCTAGGAAAACTTCAAAGATTTACGAGGAACAAACAAATGTTTCTTTCCCCTTTCAGGAAAAGAAACTCCCCAACTGTGACACTAGGCCTGACGCACAGCTCATAGTTGGAGGAAGTAGAAATAAGTCAATAAGAACACGAAACAAAATATTCTGAGTAAAAATGAATATCCCATGTTCAGTGGCCAGTTTGTTTTTGTTCCGTTGATGTCTCTGGCCGAACTGGCTTTGGTTTTTTTTAATGAGTCAGAAATGACTAAAACCAATGAGACAGGATGAGTCTACACACTGTAGAATCACAACAACCACTCCAGTTCAGAGGGAGAGTATCAAGATCACATGAAGTGGTAGTACCACTCTCTACTGCACTGGTAAGACCACACTTCCAATTATGGTCACAATGATACAAAAAAGATGCTGAGACTCTATAAAGAATGCAGAGAAGAGCAGAGAAAACCCATCACAATTAGCCTGCCTTCTATTGACAGCCTGTATATTGCACAGGCCAGAAAGAGGGCTGAGAAAATATCTATGGACCCCTCACAGTCAGGTACCAGATTCCACGTACATGAAGCTAGATTCCCCAAGCTAGGCTTGTTGAACCATAACTCTATAATCCCTGAAGGTTATATTATGGATGTAGTCAGGCCAAGACAGCTGCTCAGGAAGATTTCTGTGTTGACCAATGTAACACAAACTTCTCTTTGTGGAGTTCTTGGTGCTCTCCAAGCTTGGCTGTAGCCCCTCCCTCAGAGAGCACCAAAGTTCAGCCCTGAGTATATATATTCTCCGCTTTTTACTGACTCTACTCTTTCTCTCTGAACTTAGATGTCTTCTTATCACCAGAAAGAGGGGGTTCTGCGGTTGCTACACACTCCAAGGCCAGGACAACATGATGCCACTTTCCTTATTTGCACAGATTAACAACTATTGTTAAACTCTGACTCCTTCTTGCTGACATGGGCTCACCCTTATCTGGGTCAAATCCTTTCAGCTGGCAGCTAGAAGGATCATGCAGTTACCCATCCTCCCAAAAATCTGTGCCTGAAGAGAAGAGTGGAAATGAGAGAATATGCTGGGCCTAAATTACCTGTTGTCCTAGTTTTCCTTACACATCAACACAGCCAGTGAATTGGTGAAGGCCTCGTTTGTGGTACTTTAAGGCTCTAATCACTCCCGGATTTTGCTTTCAGAAGAGAGAGAGAGAGAGAGAGAGAGAGAGAGAGAGAGAGAGAGAGAGAGAGAGAGAGAGAGAGAGAGAGAGAGAGAGAGAGAGAGAGAGAGAGAGAGAGAGAGTGAGAGAGAGAGAGAGAGAGAGAGAGAGAGAGAGAGAGAGAGAGGCAGCAGAAGTTCATAGAATTATAGGGCTGGGAGGGACCTTGGAGGTCTTCTAGTCCAGTCCCCTGCTCAAGCAGGAGAGTTACTCTATACCATTCCAGACAGATGGCTGTCCAGTCTCTTCTTGAAAACCTTCAGTGATGGAATTCTCAGAACTTCTGAAGGCAAACCATTCCACTGATTAATTGAAAATCACCCAGCCAGCTTTTGTGGCTCAGACAGGACTAAAACTCACTGTGTCCTAGTGATTTGCTCAAATCACCCAGCTGGCTTTGATGGCTAAGGCGGCACTAGAACTCACCGTCTCCTGGTGATTGGCCCAAAGTCAGACAAGGACTCGGGTTTGATAGGAACCAATTGTACAATAACAATTGTGTTTCTTTCAACACTCAGGCTCTCCAAACAAAGCAATCTTCCTAACACTATTTTACAACCTGATCTGGAGGAGACCAAGATGTTTTGGAGACATTATCCAAAACATTATCTTAGGGAGCTGACCAGAAGCCACCAGTTATATGGAGAAGAAAGATTAGCAGATGCATCGGTTGCATTGAGCAAGAGACCCTGAGTTCCTATTTAAATTAAAATGGCAGTGCAAAAGTTGATTGAGTAAAAGAGCCGAGCTCCTCCTAATTTGCCTAATTATTCCTGTCAACAGAATTTCATTTTGCTTCCTCAACTGGAAATTTCCTAACGTCTTACTATAGAAGATGAGAGTACTACAGATGCCCATGACATTATCTATTAATGAGAAATCAGAAGTGTCACGTCTTTACTATTAAATATAAGAAAATTACCAAGCTAGTCTAGATTCCTGGATTTCTAGGAAGTTTCATGTTGAAATGTTGACCCTGCTTTTTCCAGAGTGACTAAGGCTGATTAGATTCTGATGACCAGCTGGATGTAAATATCCTTCTCTGCTTCTGCTGTTTGTCACTTTTCACACAATATGTTTTAAGCACACTTTGTTAAGCCAAACAAAGAGAGGTGGAGGTGAAGCTAAACCATAAATCATCATTTATAAACCCAAAGAAATTGATGGAATGAGGGTAACTATATTGGGCAAATGCAATCACAGGCCCTTTTTGACTTGTACCAAACCAGCATGCAAGTATGTCCGCCATCTTTGAGTCATCCTTAACTTGTTTAGTTCTTCCATTTTAAAATAGTGCTTTCCTCCATATTCCAACCACATCCAACAGTAAGACTCAGATATCAGGGCTGCGAAATCCAGATGCAAAGACTAGCAAATAATTAGTGGCTTTTTATCTCTTTGCTACAATCTAGGGGCTCTTTGTATTTCAGCAATTGAGTTATGCCATCCTCAAGATATGGATGTTCTGTTAGCTTTGTCCCCTGTTATCTTGGAAGAAAGCAGAGTGACTGGAAACAAAGACTAGGGGAAAGCATAGGTCAGGCCAGAATAATTTTCTGCTGATTTAAGAATGGGTGGGTAGCAGTTCAACTCAGCAGAATGAAGAAAAGCCTTAGGGCAGCCACCTTATTTTTCTTTTCCTTAGCTGTGCTTTTAAAGCAATGTATAATTCAAGGATGGGTGGAGACCACCATGCCCTTGACAAAAGAAAAGGGCTAAATCCAACTGTCTGGAAGACAGGACCGTATTTGAGATGCTTCCCAGTTGCTACAAGTAGAAATAGAACAATTTGGCACCTGTGAATCACCTGGAGCCACCCCATTACAACATTGGGTGGACCCAAAAAACAGCCCAAGCATCTTTTTTGTGCAAACTTGTTCGAAGGATGGGAAATTGTGCAAGAGACAAGGATCATTTTAGATATTTCTACAGCACATTTACTCAGGGCCCGTGAAGGCAGCTGAATGTACTCACAAATTTAGGAGGAGTACATCAGATATCAGGGTATCTCCTTTTGCAAATCCTTCAAATGTATTGGATTACAACTCCTATCGTCCTTTATTAGGCTGGCTGATAGACTTTGGCTACCTTGATCCTACACATTGGAAATGATGACTGCTTGTAGGTCAATGGAGATCCTCAATCATCCAGGTTTATGAAGTCCTTTCATTCCCCACCAATCTGTTAGAACTGAAGTAGGTCCTTGGATGAGAACTGAAATGTTTTCAAAGGAAAGAAAACCAAGAAAGTCCAGTTGCCTTTTGGAATGACTGACTGTCATTCATCCTAACTTGAGGATACTAGTCTGGAAAAAAAAAACTTGTCTCTTGAACAGTTATGTTGTGTCCATTTAAACTTGGCGTTAAATCTGTCTTTCAGTGAGTTAACCACATGGCAACCAATTTGTTTAATTGAAATGGAGTTGTGTCGTGTGGCTTCTGCAGCATAGTTGAGCCCTGAGTCCAACCACAAACTTAGAACTCTTCCTCAACTCAAAGGAGTGAATGAACCATTTGATGGATTTATCAGGAAGTCTTCCTTTAGTGCTTAATGACAGTCACAGGGGAAGAAGGATCTTGCAATGTTGCATGCAGTTTAAAATGCATTCTTTTAGACCCTGAGCAAGAATTTCAAAATTCAGAGACTAACTGAAAACGTCCAACATAGGCAGCAAATTTTCAAGATCAGTAGGGTGGAGAGGGGAGAAAGAGAGAGGAGGAGGAAAAACAAAATAACAGACACTTCCAATTTTTAATGGCAATCAGGTTTTGAAGATTTACATGGACAATATCTTTAAAACAATATGGATGAAAGCAGAGCAATATGTACAGGTAGCCCTTGGCTTAAAATCATTTGTTTAATGACCGTTAAAAATTACAGTGCACTGAGAAAAGTAACTTATAACCAGTCCTCACATCCCAACAGTTATGTGTTCAAAATTCTGGCAACCAGCGTGTGTTTACGACTGTTGCAGCATTCTGTGGGTCTTGTGATAACCATTTGTGACTTTTCCAGCCCTTTCCCAACAAGCATAGTCAATAGCTACTATTATTATATTTGTTTTGGGAGCAGTGAAGTACTTCTGAGTTGAAAGGATTGAACAGTGATATCAGGGGCACACCCAGTTGGGAGATCTTTTCATGACCCCCATTAAAAGTTGCCCACCAAAGTGGTATCCAGATGTGGCCATAAATTGAGGACTACCTGTATAGAGTTTTACTTATTTATTACAAAAATACATACTGTATCCTGATGCTTTCAATTGACTACTAGTCCAGAGAAGGCTAGATATTAGAGAATAGAAAGCTGGAGGGGTGTGTGAATACCAATCTCCCCCCCACACACACACCACCACCACCAAAATAACAATCCAATTTGAGACCAGTTTGATGAAGGTTCAATGTTTGAAGGTTCAATGTTTGAACCAGTTTGAATGGTTCTAATTATTGGTATTGCGGTTCTGAATTTTAGCCGAGCTGTTTTTGCTTTCCAGATCTTGGGGGGAAAAATTCGTACACTAGCTGAATCCTTTTTTTGTTTTTTTATTTCTGAGACTACCTTTAAAGCAAGTCACGTGGTGCAGAGTTTTTAATTTTGGGGGGGCTGATTCCTCTGCCTCTTTCCTGCAGTGAAACTCAAGCTGAGCTTGCATCAAGCAAGAGCTTTGGACCCAGCCGACCACCAAGCTCGTTTGCAGCTACGATTTTACGGGAAACGATTACATTACACAACCGAAGCAGCTGTTGAAAAGCGCTACAAAAAACCTTTTCCCTCGTTACTTTTGATACGCATGGGCTGTCAGACTCCTGAATGGGAAATAACTCCATGTAATGATAGACTTGCGGGGCTGCCGCGTCGTGCGATAAGATCACGTGGTGTAATAAGAGTGTGTGTTTGTTGTCACTGTGAGTTGTGTGGGGGGAGGTGCAGGAAGGGAGGCTTAGCCAATCTCATTGTACACTTATTGTACTTTGACAATAAAGGTTGATTTGATTTGATTTTTAAACTCTGGAGCAAAGCATCTGAAAATGTTCAGAGCTCTTATCCATTCTCTCGCAAGCAGGGTCACCATCCTGAGCATCTTTGAATTCTTACGGCTTTAGAGAGGGTGTGTGTGTGTGAAAGAGTACCAAATCGGGACACAACAAGTTAACAAACCAGCATGTGACCGCATGAAAACAAGGCTTGCAAAACAGTTCAAACAGGTGTTTTTCAATCTTGAGCTATTTTAAAGAAGGGTGGACTCCAACTCCCATCATTCCCTAGCCAACGCTGAATTAAACTAACGTGGACTTTAAAAAAATGCACTAAGGACGCTTACAAAAACAAAGCAAAATAAAAGCAGGAATCCTAAACGCCTCCACTCCCAGCCTAATGGCATCGACTCGATCGGCGATCGATTGTAACACTGAAGGCGACAGAGACCCAAGTTTCGCCCTCCTCCCTGCGGGGGGGGGGGTGGCGGCTTTCATCGATGTATCCGCTCTCAACTCGCCAAACTTGGATGGCTTCCAGAAAGAGGTGCGGCGCGCGAGAGAGGCTCCTCCGGAACGCCTCCTTTTCCTCCTGATTGGCTGCGTGGAAGCCGGCGAGCAATGGATTGGTCGGAGGCTCTCCTTTTAGGAGCGACCCGCCTTCTAGTGGCGCGCTCCGCCTCATTTCGGCTCGGGAGAGCGAGGCGGGCGGAGCTGCGCGGCTTCTCTTCCTTTACTGCTGCGCTCGCCGGCGGGGCGAGCCCTAAGGCGATGGGGTCCCTGTTCGCCGCCTCGCGGCTCCTTCCGGCCACCCGTCTGGCCCTCCTGGCGCTGCTCCTGCTTTGCTCCCAGCCGCCTGCCGCGGCTCCGGGACCCCCCCGGGGCAGGACTCGCGCCCCGGGGCCCCCCGTCGTGCTGGGTAAGGGGCGGGAGTGCCCGCTGTCGTAGCCCCGCTCCCCGAAGCCCTCGAGAAGCTTCAGGAGCCCCCCCCCAAAAAACCCACGCTTCTCTGCTCATCCCGATTGAGGGTCGTTCTTTTTTTTTTTTTTTTGCAAGCCTCTGGGTGGGCTTGCAGGTCGTGGGATGGGCGAATGCGTGTCGGGAGGACCTGGTGTAAATGGGCCTGATTGGGGCCGGCTTGCAAAGTGGGCTCCTGACGTGACACGCACACGCACACTGCGCCCAGGGCAAGCCCCCACGTGTGCCTGGTTCAAACTGGACCACCTTGACTCGGGGCAAAAGCTGCACGCGTTGGAAGAGAGTCGTGGGGAAAAGCTCTCTGATCGCGGCGGCTCTTGCAAATTTCGGGGCTCGTTGGGGGAAGGGGCGGGCATAGCTGTGGCTTGCCTCGAAATAGGCTGGGTGCGCGAGGTATCTGGGTTTCGTCTCTGGTTTTCTCTTGCCTACTGACTGACCTGGGGCCGGTTTGCATAATTTGGGGTTGTGGAGTAATGAAAGGATGATGGGCTTTTGGGGAGTGATGGTTTCAGCCTAAAGGAAGAGAGAACCGAAACCTTTTCAAAAGGAAATTCTGTGGTTAATGCCATTAAAGAGTACACGTGTTTTTAAATGTGGTTAAGTTTAATCTTCTGCAGGTTTTTTGGTGGTTCCTGGCTTGAACTTTTTTTTTGGGGGGGGGTGTATGAGAGAGGGGAAGGGAGAGGAAAGAAAAAAGAAAGAGGGAGGAAAGAAAGAAAGAAAGAAAGAAAGAAAGAAAGAAAGAAGGGGGATGGAGAGGAAAAAAGGGAGAGGGAGGAGGAGAGGAAAGAAAGAAAAAGAGAGGGAGGAAGGAGGGAGGGGGAGGAAAGAAAGGGAGAGAGAGGGAGGGAGAAGAGAAAGAAAGAGGGAGGAAAGAGAAAATAGATGCCTTTTCTCCAGCAATTCTTCCTTATTGTTTTGTCTTCATGGGAAAAAAATGCTTTGACATTTAATCTGAGACTGAAAATGATGAAAATAAGATTATATCTATCCTGTGATAGGCAGATGTTCGGGATAGGACTCTTAATTCAGTAACTAAGCATTCTGTTATGAGTAAGATTATTTTTTTAAAATAAATAAATAACTGACTTCTGTAAGAATCCACATAACGTTTACAAATAAGATTTACAGGGCAGTGTTAGTTTCTTATCTCTAGAATTTGGGGGTAGAAAATACTTCGTAGATGAGTCTCCAGAGAAGGGATTAGTGCAAGGATCTTCAAACTTGGCCCGTTTATGACTTGTGGACTTTGGCTGAGGAATTCTGGGAGTTGAAGTCCACAAGTCATAAAAGGACCAAGTTTGAAGACCCCTGGATTAGTGTATGCAAATATGTTCTGAGTGCAAGTCTAGAACAGAATCTGGAGTTTGGTCCAAAGCTTAAGTAAGCACAGAAAACAATCCTTTGAGTATTTTCAAGTCATTTTATTGTTATTTAAATTAAAGGCTTTACAGGTAGTCCTCGGCTTACAACAAGTTCATTTAGTGACCGTTCAAACTTGCAACAACCCTGAAAAAAGTGACCTGTGACCGTTTTTCACACTTAGGACCCTTGCATGGTCATGTGATCAAAATTCAGACGCTTGACAACTGGTTCGTATTTATGACGGCAGCGTCCTGGGGTCACGTGATCTCCTTTTTGTGACCTTTTGAGAAGCAAAGTCCCTGGGGAAGCCAGATTCACATATCAAGGGTGTCATTGATTTAACAACCGCAGTGATTCGTCCCGCAACTGTGGCGAGAAAGGTCGTAACACGGGACAAAATCCACTTAGCAAATGTCTCACTTAGCGACATAAATTTCGGGCCCCATTGTGGTTGTAAATCGAGGACTTACCTGTGTTTTTAAGGGGAGGAGAGGCATCCTGGAAACTCTGCCTGCTTTCCTTCATTAGGAAGTCCACTGGTGGCAACGGCAATTGAGACCCAAAATTTGTCACACTGCAAAGAGGTCACAAAGCATCACCTGACTGCATTACTGACAGTCTCCATTGACGTTAAGCGAGGACCTGACCCTTTCTTGTGATGTTCTGCCGGCTTCCAACCAAGTCAGTGGAGAAGCCATCTGGAAGTTGCAAGACATAACGAGTGAGTGGCTCAGGGTTGTGTGTGCGCATGCTGCAACGTGGATGCAGGTGGGGGCATAGGTAGGTGCCATGGGGGAGGGTGTTGTGGCACGGTGTGAATGTGGCTGGGCATGTAGGAGGAAGCTTCTCAAGAGACAAGCCTCCCCATTATTTTTGCTTTGTTTATCCTTGTTTATGGGATAAACCTGTATTTTCTTTTACTCTGATAACCACTTCCTGGTTGTCTTGTTCTGCTTGCTTAAAGTTGGCAAGGGTCTGAATTTTGATCACATGATCCTGGGGATGCTACAAAGGTGGTAAGTGTGAAAAATGGTCCTAAGTCACTTTTTTCAGCACCATTGTAACTGAACGGTGACTAAATGAACTGTTGTAAGTCAAGGACTATTACTGGGGATGAGGATCAGAGAAGGGAGCATGAATTAATTGTCAAGCACATCATTTTAGGTTGCTTTAATGTCATTGTATTCCCACATGCATGTTACTCAGCTACCACCTACTTCTGAAGCACAGGTACTTCTAGTTTGGGGACTATATTTTCCTATTACCGATAGTTAGATTTTTTTTTCTCTTGTTGATACATTTTTTTCTGAATGTCACCTGATTGTCACTGACTTCTAATAATAATCTACTGAGTAACTGTGTGGTGATCCACGTAGCTCTGTGAACTCTTCTTGGTTGGCTGTGCAAAGTAATGTTCCAGAATTCTTGGAAGAACTGACTTGTTGCGTAATAAGTAAACCTCATTCAAGTGTTCCAGTGGAGAATGCGTTTAAAGAGAGGGGAAAGGCAAAAACCAATTCTAAACTTTGCAAAGGTATCCAAAAGCTTAAATTTTTAATCAGCTTCAGATAATAGCTGTCTAAAATTTCCAATTATCTGCCTCATGTTTCTAATTGGCTAAACCACACTGGAGATTTTCCAGCCTTTCTGAAAATAGTTTTCATTAGTTATTCTCTCCAGTTATAAAACGGCTTGCCCGAATATCTGTAAATAAAATGCCTGAAACTCTTTAGAGATAATTCACAACTACTTGGCTTTTGTTTGCTCCCGGAATAATATTCTTAGTACATGCAAATGGGGATTTGTCTGTTTATTTTATTTTATTTTTAAAATTTATAAGCTGCCCCACTCCCGAAGGACTCTGGGCGGCTAACAATAAAAAACACATAAAACATAACAAAACAATAATACAAAAACAATCATCCAGGGGTAAGGTTTTATAAACCCCAGGCCTGCCTGTCTGTTCTGTACAGGTAGCCCTTGACTTACAACCATTTGCTTAGCAACCCTTCAAAGTTACAACAGCATTGGAAAACGTGGCTTACAACTAGTCCCCACATTTATGACCGTTGCAGCAACCCCACAGTCACATGATCAGAATTTGGGCGCTTGGCAGCTTGCAAATATTTACAATAATTGCCAGTTGCCGACAAGCAAAATCAACGAGGGGGGGAACCGGATGCATTTAACAACTCATAACTCACAACAACTGCAGTAATTTCTTTAACGGCCCCGACAAGAAAAGGTTGCAAAATTGGATGTGATTTACTTAACAACTGCCACAGAAATTCTGGTCCCAATTATGTTGATAAGTCAAGAACTGTCTGTAGTACTAAGTAGGCTGTTTGGTCAAATGAACAATTGCAAATCATTTGTTTTCCTGCTTTCATTAGAGGACACATCTTGGTAAGGAAAATTGGCATGCAAAAAAAAAAAAATGACCCGTAGATTATCAGTAGTTAATGATAATCCACTGGTTTGGGTTATTTTATTGATTTGTATCTTGATTTGTATCTCTTACAAGTAACTCAGGGTGGCAGACATAGGAAGAAGTAGCTTCTGGTTTTCTTTGCAACAGTTATAAATACAAATGCAAAATTGCCTCTTACTGAAAGGTTACAAAACAACCTCTCTTTTTTTGGTACATTTTGTCTATTTGTTTTTTTTATATTGTTGCAAACTTTGCTACATTATATTGTTTCAAAATAAGGATGTTTATACTCCTTGAAAATAGGATTACAACATCCAAGTCTTTTTTTTTCTGTTTCCATGTACGATTATTTCTGCTTTATTAATAAGGTATGATTACAGCAGTGGTTCTCAACCTTTCTAATGCTGCGACCCCATAATATAGTTCCCCATGTTGTGGTGACCCCCAACCACTTATACATTACCGGGTGCCAGGAGCGTGGCCAAAGAAAAGGGGAAAAAATGGCGGACAGCCTTGTTTGGCGACCCCCGTGAAATGGTCGTTCGACCACAAATGGGGTCCCGACCCACGGGTTGAGAACCACTGGATTAGAGTAAATCTGAATTCACCTGAGCAAATCAGGTGCTAGATATTACTGCAGGTGAAAACCTATTCAGGGGAAGCAGCCTTGTGATTTGTACCTACTGACAGAGACAGTTTTAAACACAACTACATAGTACCTGCAATATGATTACCGTACAGGTAGAACTTGACTTACAATCACTCATTTAGTGACCATTTGAAGTCGCAATAGCACTGAAAAAAGGGATTTACGGCCAACTTTACTCAGGACCGTTGCAGCATCCCCAGAGTCATGTGATCAGAATTTGGGCTCTTGTCAACTTGGCATATATTCAGTATGATTCCAGTCTCCTGGGGTCATGTGATCGTTTCCCCTCCCCCCTCCATTGTCATTGCTTGTCGGGAGCCTGCCTGGAAGATCATACATAAATGGTGATTACGTGACCTAGTCATGCCACACAAGATTTTCCTATGAGTTGCTTTTTTTGGGTGGTGGTGACATTTGTGTGTGTGTGTGGGTCTATGAAAACCTTTGAGCCCAATAAAATCCACAGACATGCTTAGGAGATCAACAATGGAGATTATTGCTGGGCAGGTTTTTTGCCTGTAAGTCATCTAAGCTAAGATTCTAAATCAGTGGTTCTCAACCTTTTTAATGCCGCAACCCCCAACTGGTCATAAGTTGAGGACTACTCAACTGGTCGTAAATCGAGGACTACTCAACTGGTGCAGCACCGTTTGCAGAATGGGACTTTTGGCGGGCTCAGCAGGGCAGAGACAGCCTGGACAATTCCTATTGGCTTTTGAAAGCCAATAGAATTAGACTCTATTCAAGAGAGTCTATTCTATTGGCTTTCAAAAGCCAATAGAATAAAAGGGAGTAGCACAGCTAAGGAAAAGGGGGAAAAAATGGCGGACTGCGTTGTTTGGCGACCCCCGTGAAATGGTCGTTCGACCCCAAATGGGGTCCTGACTCACAGGTTGAGAACCACTGTGCTAAATCTCGCTGGGGAATTCTGGGAGTTGAAGTCTAGGCTTCTTAAAGTGGTTAAGGTTGAGAAATGTTGTAGTCCTCAGCTTATGACCACAATTGAGCCCCAAACTTTTGTGGCTAATTGCCTCACTTTATGAGCTTTCCTCCACCATTGTTAAATCACTGCAATTGTTAAGTGAATATCACGGTTGTTATGGGACTTAACAACCTTTCCCATTAATTTTGCTTGACCCCGGGACACCGCAACTGCCTTAAATGTGAATCAATTGCCAAGTGTCTAAATTTTGATCACATGACCATGGGGATTCTGCAACAGTTGTAAGTCTGGAAAATGGTCAATAGGTCCCTTTTTATCAGTGCTGTTGTAGCTTTGAACCGTTCACTAAATGAACTGCTGTAAGTCAGAACTAGCTGTAATTGCTGGGAATCCACCTCACTGATTTGCTTTCTGAGAAGCGTGCTCAATAACTTTCAGCAATTCTGCGGTGCCCACTGAGAGCGAAAAAGAGCTTCATGTTTGGTAGGAAAATAAAATGCATTCCCAAGCATCTGAGATCATCTTTTGAGAGAAGAAGGCTTGCATAAATTTACAGAATTTCATGTCAGTCTCCCTGTCTTGTATAATTACAGTGCCAGGAGATTTGGGAAACCAGCTAGAAGCCAAGTTGGACAAACCATCTGTGGTGCACTATCTCTGCTCTAAGAAGACAGACAGTTATTTTACATTGTGGCTGAATTTAGAATTGTTGCTTCCAGTTATCATTGACTGCTGGATAGATAATATCAGGTGGGTTGCACTGTTGTTTGTATAATTCAGTCAGATACGGGGATGTGGGGAGGGAGGAGGGGCAAAAGACTGGCTAGAAATTAAGAATAATCACGAATGAAGAGAAAAATGCTCTGTAAAAGCTGAGTGGATTTATTTGTGGAATTTGTAGGCTGCCCTGACTTATTTGCCGTGGGGTGAGTTTATACCAGGGATCTTCAAATGTGGCCCTTTTATGACTTGTGGACTTCATCTCCCAGAATTCCACAGCCAGGGACCTGTGCCTGGCTGAGGAATTCTGGGAGTTGAAGTCCACAAGTCATAAAAGGGCCAAGTTTGAAGACCCCTGGTTTATACCGAATACACCAATATTCTAGTACTGATGATGTTTACCTAGTTTGGTGGTGAATCATCTGCAAGAAAACAATCAAACTCAAAGACCCCACACAGCAATATTGAAATATTATAACCTAGTTAAATCATCCAGAGTCTAGAAAAAGCAGTCATTGACCAGAAAACCATACCAAGGCTTCTATTAAGCACAATAAATTCAGGGCCTGGGGATGGAGAAGGCCATACTACAGGATCCATCATCCCCAATTCAGAGCCTGGAGATAGATCCCAATTTTAGGGCTTGTTTAAATAGGGCCAGGACGAGTGGGGTCCCTTATGGATCTGCTGGGAGAATGGGACCCCAAAAGGCAGGCACTACAACAGAGAAGGCTTAAGGTTTAAATTTTGTGACATTACACGGATAAACAATTTATCTTGTCAGTGGTCAAGTCATTTTGAGTTTGACCAGTTATCCATCTTGCACTGTGGTTTTTAAGCATCTGGTTGGTCTTTCTTCTTTGCATGTTAGCTGTGAGTTAATGATCAACTTGCTTGTCACATGAATGTGTAGTACTTCAAAAGAACAAACAATATATATGATGCAGTCTTCCCCCCCCCCCAACTGGAAAGTAGAAGCAAGTTAATAAATCTCTTGTTGACAAGGCATTTGTGCATTTATTGGTCAAAATGACCAAGTACAGCCATTAGTTACATCAATTGCAGGAGAAAGAGACAAAATGGTGAGATTTCAGGAGATAGGTCATCGGTGCTTCTATTGACCGAGATTATAAAGGAGTGGAGAACATGACTGGCTAAGAAAAAAACGACCTGGCAATTAAGTTTAATCTAGTTAGTTTGCTTAAATACAATAGTGGCCAAAATTGTGGAAACCTTTTTGGGAAAAGTGTATTTCTGAAGTTCGATGGCTAATAACACCACTTTTTTTTTGGAGTAGTACCATAAAATTATATATCAATGGAAAGATAATTTAATCAAGAATGTAATGCAACAAAGTTTGTTCAATTATCCATACTGTATTCTATGAAAAGTTATAGCCAAATAACCAGAAAAAGGAAGCACAACTTGCTTAGGTTGATATCAGGTAGCTTTCCTTCATCTGATTGCAGCCAATGAGCATGAGTGTTTAGAGAGCCAATCAGGTGTCATCTTGTTTTGGCAATGAGCCAATCAGATCACAGTAGGATTCAGTGATTGATGTCCTGTATTGAAGCTGAGAGGAGGACATTGGTCAATGTGTTATGTGATTGCTATCAAGTTGGTTGTTGGTTTTGTTTTTTTTTTGTTTTTTTGTTCTTTAGTGAGCTTGCAAAACGTAATAAAATTAAAGTCATGGTGCAAAGAGTTGACTGATTGCCCAGACAGAAAGCAATGTAAAATAGTATTATTAAGTGAACAAGGCTACAGTTACAAAGAAATTAGAAGAAAAATGAATGGAAACTTAACCAAAGGTAGCATTTCTGCTGTACACTTTCCCCAAAAGGTTCCCACTATTTTGGCCATGACTGTGGATGTGTTGGAATAATAATTCCTAGAATTCTTATCTCTAGAGCCTGTTGACTATGGTGATTACAAATTCTGAGAGCTGTAGCCCAGTGTTTTTGATTGGGAATGATGAATTCACAGTTTACTTCTCAGGATCCTTTTGTAACAATTAAATTTGACTTTTAGGGCTTGCAATGTTAAGTGGATACATTTCTTAGGCTATATTAAGTCTTCTAGAGGGACTCCGCTAAACTACTCTATCCGAAGGTGACTGACAATGTCCCAACTCTTAAGTGGAACGTATCAAAAGGCAGGTTATGTTTATGGCACATTCCGCTTACCAATAAATTATTAAAGGAAGCCAATCACTCCCTAGACTTATTTTTGCCCTACAATGGTATATGCTCTGATATTGAAAACTGATCATTGAAGAAATGAGTTCAGAAAATTCCATTTGAAAAGTGTACATTTTGTTTATCTGATAGCTACGAGATATAAGTATTAAATAGAATATGGTTAATTTCAAACTATTGACTTTCAGCTCAGCACAAAACTGAAATTGACAACATTACAACATTATGAGTTGGCTACGTTCTTTTCAACAAAGTTCAGTACATTCTGAGTTAGACTCAAATAAGCACCTTGTTCCCTTGTTTATAACTCAGAGGCAGAACTGTAGGTCCACAAGGTCCATGCTGACTGCTACCAGCTAATAAGCTTCCAGAAAGATTGGCACAGAGGATGAAAATAGGCACATATACACCATCAGATAGGATTCTGTTCCTGTTTGAATTAATGCTGATTTTTCTCTCCAGGCTAGTGTACAATCGGACTAGTGGCTGTACTGCTCCCCCAGATGGGGTTAATATCAAAGTCCCTGGATTTGGGAAGACCTTTGCCTTGGAGTTCCTTGATCCTAGTAAAAGAAGTGTTGGTAGGTAATCTGTTTTCATCAGGATATGAGGCAGTATGAAGTAGCCGAAGCCTGAATAGCCCTTTCTCAGAGCACAATTTTGTCCACTGTTAGCTTTTCTTCTGGTGACTGATCAGTAAGAGGAGGAACAAAAGAGCACATCTGTAGGTCTGATCGTGTATGCCAAAGGTCTACAGAACTCTGTTACCTTCCCACCAAAGTGGTACCTGTTTATCTACTTGCAGTTGTATGCTTTTGAATTGCTAAGTGTGCAGGAGTTGGAGCAAGGAACAGGAGCTCACACCATCATGTGATGCTTGGGTCTCAAACCTGGGCTGCTGACTTTCCAGCTGACAAGCCCAGCACCTTAACCACTGAGCCATCGTGCCCACCTCCCCACCTCAACCCCAACCCCCCCCACTTCAGCAACTAAGGAAACATTAAACCTATAGATAAGGCCACCTGACGTGTGCAGAAGTTGAATTTTTTTTTAAAAAAGAATATTTTTTAAAATTAAAAATAAGAATGAATTTTCAAAGTTCACTTTGTCAATTTAAATTAACAATAATAAAAAGAAAAGCTTCAAAGTGAGGAGGAATGTGCTTCTACACATAATAGCTCATTAAGTCAATGCCCCCCCTTGAAAAGCAACGTATGAGAATTGGGGCTGGAGAAGAATCTCTGGTTTAAGCTCACTCTGTGCAAAGGGAAGATTGTTAATTGAACTGTGGCTGACTCCCAGATTCTCTCTCTGTCTACAGGCACGTACTTCTACACGCTGGTGCAAAAACTAGTAGACCTGGGCTATGAGCGAGATGAAAGTATTAGAGGCGCTCCTTATGATTGGCGAAAAGCACCAAGTATGACTTACATTATTATAAGGGTTTTATTGTTTTTCCCCCGATACTGTGTTTTTATTGTTTGTATGCCAGCTAAGAGTCACTGTGAGTGAGTAGGAGGCTGTATGAATTTTATAAATAAATAATAACAGTTTAAAAGTGCAAAAACCAATTAAAATGGAATAAAAAGTTAAAAAGTACAATTAAAAACCAAGATGATGGGCAGCTTGGTACTTGGTTGAGAAATGTCTTATTTCCCCCCCAAAAATGGTCACATGTTAGCAGGGAGAGTAGTACGCAGCCTGGGCAGATAGGAGGACCTAGATTCGGAACATTGTTAATACTTATAACTCTCCTTTTTTGATGTGGTTGTGTCTCCCTTGGCAGACATTTGCTCAATGAATAAATCCCAATCTTTTGGCTTTAAATTTTCAAATGCATCAACGGGGAGATGTGTAAGATATAAGATGTGATTACAAGATTACAAGGATTATAATTACAAGATGATTAGGGGACTGGAGGCTAAAACATATGGAGAACAGTTGCAGGAATTGGGTATGTCTAATGAAAAGAAGGACTAGAAGTGACATGATAGCAGTGTTTGAGGGGCTGCCACAAAGAGGAGGGGGTCAACCTATTCTCCAAAGCGCCTGAAGGCAAGAGAAGAAACAACGGATGGAAACTAATCAAGGAGAGAACCAACCTAGAACTAAGGACAAATTTCCTGATGGTGAGAATGATTAACCAGTGGAGTGCCTTGTCTCCAGAAACTTTGGGTGCTCCATCACCATAGATTTTCAAGAAGAGATAGGACAGCCTTTTATCCGAAATGGTATTATGGGGAAGAGGTTGGGCTAGAAGACCCCCAAGGCCCCTTTCAACTCTTGTTCTGCTATTACACAGTGACAAGGTGTCCCCAGGTTATACTCCCCAAAATCATAGTAGTGTAACTAAAGTTCCATCTCTCTTTATTTAATATGTGGTGTACCTAAACACTTTGAACACTGTAAATCAGATTTTCCCACTTTCTAAGAAATTTTGCTTTTGACCAAATTGCTTATGCAATTTGTCTCTCTAAAACAGTGGTTCTCAACCTGTGGGTCAGGACCCCATTTGGGGTCAAATGACCATTTCACAGGGGTCACCAAACCACACTGTCCGCCATTTTTTTCCCTTTTCCCTAGCTGTCCTACTCCCTCTTATTGGTGGCCACACCCACTTGGGGGTCACCACAACATGGGGAACTGTATTATGGGGTCACAGCATTAGAAAGGTTGAGAACCACTGCTCTAAAACCAACCACAGCCCATTGTTGAAGATGTCTCTTTGGCATGTGATCTGATGCTATTTTTTGCTAGTTGTGTTCTTCGACATTTGGCAGGCTCTGCAGCTGCATTTTGAGCTTTTCATTTTGTTGCCTCGTCTGCCAGGTTTTATTTTCAACCACTAAAGAGCTAAAAAAAATTTTTTTAAAAAAACCAACAACTTCCCTTCCCCAGTGTGTGTGTGTGTGTGTGTGTGTGTGTGTGTGTGTGTGTGTGTGTAAAACCTTCCTTTCATCCTTGAGAAACCTTGCTTCCTTTTCGTATCTTTGCAAAACAGGATCGTGAGGGTTAGATTTCTTAAGAAGTTTGATATGCTGCATGGAAGCTTTCCAACTTTTCCAGAAAGAGGAGGTGAATATCCTTGTTAATGTACAGTAGCCAAAAACATCAAACAGGACTAGAATACCAACCTTTTTTAACCCAAGCGCAGAATACATTTATCTTGCTACAAGAGTTTTTACTTGGAATTATGAACTTCAGGCCGAAACTTTTAGAAAACTGAGTACGCTGGTAAAAAAATCTCTTATCAGTTTTTTTTTTGCTGTACATTGTTACAGTTTTAAACAAGCACAGTGGAATAATAGAAATAATGAAAAGAATGTGCAGTGCTGTTAATAAAAAAAAATTATAATTCCTGCTTTAAAATATCACCCAACAAGCAAGGACAAAGGAATTTTTAAATACAAAACTAAATAAATCACCTACAAGGTATACAAATATGGTTCTTTTTAAAATAGACATTCACACTGAGCTCAGACTGTTGGGCTTTAAGGCTAAGGTTAAGGGCGGTCGTGTAAAGAATAAAAACTTTGCAGTTCTAAAAAAGAGGGCATTAATTTTAAAATTTAATTTTTATTAGAAATGTCAGGTTTCACTTCTGTGATTGTGACTCACTGAAGGAGTGTCAGAAAAATAAGCAAACTCTGAAGTTTTACCCAGACTTTATCCTTATTCTACGATTATATCAGAAGATGAAATGCAAGTATATTGCATTTTGTTGAAATCAAGATTAGCTTTAGGGCTTCCCTGAAATGTAGGTGCTAGTGTGCATATCCTTCATAAAGTCATTGTGTAAATACATATTTTCTGGGTGTGTTACAGTTATTATATCAATTGCAGTTGCAACATCTCACTCTCAGATCATGGGATCAACCGTAGAAATATTTTTGTTCTTTAGAAAAGTGTGAGAAAGTAGCAAAGGATTCCTTCATTTAGGACAGGGGTCTTCAAACTTGGCCCTTTTATGACTTGTGGACTTCAACTCATGCCTGGCTGAGGAATTCTGGGAGTTGAAGTCCACAAGTCATAAAAGGGCCAAGTTTGAAGACCCCTGATTTAGGACAACCTTGGCAACTTTAAGAACTGTGGACTTCAACTCCCAGAATTCCCCACTCAACATGCTCTCAGAATTCCGCATGCTGATTAGAGAATTCTGGGAGTTGAAGTCCACCAGATTTAAAGTTGCCAAGATTGGACACCCCTGACCTAAACTTTAACACATTTCTTAGAACAGTAAGCTGGCTGTGGAATTCTGGGAGTTGAAGTCCACATGCCTTAAAATTGTCAAGGTTGAGAAACACTGTCTTAGAATGATAATTAAATGGGATATCTTGAATCGCAGGTAAAGACATTTCCCAAATTAAAAGGAATTACTTCGTTGGCAAATAACCAGTACAGAACTTGAGCACAATCCCTGGAAGTGTTTGTGATTGACTGATTGGTTGGTTGGTTGATTGATTGATTGATTGATTGATTGATTGATTAAACCACTCACCTTTCTTACATTTCCTTGGGCAAACCTTGTTTGTTCATGTATAAAGCCACCCTGAAAACAAAGCACGATTATATTAAAAATTCTTGCATTCTTTCCCTAGCAGGCTATTCCCTTGTGCAGTAGCCAATTCGAAAGTTGATAACCGGTTGATAGGTCAACAAAGGCTCTTAAATTAAATGAAGGTAACGACTTCCTTCTTCCCATTGGATAACCTCTGTGTCTTAATCCTTGTAGACGAGAATGGAGATTATTTTGAGGCTCTCCGGAAGCTGATTGAGATCATCTATGAAGAGTATGGCGAACCGGTGGTCTTAATTGCCCACAGCATGGGGAACATGTATTCTCTGTACTTCCTCAGCCATCAGCCCCAGGAATGGAAAGACAAATACATCAGGGATTTTGTCTCCTTGGGGGCTCCCTGGGGTGGAGTAGCTAAAGCTTTCCGGGTGCTGGCATCAGGTAGGTGGGGCTGTGGGGGCTGTGGGGCATAGTTTGATCCTCGGAGGGGGAGGATGTGGGGAATAATTCAGTTTGGTCTAGTGGTGAGGGCATCAGACATCGGGAGGCTGACCAAAATGCTGTGAGTTTTTAGGGATGGATTTTGTAATGGTGAAAAGTCACTGACAATTAAATGTCCAGGTGGTGCTTAGAAATTGGGAAATGTAGGTAAGAGAGTGTAAGGGGTCTTTGGTGCTCTCTGAGCTTGTTTGTTTTGCAGACATTTCATTACTGAACTAGGTGACACCATCAGTGGTAGAACAGGGGGTGGGGTTTCTTCTCATTTTATATATTAGTGGCTTGCCCTAATGCACAGGTCGGCAACCTGCGGCTCCGGAGCCACATGCGGCTCTTTGAGCCTTCCCCTGTGGCTCCCAGCCTCCTCTGCCTTTGCAGAGAGAGACAGAGAGAGGCAATTGCACTTCCCTGCTTCTCTCTCTCTCTCTCTCTCTCTCTCTCTCTCTCTCTCTCTCTCTCTCTCTCTCTCTCTCTCTGTGTGTGTGTGTGTGTGTGTGTGTGTGTCTATGTGTAAAAGAGAGTGCACTCACAGTGTTCTCCGAGGAGCTGAAAAGCTTACTGGGCAGAGCTCCTCCCTTTGCTACGTCTCTGCAGGAAGCAGGAAGGGCAGGAGAGAGCTAGCTAGCCCAGCTAGGCTGACTCAGGAATTCTGGGAGTTGAAGTCCACGAGTCATAAAAGAGATGAGGTTGCCCACCCCTGAGCTTATTGGGCAAGAGCTTGAAGCTTCCCAGGTGAGCAGCAGATAGGAGGGGGGGGAGAAAGAGAGAGAAAGAGAGAAAGAGAGGGGGGGGAAGAGAGAGAGAGGAAAGAGAGAGAAAGAGAGTGGGGGAAGAGGAGTGGCAGACTAAGGGCAGACAGAGAGGGAGGGAGAGAGGGAGAGACAGAGAGAGAGAGACCCTTTTGACATCTAAAATGAAGATAACACTGCATATATCCTTTTTTTACCTGTGTGTGTATGTAATTTTATTCTCTTAAAGCATTCTCTTGGTGATCATTATTTTAATAGTATGGATATTCCCAAGAGTCATATTTTTACTTTTATTTTTAATGTGTATATGTGTGTGTGTGTGTGTATGTATGTGTGTGTGTGTGTGTGTATGTATGTATGTATGTATGTATACACACACACACACACACACACACACACACACACACACACCTATAATAAAGGTAAAAAAAGGATATATACAGTGTTATCTTCATTTTAGATATCAAAAGGGTTTTGCGGCTCCCAGTGTTTTGTTTTTGGTGGGAAACGGGTTCAAGTGGCTCTTTGGGTGTTTTGGGTTGCCTACACCTGACCTAACCCTAACCCTAAGTGGAATTTTCCTCCAATGGAATTTTCCCATGTATTTTCCCAGGAAACATAGATAAGGCAGCCTAGAAAAGTCAGTGCCCTCCTAACCATACCCAAGCACTCCGAATTTGTTGGCAATGTCCATTTTGCTCCATGAATTCATGTTGACCTAACCCTAACCCTAAGTGGAATTTTCCTCCAATGGGATTTTCCCATGTATTTTCCCAGGAAACATAGATAGGGTACGCTAGAAAAGTCAGTGCCCTCCTAACCATACCCAAACACTCCGAATTTGTTGGAGATGTCCATTTTGCTCCATAAATTCATGTTGACCTAACCCTAACCCTAAGTGGCATTTTCCTCCAATGGGATTTTCCCATGTATTTTACCAGGAAATATAAATAGGGTATGCTAGAAAGGTCAGTGCCCTCCTAACCATACCCAAGCACTCCGAATTTGTTGGCAATGTCCATTTTGCTCCATGAATTCATGTTGACCTAACCCTAACCCTAAGTGGAATTTTCCTCCAATGGGATGTTCCCATGTATTTTCCCAGGAAACATAAATAGGCTACGCTAGAAAGGTCAGTGCCCTCCTAACCATACCCAAGCACTCCGAATTTGTTGGCAATGTCCATTTTGTTCTATGAGTCGATTAGGACCTAACCCTAAGTGGAATTCTCCTCCAATGGGATTTTCCCATGTATTTTCCCAGGAAACATAGATAGGGCAGCCTAGAAAAGTCAGTGCCCTCCTAACCATACCCAAACACTCCGAATTTGTTGGAGATGTCCATTTTGCTCTATGAGTCCATGGTGACCTAACCCTAACCCTAAGTGGAATTTTCCTCCAATGGGATTTTCCCATGTATTTTCCCAGGAAACATAGATAGGGTACGCTAGAAAAGTAAGTGCCCTCCTAACCATACCCAAGCACTCCGAATTTGTTGGCAATGTCCATTTTACTCTATGAATTCATGGTGACCTAACCCTAACCCTAAGTGGAATTTTCCTCCAATGGGATTTTCCCATGTATTTTCCCAGGAAATATAGATAGGGTACGCTAGAAAGGTCAGTGCCCTCCTAACCATACCCAAGCACCCCGAATTTGTTGGCAATGTCCATTTTGCTCCATGAATTCATGGTGACCTAACCCTAACCCTAAGTGGAATTTTCCTCCAAAGGGATTTTCCCATGTATTTTCCCAGGAAACATAGATAGGGCAGCCTAGAAAAGTCAGTGCCCTCCTAACCATACCCAAACACTCCGAATTTGTTGGAGATGTCCATTTTGCTCTATGAGTCCATGGTGACCTAACCCTAACCCTAAGTGGAATTTTCCTCCAATGGGATTTTCCCATGTATTTTCCCAGGAAACATAAATAGGGCAGCCTAGAAAAGTCAGTGCCCTCCTAACCATACCCAAGCACTCCGAATTTGTTGGCAATGTCCATTTTGCTCCATGAATTCATGTTGACCTAACCCTAACCCTAAGTGGAATTTTCCTCCAATGGGATTTTCCCATGTACTTTCCCAGGAAACATAGATAGGGCAGCCTAGAAAAGTCAGTGCCCTCCTAACCATACCCACGCACTCCAAATTTGTTGGCAATGTCCATTTTACTCTATGAATTCATGGTGACCTAACCCTAAGTGGAATTTTCCTCCAATGGAATTTTCCCATGTATTTTCCCAGGAAATATAGATAGGGTACGCTAGAAAGGTCAGTGCCCTCCTAACCATACCCAAGCACCCCGAATTTGTTGGCAATGTCCATTTTGCTCCATGAATTCATGGTGACCTAACCCTAACCCTAAGTGGAATTTTCCTCCAATGGGATTTTCCCATGTATTTTCCCAGGAAACATAGATAGGGTACGCTAGAAAAGTAAGTGCCCTCCTAACCATACCCAAGCACTCTGAATTTGTTGGCAGTGTCCATTTTGCTCCATGAATTCATGTTGACTTAACCCTAACCCTAAGTGGAATTTTCCTCCAATGGGATTTTCCCATGTATTTTCCCAGGAAACATAGATAGGGTACGCTAGAAAAGTCAGTGCCCTCCTAACCATACCCAAGCACTCCGAATTTGTTGGAGATGTCCATTTTACTCTATGAGTCCATGGTGACCTAACCCTAACCCTAAGTGGAATTTTCCTCCAATGGGATTTTCCCATGTATTTCCCAGGAAACATAGATAGGGCAGCCTAGAAAAGTCAGTGCCCTCCTAACCATACCCAAACACTCCGAATTTGTTGGAGATGTCCATTTTGCTCTATGAGTCCATGGTGACCTAACCCTAACCCTAAGTGGAATTTTCCTCCAATGGGATTTTCCCATGTATTTTCCCAGGAAACATAGATAGGGCAGCCTAGAAAAGTCAGTGCCCTCCTAACCATACCCAAGCACTCCGAATTTGTTGGCAATGTCCATTTTGCTCCATGATTCATGTTGACCTAAACCCTAACCCTAAGTGGAATTTTCCTCCAATGGGATTTTCCCATGTATTTTCCCAGGAAACATAGATAGGGCAGCCTAGAAAAGTCAGTGCCCTCCTAACCATACCCAAGCACTCCGAATTTGTTGGCAATGTCCATTTTACTCTATGAATTCATGGTGA